>NC_092524.1:58897051-60097051 GCF_037038585.1 Patagioenas fasciata | reverse complement strand
ATGAACTGGCTCTGAAGTGGGCTGCTGAGCACAGCTCTCTGCTGAGCCTAGGAAAGACTTTGGACATATTGGAAATAAAAGTGTGGGAGAGGGAGGATGGTGAGCTATCTTGAAGCATCTACATGAACCATACAATGACATTTAAGCCTGACAAGGCCGGTGAAGAGACCCAGGAGGACTGGGGAGTTAGACAAAAGGGCCAAGGTCTCAGTGCAAGCTTTTATCTCATTCCTAGGAAAGGTGTTCGGAGACCTTGAATGAGAAGAAAGGGTATCAAGATAAACAGAGCAGGCAGCTGAAACCCCTCAAGATTTAGAAACACAGATCAAAGGAAAATGCAAAAGAGGAACATGCCCTCAGAAAGACAGAGAAGAAAGATTCATAGCTCAGTGGTGGAGATGAGGTATTAGAGGAGGTATTTCACACCCTCTGGAGAATCCAGCCTGTCCTGCACCAGGAAAGCACATGCTTGTGCTGCAGGGAGAGCATGGGCAGTGCTGAACAGAAAGGCCACGTTTCCTCCTGCCTAGGTTATGGGGAATTCCTCAGGTCCTAAATGTTGGATCTGAGATGGCATGGAAGGATGTGTAAAAAGATGAGATATTATACAAAAAGGAAAAAAATCTCACAGCAAGGGTGGTTAAAGGCACACCTACAGAGGCTGTGCAATCTCCATCCTTAGAGATTTTCAAAGCTCAACAGGGAAAGGCCCTCAATAGTCTAGTAATCTGGTTTAATCTTGAAGTTAGTCTTGCTTTGAATGAGAGGTTGGAACAAATGATGTCTGACAGTCTCTTCCAACCTAAATTGCTCCATGATTCTGTAACTCTGTGATCTGAAATGACTTCAGGATAATATTTTTAAGTTGCTGTACTGGAAATGCAAGCACTGCAATACTTGGACTTGGAAAGCTGGAAGGGAGCTCACAAGAAAACACAGGCCATCTGCCAGCTCAGCAAAACCTGAGCCATTCCTAGAGTGATGCTGTCAACCAAAATGAAACTTCCCCAGCTTGCACCCAGGCTGGGGTAGCTTATGTGTCTGTGGTCCTGTTGCGACTGTGAGGGATTTCACCAGTGAGCAATTCCACTGGGCAATGCATCTCCACTTGCAAAGGAGCAAAAGAGCATCTCTACTTCTTGCAAGCAGTCAGATATTTTTACTTCATATCCCATCCTGAGAAAAGTTTTAGTGCTGAGTTTGGGCAGCATCGTGCTCATGGAAGAGCAGAAACATTACGTACGCTCAAGATCTTTTTGCAGACTTCACCTGCAGACTCCTGCAGCCTCAGGAGATGGTGTTTGGCCATAATGTATTTCAATCCGCCTGCTGGATAAGTAAGCCCCAGGTCATGGACCCTGTAGCCCTGACTCAGGGCAAGAAGTAGAAAAAAACAAACAAACAAAAACCTGAACAATTAAAGCAAAAACAAAACAAAACAAACCCCATGACACAGGTTCATCCTAGTGACCTCAATGGCAACATTTGATTTCAAGTTAGTCATGCTTTACATGTCATGGCATGGCCAGATTCCCTTACCTTCATTCTGTCAGTCACCCAGGACTGAATACCGCAAACAAATCACATTTGATCATTATTTCTTCAGTAGTACCTTCAGGCTTCACTACAGGACAAGTACTAGATAGAGCTGGATATTATGTGTACAGCCTCCTCTCACCCATAATCACAGTGAAACTTCCAATCTATTTTCCCCCTTGACCCACATTTTTGTAGCAGGTGCCTTTAAACGAAGGAAGGAAAATGAGAAGCAGCTGTTTGATGGCTACAGAAGGGCCTGGGATGGCAGCAGCAGCCCCAGCTGAGAAGGATTAATAGGCAGTTTGCACGTGAGGAGGTCAGAGGTGGCAAATAAATGCAGTTTATCAGAGAGTCATGGAAATAAAGGAGTGAATCACATTGCTCTTATCACCATAGATGAGGTATAAATAGAGTTAATCAGCACTGAATGAAAGCATATTAACTCAAGGAGAATTATTCATGCACTGCAGGTGTTTTCCCAGTCCCTGTCCATAGAAGTAACGAGTGAGAGCAGTAATTGGTGTCCAGCCCATCTCTAGCCAGCAGCTATTGCCCCTTCTGGACTGAATTAATCTTCCAAATTGCTATGCTGCTTTACAACACATATTTCAACATAATGATCTTTTACTTATTATTATTTTTGGTAGCTAGTGAGTTATCGAGATTGATAGCATCCTTTGCAAGAGAAATAAAGAACTCGAGGGGAACTGATAATTCATTGAACTTTTGAACTACCTCCAAGTCACCTCTCTGGGAATTGAAAATTATGATGTATTATTTATCCAGCACTGGCTGTGCCTCTCACAGTGTGGTAGGAAGCTTCAGGAGAGTAATAACAACATGGGCCCTGTACGCTTTCCCAAACACTCGCTGGGGAGAGCCTGCTAGTAATTTGCCTTTCATTAAGGGCTGTATTTTCCCTTTGGTGCCACTTTTTAAAACAGCAATTTCTATGTGTCAGGTTACTCGTGCAGCCTCGAGAGTTTCCTTTGCTCTGGTCAGCGGAGCTGCCAACTCCCTGCTACTTCTGTGGCCCTCACAGGGATGCGCACAGGTTCTGATGACCCCCTGCTCTCTGGGCCTGACACCACATCTCCGACAGCCTTCAGCAACACAGGGACAGATGCCCAAATAAGTGAATTGTAGCTCCTCTGGGTCCAGTTCTCTCCCTGCAAGGTGTTGTGGTGTGGATTCAGCAAAGTGCTCAAACGAAGGTTTAACACAAGCACATGCTCGCCTTCCTTATAAGCTTCGAGCTCAAGGGATCATCCCTGGGCAATCCAAACCCCGTTTAGTTCCCACCAAAATGAAAAGGTGAAGACTTCAGTGGGTGCTGAGAAAGCACTTCTTGCCTTTACCAGCAATGCTGAGTTTTCTCACACTGAGCTCCTCATCCTCCATTCATCAGGGGGAAGATGTTCAAGGGTTGAGGATGGAACCATTCCCAACCCATTGGCCCCTGCACTGGGAGTGGGGCCGTGGCAGTGGGGCCAAGACAGGTTTATCTGAAGACCTGAAGCAGTGCAGCAAGAGGAAGAAGGGTGAGCAGGAGAAGCATCCACCTTGCCACTTGCATCAAGTTTAGCCTTTGACAGAAAACACTACATGCTAAATTTACTCCGTGGGTATTCACAGGGATGACAACGAGCCTGCCTGCAGCTTTTATCTCAATGATGTGTACGTATGTTATTAACCCTTTGGGGGCCAACCCCCAGCTGCGCAGGCCGTGCGTGGTGCGATGTGCGTGCGGCCGGCGGGGCGGGCGCTGTCCCTGGTCGCTTCCGCGGACCCGCAGCCGGACCCGCAGCCGCCGGGCGGGGGCCGGGGGTTCCGAGGGCCGCGGCAGCAGCCACCTTTCCTTTACTCCTGGCTCCCTCTCGTGGGCCTCCCCAAAAAGCGCAACTTCGGCGGCCCCGCAGCGCCTGCCTCGTGGCCGCTCCGGGGACCCGCCGCCCGGGCAGCCCGGCAGCCCTCTCCGTCTCTTAGCCGTCATTCAGCCCCCGGAGTGGGTAGGAAATGAAACTGCCGTTTGGGCTGTGGTACTCGGCCAGGCACATCGTTCTGGTTGTAAGGTAAAAATTTGAGTTTTCCAGGGTGTGTTCGGCTGCACAGCTATGCTAGTAACCCCAGTTATGGGGAGCTGGTCATTTAATGCTAGTACATTCATGCCTTACCACCAGTTTTAGGGACAGATGTGCTTTCTCCCAAGCAAAAAGACCATCCATAGTTGTTACTCCTCTTTCCTGTCCTTTTCCTGCACTCCGACAAGCTAAAGCCTGCAGTAGCTGCATCCCTAGCAGTATCATTGCATTTTCCTCCCCTGCTGCTTCCCTCTGTCTCATGCGGTTGGGCCTGCCTGTCTCTGTAGCATCCTCCATCTACCCACAACCTATCTTAAATCTTCACCTAAGCCTTCAGCTTACAGCACTTTCAGAGAGCTGTTGCCTTCCTCCTTGTTCCCAGTCTGTCTGCCAGCTCCGCTGCCCCTTCTCGACACATTTCACCCTGCCTCTCACCTCCTTCATTAACCGTGGTCCTGCGCCTGCTTGGCAGCCCTTTCACCCTCTTCCTTCTCTCTCAGCACCTCCTACACTGTTGTCAGGGCACTGTCAGGACTGCTATCCACTTCTGTCACCTGACCCCTTCCTTTCATCCCTGTGACCCTAAATCACCTGCAGGTGTGCTTATCCTCCTTCACTCCTTCCTTTTATTCTTTCCCCTCTTACATTCTCATGTTTTGGTCCCAGCTGTATCTCTTGTTCCATCTGTAACTCATTCTGAGATGCAAACTAAGAGTGACAAGCCACGTTACTGAAAGCTGCACCAGGGGACACAGAGCTGACACGAGGCTCAGGATGTGTCTGCAGCTGCAGAGCTGTGAATTAAGGTCTGCCACTTTGCTGCAAGAACCAAGGTAGGTAACTGAGCCTTCCCGTGCCTGCCTTTCACTCCATCTGCCCTCTGTATTTCAAGCCTAAGCTGCTGATCGCAGGACAATTCCTTATTCTCTTGTGGGAAGGTGTCGGATTCAAAGAGGTTCTATTTTCTGTGCGAATCTAAGGCCTGATAACCATGCAAATAGTAATAGCAGTGTATAGAGCTTGTAAAAAAACCTTTGACAAATGGATATCTTTTAAGCGAAGTGATACTTACTAGACTTTTACACATTAAACACCCATGAGCCTGCAGCTGCCACTAGGACAATTTATTTCAATTCCAGTTCATTTTCCACTTGTGAGATACTCCATAAGACTTAGTGACAGTATGTTAAAAAGGAGTTAGAAAGTGTTTTGGTGTAGAACAGCCATTGGGCCATTCAACATGCTTGATGTGCTTTATTCAGAAACATAAATCATTGAGTACTGAAAATGTATGGATAAAAACACGATTTGGTGATGCTTCTGCCTTGCCCTTCTACCCCAGTAGGTTTCTTTGGGTTTCCTGGTGCCTTTAGCAGGGAGGAACACGCCCTGCAGCAGCTGCGTCTTCCATGCCCCAGATCCACCCAAGAGCTCCTTTGCCTCACGGTACAAAGAGTGTAAGTGAAGTGGAAAAAACACTTTTTTTGTCTGCAAGAATCACTGTTTACATGTCACTTGCTCAGAAAATTTAGCAAGGATTGTGTGTATTAGAAATGTTTGAAGTCTTTGGAAAAAAAAGTAAGGCTATTTCCAAATAGTATCATGCAGACTGGTGCGTTTCCCCACCAAGATGGAGCCTGGCTATTAGATAGAAAGACAGTTCAGAGCTGACAGAAGAAACTGGTTTTGCTTTGACTGGTTCCATGTCCCTTCAGTCTGGTCATACAGATCTCAGCAACATCATCTGCAAATGAGCTGTGATGGGGCTAGAAATGCCTCTGTGTTAACCTCACTCATTAACCATTGAAAAGATGCCAGAGGAAACCCCAGCTTGGTTCTGCTCCAGCATACCAGGTATTCAGTGCAAGGCAGGATTTCCTCTGGGGTGAGCTCCCAGGCGGGAAACAAAGTCCTCATGCAGAAAATGTCAGCAGGCAAACATCAGCGGCTCAGCAGAAGAGCTTGCGAAGTTGCTGCCCTCCCCCAGCTCAGCACGCCTGGGGGCACCTCAACCCCTCCAAATCCAGGTGCCCTCAGCTTTGCACTTTCAGGTCCAGTTGTGCTAGAGACCATGAACCAACCCTGTACAAGGTGGTGCAGAGATGTCCAGCCCTAACCCAAATTTATAAGCCCATGTAATAGGTATGAAAGGCTTTATGTGCTCTTACAGTCTTGTGCACTTTGTGGGACCAGTCAAAAGCTGAGACAAAATTTTATAAAAATTGAGGGTAGAGTGCAGGGCAACTTATGAGACATCCACCCACTGGATCCTGTGATATCCTCCCACACCACAAGCTGGTACTTGCATACAAAGGTACCTGTGCTTGAGGACCAGAAAGCCAGTGGGGCTATTCCCACCATATACATTATTTAGTGAGGTGGCATTACCAGCATCTGAAAGAAGTGGCCTGCAGCAAAGTAGAGAGCAAGCCAGAAGAGCTGAGCTGGGCTGTGAAAGCTATCCAGTTGTGTTAATACTCACCTGAAAAAGAGCAAGAGCAGGGGGATCAGGAGCGCCCATAGACTTCGGGAGAGGAGAAGGAGGAAAGGATGATGGGAGTGAGCTGAGCCACATGCCTGGAGCGAGAGGCAGATGACCTGACCTGCGCTGTGCAGGCAGGGTCTGTGCGGGACAGAGCACAGGCAAGATGTATCTCCCCAGCCCACTATCTCTCTAATGAGAATGAAGTGTTTAGTTTCTGCAGCCCCAGGCATGCAGCCACCCTGAGAGGCCAGCCTCAACAGCAAGAGCTGCCTGTGTGTCCAAGGGGTCTGTGTGGCATGGGCAAAGAGAGCAGCGGCCACAGCAGAAGTCAGAGGGCACAGGAGGAAGGTCAGGCAGTTATTTAAAGCATGCCCAGCATGTCCAGCACCATGAGTCAGTAGGAAGATGGCCTAAAATCTTTGGAAGTCAAAGCAATATAAATACCTATCTGCTGCAGGAGTCTTTCTTCAGTCTTTGTTTTGCCTGATCTCACAACTCCACCTTTTCCTCCTAGTATTTCTCTTTCTTCTGGCAGTCCTCTCTCTGTCCTTTTTCTGTGTTTGTGTTTTCTTATTCTTTAATCCCAACTCCGCTTTCCCTTCCTCCTCTTGACCTCCCTGCTCCCTCTCAACAGAAAAATGTCATCTTTCAGCAAGACACCTCACACCCAGCCTTGGCCTCCTGCTCTGCCAGTTGAAAGGAGACAAGATGCAAGGTGCCAGGCTGAAGGCAGGATAAACATGCTTTTCCAACCACCCCAATGAACAGTCGCAGCCTGAAGAAGTACAGGAGATAAGAGACATGAACAGAAAGACTCAGCCTTTTTTTTTTTTTTCCCTCGCTTGGTGCTAGCAGTTTTCTCCAACAGATCCCTCCACAGCCACCACCACCATCGTCAGTGAAGAGCTGACCTCAGCCAGCACAGCACCAGCTACTGCCCACAGACCAGCCACTGCCACAGGAGAGCAAACTCTTTCCTCTTTAAGTAGAGATGGAATGCCTCTCATCTCTCGAGATGGGAAAGAGGAACCTGCTCCTGCAGTCACTGCCATCAGTGGGGGGCTTGCTTTTGGTGCTGACAGCAGGAGCTCCAGCCCAGACCTGGCCGTGTTGGGGGGACACAGGCTGCTATAATAGCTGAAAACATGAGCTTGGCTCCCACTGAGTCCAGCCACCAGACTCCCACTGCACTCTGCAGACACCGCGTTTGACCCTTGCCAGAGCAAATGTACAGAGGCACAGCTCCTTGCAAGACCAGCAGCCAGCAAACCCTCTCCTTGCCCTCACTCCTGCTGCTGACTAACCCTGACTGCAGAGCCCCGTGTGGCTCAGGCATGGGGCAAGGCATGTGACATTTGTTGGCTGGTGTTTGCCAGAGAGACTAGCCACTCATGTCACTGCTCCCTCCGTCCTGGCAGCCTGCAATCCACTCTCCAACAGGTTCTTTTTATTGCAGGGATAAATGCTGGCCAGTGGCTTGTCCACTCTATGCATTTCAAGTTGGGAACGTGCTGCTGAATGAACCAGCAATTGCCCTCCAGCTGCCTCTCCCCATTTCCTTTGTCTTCAGCAGGAATTATTTATTGCCCAGGAGCAGCAGTGAGGGGCTGGGTGTTGGTGCATCAGCTGGAGAATGGCCACAGCTAGAGCCGGGTTCTGCCTTTTGATTCCTTTGCTGCTGGATCCATTTTTATTTCAGAGGACCAGATACTCTCTTGATGTATAATAGAAATGAGTGAAGATCTAGCGCTTACCCCAGGATCAGCCTCTTTGAATTCAGATGTTTGATCAGTAGATAAAGGGGCAGAGGGCAGGGGAAGGAAGAGTAATTGCAGGACCGTAAGGGTCATAAGGAAGCCATGGCATCTTTATGATGTTTCCATCAGTGCAGGAAGTTCAGGGATTTTGATTCTGCACATCAAAGTCAAAGGTGAACACAAGTAAATGGAGATTATTCACTTCTCATTTGGGTAGCAAGAGTTTACTCATTCTTCAGCAGATGCCTAAAGCCCCAAGCAAAAAAGATTACTTAATTTTATTCACCAATGCAGCACTGATCCTGTTTCAAAGGCAGGTGGATTTTATTTTTTTTTCTTATTTATTTTTCAACTTGAACAAAATGGCTGAAGAAAGGCATCCCTAGCCTGTGTTCAGGAGAGGAAATCAGCAGGTACTTTGGGGAGACACAAGCACACACTTTCTTCACTCTGCAGCTGCAGGACTTCGTTGATGTCTGTGCCCAGACCTCTGTGCTGAACACCGCTTGGTGGTCCCTCTGAACCTGCTGGCTGTGCATGCCACCCATCCTCGCTGTGCCTTGGTGGGTCATGCAGCGTGAGGTGCTCTGCAAATACACTCAGGGATGGTCCTCTCCTCCCCCAGGGTCTTCATGCCGAAGGATGTGACAGGGGACTTCAGGACAGCCACAAAGCAGATGGCAGCAGCAAAACCAGCCCCTTTGCTGCCTGTGATTAAACTCCTTTCCACTTATCCTGGTTCATCTCAAAACTTCTGTTAGAAAATTTTTGGAGAGGACTTAACAAGAGAGATCTCTGCAGTGGGCAGGCAGATTTGAGGAGGGATTTCTAGCAGCTGCTGAGGGGGTAGGCAGAAGCATAACCACAGCTTGGTGGCAAGCTGCAAAGCTGGACTGTTGCATCTGTAAATTGAGGCCTTCTTAGAAGAGCCTGTGGCTGTAAGCTGGATGCCCTACTCATTCCCACACCCAGGTCTGTGTTCACACGTTGGGTTGCATGAAACCAGGAGTGGCTCCATGGCTTCATCTGCAGCAATTGGAGATATGGAAACTCTGACTAACTCCCTGGGGACTCACACGCCACGGACTTAGGAGAGCAGTTGCATTTAGTCAGGCTGGAGGAGTCCAGCCACAAGCAGCAATGTGGCATCTTATTGCTTGATTAATTCACCTTATTCGTTAACTGTTATGGAGGAAGAAACATTTTGGAAAAAACATGTCCTCTGACAGGTGGAAAGTGGCCAGAAGCCTTGCCGATGTGGTGCTGCTCCCGCTGTGGTTACAATGTGGGGCTGTGGTTACGATACCCACCATGGTTTGAGGGCAGGATTACGGTTTTCTGCTGCAGCAAACAGGGTCTGCAGCAGACCCAGGGAATCAGCCAGCGCAGCATGAACGCTGTGCTCTACTTTGGCTTGCACTGAGAAACCCAATGTAAAGGCCACTGGATTTGAATTTAAGAGTGGGGGAAATGAGCCTTTGGAAAGAGGTTTCTGGCTGGAAATGATGGATAAATACTATCACAAGCTCCTCTCCCAACCCTGGGCTGCTGCTGGGGTGATTTACGATCTGGTTTATGGACACAGACATGCAATAGTGATTGCCTGTTCCCCTCCGCAGTGCAACACAAGCTGCAGCCAGCAGTAGCTGAAGGGCAGAAAGCATTGCTGTGTGATCCCCATGGCTGGGAAGAGACAGATCTACTGCTTCTGACCCTGAAGAGACCTGTGCTGGGGTCCCCCTCCAGGATAACACCCAGCCCAGTGGTGACAGCAGTCACAGCAGTCACATCCCAGCCTCTCACGGGCAGTCAGGGCTTGAAAAATCATTTTCACAAGGCAGTTGCGATATTCCAGGGGTCAGAGCTTCAAGGATGCTCTTTCATAAATCAAGTGCATCTACTGGCTACATCTTCCTGATCAGAGTTCCTGAGGAAAAAAAAAAAAAAAAAGGCTTTTTGTCTGGAATTAATGTTTGGGGGTTTGCTTTATGGTTCCAACTCGATATGTTTAAATGCTTTGCACAAGAGCAACGGAAAAGAAAAAGCTCTGCAAACTGGTCATGCATATTAAAAGCCTCATCCTTCAGCAGACTAAAGCCAAGCAATAATCCACTCAGCTCTCACTTATTTTAGACCCGTTTTTAAAACAAAATGTGGAAAACCATCAGAGCACTTGGAGTGCATTAGACAACCCAGTATCACTGATTGAGTATGTTGCAACCTGCAATCTTTGCGGAGGAATTGTGTGTGGCTAATTTGAATGTCCCCATCCTTCTGCTGCTGTGCAGGACTGTGCATTGGGATTGCAACCCGCTTAGGCCAATGACAGTTTACAAGATCAGCTCAGTGCTGCTTCGTTCTTGTCTTGCTTTGCCATAATAAACACAATAATTACAATCAGCATTATCACCCTAGCTGTTTATTATTGTTATTTGACTTATAATGATAATTTGTATCATCACATGAGAGCCTCTCTCTATTCCAAGCAACCACATAGGTTCAAGAAGATATATTGGCAGTCAAGCTGCCCATTTTAACTGACTCCCTCATCTTAGCAATGGCAGCGCCAGTCCAGCCTGCACACAGAGCGAGGACCTGCCAGCTGAGGACGCTGGCAATTTGCTCAGCTCTTCCTCTCCTCACTTGACTTATACCAGTAAGCAGATTTCCACCAGGAAACTAAGAAAGAGGTAGGCTCCTACCCAAGCCTGCTGCAGGAACACGTTGCAGTAAACTGAAAGGAGAGACACGCCAAAATCCCAACAAAAATTTGGGAGTTGCCTGGGACAGATAGAGTCCCCATGCAGGAACAGCTGGAAGAACAGAGATTTGTTTGCTCTGGCTGTGTGCAGGGGGGCACAGAGGGAGGGGAGAGATGCCCATGCCCAGTGGTCTCTGGTTCAGAGCCCAACTGCTGCGAGGCAAGGGCAGTGGGTGGGGGTGAGGTGCCGTCTCCCTTGCCTCGTGTATTTGAAAGGGCAGCTGACGACAGAACTGCGAGGAACATTTGTCTGTGACTTTATCACTGGTTTCCATGGAAAATATTGTGTCACGGGGGAGTATGAATACAAGGCAGGAAAAAGCTGAAGAATCTGAGAAGCTGGGTAACAGGGCTGCTGCCACTGAGCCGGGGCAGTGGGAAAAAGGGAGGGGAGGGGACACACTGGTCCCCTCCCAGTGGGCTTGTTCGGTGGTCACCTAGCACATACAGGCTGCAGGACTGCCACGGACAGCTGGGGCTTCCAGCAGGCTACGGTCGCAGGACATAGGCTATTTTTATAAATTCTCACCCTTGCAAAGGCCTCTCCCCCCAGATCACCCCTCAAGGCCTCCCCGGGCTCCCACCACCACCCCTCAGCTGGACCCCCGCACCCTGATCCCGCGGATATCCCCTTGAGCCCCGGCATGGCTCAGATCCCATGTCACTAGAGGGCACTCGGCTTATTTTTTCCACAAGCCTTCAATATTAATATTCATAACATGCGCCGTGCTCTTGGCGCAGCTAGGCAATATTCTCTTACGGGAGCTGAGATTTTTTTCCTAGCTGGTTTGTGGGGAGTGGGAGTGATTGCAAAGGCAGTGCCTGTTTTCCACGGGGATGCCACAGGGGCTGGTGGCAGCGACACAATCAGTGTATGCTGTGCCCACCATATGTGGGACCCCTTATTTCTGCTCCTTGAAGTGGCACAGGAGAAAGGCCCAGTCCTGGCCCTGCAGGGCTTTCTATCAAGTGCTAATTGCAGCAAACTTCAAGCCTTCTGGAGCTTCAAATAAAATAAGAGTATTGACAGATCCGAAGCTTGATGTCTGGTGAAGTATTAACTAGCAGTGCTGGCTTTTGTTTGCTGTCCCTTAAGCAGATTACTAACACAGCAGTGAAGTAATAGGGACCTGGAAAAGATCCTTTCAAGAGAGATGTGAGTGATGAACTGCCTGGATTGAGGGGTTGTACTGCAAGCCTCACTTGAAGGGTTTTTTTGCCTAGTTTGACCTGACACTTAGGATCCTGCTGTCCTGCCCCAGCTCTGGTATCCCCGCCAGAGCAAAACGTCCAGTTGTTGCCCACACACTGTCCCAAGCTGGAGCAGCACCACTGCCCTTGGCACAGGCATCATGGGCCAGTGTTCCAAGCTCAGCTTTGCACTTCCCCAGCTACGGGATGCCCCATGTCTGGCCTTTCCCCTGTGTCCTGCCCACATGTGCACACACACACACTCACACACCCATGGCACATGGCACATGCTGTGGTGGCCCCAGGCACCAGGAACAACTGGAGGTTGGCATGGATTGTGGCTCTGAGGACTCCCAGGTTCCACCAACTGATGCACCAGCCCTGGTCCAGGGGTTAAGAGGCCTGTGGCAAATTCCCTGATGCCTTCTATACCAACGGCTAAGCACTCAGCCGGGGGCAAAGCCTTTGCTCTCCCATGGGATGCCAGAGCTCACACACTGCAGTCTCAGGAAAGTCATTCTCACCACAACCCTCAAGCCTTCACCAGCAGCGAGGCATGTGTCTCTCTACTCTGGTGAAGCACATTTTCCTCTCACAAACCACATCTCATTAGCACTAATGCTTTCTAAGCTGTAACTGGTATTCAAATCAAAGAGAAGTAGCATATTTTCTCTTATTTATTGCCACTTTATTTGCACTGGAGTAGCAGCTAGAGGCTCTGATTGGGACCCCCTTGTGCAAGGCATAATGAAAACATGGTCCCTGCCCCAAAGAACTTCCGGTTTAATTACAGAACAAGCAACAACAGATGGATGCCCCATACAGACAGGGAGGAGCACAAGGTAACAGGGAGACAATTATGATTAGCTTAATAAGCCACGGTCACAGTGCAACAGCTGCCTGCCATTGTCACTAATTGTGAGTTCTTTCAGTTTCATCACAAAATGTTCTCTGTCACCCAGGGGGAGAAAACCCAAATATGTGCTCTGTGCCTCACTTCTCTATGAAACCATTCTGCCAAGCCTAGGGATCCAGGATGAGTCACCACTGGCAGCAGCACTTCTGCAGGTATCTCCCTGCCCCTGCATGCTTCTCACCTGACCTGACCCTGAGACATGACAGTGGCTTCTGCCCCCTTTGCTCCAACCCCTGCCTGGTCTTGCCATGAAAGGGACGAAGGATCTACAAATAGTTGTGCTATCAGGGCTGCAGGAACAGAGCACCATGCAGCCAGTCCTGCATGGGAGAGAGCAGCAGGAGGTCTTCCTGCTGGAGGTCTGGTACTATTCAAACCCAACCTGAGGGTTAAACTCATCTTTCTCTTTTTCCCTCTCTACCTCCCCACCATAACGCAGTAACATCATACATGCTCACTCCCAGCATCTCTCATACGCTCTGACAATGTGACTATTGTAGCAGAAGACCAAATTGCCAGCCCTTTCATGATTGAAGTAACCATCACACTTTTAAGTAGTATTTAATTCAAAACTGCTCCAATCTGTAGCTTTCTTGACTAGATATTTTCTAAATATTTCAATGTATTTTTCTATGTATTTCTGTGTCTACTTTCAGATTTTGACCACTCGGATTAATGTTCCAAGTGTTTCTCAGTGTTTGTTGAGACTGGCTTGCCCATGTCACACACACACCTAGCCACAGATTTTCAGAGGTAGCAGGATTCCTCCCTGCCCATAGAGGAGGAGAAACAAGAGGACACATCTGGCCATCCAAATTGGATTTCTGCTTTACTGAGCCCCAGTGGAGCCCATCTCTCTCCAGCAAGCAGAGACAGTCTCAGGAGACTGAGGCTTCAATTTGGGGCTCAGCCCAGACTCCACCAGGCACAGCTGCCCTGCACTCCTCCATTTCTACAGCCACTGGTCATTGTCACTCCCCTGCACAGGCATGAATCCTCACATCGGCCATGAGATGACTCGGACCATCCCACCTCCCTTCTCCACAAACTCCCATTGTACCTCAGATGGGAAAAAACTACCTCCTGCCTGCTAAGTGACACCATGGCTCTCAAGGACCTGCACTGGGCCATGCCAACTCTCCTTAACATCTCGCCTTCCCAGTGGGCTTGTTCCTAGGAAGCAGCAGAGCTGTGAGCATTGCCCTTGCTGGCTATAGCCATCACACAACAGACCTCTGTTACAGGGACTTCAGTCCAACCTCCCTCCCTTACAGGGGCTTTGGTTTCCTTTCTGCTCTCCTCAAGCTGAAGTAAAAGATACCTGTGTAAAAAGTATGGGGTAGGGAAGGAAGATCGTAGAATCATAGAACCACTTTGGTTGGAAGAGACCCTCAGGACATCGAGTCCAAGCATTAACCTGGCACTGTAACTAAACCATGTCCCTAAGAGTCTCATCTACACATCTTTTAAACACCTCCAGAGACAGTGACTCAACCACTTCCCTGGGGAGTCTGTTCCAATACCTGACAACCCTTTCTGTGAAGAAATTTCTCTTAATATCCAATCTGAACCTTTGCCGGCACAACTGCAGGCCATTTCCTGTAGTCTGTCACTTCCTACTTGAGAGAAGAGACCAACACCCTCCACGCTACAATGTTCTTTCAGGTAGTTGTAGACAGCAATAAGGTTTCACCTCAGCCTCCGTTTCTCCAGGACAAACAGCCCCAGTTCCCTCAGCATTAGCCTGCACCAGTGAGGACACAGCCCCGAGCTCTCTGGGCCTCAGGTTGTTCCCAGCAGGACCAAACCCACAGTGGAGTGTGGTGAGTGACAGCCAGCAATGGGGAGCAGCAGCCAGGCTGACAACTCCTTGTTGCTTGGAGAGGCTTCTCCACACGCCAGTGTGGATGCTACTGGAGGGCAACCACTGCCAGCCACACTGACAGCGCCATCGTCAGTGCTGCACTGCTTGGCACGTTGTGTTGGTGTCCTGGAGAGAAGGGGATTTCCTGTTTACCTGCTATGATGGAGAATAACAGAATCACAGAATGTTAGAGATTGAACGGGACCTTGAAAGATCATCTAATCCAATCCCCCTGCCAGAGCAGAAGACCTTGATGAGGTTACACAGGAAGGCGTCCAGGCAGGTTTTGAATGTCTCCAGAGAAGACGACTCCACAACCTCCCTGGGCAGCCTGTTCCAGTGCCCTGTTACCCTCACTGTGAAGAAGTTTCTTCTCATATTTAAGGGGAATCTCCCGTGTTCCGGTTTATACCCATTACCCCTTGTCCTATCATTGGTTGTCACCAAGAAGAGCCTGGCTCCATCCTCCTGACACTCACCCTTTACATATTTATAAACGTAAATGAGGTCACCCCTCAGTCTCCTCCAAGCTGAAGAGACCCAGCTCCCTCAGCCTTTCTTCATAAGGGAGATGCTCCACTCCCTTAATCATCTTCATTGCTCCGTGCTGGACTCTCTCAAGCAGTTCCCTGTCCTTCTTGAACTGAGGGGAACTTGATGGAACCAAGTGGGAGCACTTGCACTGAAGCAAAGCATGAGCCCACGTGCAATACAGGCCTGCCAAGTGCCACGGGTGGCTGTTGGGCAGGTCTGGCTGTGTCCTGCCTGTAAAAGCTATTTTAGGGCATTTTATTTGCTTTGTAGCATCCTAAAAGCAAGAATTAAGTTACTTTTGCCTTGCAGCTTGGAACACTCCATGTTTTTGGATACTTGCATCAGGTCAAGTGTGAATTAATTGCTTTTATTGGAACCTGGCAGGTTTCTTAGCAAGGTGAAGAAAAATCACTGGTGTTTTTTGTTTGTTTGTTTTCCTGAGCACTAATAACTCCTTATTTATTCCACAATGACAAAAACAATACTTAAAATATTCAAAGATTTTATGGCTGCTGGTGCTGAATAATTGCAAAGTGGAGAAACTTCTACAGTAAAAATTAGCCCATCGCATGTTTGTTTGCTGGATTATCTGAGGTTGCATTTCTTTTCTTTCCCTACCTGGTAAATATTGACAGGACAGGTACAAGCAACGTACAAGATAAAGGGCAAATGTAAGTTTAAAATAAAACCTTCTGTGTGGAAAAGTGGTAACTATATTGCAATCAATCTGCTGCTACTGTTTTCTTTCTGCTCAAGCGGATATAAGTCAGGGAAAAGGAGGATGCCACAGGACATAGCAATGTGCTTGCTGCAGTCTGGGCTGCCGAACAAGGTATCTCAGGGCCTTAAAGACCATGACAGCAGGAAATGATTTTCCAGCACATATTTTGCACCATATGTCCCAGCAGTTGAAGTACCTATGAAGTGTGCTCAAGCAATGATATACTGCCAGGATGAAGGCTGCTGTTACTCAGCCTTTCAGCATCTCTGCTGAGGGGAATGATTACAGAAGCTGCAGAAATCTTTTGGTTTTGCCCTGCCTTGGGAATGCAGAGTTGGATGAATTTGCCAGCCAGCCCAGCAAAAAAGTGAAAGACATCAGAGGCAATTAAAGGCAAGTCAGTGTAGAATTTGCAGAGTTTGAAAATACCTGAATGGATCCTGTCAGAGTGGGACAATATTCCCAAAAGAAGAATGCAGTCAAATATAGAGGGGAAAAAACCCAACATAAACATGTATTAGGAAGAAAAACCTTCTGTTTCTGAAGGATGCAGTAACGTATTTGAGACAGGTCTCAGTAAATCAGTGCTTCATTGCCTTATTTACAAGTACGAGACAGACAATGTGAAATTATGAGAAGTCTTGCATAACTAATTTGCTGCGATGTTTCAAAGCTGTTAGTGAGATGATAGTAAGGGGAAATAGAGTGGATATTTTGTGCCAAGATCTTTTAAAAGCATTTCATAAAAGTTAAAGATTAATTAGCTATTGGCTGTGGAATGATACTGCAGTAAAGCACCTACTTAGATAGTCAACTGCTTAAAAACAGCTTATGAGGGGAGGCAAGGCATGAGCAAACCAGCAAGCATTTGATTTTAAGACTTTAATTATCTGTAATGTCTTGTATTTTCAAATGACTAGGTTGGGATATTAAATATTAGTTACTAACATTTGCAGGTTAAGACAACAGTCGGATTTAATAAGCAGGAAGGGAACTGGTCTGTGTACAATACAGCTCTGCTCTGAAAGGTGACTGTGAAAATTACATACTGGAATTTTTTTGCATGGTTATATTTCACGTACAAAAAAAATGACAGTTTCATAACCACCTGCTCTGCAAATTGAACTGGACATCCTTGAACGTCAGTGGGAATATTTGTAGAGTTGGGTGCTTCTCAAAGTGAATGAGGGCATCAGTCTCTGACCCGAAGCCAATAAAGAAGACACAGGCTTTAATGTTGATGACTAACGTGAAACAATAAATCGGGAGAAGTGCCAAGCTGCAAATAGCACTGTCATGCAATACACTGCCAAGTATTAGGAAGTCCTATTCAGAAAACTTTTGAGCTCATCAGCATTGTATGTATCTGTAATAAAACTGAGAGAAATAACACCACTGTTGGTGGTATTGATGCAGAATCTGCACCATATGGCCTGTGGTAGGTGCATTTTGCTGAGATTACAGCATGAAAAATAAGGCAGTAGTTTCACAAATACTAATTTAGGACTGGGATAAATCTCATGAGCTATGGTAGGTTTCTATGCTGCTCTTCCATTTAAGGGATCTTTAAGATAAACATATGTTTCATATAGGGGAGGCTGCTCAGGAATTCAACTGTTCTGAATAGTGTGGTTTTGTCTGGGTAGTGTTTGAGGTGGAGTGACAAGGGTTGAGAGACAGAGGAGTAAATCACAGGCCATCCAGAAACAGACACAGAAAGATATGCTAAAAACATAGACGCAGCAGTTGAGGGGAGAGTATGGGGCTTGTGTGTCCCAGTGTCTGCCCATTCTGAACCCAGAGAGCTGCTCATTCTGAACCCAGAGAGCTGCTCATTCTGATCATGGCATTGGCTGAAAGGTCCCCAGGGATGTCAGCCCCAAAACCATCTTGGACTGTCTCAGGTCCTCTGTTGGGGAAAGCCTGAGGAGCTTCCTGGCACAAGGGGTCTGCTTCTCTGTGGCAACACAGCTATATTTTATGGGCCTTGAAGAGCAGTTTCTGAGATTCTCGCAGTCTCGTTTTCCTCCTTTCTCCAAACTGGGCTGGCAATTTAGGTCACAGTCAACCCTTCCATTATTGTTTCAAACCTCCAAGCCAATAAAAATAGCTTGTAAAGGCTTTCATCTTATCTCCACCAACCACTTTTTAGTAATTTAGCAGGAACACTCTGTGCCCTGCTGCCTTGTTGATCCTCAGTTTCTCAAGCATCTTTTGCATCTTTTTTTTTTTCAAAATTTCTGCTGCAAACAGCTCAGCTGTCTGGAAAACAGCCACTTACTCTTCACCTTTGCCCATCTCTCTGTTAAGGAGCTCATTAAAGTGTTCCTCTGCCTTTCTGCAATTGAATTCTTTCAAAGCTCCCATTTTTGTTCTTTATCAGACTCACTCCCACTTGCTATCTTTCCTTCACTGCCACTTTTGCACAATGCTCACACGCTGTTAAGTCTCCTGCTCTGCCCCATCATGTCTGGCAAGCCACAAAAGAAATATATTTTACTTCATCCTATCAGCTTTTTGTATCCCCTTTCAGCATTATCATATTCCTCTGCAAGAGACTGAGTTGGATTTTGAATGCAACCCATCACACTACATGTTGATTCTCAGCTGCTTCTGTGTCATCTTCCCCGTGCTGTGTATATCTTGTAAATATCAACATCCTTCACAACTCTCATACAACACTCAGTCAAAACCTCAAGCTCTTCTTAGAATTTCTGTGATGTCCCTATCTAGATTTGGGTTCCTCAAAGCCTCTGGGGTATTTCTCTGGCTGTTCTTCAGCTGCTTCTTCATCATGCAGGTATTTCTGCTATTGGCATTCTTACAAGTCACAGTCAGAGCTCCTCAGGTGCCTGGTGTTCTGCTTGTTCCCAATTTCCTTAGCAACCTGTCTTCTGGTTCTGTGTCTGTTGTTTCCCAACAACAACTAGTGAACTCGATTTCTACCAAATTTGGCAAAAGCACAGAAATAGCAAAGATGCTGTCTTCCTGCAATTTCTGTGAAAATTAGTTATTTAACAGAGGAGGGAGATGCTGCATTTTTACCCTCTCAGCAAGAAAGGCAAGACTGGCTTCAGGCCTCACCTACTGGGTCTTCCATCAAGCACAGCCAAGATGCTTGCAGGGCTCGGTTGAAAGCCCAAAAGAGGTAGGTGGGAAACAAGAGGGGAATTGGAAGTACGGTGATTAGCCAGAAGGAAGTGGTAAATGCTTTGGTACACTGCAGGGCAGGAGGACAGGGGCATGGGAAGCATGGGTGGGAAAGGCAGGTACGGGGTGGGAGTGCTGGGTGTGGAGCAGATCTGAGGATGCTGCTGTGGAGATGATACAGAGGATGAGGGGAGGAACAAGCACAGAGCACATATCCACTGGAAAACGGTTCCTTAGTTCTGCTGGTCATGAACTTTCTCCTTCTTGAATCAATATTGACTAACTGACTGAAATGATTAACAGTGACCTGATCTCTGGGGTTCTGTACAGCCATATCTTTAAGTGTGGCTTAGTTAGCTTGTAGTTATTCATAGTCCATGTGATTGGATTTTTCCCCTTATTTTTAAAACTGGAGTTCTTTTGCCCATTTCTTATGACAAACTTGAGAAAACCAGCATGTCAGTACAGTTCTTCATGGACTGTTCCTGTAATTTCATCATTCACTTCTGCAGTGACTACTGACAAAACAGATACTGTGCTCTCTTTTTTATCCTGAGACAGCGGATTTATTCACCAAGGGCATCCAAACTGGTGACTGCTAATAACCCAGGCTCATCATAGTACATGCTCACACTGCATACCTAGCTGTCTTGCTTCTGCTACAAAACAGGGTGGTTTGCTCATTTTTAAAAGACAGTCTTCCAGAGCCCTCAGCTTTTGCATGGCTGTGATACTCCTCTGGTTGCAATGGCATATTTTGGAGGTGGCCTGAACTGCATAAGATCAAAACATTCCGCACTTCAAGTTTCTAGTGCTCTTTCCATCATAAGTCATTTGCACATACTAATAGAGTTGGTGCTTTCCCAAGGTGTATATGAGTTTCTTACAAATCAGGGCTTTTATAGGAAATAGAATTAAGCACGTGCCCAGCCCACAGTCTAAAGGACACAGGCATCTTAATCTGGCCATTCTTCTTCAGCATGATGGGGGAAGGAATCTGCAAACAAAACTACTGGAGGTTTAGCTGTATGCCCCTGGGAACAGAAAAGCCCTTCTGCATGGCCATACACTAACTGGAAAGGGCCATTAAACACCATTAGAGCTCATACTTTGTGATGGCCTACAGCCCTGCCTCAAGGCAGTGAAAATGAAGCAACCCTTCACTGGAGCCTCGGGAGTTATTCTCAAGGGGAAACACAGCAGGCAGGAGGAGGCACAGGCAGAGTAGAACAAACTGTTACCTTGCAAGACATTTGGGTTTAACCTGCGCTGCAGACAGGAGACTGCCTGCCAACCACATTAAGATGTCATAGCCTGTCCCACACAGACAGGACAACTACTTACAGCAACACTGATTAAGCTAGAGTGGGGATGGCTGGCCTGACCGGGCCATCTCAGCAAGTCAGGGGCTGCTACAAGGTGTCCCAGACAAAAGAGTCTACCTATGTGATGTCAGGGTCAAAATCCTGGGGTAGGTGTCCACCCAGGGCTCAGCGTGGCTCACACCTTAGGCTGCTGCCCCGTGTTCCTGTGTGCGTCACCAGCCAATGCTGTCTTCATGCTCGGCTGAGGGCTCCCGTGGGATCCCACAATGGAGCTGCTCAGTTGTGGATGCACCTCAAAGAGACTTTCTCAGTAGTAACACAACAGATAGTTTTGGGGCAAGATAGATGTGTTAGCATGACTAGTGAGAACCTGACAAGGTAGATCCATTGGTTAGCTTACTGCCCTCTTTGTTATGTTCAGAGAAGAGGCTATATCAGCCCCACTGAGCAGTGTCTCAGCTGGTTCTGTAACTGTGAGACTCAGCTCCAGGGGTGATATCCTCTCCACTCCTGCATAAAGCCTGTTTACCCCAGAAAAGATGACAGATACATGAGTCAGCAATGTGCCCTTGGGACAAAGAAGACGAAAGGTATTCTGAGCTGTATTAGGACTGTTGCTGGCAATCAAGGTGATTCTTCCCCTTTACTCAACCCTGGTGAGGCCATACCTGGACCCTAGTGTCCATTTCTGGGCTCCCCACCACAATAAATGGACATAGTGGAGAGAAGCCAAAGAAGAGCCAGTGAGCCGATTAAGGGACTGGAACATCTCTCATATGAGGAAAGGCTGAGAGAGCCGGGACTGTTCAGCCTGGAGAAGACAAGACTCAGGGGGGTTCGTATCAATGTATATAAATACCTGAAGGGAAGATGCACAGAGGACAGAGCCAGACTCTTTTCAGTGGTGCCCAGTGACAAGATAAGAAGCAATGGGCACAAGCTGAAACACAGAAGATTCCTCCTGAACATCAGGAAACACTTTTTTACTGTGACTATGATCAAGGACTGGCACAGGTTGCCTGGAGAATTTGTGGAGTCTCCATCCCTGGAAATGTTCTCTCACTCCTGGATGTATGGCTGACAATCCTGGACAACTGGCTCTAGGTGCCCCTGCCTGAGCAGGAGGGCTGGATTAAGTGACCTTAAGAGGTCCCTTCCGACACCAACCATTCTGTGATCTGTGATTCTATAATATAAGCAGTGAGGATCATGTGTAACTCCTGGACTCCCAGCACTTTTAAAAAGGTGACCTCAACTTTCTACTATGACAATGAGTGATTACATTTGGAAGCTGTCCCTGAGATCCTGCCTGAGCTGAAGCCTGCTGCGAGTACTTTGCATTTACTCTAAGAAGTAGAAAACTACACCCAGCTGGCTGGTTCAGAGAAAAAAAAAATGTATTTAAATTAAGCATGCGGATTTGCATCTTAATCATGTTATCATGATTAAGTAGTACCTCGATGTTACCTGAGGCAACCATAGGCTACATACCTAAATGAAATCCAAAATAGTCAAACTCCTTCTGCTTTACATATATTATGTCAGTGCAGATTTTCACATCTGCAGGGCAGATCATAGATTGGCAAGCAGCATTTTAATGATTGAAAAAGACAGCCTTGCCCAGGACAGGCACCAATTAATTGCAGTAATGATGAAAGCTTTGAAATAATGTATCCTGTTCGCGGACCACCACAAAATCAAATATAGGTCTTGTACCACTCCCAGCATAATCATTAGCAAAACCTCAGGGTCAACTGGACACCAGTAGATTTCAACAAAGTTATGACCCCTTCTGCCATCTGACGATAAGCCCCAGGGAATTTAGTTATTGACATCGCCATTCTCTGCAATTTGCTATTGACTCCAATGAAGCCATGACAATTTATTGTAGCTGAGGACCTAGTCCCCTCCTGCTTAACGTCAGGAACAGAAGCAGTATCCATTTAATCATTAATCCTCTCAGAAAGAGCAATCATGACTTCAAGCCCTTCTGTGTTGTCCAGCCTGAGCACTCAGCCTGTGGCAATGGACACTGCAGTGTCTTCGTTTTTGCACTTGGAAGTGTCTCTGTTTCACCATCACAGCTAAAGGACTCAGAATAAGTGATAATCACAGGAGCTGCCTCCTCTTACACTATGCATCTGCCTTTGTATCTCATGGAGGAGAAGCAGCTCTCCGAACCCTGGGCTGCTTGGGGAATCCCTCCTGCTGCTCTTCCCATGGCACTTGCTGGTTGGAGGACCTCCTCGTCTTGGACTATGGACTCTTGGCAAAAAGGCATAATCATTGCCCAACCTTTTGTCACTGAAAACAGGGCTTTGATAAGACGTGTGTGGTGCCATAAAATGTATGTTTGACACTGTTACTCACAATAGCAGGAGCAGTCTCTGCCCCTGTGTTAGTAGGAATTGTACCCACACCCAAATCATGGAGACTGTAACACTGCATTTGGTCTTGTCTGTGAAGATGAAATCCCAATTGAAGCAGCTCAGCACAGATTCAATTTTCAGAACTTCAGGTTGCTCTGACATGTGTGGATCATTTTATCATTGTATGGAGACAACCATACAGAGCTAGAAGGAAAACAAGATAAAAGAGTGGGGATTGTAGAAAGCTTTTCATTGCCAGGAGTGGGTAAGGGCTGGTGACTACAGAGCCAGCTGGACACCTGGGCAGCAGTTGTTCTCTCCTTCTCCTTTGCTGAAGCTGGAGAGCAAGGCTTGCTTCTACCCTCTCCGAGGGGGGCTGAATGCACTCCCAGGAGCATTGCCAGCCACTCTTCAGCCCCCAACGCCAAATTAGCCAGTGCATGTCCAGCTCTTCAGGGTCCTCCCAGGCTTTTTGTCTCCCTTGATTCCTGCAGACAGCACAATATCCACAGACCCTTGAAAAGTCCCATTGGGTGCCACCACTCACTCCTGCAGCATCTGCTACTGGAGGAGGAGCAGCTCACCTGAAGAGAAGGGGGTCAGCATGGGGGACAGCAGGGAGCCATCCCCCCGCAAGGAGGTGGGAAGGGGGGATCAGATATTTCCTATGGGATGAGGGACTGGAGGTGGCTGGGAGAAGGGGAGTCAGGCACTGGTAGCATTTGTGTTTGCCGGCAGTGTAGCGAGGTTCAGGTCTCTTCTGAATTGCTGTCAATTTTGTTACAAATCTGGGTAATTGCTGGTGTAATGTGTGAGACGGAGGGCTCAGCTGGGATGGGGTAAGGCAGAAGCTCAGGAGAATAGCATTTGTGTAAATCCAGACTAAGTGCCTCTGGATGGGTAGTGATGCAGCCAAGATCAGCCTGAAGCTTGGGTGAAATCTTTGTTCAGAGTAAATGAATAGAAGCAAAATGTCTTTTTTGCACATTGTCAGAAAGATCGCTTTGTTTTGGGAAGAGGTTTTATTGAGCAGAAAAGTGAGAATTACCAGGAGCAGCCTTTCAGGATATTTGATGCTGAAGTTGGTACAACTATTTTTTCACTGTCCTAGGATACTGTGAATAAATTCAAGCCGTTTTGGTCCCACCTCTGTCTTCCTGAACAGTGCTCAGAAACCTATAGTAAAGAACTATCAGGCGAGGATGATTTGCCAGGTCATCATTACTGAAGAAGTAAAAGTGTTTTCTGCATAATATCTCCTGCTGCCTTTAGTGCAGTGTATAACTGTGTCTTCCCTGAATGCTATTTATGCTCTGCCTGTATCTTAGAAATAGGTTGGAATATTTTCTGATTTCAACTTCTCATTACTGCAAAATTATTTTCTAGGGATTGTCCATTGTGGAGAAGGAACCAGGGAAGAGAATACAATAGAACTTGCTTTTTCTTTTGATTATACAGTTTCTGAAAATCAAAGAGCACTTTGTCATAGAAGAATGAAGTGTATATTAAAGTAACATTACTTAAAATGCAAAAATATTTCATTCAAAGCAGACTAGTTCTTTTCCTTGTAGGTAGACGTAGTTGTGCTTATCTCCATGGGAACACTCCTATTAAAGTCAGTGACAGATTTTTAAAGTTTCATAAGAGAAGACTGGAGAAGTTTTATTTTTCGTCTCCAGTCATTCCTCTGAAGACATAAAAAAAAATTAATAAAATACAGTATTCATTTAAAATGCAATATGAATAACACTGCTGCTCTCAGCAACCCACGAGAACTAATCTGTACAGATTAGCTAAGAAAAAGGAACACATTTCCTATCTATTTTTTGCACATATCACCTAAAACTCATTCTCTGCAACAAACAGTATTACTGTCAGCTTGGCTGAACCAGAGTGCCAGAGTATCTGGCAAAAAAAAAAAAAGCCCACAAAACAATATCGGATAATCTCAGTCTAGCATCAACTCAGGTGCAAAATATTGCCTCTAGAAATACGATGCTTTTCACACTTTACACAAAAAATTGATCCGACTGAGTCTGACAGATGTGAAGCTGCAGTAACACAACACTATTAAATGACAAAATGGAAGCTGTACAGAGAGCAAGACACGGTACTGCTACCTGCAAGATGTCGTAATTGTCGACAAGTATTTAGGGTTTTTAATCACTTTGTACCGCTGCTTCCACCTCCTTTGAAGATCCCAAAAGTAGCACGAGTCTAAGTGGGTTTTCATTTTTTTTTGTTTCATTCCTCTTTAAATATTATAATGTGCCTAAACATACTGGATCATTGAGCCAAAGCTTTCCTTGGGATATCGTGGACTTAAAATCAGAACTGAAACAAAAATGAGCTGCTGTGTTGCCTAAATGTGATGACATTCTGTTCCAGATGTCCACGACAATGATCTCATCTAAACCCCCAGTTCCCTACACTTCAGTCATTTTCAGACAAATTCAGTGTGGGGGGAGGCAGAAAAAACACCAACACAAGCAGCCTCATAATGATTTTGATGAAAGCAGCTGCCCACTTCAGTTAATGCTGCTCTCAAAGTGTGAATGGGATGGGAAGCCTGTTAATTTGATGTGATCCATTTCAGGCTCCTTGTACGAAACTGCCTGTAATCAGGAAACACACTGATCAATATGACTGATGGTTTCCTGAAACAGCAGCAGGGAGGCAAGTTCTCTTCTTGCAGGTAAACTTTAAATAGGCTTAAACTAATGAGAAAGAAAACCAGGTAAGTAAGAAGAAATAGTGAGGAAAAAAACAATGTGTTTGGTAACCTGCTGCATCCAGCCTGGCAGAGAGGGATTAGTGTGGTTTCTTTGCCTGTGCTGGCACTCTGCTCCCGAAATCAAGTGATATTATTCCCAACAGTCTCTACTAATATACCTAATAATTTTTCAATTTTTTAGTGGTTTGTTTTTTTTTTTCCTCTTTAAGAAAGCAGGTACCAAGAAGAAAAGCTTTTCATATCCCAGTTTGCCTCAGCTTCAGTTCAAAATGTTGAGTTATACCACCACTAAAACCTACATATTTACGAGAGTAAAACAGAAGCAGAGCCAACAAATACACGGAAGAGCAGCATGCAATTAACAGAAGGTGGCCTACCAAATGGCTTCACTGCTTCTTTTTTATTATGGTTATGATAAAGCATTTTAGTGAAGATTGGAAATGAGCAGACTCTCAGGCCTTCCCAGAACTTCTTTCTTTCCTCCCACTTCCCTCATGGCCATGTGCAAAGACAAGAGCGTTTGTGAAACCCCCTTGCTCAGCTGGTGCCTTAGCACTGAACTGGAGCAGACAGAGGTCCCTGGAAGCTGAAGCAGAGTTCCAGCACCCATCACCCTAACAAAAGAGCAGAGACTTTGTTTTCTTTGAGAAATTCTCTTCGTACGTCTCACCACAGCTAACACCACAGCAGTGGTGACTTAGCTGCTGCTGGTTCTGAGGACATTAGCTCAATGCTCAGGCTTACGTGATGCAGTGTCATCAAAACCAGTCCTCACCGAGACACTATTTTTGGCTCCCAGTATGGATGACAGCTGCAGATTTACACTGCTTTTGGCAAGGATGAATTTTTTAGAATATTGCCAAACACAAACAGAGCTGGAAAGGCGACAGTTTCCTATAAAATAATTCCAGGAAGTAAAGTCTATGATAACAACAAGATATAAACCAGTTGTGTTGCTTTTAGGCATGTTTAACTCTTTCTTATACTCTACCTTTGAAATTCATTACTAGGAGCTTTTTCCAATTTCAATTTAATTATATTTTGCATTCTGAATTCTTAGAAAACTCTTCGATTACTCCACATCAGTCAACTTCTCCCTCAGTTAGAAATTCTATCTAATTTCCTTAATGAGTAGAACATATTTATATCTTCTAGATAGGTTTTCTAGCTGTTCAGAGTCACCCCTTTGCCTATCAATGTAAAAACAATTAAAACAAAAAGCAAACAAAAGATTGCAACTTGATGCTTTGTTCTCTTTTTCTAGAATTATCTTTCTTCTTCACTTTTTTTTTAATGAGAGTCCTCATTTTCATTGTTAATGAACTATATTTGCAATTTCTGTCCATACTCCTTATATTTCTTCATTCTTCTCAATTTCAAAATGATCTGTGGGTGGATTTTCCTGGAGTCGTAAAGCGGTGACACAGCTATTTCCTGTTGCCATCAAAACTCTGTAAAAGCATTTCTCCCTCTACTAGTTACTAAGTTACTTGGAGTACAGCCAAAAAAAAAAAAAAACCACCCACAAAAAAAACCAAAAACAAAACAAAAACCAAAACCAACCAAACAAAAAACAAACAAAACACACTCTAAGTTGATTTGATCTGAAAAAAACCCAACTTCAGTAGCCATATGGACTTCAGGCCTTCAGTTCTGTGCGTCTACAATGATTCTAGAAAATATATGTGAGAACCCATTCACTTACATTTTTTGTCACAAAAAAGAGAGAATTTTAAAAATCAGATCAGCCCTAGAAGGCGGCGCAGTATTTTTCCACTGAAATATACCACAGGAAAAAGGAACTGGTAAGACGGATCATTTAATTCATTTTAGCCAGATCACATTTATTTTTAGTATATGGAATTGGCACAGATGAGGAACAGAAGCAGAATGCCTTCAGCCATACTTTCAAGCTTACATGCATTTTTTAGTAACTATACTGAATGTCACTTTTCAGCAAGGTAGGTTCCTTGTAACTGCAACCTTTGCTGTGAAAACCCAGTATTATTTACAATACACAAAGCTTTTTAACTCTTTGCAATACGTTTTGAAATCTTTCAGCTACTTCTGGAATACCTACAGTATCACTCATAAATAATCCTGCATGTGCTGGTCTGATACACTAAACCTTCTGTAGTTGTTAAAGCAGGCTACAATATCATCTGTCACCCATCTGTTGTCTTCCCAGCACAGGACCTGATCCTTCCCTGTGACTGGTGGAAGTCAGGAACCCCTGAATTCTACTAATGTGAAACAGCCCGACAGACACTGGAAACATTAGAGCAACTGGTAGGCAGAAAATGGCTATTTCTTCATCCAGCTACAGTTTCCTTTATAACCTCTTGTTGCTGAAGAAGGTTGTGATAATCACCATCTGCAAGAACAGATAAGAAAGGGAAAGATAGATATTGTAACAAGATCTTTAAAACTCTGTTCTCCCAAGCCATTACTCTGATTGACTGCCCAAAAATGAGCCTCCGAAGTGGTAACAAGCTGAAAATGTTTAACTCTCCTTTTAAATAAGGCAACGCACCAGAAATACAACTGGAATTGTTAAAATGCTAAGGATCCTGCAAATGAATGTATCTATGATACTAAATATTTCAAAGTCAGGTGAAACAACTGTAGCCAGGTAGGAACATCAAGAGAGAACAATGAAAACTTCTAAATATGCTGTGAAATATTTTTTCAAGTGGATGTTTGCAGAAGGAAATACAAAGAAATAGAAGCCATTTAGGAAAACCAAAACAAACTATTTCAGTCCCTGTGTTTTTTCTTTGTTTTAAAATTATAAGTTCTCAGTATACAAGCATGATTCATGGGATCTATTTTCAAATTGCATTTTTTACTATTAACACGCCCCAACATGCCTGTACCTTCTTGATCCAGCCAGTAGGTCCCAAAGAACAGCACAGTATTATTATGACCTGAATAGCTCTCAGATACAATGTACTTGGTGTCAAAGAGATATATGTATACCAGACATGCCCGAGGGGAAAGGGCTCCTAGAAATAAGTATTTCTGTAATCATCTGCTGGACCTCTCTGTCACGTGGGAGTAATATTTTCCACTATACAATACTCCATCTAGCTCTATCTGCTGATGCCCCTGACCCTCAGAAAGGGCAGCACCCTCTATGCAGCACTGGTTGGGTTTGGCCTAGCCACTGGCACTGAAGGTGACACCTGAGAACATTCAGGTCTTCCAACAAGGACCAACATCATGTCTGACCTTGAAGGACCCCTGGCAACTGCAGCCACCACAGTGCAAACCCCTGTCTAGCTCCAGCTCCCGGGGGCAGGGGGGTTTCCCAGCCCTGACAGAACCAGAACTCAGCTGCCTCTTTCTGGTGTGGTGATTCTCAGAAAGCACACAGCACTCCATCTACTTGCCAGGGGAGATAAGCAAGGAAAAGGCATCCTTCCCAGTTCAGCTTTGCATCAGGACCTGACTGGCTGCATTCCTAGAGATGTGAACTCCCATCTCAAGCTACTCAGCATCTTGCCTTAAGGTGCTGCAGCCTCCATTGAGAACAGTTCTCAGAATAAGTTGCAATGCAGAAAAAAAGCAGTGCAGAAAGTTTGAGCGCCTTACACCAAGCTCCCTTCTCCTTCAAGGGAGTGTGGACAGCAGCTGTTAACATGCAGGGCTCTTGTGCCCAGGCTAGATGCTGCTGCTTTGAAATAAAGCCCTAACAACAGGTAGGTTTCATAGAATCATAGAATGTCCTGAGTTGGAAGGGATCCACAAGGATTGAGTCCAACTCCTGTCCCTGCATATGACAACCCCACAGTTCACACCACGTGTCTGAGAGTGTTGTCCAGTCTCTTCTTGAACACTGCCAGGCTTGGGGCTGTGACACCTCCCTGGTGAGCCTGTTCCGATGCTCCAGCACCCTCTGGGTAAAGAACCTTTTCCTAATGTCCAACCTAAACTTCCCCGGTACATCTTCCTGCCATTCCCTCAGGTTCTGTCATTGGTCACTAAAGAGAAAAGATCAGCACCTGCCCCTCCTCCTCCCCTTGTGAGGAAGCTGCAGATCATGATGAGGTCTCAGTCTCCTCCCAGCTGAATAAACCAAGTAACTTTAGCTGCTCCTCATACAGCTTCCTCTCCAAACCCTTCACCAACTTCATAGTCTCTTCTGGACACTCTTTAGGAGCTTAATATCTTTTTTACCCTGTGGCACCCAGAACTACACGCAGTGCCCCAGGTGAGGCTGCACCAGTGCAGACCAGAGCGGGACAATCACCTCCCTGATTCTGAAAGGCACAGAAAGCCACAGCTTCCCAATGCCATGGCCTGCTGTGGGGCCTTGCTCACCTGCCAGCCCCAGGCCTGTGGCTGGAGGCTGCACTGAGGCAAGTGCAGCCGCAGGGCAGGGAACTGTGGCTGAGGTGGGGAAAATGAAGGCCCCACTCCAGCCATGCCTGCTGCTCCTCCTGAGCCCGACATCAGCTCTGGGTGGGCAGTGTCCATGGTGGCCTGCGGGGATAGTGGCTCCAGGGTCACAAAATCACAGAATGTCAGGGATTGGAAGGGACCTCAAAAGATCATCCAGTCCAATGCCCCTGCGGAGCAGGAACACCCAGATGAGGTTACACAGCAATGTGTCCAGGCGGGTTTTGAATGTCTCCAGCGTAGGAGACTCCACAACCCTCCTGGGCAGCCTGGTCCAGTGCTCTGTAACCCTCACTGTGAAGAAGTTTCTCCTCACGTTTAACTGGAACCTCCTGCGTTCCAGTTTATACCCACTGCCCCTTGTCCTGTCACTGGTTGTCACCCCGAAGAGCCTGGTTCCATCCTCCTAACACTCACCCTTTACATATTTACAAATATGAACGAGGTCACCCCTCAGTCTCCTCTCACCCCGTCCTTCGAGGGAAGCCGCGGCCTGGTACAGCCTGGGGCGCTCGAGGCGAGCTGTGCGGCCTCCAGAACACGGCAGGCCTCGCCTACGGAGGGGCCTTCGCCCCCAAAACCCCTTGGAAAGCACAGGCCGGGAGACGAAAGTGCGGTGCGGAACGCACAGCTGCAGCTGCCTCCACTCCTCGCACCCTCCGCGGCGAATCTGCCGAAGCCCTACAGGGCGCGGCCAGGCGCACCCTCCTTCTCCCCCCGCTACAGCGGCCCGCTCGGCCCAATCTTCCTGCACCGCTTCGCACGGCCCTGCCCACGTCGGAGCGCGCGGACGCTGCGTGGTGGGCGTGTCCGGGTGCCGGCGGGGCCGCTGCTGGGACTCGCCGGGCCGCGCTCGCCGGGGCCGCCGCTGCCGGGGGAGGAGGAGCAGGAACGGGAGCAGCGCTGCCCCGCCGCCGGGGGAGGCCGTAGCGGGAGGAGTGGCCGGGTCCGGCCCATGGACCGTCCGGGTCTGAGGCGGAGCCCGTGGAAGGAGCCGCTCGGCCCCGGCGCGGCCGTGAGGCGGCTCGGGGAGCGGGCTGTGCGACGCGGTTGAGCGCGGCGCCCCGGACCTTTGCGCACCGCCGTCCGCCGGCTTCGCCGCCTCCTTAGCGGCCCCGGCCCTGCCCTGCGCCCGCCGCCGCGGCACCATGTCGGCCAAGGTGCGGCTGAAGCGGCTGGAGCAGCTGGTGCTGGACGGGCCGCAGCGGCACGACAGCGTGCTGAGCGTGGAGACCCTGCTCGACCTCCTGGTCGGCGTCTACACCGAATGCAGCCGCGACTCGCCGCTCCGCCGCGACCGATACGTGTCTGACTTCCTCGAGTGGGGTGAGCCCGGGAGGGAGGACGGGAACGGGGCGCGGGGATGGGGAGGCCGGGGGCCGGTTGGGGCCGTGAGGTGACGGACGTGGCCCGGCCTGTGAGGGGTTGTGTGTGGGGTCCCTGGCCTGGGACGGGAGGGCGGCCGGGCCCCAGGAGTGCGCTCGCCGCCGCTGCTCCCGGCTGCAGCCGGGCGGGGTTGGGAGACGCCGCCCCTGGATGCGGAGCCTCCCTGGGGAAACACCCGCCGCCAGCCGGGCCTTGACCCCTGCGGGTCTGCTCCGAGCGCCGCTCGGCCCCGAACGAACCGCTTGGCAGGAGCAGCACCGGAGTGTCCTTGGCCTGAAACCCAGCTCGGCTTAACCCGAAATGTCAGGCTAATCCAGCGCTCCTCGGGGGGTTTCCTACCTGGGGGAGGGGGAGAGCAGCAGGCTCAGGCTTTGAAACGCTGATCTTGTGCCGGGTTTGTTGCTGTTAGAGAAGGCGTGTGTCTTGAAGGAACAACAGTTCCCGTTCATCGTGCAGCCTTTTTAATTTGGGCATGCCCCCGAAGGACAGAGCAATCCCAGGCAGCCTTTACAGCAGCTTTGTTTAATGGTTTCCTACTGTTAAGCAGCCTGATTATGAGAAACCTCCAATAGTCTGGAGTGTGCTGACAAAAGAAAACGTGGATACTTGTGATAACGCTTAGGATAAAAGTTTTCTATCCAGTGTTAAGACTACTGACTACAGGTATGCAGGTACTAGAGATCCTTCTCTGCTACATGTTTAAATGAATTTATGTTAAAATGGCCATGGTGGCTGACTGGTTTATTCAGCTGAGTAAGTTATGAATAATAATGTATGATGGAGGTGACTTAACTTCTCCATGGAATAAGAATTGGAGGGGAAGGGAGGCGAGGTCATTGCTCACGAGTATATTGTCCCGTTTATCAGCTGTTCCATGCATGTACAGTTAATTAGGCTTTTAAAGAGCCCTCTTAAAAAAAAAGCAAAACAAAGGATTTCCTAAGGGAGGGGGAGGGGCCGATTTACTTCAGTGGATGCAAATGTGTGTCTTTAGTCCTACAGACCAGAGCACCAACATGTAGGGACAGCTGTTTCTCCTTAATTTCTGTGGGGACCACCACTCTTTGTCCTACACTAACAAACTAAGAGGATTCACTTCCTGGACTCTTCTATTGACGTCAGTAATGCGATTGCCAACTGAATAATTAACCACTTTATCACATCTGCCCCGCGAGGCTGCAGCCTGGGGAATATTGATTATTTGTTTTGTGGTGGGAGCTTTGTATGTCTTCTGCAAAGTGCAATCTGGTTTTATACTCTTGTTTTCAAGCTGATGGCTTGAACAAGTGTGCACCTACAAACTGTTAAATGTGATAGACTGGACTATGATGGTACTTCGAGCACTAAAGGAAAGGATTTGGGGCAGGCCAGAAAATGATACACTTTTTCTATAGCACTGCTGGTGGTTGTGTCTTGCTGATTGATCCCTCTGTTGTCATTTTCTGTGTGATGGAGAGGCCGATTATCCAATTGTTTATAAAATAACTTGTTTTAATTCTGTTTATTGTTTTCACTGAATGTGAAAAGGTTACTGACTTGATGAAAAGTATAGTTTGCAATAAAAACTGTGTAGTTCTTACTGCAGCGTGGGATTACCCTAGTATAACAAAGTGCCTATTCAATAAATAATTGAAATGTATGTGAGCTACCATCTGGTGCTGCAGAGAAGGGATAAAAGTTTATAATCCAAGCTCTTGATGGTAAGGGGATGGGCCTAAGTCTGGACTGCTATATATTTGTCTTCCATCAACAAGGAATATCCTTAAAACCTATTACAATTGATACTGTGTTCTTCCTTTTCCTTCAAGCTGTTAAAAACAAATAAATGCCAACAACGGGACACCTTTTGTCTGTGTCCTAATGCCCTCACAGTGTGTTTTCACTGACAAGGAACTTGTTTCTGCCTCCAGCTAATCAGGAAAATATCATGCCAAACACACTGATCTTCCTCATGTCATGATATGCAGTCTTAATTACAGCCTGGTTCTCTGTTGGAAGGTGTTCTGGATTGATGTGCACAAGTTACGTGTGCTGTTGTGTGTCTGTAGCAGAATGAGAGCATAGTTAAGTATCTGGGATATACTTTGAAGATCACTGTTTCTTTATCAACTGGAAACAGAAGGAATTCCTTTTTGACAAAATGAAGACTTATCACTGACAATGGAAATAAGCTGCCTAGGTATTAAGGTTAAATTAAGCCGAGCTGTGTAACAAGCGTTTTTTTTACTATTTTGGATTTAAAACCGCGTGTGAGGTATCACACATGTAAAATTCTCTTAAAATGACTCATCGTGGCTAATGGACTTGCTTGCATCTTTAATTACCAAGAGAAAACAGGGTTCAGGCGTGGTAGTTGATGCAGTTTATTCCTGGCTGTGGGGTGCAGAGGAGATGCTGAGTTGTGCGGTGTAGCTGCTGGATGTGGATATCTCTGCTCTCTGATAGCAGCACTTGTATTCTGGAGCTGCTGATTGTGGGAGGGGCGAAGTGAGGAGTCCAGGAAATTAAGTCCCATGTTTATCCCATGAGACTTCTTGCTGTTTGACATCTGTAGAAGCCTCTCGGCTCACCTGCAAAGGCTGGTGAGCCCCAGATGGTGAATCTCATAGCTTCTGCCCAATGAATCCCACTGTTGCGTCCTGGCAGTCCTGCCACAGGCTTATTTCTTCAAAATCTTCTTCCTATTTGCTAACCATAGAAGAGCTTAGGGTGTGGCCCTTTGCCTTGGGCGGCTTGTGGCTTCCATCGCATTAGAAATGTAAGAATATGCCATTTTAACCTTGGCAATTGTATCTTTCCCATGGTGAATGAAGCTTTCAAAGAGGCTATATATTTTGTCTATACTGAAAGTATAATACATGTATCTTTATGCCATGTGTCTTTGGAGAAGAGCTGGCTGAGCTGCAAGCAAAGAGTTCAAAAGTCCTTTTCTTCTATTTTTTTTTTTTTATTTCCAACTCCTGTTGAATAAGGTCTTGCCTAAGTGGCTACCACTGTGTTGTTTATATGTTAGATTTTGAAATAATGCTCAATATTCTTAGTGGGAATTTAATCCAAGTCTGTTAGGTTGCAGATCCATCTCTACACAGTCAGAAAGAATTTCCCAACTCTGTGCTTAGTGTCTTTTAAGCTGTTGCTATGTATGGTACCCCTAGAGTGAGAAATAGAGGGGAATCCTAAGAGTGAGGAGTCCCATTTATTCCAGTTATACTTGGTCATTCCTCCCTGAAAGTCATCAGGGAAACTGGGATGCTGCAGCCCTTCTGCCTTTGAGGTCAAATTGCACGACCATCTCTACTAGTCCTTCCCAGCACACTGGGGCTGTCAGGAGAGCAACTGTCTGGCATCCTGGGAGATGTTGGAACTGGACAGTCCTGAGAAAGCCTGTAAAACAGTCTGTATGGCCCTGGAAGTTTGTGATGGTCCTTCCTTTGGTAAAGCTGACCCAGACCACCTAAAGCTATCAGCATGCACAGAGGAGGCTGCTTGGATTTAAACAGTGGACCATGGTGCTCACCAGTGCTTGGGTGCTGTTGGGTGATATTGTCTGTGCACTGCACAGACTCTTCCTGCAAAAAATGTGTGCCATCCTTTGTTTCACATGATGAGGAGACAAGTACAGGAGCACCAAAACAGCATTGCTGCAGCTCAGGTGTCCGTGCATCACCTGTCCTTTGGCTCTCAGGTACAGCGTGTTCCTTTACAGAGCAGAGCCCCTTTTTTTTGTCGTACTGAGAGATCTGAGTTGTTCCTAATCCTGTGCTAGAAGAGCTGCTTGCTGGGCACCTTGCTGGCTGGCACCGCATTCGCGCTCATCTGACATCACCTTGTTTTTCAGGAGTTACCTCATTTGGCTGTGGCTGGTGCTCGCTGCCCCTTACTTAAAGTCAGCAGGGACTCACACAACCGGCTGCTCCATTTTTGAACAGCTGCTTGGCATAGTGTGCAGCCAGTAGGCAAGTATGTTCAGAGAAAAGTCTGACAGGAATTGCCTTTATTTGTATTCAAAGTGCTCTTGGTGCTGCATAGACTCTCTCGCTTCAGCCTTTGTTTCCTCTGACCCTGTTTAGTACTGCTGGCATGCTACAGAGGGCAAGATGGCACATGTCCCCACATAGTTCATTCAGTGTTGTCTCACTCCTGGACTGTGTATTGGCTAGTCCTTGCTGTGGGAACACTTCAAAACCCATGTCAGAGTAGTTTAGATTGATGTGAAATGCAGTGCTTTTTTCCTTGAAGCAGGTGCAGGGGGTACTTCTGTGGACTGTTCCTCCTAATGAGTTATGAGCCATCTGAGTGTTGGCTTATCTTCTGCATTCTTTATTTGTGCAAGGTTTGCTGCTCAGCTGGACTGGTGTTCTGCTTTGGTTTTTTGTTTGGGTGTTGGTGGTTTTTGTCCTGAGAAGAACTTTAAGTGAGGAGTGAATCTGTGGGGAGAAGAGAGAAGATTGCAGATGATTAGCACAAATAGACTGGCTGGGAAACTGCTACCAAGCCCAGGCACTGGATGCTGTTGTAGTAACAGCAATACGTTCTCACTGTGAGCTAGAGGAAGGGGAAAATGTGCATGCAGAGAACTCAAAGCAACCTCTCTAGCCTCAAGCTGCTGCTTTTGGGTATGTATCTGTTACACTTGAGGCTGGACCATAGATGGAAATATGGGCAGACAGTTCACCAGAAAGGTCGCTGTTGTGCTGGTGCAGTGATTCACAAATTTGAGGTGCTGTAAAGACTGGTACTTCAAGTTTTGCATCTTGCTGTTGGGGGGGAGCTATGTGAACTTTGTGAGTATACTCCCAGACCTGCTTTCTCCTCTTTCCAGTTCTACTTAAAGAAGCACCTTAACCTTCCACATACAAATATCTAATGAGGGAAATGAGAACCTTGAAGGATGGCCTCTCTGTCAGAAGAGTGTAGAGCCTGTTCTCATGGCCTGAAAGCAGTTGTATTCGGAAGTGTGGACGTGAACCTGAGGAGGAGAGATCTTACCAACCTGCAATAGAGCATTGTTGAAGCTAGCTGCAGGGTAGACCTAGTCCTCAGACTGATACATTAGAGTAAGTGCTACGTAAGGGTGGGGGCATGATGTGTGGCTGGGAGTGCTTCTTGGATAGGAAACAGAAACTGTCATTAAGTATTTTTGAGTTGTCAGGCTTTAAGGCTTGCTTATGAGGATCTTTTCTTTGACCTTTTTGGGTTACACCAGGAGAAACTGTCCCTTGATAACATGTCATATCTCTTTACTTGAGAGCTTATGTTCTTCCCTTCTTTCCCTTTGGCACTCTTCTCTCTTCTTGCAGAAGTACATGCAGAAAGCCCAAAAGGGACCTTGAGCTCTGCTAGCTTGTATAATGTCCTCTATGCAGTGAGTGATAAGCCTGTTGGGCACGTGTGCAAAGTGAGCATGGTTGGGTAATGAAGGCAGCCGAACAAGAGAACTGAATTTCAGCTTCTGGCCCAAGTTCCTCTGCTCTCATCCTCTATCCATCAAAGCCTGTTACAATCCCTTATACTAGAGCTAGCAGCAGGAGGGTGGGAATGAGGACCCACTGGGGCAGGGTGAAGCCACAGGTGCCTTGCAGAAGTTCTGGAAATGCTGGTGGTGGCCATGGTTTCTTTGTACACGGTGCAGTGTGGATGCAGCTGGAGACCTGCTCTCTGAAGGCTTTCCTGTGGTCAGAGATGAGGCACTGTAGCTTGGGTTGTCCTTGCTAATGAAGTCTTCAGTCATCTGGCAGAAGTGTGCAAGCATGGCTGCTGGATTCTGGTTCCCAGCATTCCCTGCTGTCACGTAAACTGGTTTTGTTCTTTTGAAAAATATATATATTGAGATTAATTAATGTTGGAGTAGCCCACACTGCCATGTTAGCTTTGATATTATAGCATCGTAGTCAGGGCTGGTGGTCTGCAGGTGTGCAGTCCAAAGCTTACTGCTCTATGTATGGTGGACCCTTTACAGTACATCTGTTCTAATTTGTTATTTTTAGGATGAGGCAGTATCTTTTGATGACTTTTACAGAAAAACATTGTCACTGAATGCCGCAGTCATGTTTTGACAGCGGGAAGGTAATGTGGTCTGGAGGATGGGAGATACGTTGGCGTGCGCTATGAAAATGACAGCTGTCCGGGGTGAAGCTGGTCTATTGTCCTGTAGAAGGAAGTCGGTATTGCTTTTCTCCTGTGGATGAAGTTACTAATAAACAACCTTCACTGATGGCTTGAGGATTTATGTGGTGTGTTAAAGGCTGGGACCTATAATTTGTATTTTAATTTTTTTAATGTAGGAAACACTCAGAAAGGGGTAAATAAGTCATTGATAAATTTGCCTTCATATAGAAAAAAAAAGCGTGCATCTAGTAGTTTCTCACAGTGCATGATAAGGTATAGAATGCAGAAGTAAGGTTTCATAACTAACCGTAAATCTGCCATTTTTTCTGACTTATTTCACTTAGAAATCTAAATTATTTTCATGTTGCTTTTTCTTACGTAATATTAAGATGTAATATTTTGGGAAAAAAAAAAACAACCAACTTATTTTACTCCATAAAACTTCTGTGGTTGACACAGTTATACATTATCAGTGGAAATGGCTTGGTTTAGTCAGCAGATTCAATGCAATGCACTTTTTTATCAGATGAAGTTGAACTAACCTTTTTTTGCAAATAATTCACATGTGGGAGTGAGTCAGTTTTTTCTACACCTACTAGAAACAAGTGATTTTAGCTGTGTGAGTCAGAACTGAAGAGACTTGTTTCATTAGCTTTTTTATAGCAAGTTGCTTTTACTTTATGGTTATATATTAATGTTTGAGGTTTTAGAAATGTTGATCTGTAGCTGAGATTAGTTGGGAATGTTAAACTACTACAGTTTCTTCAAATTTATGAAACTTACATTTTTTTCCCTTGTTTGTAATTTGAGGCAATTCATGTAAACTGTTTTTAGATGGGTAGGACAAAGCAAGAATTATAATGCTTGCCTAAACAATCACAAATTTATCTGAGCTGCTAATAGAATATAGTACCTAGGATTAGGAAAAAAATTTATAGGTTCATCTTTTTCATTACCCATGTCTGAAAAGATTAATAGGATGATGGGCCACAAGCAAATCTGTTTAGAAAAATAGAAGGCCTTGTTAAAGCTTTTTACTATATTTTTGCCTTTGATAATCCTTTAAACAGAGTTGAGATTCATTTTCTAAGCCTTTCATATGGTACGCTTGAGAATTCCAATATATTCTTGATGTAGTTACCAAAGAACTTGTATCATGTGCACTAATATATCACACTGAAGCTCTAGTATTTTTTTATTTTTTAAGAAAAGGGATTTAATTTTCAAAGCTTTTCCAGGTCTAAGAATTTCTAAGTACATTTGGTTTGTAGTTCAGTGTGATCTGTTCATTTTAGCTGTCTCATATGCTAAAATATTCCACTCTATTTTTCTCATCAGTGTATGCAGATTGCCAGAGTGCAAGCTTTCATTTATAAAGATCTTTGTTTGCTATAATGAATGTAGCTTTCTTCAGTAGGAAACTACACACTCTTTTCTTAAGCCCTGATTTTGCATAGACCTCGGTAATCATGTCTGTAGATATACTTAGAGTGCATTCAGATTAAGTGCGTGCATCCATCATGGCCAGCTGAGGCCTTAGGCATCCTGAAGTGCCTGAGATCTTAATTTCTGTCATTCATGTCATCAGGGTCTTAATGCTGAAACCTGTTATTACTTAACCATGGCCTAAAGCTTCAATTGTCACTAGTACCTCTGCATGCCCAATCTGAGACCTCTATAAAGGAGTCTGAGCTTTGTTTATTAATCAGGTGTGTGTTAATTAAGACTAAGGTATAGTTCTTAATTTGCTTAAGTGCGGTGCCATTGAAGGAGGTGATTCTGCCCCTCTACTCTGCTCTGGTGAGACCCCACCTGGAGTTCTGTGTCCAGCTCTGGAGCCTCAGCACAGGAAAGACACAGACCTGTTGGAGAGGGGCCAGAAGAGGCCACAGAAATGATGAGAGGACTGGAACACCCCTCCTATAACGAGAAATGATGAGAGGGCTGAGAGAGTTGGGGTTGTTTAGCCTGGAGAATAGAAAGCTCCAGAAACACCTTATTGTGGCCTTTCAGTACTTAAAAGGAACCTGTAAGAAAGAGGGGGACAGAATTTTTAGCAGGGCCTGTTGCCATAGGACAGGGGGTGATGGTTTTAAACTAAAGGAGGGGAGATTCAGGCCAGACATGAGGAAGAAATTTTTTTACAGTGAGGGTGGTGAAACGCTGTCCCGGATTGCTCAGAGAGGTGGTGGATGCCCCATCCCTGGAGACATTCAAGGTCAGGCTGGGCGGGGCTCTGAGCAACCTGATCTGGTTGAAGATGTCCCTGCTCATTGCAGGCGGGTTGGACTGGTTGACCTTTGAAGGTCCCTTCCAACCCAAACTATTCTATGATCTGAGGAATGATGATGTTTCTAGTAATTGCATGGTAATACTTATGGGGCATCTGAAACCTTCATCCCACTCTGTCCCTGATTCCCCTCCTCTTCCAGAGATCCACGTGTACCTGTCACTCCCCCACGACAGGGGTCATCCCCATTGTCTGTATGCCTTTGAAATTCTGCTGCTGTTGCAGCATGACTTCTACGACCTTAATTTTGCACATCCTTCCTCAAAAGTTGGCTTCTTCACAGAGTTTTTTTCTGTCTGCTGCCAGCTTTATTGCTGCCTGTGTGACTTGGATTATCAATACTGAAAGCTGGAATGTTCCCAGTGTCTTTTATTTTACTGTAATTAAGGCAGAGTAGAAACAGCAGGAGGGTGACTTTAGGCATGAAGATCCTATTACCATTTTGAAATACGTTCCCAAAGGTTTGCTTTTTAAGACGCATGTTTAGTCTTTAAGTTTAGCTCCTTGTCCATTACTAGTGCTGAGAGATGATGCCCAGTGTGTGTGTGTGCTCTGCAGACTTTGTTCTGCAGCCCCTGACTATTTTTGGGCTGTGGGTCTGAAGAAGAGTAGCAAATTTATTTATTTTTCTGTGGCTATGTATACTTGAGTAGTAAGTTTGTACTGAAAATTTTAAATTAAGGAATTGTGGTTTTGTTATCTAGTCTGTGATCATTTGTGCTGTGTCTGAGTGAAACTGCAATGTAATATCAGTCCATGTTTTCTTTTTAGTTTGTGTGTTCCTTAAGGCAAGGGTCAGATCTCACTGAGCACTTGCTATCAGTGGTTCCTTTTAGGATGCCTTTTTTGCCCTGCAACCCTCTCAAGTTACTCTCCTGAAAAAAAGGAAACTACATTTTTTGTGATTCAGAACCTCACACTATATGACTTATTGCTGGAGGCTGGGAGAAAAAATTTTACATGTACAAATGGCTAAAAGTGATCTAAAGTTCCTAATGGAATAACTGGTAACTAGTGACTTCTAGATGTTGAGCTATAAATGCAGATGGAAAGCTGGAGTCTGTGGTATTTAATCTTTCTGCTTTTTATGGCTAATATGGTATTTTTCTGAAACGTATGACACTTCATCTTTCAGAGCAGACTTTCTGAGAAGTTGCAGATGAATTCATCTGTTGTATCACAGGGAAGAAGCACAAACATTTTTCTTCCAGACCAGCTTTAACTAGTTGTAGCAAAATGCTGTAGTCCTGTAGCATGGTGTTGCTGCATGGAGGAATTAAGTTTGTTTTAACTTACTCTCTTATGTAACTGAATATTTCCATTGCTAGTAAGTTCAGCCTTTGGTATCCTGAACAGTTATTATTTATGTTGGGAACAATGACAATATCGAACAGCTGTTTTTAAACTGTGGCCTGGTACTCCAGATAAAACAATAGAGGAAAACATACAGTGGAGATACCTAACTAGAGGGAGTATCTGGCCCGCAGACTGTCTTTATCTTACCCCTAGAAGTATTTACTGGTTATTAAGGCAACTGAGCTGTGGTTATCGCTCTGTGTGTTATTGCAGACCAGCAGGATTTACTGCATTGGGTATAGTGCTGTACCAGCAAGGCTGGGCTGGTCAGGCTTGACCCAGGCATTCAAGACCCAGTCATGTCTATGGCTGTGGCTAGAAATCATCAATGCTTGTGCATGCTGAAGCTGACCATCTGATGTGAAATGTAAAGACAAAAGACCTGACACTTTGAAAAGGGGGAGGAGGGCAGATTTAATTTTAAAACATTTCAGTGACAGAACAGCTTTTAGTGCTCTGAGGAAAGAGCTTAGCAGTGATTATCCTCAACATTAGAGGTGTGCATGTATTTGAGCAGCTCAAGCCAGGAGCAGAAGTGCCCTGGTTGATTTTGACAGAATCGGAGCTACAGGTAATCTGGTTATAAACTTCCTGTTTCTACTGGTAGTATTAACCATCGTAAAGATTTATTGTTTACTGTTTCAGCCACTTTTTGGGGGCGAGGATAGCAAAGATTGCATTCTGTACTTTACCTTTTGCATACCAGCATTATTTTTTCTTCGCACCATAAAGCCTCACAAAGTTCAGCATGACAAGTGCAAAGCCTTGCAGTGTGGAGTTATGTAAGTTGGGGAATGGCCAGCTAGACAGCAGCCTTGCAGAAAAAGATTTGGGGATCCTGGTAAACAATTAGTTGAAAAAGTCCATAGTACATCATTGTAGAAACAGAGGCTGCCTGTGTACTGGACCGCATTAGCAAGAGAATAGCCAAGAGATTGAGGGAAGTGGTTATTCTGCTCTTCACAGCACTTGTGAGGCCATTTCTGGAGTTCTCGGCCTTCCAGTACAGAAAAAACACTGAGAAACTGAAGTGAGTCCAGCAGAGGAGCAGTGGCATGGTCGGGGGGCCAGCAGCACATGCTGTGCAAGATAAGCCGGAGATACCCGGGTTTGGTGAGCAGAGAGGAGGGAAACCTGGTCATGATCCTCAACTGCTGAGATGTTGGGTTAGGGAGAACACAGAGGCAGACGCTTCTCAGGTGCACTGCCAAGGGGAAGCAATGGACACAGGCCATGGCAAGGAGCATTCTGACTATGTGTAAGGGCAAAAAGTATTCCTACGGAGGGTGGCCAGGCACTGGAAGAGAGACCCAGAGAAGCTGACAGTCTCTCCATCCCAGGAGATAAACCTCACCTGGGAAAGGCCTCGAGTGACCTGATTGAACTTTGATGTTATCTCAGCTTTGAGATTGGACTCTGATCTACAGAGGTCCCTTCCAAACTAAAATTATTCTGATTGATTTTTTTTTTCTATGTTAGCAATTTATTTAACATCACAATTCTTTTAATAGAAAAGTTGTTCTTCCTACTTCTCAGGATGAAAAGAGGTGAAATAGAATCTTGTTGTAGATGAAGTAGTTGACATAACTTGTGTAATTTTATTATTTTTTGCTCATATGAGGTGTTTATAGTGATTGGTTGGCATTTTACCGCATAGTCTGAGTGTAAGTATTGACAAACCTTTAAGTAGATTTTAGGCTTGTAAATGATGGGAAACTAAATTTTGTTCATGTTCTTCTGCCATGTATTTAATAAAAGCACCAGTTTCCTTGTTCCTGGATGAGAATTGCCAGAACAGGTTTCAAGAACTTTGAACCTATGTTTTATGTCTAGTGCTCTTTCCCAAGTGTGGTTTCCTTATGTCTAGTTGTTAACCTTGACAGCAGTTGAAGTATTTTAAAGCTTTAGTTCCATGGAGCTGTCAGAAGAGCCTGCAATCCCTGCATGACTGCGAGCCTGAATCATCCCTTATGAAAAATACAGGTTTAGCTGTTCTGGTAGAGATGTTCTCATGTCACAAAGGGATCTCTAACTTTTAGGCTTCCTAATGTCCTTATATGTAAAGATATAAGGAGTCTGACTAAGCAGTTGCTAACAACAGAGTGAAACAAATCTTCCTCATGGTTGTAAAGATCTAATGGGAGATACTGTCAATTTTTGTTTCATTTGTAAAATAAGAGCTCCTATGACTTACATGAAGTTGGACTTGCAACATGGTTTTAGTGCTGATATTCTTTCTTGATAGTAGTGCACTTAGCAAACCAAAACCCATAACAAATGCAGTGTTTCAAAATAATATTGATATATGGAAAATAGCATAGGAAGTGCTATCAATAATAAGGGTAACAATATACGAATGGGACAAAAAGCAAGAACTGATCCCTTTGTTAGTGGTGTGTTGTAATTGTTAACATGATATCCTAAGTGAGCCTTGACTTTCCATATGATGAATTTATATCTGTGTTTTTGAGTACGCTGCGTGCAGCAAACTTCTGAGAAAATAATAAGATTTTTCAGAATTCGCATGATTCCTGAATGCCTGGAAGTCTGGTAGACATCCTTGTCAGAGCACATACACTGTCAGCTATGTCATGAAGACATTCATTGACAGAACTATATCATGTAATGGTCCATTGCCCTTCTGGGGCAAAGACTGTGTGTATGTAGGGAATTCATAACGTTGATTTTTCAGAATAAACTGTTCCAAGTGTCGCACAGTTGTTTCACATGCTGTGGTTGTGAGGCCTCAGCTTTGTTTGTGATTGAGGTACGGAGGTTGTTCATGCTGTGTTCTAGTTTTGGTGTATTGCTTCCCTCTTGGGAGGTACCTGCGCACTGTGCAAGTACCTTGGGGGGAAAAACAGAGAGTGAAGTAATGGTAATAACTTCTTTCTTTGGATTGAATCTTGCTGCCTAAAACTACTGAGAAATATCATCCCCTTCCTCTCATGTGTGTAATTTCCTCTTTGATTTCATCGTACAGACTTTTTACTTCTTATTTCCTATTTGTATTTAGAGAAGGCACTTCGCAGCAATGTCTTCAGAACAGCAGTTCAAGTTTGTGCACGCATTGCTGTGATGATCTTTTGCGTCAGTGGCTGTAATATGTCATTGTGCACTTACTTACTTCAAGTATATGCTTGATAGCTACAGAACAAATAATTCAGAGACTTCACTGGAAAATGTGCTCCAGTAATTTACCGTCAGAGCTTTATGGGGACCCTGAAATGGGTGACAGCTGGTAGAAGATAATGGATTATCTTTCTGCAGGAGAGAAGCATGGGCAAGACCTACTTCCTACTTCAATCTCCTCACCCTCATCTCTCCCTCCCCCCTCATGTCCCATATAACACTTAAGAACCTGTCCTCTGCGTTTTCTGGGGACTTAGGTGGAGACTGTTAGCTATCACCTCTGTGTTAAAAAAAAAAAAAAAAAAAGATTAATTGGCAAGGAAATGAGTTTATCTGTGCATAACAATTCGTGGAAGAGGAAATCAACACTGTCTACTTGTAACCTTTTAATACTTGCCCAGAAATAGATTGTTGAGGAGTCATAGTATTTGAATTAAAATTTGCAATATTGGAATTAAAAAAATAAACAGGTACACCAATTAGAAAGGACTGGAAAAAGCATCACTCAAAGTCCTAAATATTGATCAATACACTACAAACATTGGTCAGGCCAGACATCTTTATCACTTCTGGAAGTACCGGGTAGCCTGTACTTTAAAAAAAACCCTAAGTTGAGCTTGTGTACCAAAATGTTTGTTGAATAAGATTTTGAAGGAGAGATAGAACTGATTATACTTGAAGAAAAAATGTTCAGAAGTGATAACTGAAAGATTCTTACTAGACTTTTCAGGGGGTTGATGTGTTAAAATATGTTCATGTAGGACAGATGAGGCTCCAAATTGACTTAGTTATTTGAAAATGCATTTCATATAGAATGGTTCTTCTGAAAAGGCAAACTACTTAAGTTTTGATTTCATGCAATACAGTTGTAAATGTTCCTGTCTTTTTACTTCCTTTAAAATAAAGCTGAAGAGACAGGGCCAGCAACTGCACAAACTACTCAAGTATTGTAAGATATCTTAAAATAATTTAGTACATTTTTGTTCCTGTGTAAGAGTAGCTACTGGTACAGTGTGAGCACTGTAATAGAAATCATGACAAAGTGACAGTTGCTGCTCATGCAAATCGTACAGTGAGCAGTTCAACACATAGCTGTTCCTGATACTTTTTTTCAAAGATTTTGTGGAGTTAGATTTTTTTGGAGTGATGCTGCGATGAGTTTTGTTTTAGAATTCAAATTATACAGGAAACAAGACTTAAACTTCAAGAAATAATGATAGAAGTGAAATTGCCTGTCTGTTAGGGTATAAGTATTAGGATGATTCCCAGAAGAACGGTCTTCAAGACTAAGCTTTATAAGACCATACTTCCTTCCCCTAAGTGCTGCATGGTGTCTCTGTCCTAGAGACCATTGTCACAGGTTTGTGTTGAACCAGATCGAAGCCCGCATGTTACTTAAAAGGCCATGAAACTACCAAGAGATTTAAAAATCCATGTCCTTGCTGGATTCACAGTGGCAATCCAAAGACAGAATGATGTGTTACTAAACAAGCAGTCCTGTGCACCTTTTTCATGTAGGTTAAAAAAAAAAAAAGCCATAAGTGGCATAAATACTGAGAATCTTTAGAGATGAAAAAGAGGAGATGACATCTCTTCCAGATTTCTTTCCATTAGAAAATTCCAAAGAAGTTTATGGAACAAAAGGATTGCGTAGCCTCAGCTCCACAATACTAGCATCAAAAATGGAACCAGTGCATCTGAACTACAGTGCCAAGGATGAAAAGTTTGACAGTCTTTAAAAGACCGTGGTTTGGGACTGACTGGTTTTTTGAAGTAAGTGCAAATGGAAAATATTACTTAAGAGCTAAACCAATCACTGAATGGGCAAACTAGCCAAGGTTCACTTAGATGACACTGGAGATAAATTAGTAAAGGAAAACACTAAATTCTGTGTGGAAAAAGAGGAGAGACAAATGGCGTATAGCAAAAATGTCGTATAAGGAAGTAGAAGGGCAGTCATTTGACCTTTCTCTGTAAATTGTCGACTTCAGTGTCCATACTAGTTTGCAGTTACATTGCAACAGCTTAAAGTATGTTGAAAATTGGCAGAAATTCCTTGTTCTGCTTGTGGTCTCCTCAGAGGCCATGTACTGTGTCAGAAGATTTGTGGAAGTTAATGCATTTTTGTTGTTTCCTACTCTGGAAGGGCAGAATTCTAAAAGCACATTTGTGCTGGTAAGGTTTTCCAACAGCATCTGTACAGGCTTGCAGGTGCTCACACTCGTGTTGTACTGGAACATCCAAACGTTTGGTTATTTCCAAGTATGAGGAAAGGAAAAGATTGGAAGCCAAGAGAATGGAGCCTGAGGTATAGATGAAGATTTCAGATTGCCAGCCTACTACAAGCTTGTTCTGAATGTACTGGTATTTGATTTTCTCTTTCCAAACCAAAACACCTGTCTAGATGGGCTACATATGAGGAAGGAAAAGGAGTTCTTTACTTAAATGTGTGGAAATAAATCTTAGGGTGAAAGGATTATGCATGTAATGCCTATTAAACAAAGGTGGCGTGTGGATAATTTTACTCTTGAATTCAATTAAAGAGAGCTGAAAAGTTGTGTTAAAATGATAGGCTTAAAAGCGGAAGGTTCTCTCTGATTCTGCATCTGATATAAAAATCTTGTTGGGAGGATCCCCACTTGATATGCCTGCCTTGAAAATGTGAGGGGTGAGGTGTAAAGGTGTGGTATTTACAACTGTGAGCGTGATGATTGAAATGATTTTCATATTTTAATAGCAGTAATTTTGGTATCAACTAAGGACAACAAACAGATTTTTCTTTTCCTGATGGCTTCAAACATATGCAAGAAGGAGGGAGAAGCTGGAACCTGGGGAGCTTGGGCTGCTGCTGGTCGCACTGGGGTGCGCAGTAACAGGAGGTACGTTCTGGTTTGGAATGGTGGTGTGGAGGATAGAGGCTTCCGGGACCCCCCAGGAGACTGGGAAAGCCCAGAAGTATGTCCATTAAACAGTGTGGTGTGTGGGCTGACTGTCTGTTCAGAGCTTGCTGTTTAAAATGACAAACCAGAAACTGGATTTAAGAATTTCTGAAAGTTAGCATGGTAAAGATGATAAGAAAAAATGGGCTAAAAATACAAAACCAAAACAAAAATATGGGGTTTTTTTTGATACACAAAATATTGAGATAAGGTGAAAGAGCTTATTCAGTATACTCTACATAAATTAGTGAAAAGTTTGATAAGAAAGGGTGACAAAAATATAAAATGAGGGGAATATAAGAAGAAAGAGCTCCATCCTGACTGTACCAGGGAAAGCTGAATTTGTAATGCTTGGCAACTTCGAAATGTCTCTAGAAAAAGGCATGATGTTCTTCCAATTTTAGATTCTTGTTCCATATGCTTTACTTATACATGCGATGTTACAGCTCTTTAGTTGTGCTCTAAATCAGTTGGATATTCTAGCATTTGACTTCCCTAAGGATGGCTATTTGATTTAAAGGAACTGAAAATTTGAACATGTATAAACTATTGTGTGTCTAATATTCCAAATTATCATTTATCCAAAATGTTTTCTTTCAGGGCTATTTAATGTGTATTCAAAAAAAAACAACCCTGCTTCCGAGCAAGCTTTAGGTTGATTTTTATTCTTATTTAGTAGCAGGTGTTATGATCTTGATCAGTTTGAAACTTCAGAATGATTAGTTGTTGCTATTTAGCAACAGGTGATTTAAGGACAATATTCTAGGATGGAATTCTCCAGACTTCTGAGTTTACTTCTTAATAGGGACAATTTGGGGCTTTTTTGAGCCATGAGAACGTTAGAAAAAAATTCTGTACTGCTAGTGATCCATGTACCACAGTGGTCTAGAAATCTACATCTAAGGTGAGATTTAAGATATTATAGGCTTCCAGTAGATTCCACCCTTTTCCTCCGCCTCCTTCCACCTTGCCCTGCAAAATCTAGACTTTCCTTTTTCAATTTAAATTTATTTATTTGGAAAGCCTTGGAATAAAGAGACACAAATTTGGAAATGTGCTGAGTCAGTGCCAGACATTGAGGAAAAGTTGCATAGTGAAATTAGAAGCAACTTGCTTTATCTGGATGAAGTTTTCATCACACCTTGAAAGGCTGAGAGATATATTTATCTTTCTTTTCCCTTTCTACTCTTCTTACATCTTTTTGAGCAAGTAAGTGTTGGGAAGCATCCTGCCCTCTGGAGACGCGCTTGCCCTCTGATAGCCCTGAAACCAGGGATTTTTCTGCTACAGATGGCTGCCCATGCCCCTTATGCCCTGCTTGCCTTGTGTTGTGTTTGGAATTACTTGTAGCACTCTGGGTTGGTGAAAATAGTGTTGCTGTAAATGATCTTCCCCTACCTTGCTCCCAACTAGGGGCACTGAAGGAGCAGAGCAAGGCACAGTGGCTTTGGCTCTGGAGTTCCTGGTCTAAAGAGGGAGTTGAAGAAGTGAAAGTGTGTGTAATAATAAAGAAGCCTCTCTGAGCCTACCACTATAATATGTAGCAAGTCTTAGACTTGTTAGGGTTCTCCACAAATATAAAGACAATTCCCCTCTTCACTGCTTCTGAGTAACTTTGAGTTACTCCAAACATTCTAGTGCCTGGTTACAGTAATAGCTTGTTGGATGTCTTTGTGGCCTTTTCCTACAGCAAAAATCTGACTTTCATTGACCTTTTAATATGGATCTGGAGCTCTAAGGAAGTTCTGAAACAGGGTGAGTAATGTCTGAGAAAATGTCCTCCTGCCCGCTGCCATTTAAAAGGAAGTGGAGTGAACAAAAGAACGTGCCACACCTGTGCTTAAAGTAGTTGCTCCTATCTGAACTCTTGAAATTGAAAAACAGCTCAAGGTATTTATATGCATAGTCTTGCAGCCTTGAGCCATCAATAAAAAAAAAAAATGGAAATTGGGTGCAGTTCAGTAGCACTGTAAGCTGATCTGTAAGACCTGTACCTTGGTCTTATACTTCCCAATTCACGATGTAGATGAACAGATGTAGATGGCTGAGAACTGAAGTATCAGGAAAAAAAGGATGTTGTCGTTGCATTTGTCTCCTTTGCCCAGCTCACCTGGCAGCTGCCTGGACATCAGCACCACGGCAGGAACCTCTGCAGCAACCGGGATGGTGTGATGGCCTTTGCATGGGCAGCTCGTCCCATCTGGCGCTGCGCTACTGAAGGTGATGGCTGCTGAACAAGAGCTGCACTCCCTTACCCTGCTTGCTGGTGCTGGTTTAGCAGCCACTTCTGACCCTTCAGTGCCGACAATTTGGTTTGATAAACTACAGGATGGTAGTTGCATTATGTATCTTGTTCAGTTAGTTTTTGTTGGTTTAGTGAGCAGAATTGGATCCGTGAGGTGAGACCAGCTGGATTTGTTACAGCTGATTGAAGGAAGGGAGCAGTTCTGTCAAACTGCCCCTCTGGTCACAGCAATCCGCTCCAGTTGTGTCACTCAACCACATCTTCACTCTGGATTTGTAAGCAGAGAAAAGGGATACCTCACGATGTGGATTTCTCTCCTACCACTCTAAGTGCATTTGTGTAGGTGCTTTGTTAAGAAGAGCTTATTAATAGAAACGCCTAACCTTTGAAATAAAGGGGGTGGCATGTGGTAAATATAGCACCAATGTAAAATATGAGTTGTTCTGTTACATAATGCATGTATTAAGTTTTTAGTAACTTGAGAGAACACCTTCATATATCTGGAGAAAACAAAAGATGTGTGTTTACTGTAAATAACTGATAAAATGGTTATGCTACTAGTCTTGCTAGGTTTTACTTTTAAGATGAAATAAAGCGTGCGGTTAGAAAACCAGAACTTTTCTCATACATTGATGTAAGTTGTAGCTTCTTAATTAATGTAAATGTTTGTAAGCTTATATCAGCACAGTATGGTCATCAGATTGGAATTGTTTTATTTCTTAGGAGGGTGTGCAAGATATGCTGGGTCTGAAATTCAGATTCACGCATATGTTCTTGAAATTTGAGCGAGCTCAAATTTGAGATTTTCTTAATCTCTGGTTTACCACTTATTTTTCTGATAGTTTCAATATTGAAGAGTTTTTCTAAGCAGTCATAATTCTCAAACTATTCTATGAAAAAAATTAAATCTGCTTTTTAGATTATTTGTCATGCAGTAAAATAAGTGGATTTTAGCAATATTTACAACTTTGTTATGGAATGAAATAAATTGAATCATTGTAATTCTACTGTTTGGAACTGCTAATTCATGTAGAAAAATGAAACAATTATTCCATTACTGACAATATGTGATCTTCATTTGCTGTGGCTTAAGTGGTCTCTCCAATACGTGCAAAATGTGGCCCTGGAGTTAGGAGTACAGAAAAATTTGGGTGCCAATAAGGTGACATTAAACAGAGATTGTATTCTATGGTGTTTCTTGTCATGCATTTCTTACAATGTTTTGACATGTATCTTGGAAGATCCTGTCCTAATGTGCTGTAGGTTGACTAGAAACACTCTTGCATGGCATTTCCACGCTCACTGCACTCCGAGGCAGATCCACATCAATTCCAGAACAGGCCATTTTGCCCTTTTCCACCCTAGTCCTGCTGCCTGCCTTGGGCTGCAGTGACACAGCTGTCTGTGAGTCACACTGGGCGAGTGGTTCGATGGGAAGGGATGGGACAGACACGTTTGCTTTCGCCTGGAAATATTTCCTGGTTTGACATACCACATCAACGCTGATGATGATACAGAGAATACAGAGGAGTTGAAACGAAGAAATAAGCTTAACAGCAGAGTCAATGGTACTGTTAAGTGACATTCTTTATTTTACCAGCGCTGGGGAACACTGGGAATCATCCTCCATAAGTGCTCCAATGATTGGATGCTCTTGCTTTGCTTATATTCACATAATTATTACATATGCATTACAATTTTTGAAAAATTTTACATACAGTATATCTATACTAAGAAATAATTGATGATGTTAGGTATAATTGTTTAGCTTCTTACTTACCATACATCTATTAATTATTAGTTAAATACAAACTAAGCACTATGCTTCTGAACAATGTATCACTTAATCTTCTCTCTCCCTCTTGTCATGCAGAAGGATCTAAAACCTGAAAAATATCCCTTCATTTTGCAGGTGATCAGAAAGCATTTATCGTGTCAATTGGTTACATGAATTTGGCAGCTTCTCTTCAAAGTGTGGGAAGGAACAAGGAGGAACTCCTTTGGCAACAGGATGTATTTCCTGGATTAACGTGCTCTTGTAGTTCCACTGTCAGTTGTCCCAGATGTCTGGGAGGTCAGACAGTCCTAGGGAAAACCTGTAATTCAGAGAGCCTGTATATGGCTTATTCTGCATGTGTCTTCTGGGCTGGGTATGATCATCTTGAAGAAAATAAAAGAACTGAAGATGAAACTTAAGAAGCCATTGTGTATCAACAGTTATTCAAAAGCAGAAAATGTTTTTATTGTGGAATAGTAATCTTTTATTTGCATTTTTTTTTAGCAAGGCTTAAGAAAGAAAGTACTACCTTTGAAAACTGTAGGTAATTGAAGTAGAAGCAAGATTTGGTATTTCAGTCACTTCAGAAAGTCACAACTTGCAGACGTTATTTGACTTCTGCAGGATATATTCGTCAGTGAAGTCTCTATCGCTGAAGAGGCTGATAAACCACTAGGGAGTCCATGAGGGTGCATAGCCTGCTGAAAGAGCTAAGAACTTTAGGGAAACGTTATAGAGGCTTGGCAGCTTTCCCTCTCCTAAACAAGTGTGACAAGTTGGAAAGAGGTATGACAACTGGACTACAAACTGCACTCAGGAACACAGTTTCTCTGAGAGCTTTCTTAATTCTCCCATGAGGGTTGGACTAGAACTTAATCTCAAACTGCTGAGTGTTCTTTGAAATGCCCTGATAGTGCTCATAAAGATGCAGGTTTTCTTGTTCAGAATGTGTTACGCTGTTTGAAAACGTCTGTGTCATGATAGCTGTATGCTAAAATGTTATACATTGTGACACTGCCAAGCTTGTGTGGAAGGGAAGTCACTTCTGGGTTTCCCAAACTAAGTGCTCTTTGGAGTCATGTTTTCAGTCTTAGTACTAACAGTTCTATCTTCCAAGGTCAGCTTCAATATATAAAAAAAACCCAACCAACCAAACAAGAACAACAACAACAAAAAACCCACCACAACTGCACAACCAAACCAATCCACCACAAAACAGAAAAACACACATACACACTCTGTCCCGCCTCCTCCCCCCCCCTCAAATAATTAAAACAAACAAACAAACCCACCAAACCAAAAACTCTGCATTAATTGGTTTTAGAGACCAAGTTGTACATTCCCAAGCTATGGCTCATTCCCAAACAGTAACAGAACATGAAGATGAGAAGTTGGACAGTGAGCTCCCTTCTCTGCTAGATCTCAGTTGTAAGCTTCCTCTGCCTTGTACTTGCATCCCTCGTAGCGTTAGGTCTGATTGGTGTGTGGGTTTTATTTTACCTGACCATTACTTTTCCATAGGGAAGCTACTGTCGCGTATGTATATGAGTACAGCAAATAATAATTTGGTGGTTGTTCTTGGATATATAAGCCAACATTTTATCTCTCCCACTAGAACCATGTTGCCATCTAGTTCTCAAAGAGGAGTACAGTGGCTTTTACAGGAGTTTTGGCAACATGTTTTGTCACTTCGACTACTCAGAATCATCTGTGTGTTCCTCTGTACTTGTCTGTGCCAATATTGAGTATTATCTTTGGTGCTTTTCATTGTAAGCATGAAAAGCAGTGAATGGGCTAGTCAGGCAGATAGCCAGCTATTAAGTGCTTGTGGTAACACTAATCAGCAAGCTGGCAAATGGTAGCATATTGCAGCAAATCCAGTCCTTCTATGTGGTACTTGCTTTCTGGGCTTGCCACAACGAAAGTGTGCTTACTGAATAACAGTGAACAAGGGTGATGTTTCAAAGTAAATGCCTTGTTCCTCTGCTGGCAAATTTACTGCCGCTGATAGGATCAGCACCAGAACTACTGCTCGATATTTTTCTTCAAAACATTTCCCAATGCCATTACCCTTTAGCGTGGTGACAAATTTTTCGTGCAGTTATCACAAACTAGGATACAAATTCTAAGTGCCAGGATCAGTTCATCTGTAACTGATAAAGCAGCTGGTGGAGCAAAATGCAGAAGCCATGAGCACTCAGTCTTGGTCTGTGCCTGAAAGTAATGATGGATTTATCCTTTTAAACCTTTGAGGATTTTGCATGTAATTATCTAAATCTTGTCCAAGCTTATGGTTCTGTTAAGTGCCAGTGAGGTATCTGATTGAAAGTGGTCAGGTACTCTATTTTACATATGCCAGAAGGCTTTCATAAAATGGAGCAAAATCTGTAATCATGGTTGCAAATGGTTATCTTTGAGTGCTACTTAAAAAAAAAAAGTTTGAGTTGGTTTTTTTTTAAAATATTTGTATACCAGATTAAGTATCACAATACAAAATTTGATAATAGTTACAACTTATTCTCTTGAAAAATGCTGGCAATCAGCCTCAGGAAGGTTCAGACTTTCTTGATGTTGTATTAGTATATATGCCTGTTGCTACTGGCATTTCAGTTCAGATAAATACTGTTGGAAGAGAACATCTTAAAATTAGGAAGTACTGACAACCAGGCACTCTGAAGCTCACTGACCTTGCTCAGGGGACAAAGGGGACTCTGACAGCGTGTGAAGCAGCATCCTGTGTGAAGAGACTGTTCTGCAAGGGCTGTGAGCACTTTGCAGGGCATAACCAGGTTGTGCTTCTCAGGTTTTTAGCCCAGTGGAGCTTGTATCATTGTAATGGTTACCAGTCTTGCACCACTGCATCTATTTGTCTAATGGATGTTGATGAACAATGAAAAATCAGATTATTGAGCAAGAGGCAGACAGAGCAAATGAAGTGCATGCTTCTGTGTGTGTGTTATAAAACCTGTAGCAACTTGGTATCTTTGGACATCTTCAGTGAAATTTGGTAAAGGGAATATTAAGGGCCTTCACTGGGATCAAAATATTAATATACTGGGTTGGCGGAATGGACTCTGACTGCCAAGGAGTATGATCACATGTACCTTATTTCCGTAGGAAACCAGACTGAAAAAAAGCATTCACAGAGGTGGGCAGTGAGAGGAAACAGGCCAGCAGAGGAAAAGGGAGGCAGAGATCTGTAACTGGAAATATTAAGACCAGAGTCAACAAAGGATGGAAAAATTTAGATTTCTAAAATACAGGGAAAATTTCACAATCAGGTAGCAAGAGGATTGTCCTTCTTTAAACCTCAAGTGTGGGTTGTAACAGGTATTTATCACCCTGGTAAGTAGGTTGGGGCTACCTGGGTGTGGGTATCTCCCAAGACATGTATACAAGCACTAACTTGTTAAACCTGTCAGCCTGCTGTTTTAGCAGCAATATCACAGGAATGCTGTTTCTTTGAAAAGGGTGCACAAAGGGCAAACAAGTTACTTGATTTCTAGAATGTAAGTGAAGAGAGGTGGTTGAGGGAAATGGTAAAACTCACTGCTCTTTCATGTTCTTCCTCCAAAGAAAACATCTTAAATAAAATATTGGATCTGCCTGCTGGGAGTATGGCTCCACAGACAATTATCTGCGTCATTTTGTTGTTTCCCTGACATGAATATTTTGCAATTCACATAGTTTCCTACCACAATGTTTTATAAAGAGGATGAGTAGATAAAGAGAGTGTGGTGGCAGATGAATTTCTGTATGACCAGACAGTTTGGACATACCTTCTGGGTAGACCTGCCTGAGAGTTATCATCATGGTATATAATGGCTTAAAGCCCAAATCACTTACAGTATCAGTTATCAACTCTGAAACTGCCTGGTGCATGGCAGTCCAGGATATGAATAGGTTGTCCAGAGAGGCCTTGGAAGTTTTTGAGGCCTGACCAGGAAAAACCCTGAGTAACCTGGTCTGCAATCCATAGTGACTGTGATTTGAGCAGGAGGTTGGACTAGGGACCTACCGAGGTCCCTTTCAGCCTGAGTTGTTGAAAGAGACCTCTGAGTCTGTGTATTATTTTCTTCCAGTCCTCACATTTATTTAAAACTTGAAACTGCCAATGATTCAAAACATCAGATGTTCTTGAATGTTTGGCAGTGTGACTCAGTGACTCTGAATTTCTGGAAACTTGCACTGGCTAACAAAATACACAGGAGTCCTCAAATTAGAGCCATTGGGTAACTCCACCACTGAAGCAGTAGTTATCGTAAACCCAGCGGGTGGTCTTTTGTCCAAAGGTGGTCCAAATAAAGGTGCCAGCTTTTGTGATTCCAGAGAGTAAATTATTGACGTAAATGGAATGGTTCAGAATCTGAACAGAAGGTTAAAATCCAAAACATACCTCAACTCTTCTCATTTTTAACCACATTCTGTCTTGGGAAAAGTTGTCCTGTTATTTCTGTGGAGGGTGATGTTGACAATAGTGCCACCCTTCCCTGACCTGCTCTCAGGAACGACAGGAAATTTGCGGTGTGCTTCTGACCTTGGCAGAGGCCACATGCACCCGCTCCTGGGGTGGCAGCACAGGGTCCCCAACCTGCCGTGTCAGATCCTCTCTGCTGGCGTTTCCTGCAGCTTTCAGTCATTCTGAAACAGTCTGCAAATATCTTTCATCAGGTAGCGTAATATAAATTGGCTGCAGTGTAGATGCACCAGCTCGCAAACCTAAATCATAAACCTATTTACCTATGACTAGGCTTCAAATTGCGTTTTCAAGTTATTCAAATTGATGTTTTCTTTTTGCGCAAACAAAATATACCCATCCCATCTATCAGGGGAAGAGGAGAATATGATTGGAATAGAATTAGTTTGTGGGTGGAGAATTATGGCTTTCATACATACCCTGTTTTGATGAAGAAATAAATGCTGGCATTTCACTTCTCCTTATGAATATTGATCAAAACGTTGACTGTTACTGTTTTATATTATATTCTTGAGAGCATACATTTCTTGACTCCTTAAAAATAGTGATTTTGTAGGGAGTTTTGTGTTTTCGTGTTTGGTTTTTTTTTTTTTTTTATTGTGTGGCCTTATGGAATACACCCTTCTTCCAAACAAGTCTGAGTACAATAATGCAAAATCAGCTTGAGAGGAAAGGCAGTGATGCATATGAATGTATTGCACATACAACGCCTATCCCAAATTCTGATTGCTGCCTCACAGTCATGAATAAACAAACTCTGGCAATTACTCTCAGCTAATGTTACCCTGACAACAGTATATATAACAAAATTCAGTAACCTCTGCCAACAAAACCCCCAGTACAGCTAATGCTTCTGTTTGCCAGGATGAAATACTTTCATTAAGTATTAAATCAACTCCAAATCATAAGTTCTGCTTTTAATATTAGGGTCAAAACTAATCGGTAGAGTGTAATTATTCATTCTAGTATGTGGAGAGAAATTTGCTTTGAGTTCCCTATTTATAGAAGAGTGATATGTGAAACAAGAAACTGGAGCTTTTTACCGGTATATAGTGGTGAGTATATCACTTGACATTGTTCTGGCAAGCACAGCAAACACGGTTCCCTGATGATTTTTGGTGCAAGTTTCTGCTCTCTCAGTTTTGCCAGTTGTGTGCGTGCTGCGGATCTGGATGTCAGAGGGTTGAGGGACAAGCGGCTCCTGGGGGAGCAGGAAAGCAAATTGGAAATATTTTTTGATTTAGCTTACTAAGAGGTAAAAATTGTGCAGTCCAGTACTTAGAAACAGCAGGTTACAACGTGGTGCGAACAGGGTTCTACTCCAAAATGGTGATACATTAAGTGTCAATTTAAACAGATTATTGGTTTCTTGCTTCCCCTGTGCAATGATCTGCTGCGTAGCCTCTGTTAGAGTCTCGGTGATGATGAGCTTCTGTGCATATTAGGTTTTATCTTCAAATTTTATTTACTTTTAAGGAATCTTAGATGTCTTGACAAAGACCTGAATTTTTCTATTTTGGGGCAAGTCCTATCCAATTTCAGTGTTTTTTCTGTATATTCATTTTTTCATGTTTGATGCTGAGCTTTCCAAGAGACAAAGCACTCAACTTGCAGGTTTTCCAAACACCAACACCTGCTGAATACTAAAAGCCAACATTAGTTAAAAAGTTACTTCTTTTTAGGAGGGAATACTTTTTTCATTTACATATATTAAACCAATTCATTTTAATATGTAGTAGTTCAGTTGACCAATTGAGATGGAAGGAGCAGGACCAACCTAGGATTCTTGCAGTTGTTGAATTGAAGTGGTGGTAATGAGGTCTGCTGATCCTTCCTTTCTGAAGGACACAGTTCCAAGAAAGGCAGCGTTAATGTCCTTCTGTTTATTCAAATCTAAGTGCATGCTCTGCTTGATACGTTATAATTATTGTATTTTAAAATATAAAACTCATTGAATTCACTTGCTTTAATACAACTTAATGCATTTCTAAACCAAATCCCAGTTTTAGCAAGGTGAAGTTTGATATACTTCAAAGCCAGGAGAACTGTAAACAAAATAATAGAATATTTTGTCACCAGTTTACAAAACAATAAAAATGTTAAAAATAAGAGATTTTTTTTTTAATGTACAAGATGACTTAAACTCATGTGGATTTGTGTCTTTCTGCTTTGGAAGTTGCTTGGGATCAACTTACAGCAGCAGGATTTTTTATAAATACTTAAGCCAATTTTGGTATTCTGTTTACTAAGTAGCATTATTGGTAAAATTGATTATTTCTTAACAAAAAAAAGGGTCTTATACTTGGGTTAGTGGTATCTGCCAGAAGTAAAATGACTAGGTTTCATTTACCCTCTCCTTGAATTTTAATAATTGAATCTGGTGTCGGGCAAAATTAATGACCTGCATTCTGTAGTAGTGATCCATAACTTGATAACAGAACTTTTGCATTCATTTCTTATCTGTAGTTGTATTTCCTCAGTCTGTCCTGGTTTGAAGGGAAGGAGGCAGGAGAAGCTTGCAAAATAACCAGTGTGTATGGCGGCTGTCGGCAGTGGTGTTCAGTTGTATACGTGTCTGATTGGACTGGTGTAGGTCTCATAAATCATTTGAGTTGGTGTTGCTGGGTAAGTTTGTTAGAAACAATTTCGGTTTTTGGGGGGATGATGATGATCTCAATGGCCTTGTGGTGGGGGACACCATGGTGGGCATTTCTGCCCAGCTGAAAGGCAGAATAAAGCAGAAAATCTAGTAGGATCTCATTCTTAAATTTCATCCTTTGGATAGACAAGAAACATCCATTGGCAGAGGTGTTACTTGTGGAGGAAACCTTTTCAGCAACACCTCTGCTAAGTACAAAGAAGCCGCGTGGCTATTGTCCAGTACAGCTATTTCTTCATTTTGTTAGCTGTTAAATGATTTTTTTCCTGAGAGGTTTTCAGGCTTTCTTGGTTAGAATTCCTACTGCAATCTGTAATCTCCAGTTCAGACTTCTGTATCTTCTGTGTGTCTGTGAGGTTTGGTTTGTTTGTGTTAGTATCTGAAATACATCGCTAAGGCAGTGACCCCGCTTGTAAGAATTCTGTCTGGCTTATAACTCATTACCTTAATCATAATATAAGATGAGGTAAAAGGAGGAGTGTGGGCTGATTTACAATGAATAGTTCTGTGATGTTTTATTCAGTTACAAATGGAAAAAATAATACTGTTCAAAAACTTCAGAAATTTTAGTATAATAATATTTGTGATTAGGTGGAGAAGAGCAATTTTTTTGTGTGCTTGGAAGCGTAAGCATCTTTGCAGACACCATACTTCATCTTGTGCAGTTTGGCTTGTGCCACTGTTTCCTGATTGATTTGGTCTTCATAATCAGAGCACTGAATTATAACAAATGTATCTAAACAGTGATCCTCATCTTGTGACATGCTGGAAATAAAGAAAATATTCTGAATGGGAACTAGAGAGGAGAAAATAGATGTGATCTGCAGGTACAGTGGAACTCATCAATCAGATATTTTGAAAAATGTCTTGAGTCCGGTGGGACTACCAGAACGAAGTAGATGAAGGTTGGTTAGTTGCTGGGCATCTTTTAGGCTGCAGCCCTTCAATACTTGGTCTAGTTCAGATCTGGTAAATGTTGCTTCACAGCAAAGATAGTTCAAAGTAAAAATCTTAAATTAGCCACGGATCTCATAGGAAATGGTTTCATTGCTATTGAGTAGAGACAGCTCTCTTGAGAGCGAGTTGTTAAAGGTTTAGCTCCTACTAGATGAAATAATAAAAAGTAGACCTGAAGTCTGCTTAAGAAGAGAATTATTCTGGTGGCTGAAGGATAGGACAGATTTTCCCCAGAGTTTACTAGTAATGAATCAGCTCCCTCCCCTCCACTCGGTCCTTCACTGATTCACAAAACCCTAAAGAAGCTGGGGGGGAATCCTGAAAGACAACTTTGCTCTTTACTCGCTGGTATCAAGGCAATACCAATCATAGGACTGAACTTTTAAAAAAATTCTAAGTGTTAATTAAATAGTGTAATTAATATTTTTTTTCCTTCTATAGTTCTAATAGTAGTTGAAAAACTCCTATTGCATTGGGTATGCAATGAGTACCTCTGGTTTATGGATTATTTTTGGCTTGCAATATTTCTCTTCGTAATTGAATTTTCTTTTTTTTTTTTCTTAAACAGCAAAACCATTTACAAAATTGGTAAAGGAAATGCAACTCCATCGAGATGACTTTGAAATTATAAAAGTGATTGGAAGAGGTGCATTTGGTGAGGTAAGAGATTTTACTTTGTTGTAGTAACGTAACTTACCTTGCTTGTACATCTCATTTTTTGCTGCAGTTGACCTGTACTAGTCCTAAAGAGAAAAGATTCGCACAGATGTATTAAAATACTTCAAAATGTGGGATGTAGCAAGGTACTACTAGTGAAAGGTCCCTTTGAAGCAGGGAGTTTAGTGTCCGGTTCTGCTGTTTCTGTGACTGACTGTTTCTTCTGACTTCAGTGCAGCAAAACAAGTGTCTCCTTGGTGTGCGTATGGGCAGGGTGGTTCCACCTAACAGCTGCACAGCTGAATTTGGGATCTCTTCTCCCACTTGCCGTATGTACTCTTCTGTGCTGCTGTAATTTAACACAGGACTGGGCTGCTTCTATGGCAGGAACGCAGAGGCTGCTCCACCCATCTGCTCTTCTCTGCAGCAATCTGGTAATGCAGAAAGACACATTTGGCTGCCTCAAAGGCTCTTCCCTGTCATCTTTGAAGATCAAAGGCTGCTGGATCTGTTTTTCGGACAGCAAGTTGAATCATGCTGGGATGATAGGAACGCCGTGTGTTTTGAGGACTTGCCAGTCCCAGGACCCTGGACTGAAGCTTCGCTTCTTATTGTACTTGATGAAAGTCTCATCAGTCGTAGAAGTCTGATAGGGCTTTCCACTGGCAAAAGCATTCATGAACATGTCCCCTCCAGTAGGCACATCATACCTGAGACTTCTGGTAAACCTCAGAGACAGCCCTTCCAGCATTTAAGTACGTGTGACTAAAGCTATAGCTGCCAGCAAAAGAAGTTATTAACCAGAGAATTTTTGAAATTAAAAATCCCTTACATTTCTTTCAGGAAGCTTCTTTTAAGTAGTGCCACAGTAAAGTAAAATGTAGTGAAAGCCATTAGTGGCTCACTTCAGCTCATTATCACTTGGTTACAGCTGCTGCTGCCGATGGCTAAGGCTGGGCTTCCTTATCTTCATCTCTTTTTGTCTCCACACCGAGCAGAACTGTGTGCTGTGCTGGGCTTTCCTTCCAAGCATGGTGTGCCATGGACTCTACCACATAGGATTTGATTGTGGGACAGAGGTACCATAGGCAGACCAGAAACAAAGCTAGAAAAATGCCAGGAACCTACTCGACCCAGGTTCAGAAAGCAACAAGGTTTCTATGTGCATATGCACATGGTGGTGGATGAAGTAATACCTTCGTATGCATGTCATTTAAGCTACTTCCAAGACGTCTTTTGAGGAAAGTGGATACCTGAGACAAAAATAAGTGTTTCAGGAACATCTCTTCATGTGTGCCATCATCTAATGATGTGATGAAGTAACATGTAGCTCATGTGAAATCATTGTGAGCATATCTGCTGAAGGTACTTGAGCATTTTGAGTAAAATGTCCAGATAAGTGGTAAAATCTTGACCTGTAAGACAAAAGTTCACTATCTAGTGGATATTGAACTTAAGTTGCAACATTTGTTACAAAAAAGGAAGTGTTATCTCAGGGTAGTGGAAATACTGCATGCGGGTCAGTTGGTTGTTTCACTTGAGTGTTTTTAGCTGATGTGTATTATTTGAACATGGCTTTTAGAAAAGATGCTGGATAGAGTTTGTCAGGAAAAAGCACAAATGGGAAGAAAAATGCTAAGTCTGAGGAAGGGCTGAAAGCTACAAATTCAGTCTAGAAAAGAGGTCTGAGCAGAGAGGTTCATTTTGAAGAGAGTTCCCCCACTTACTGCAGAACTATTTTGCTGCGCATGAGCTGGATTTCTTATGGAGGAAACTGAACCAGAACCTCTGTTCCAGGTGTGCACCAAATGTGCTTCTGGCCCCAAACAATACGTTAGAATCACTGGGTTTGACTTGACCAGATGAGATACAGTGTGAAGCACGATTCCAGAAGTGCACACAGTATAGATGGGAAGGCTCAGCACAGGCTACTTTCTTCTGTTGTTCTGTTCTTGCTGTGCCAGATTGCTTGCTGTAGTGGCTGTGACCACTGATACCTAAAGAATTTCGGATTAGTGTTTTGGCAGTTTGTCTTTTGGTGGGATTAGAGGTGGTTTCTGGATCTTTTCAGAGCTAGACTGGTGAATGCTATAGCTATCAAAAATGGTTTCAGGTCAAGGGAACCCTTTATAGCATCTTGCAGATGGAGTCAGTGTTGGGAATGCCTTCACACAGCGTAACTTTAAGGGTGGGCTGTTTTCCATTGTTCTTGCTCTGTTCTTTTTCAAAAAGATGCTCTTCTCCACTTAAGGAATTGACCAACTGGAAATCAGACAGCAGATGAACTATTTATATGAACTTCAAGAGTCTTCAGTTTATACTTGCTAGGGCATCTAGGATGATATTTCTTAGCTTTGGATCAAGAGTCTTAAAGTGTTGATTCAGGCACTCCAAACACTATTAATACAAGTTTCCATGCAGAACTTGTATCTTTTATACAATGTCTTTCATATTCTTTCATTTGGAAAAGCATCAAACTTAACCAAAGCACTTTTTACATCTCATCCCCTCCAGTGGAAATGAAATTTCACAGAAGTAAAATGAGAAAGTATCTTAATTTCATTCTTCTGTTAGAGCTTTGAGTACTCACAAAGTCAGTGGTGTTAGTTATTTCTCAATATCACAGTTTTGTCCTTTTAATTATAGAAGTTTTAGTTTATAGTTGTAGCAGCTTGAAACATTTTGATCAGTTTAAATTTTGCAGAAGTCATTGATTTTAAATTCATCATACTTTAATCCTACTTGCCAGAGAATATGTCATGCTTTTTGCTTATGAATGAATCCTTTGACCCTTGTGTATATTACGCTGCCAAATATTACTGGCATTATAAAATAATAATTACATAGAGGTTGAAATTTCATAATAAGAAAATAAAATCAAGTTTCTGGAGAGTGACTTGGATAAAGCACTTCAGAAAACTGAATAGAGGAACTGTAAGTAATTTTTCCATGGTATGTTCATACATACGTAGGAACTATGTTAGAAATTAGGTGATGGAATTCTAGTGGTTATTAGTTCTTGTTTAACAAAAAAGCAAACAAAAAGCCCCGTAACTATCTGCTAGGAATAAATTTTTGAAATACCTGTAAAATATTTGTTAGACCACATAAAGAAATGAATCAGAATTAAACTAAACATATTCGTGTTAGAATTAAGTAGTTTGAATTAAACGCTAAACAGCTAAACAAGCCAGACTTCAAAAAGGATGAAAACTACATTCCATTCTTCTCAGTTCAGCTACTTTGGACTTTTTGGAGAATGCCAGGGGCTTTAGTCTTACCAAAGAAGTTTTTCATAAATCAGTAGCTTTGAAGAAAGATAAATAAAGGCATGATATTAGTTATTAGTCAGGATCAGTGGTCAATTTTTGCCACACGACATGTAAACCAAGGAAACATGGTCTTTGACCAGAGAGAGGACTGAGACCACATGTGGGCTTGTCCTTGTGAACACAACTGCAAAATCAGTATCTGATTTAAGGTAGATTGATATAATCACCAGCACATATCTTTACTGGCTTGTCAAAGCATTTTCTTCCTTTTTCCTTTTCAAACTGGCAGAACTCAGCCTCGTTCTTTACAAGTTTTCCAGTAATATGAAAACAAAACCCAACTGGTAATCCAAAACCACCTAAGTGAAAGTTCTTATAGCATGGGAGATTGGAGAAAGCAAGAGAAATAAAATTTTGTAAAGTTCACATTATTATGGTAAGACAGAAATAGCCCAGCTCAGAACCTGGAGATTTCTTCTCCAGCCACCTGCCAAAACACGCAGTTCTCTTTTTTCTCATAAACTAAGCCAGCTGCTTTGCATGCAGGTTAAGCTGAATGTCTGAATATCCTTTACAGCAATATTTAAGGCTCTGACTCCTGGAGTCACTGACTTGAGAATATAATTTAATTTTTTCAGAAGTTTCATAGTCATGAAGAAAATTTTGACGTGTTCTTTGAGTGCATGACAGCTAGAATAGCATATAAATTGAAATGCTAGCTGTAGGAACTGCTTGTGGCTCTTCCCCATCTCCCAGGGTGTATTCACCTGGGTGCATTCCTAGCTGGGTGGAATACTTTTCCTAAGAAGTTTGGTTACTTTCAGTCTTTCTTTTTTATGGGTCATATAGGCAGATAGCTCATGTGCAGAGGTGCAGCCTCCACGAGAAATAAAACGAATAATTAAAAAGCCTCCTGAAATAAAATCAGAACTAAAATGGGTTTCTGTAATCTTAATTCTGGTTTCTATTAATAAAATTAATGTAGAAGTCTGTCTTCATAGACAAGAATCTTTTCTAGGGTGACGTTTTGGTTAACTAGTGAAAATACACTTTCTTTAGAAGAAGATTTAAAGAATATGAGCACAGAATGGAAAACTCCGCCAGCTTTTAGACCTTTAAAAAAAACCACACTAAACCAAAAAACCCATTCCCACCTGTGGCTTGAAGTTTGCATGTGCCTGACTGCTCCTTCCATCTAGAAACACCCCGGACCATTATTTGAAATGAAATAATGTCCTGAGAACCTGTGCTTGGTGGGATTGTGATTACCTGAGAAACTTAGGCCAGCCCAAGCAGTGCCTGCCAGGTGCTCGGTGTTTGCCCCTGCACGCCAGAGGAGCTGGGAGCACTATTGCTGCAGTGTGCTGAGAGGGACAGCATGAGCATCCTCTCTATGGGGACTGTCTGGCTCTAAGCATTTGCACTTGTTGCTTTGCAAGCTTCATCTGACCTCTTGGTAATGTACTTATAAGTCTTTAAGATCACTTTTCCTCATTTTGTGTGAAGGACCGTTTAGGCACGCTGCTGTAGATCAGCACGTTTCAATGAAGAGTAGTTGTTGAAGGAAGAGCCGTGTCAAGATGTACCTCGTTTGAGAACATGATTGTATGACGCGGCTGACACCTCTTGGAAATTTGGCAGCATGAGGCTGAACAATTGTTTTCCTTCCCTTGTTTGTTAGCAAGGATTTCTCGAATGAGCAACACTCACTGTGGTTCCAGCGGAAGGGTGGAACTGCTTGGTCTTGCTTAGCACAGAAATAACTAAAACTCTTAATGTGCCCCACCTAAGCATTACTGCTCTGGATGGATTAAAAGTAGCTTTTCATATAAACACTTGTTGTGTACGGACTTGATCTGTGTAGTGTTTAGAAATAGTACGTCACCTCAACTCAGGTTGCTTAGTCAGAATCTCAGCTGGAATCAAAAGACGTAAAAACATGTTTTCAGAAGAAAATAAATACTGGTTGAGACGACAGGGCCGATCCCCTGTGTAGCACAGGTTTCTGATAAATTATGTGGTTCCTAATGAGGGATATACTGGCTAGGGGTGAAGTGAGACCCAGCGTGAATATACAAAACCTAAGCTTCCTGCAGATAGTTGTCCTTGGCAGTGACATGCAGAGGTGTCTGTGCCTTTTCCACCTTGTAATTGCAGCTGTAGGGTACCGAGTGTAATGTTTTTATATACTTCTAGAAATGAACCTGGGGCACAGTGAGCCTACAGACTGCAATTAAGGCTGTTTCACCTATTCAAAAACTTTGGTGAATGGTATTAGGTCCAGAGCAGGGACTGTACCTTCCTAAGTTGTACGTTAACAGAATGTGTAAGTATTGCACAAAACATATGACATTTTCATCGAGCTATTCAAAGAATCAAAGCATTCAGAATACGATGCAGAAGACGTATTAGCTTTGCTTTTCTACACTATGCCCTTCACAAAAAAAAAAAAAAAAAAAAAATCAAAGCAGGCTATTTTCTGCTGTGGAAATGGACAAAGAAAGAAGCTGCTTTGTTTTGAAAATGCTTCAAAAGAGCTGGTTGCTATCTCAGTCCTCCCCACTCTCTGTCTGTTTGTATGGCAGCACCAAGTTACTATGGTGACAGGCAGGTTGGAAGGGGCTGGAGAGACACAGTTCATTGTGGTGCTGCTGCCAGACCAGCCACTTGGCTCTGCCACCCCCCGACTGCTGAGGAAGAGCTTGGGTGTTATTCGGCGCCTTTATTCTTCTTTTGCAGAACCTTTCTGGCTGGCACTTGTAAGTGCTTTCTTATTTACACAACATGGAGATCAACACCGTGTGTTCAGGAAAAAAAAGATTTTGCTTTGGAAATGTGCGCCGTGGCGTATGAACCCTACCAAAAGACACTCTGGTTGCTCATTTTAAATGTAAAATAGACTTAAAATCCTGATAGAGCAGTCCAGACCAGTTTTTCCTCAAAGACGCAGTATTGAAACCGTTAACTGATGAGCTGTATTTCAGAGATTTTTCACATCCAAGAGTATCAGGAGGATATGGCAGTTCCTGCAGTTGTTTTTCAGTAGCTAGCGTCCCAGGTATCAATAGCAGGAGACAGGAATAGTAAAGTAAAAATGGCGTATATACAAGCTGTAACTGAGGGAAATGGCTGTAATATTTGATTATGAATCTGGTAATAAGACATTACGGGTAAATTGTTTACATCTGAAATAACATGTTGTCTCTTCTCCCTGTTAAAAAGCTTGTCTAAAATCTCTGCTCAAATGTCTCAAGTCAATCCAAATTCCTGCCAAAGGTTAATTCATGGTAATTTTACACTCTTTTATCCATGTAATTTTATTGTCCATTAGCCTAAGCAGAGATCTTACCATTTATCATCCTTATTACTGATGTCCGTCCTTCCAATTTTATGTGTAGGTAGTGATCATATCCACTTTTTTACTTTCTTTTTTTCTTTGAACAAGTAAAGCTTTTTTTGTTCCCACGGTAGTACGAGAGGCTCTTTAGTTCCTTGATGGTCTCAATAGTCCTCCTTCACACCTGCTTCAGATAAAGTTTATTTCTCTGAGGTGTGGCAGTGGGGGGGTTTCCAGTCTGTGTTTCTCCAAGGCAGTAATGTTTACCTCCCTAGAGGTGTGTATCTCCCTAGGAATTCCAGAGTCCTGTTTGTCTTTTTCTTATCTACCTGCCGTTAGGAGCTGATTGCATGAGGATTATCGCCTCTGTGTCGGTGTTCCTCTCCTTTTCAGCTGAGAACTCTTTGCATTTGAGTTTCACCTTGTTCCTGAAAGTCCAGTCCTTGAAGATAAGTTTTACCTGGAAGTTTAACATGCTGTGAGCATGAGTAGCATTCTAGTTAGCTTTTTTAATCTTCGCTTTGAAATTAATGCCAGCATGTTTTCCAAGAAGTCTTTTTTGTTAACTATCATAATTGTTTTCTGGAAATCCAGTCTTGGATTTAAATGGTTTCTACACTTACCGTTTACATTAAAGAAAATTTGTAATCTGATGCTGCTTATTAATGCTGGTCATGTCACTCAAAGGGCAGAGTACAGTGGTGGGAAGTTCTGTTGTGTTTGCAGAGGCTGATTTTACTCAGATTCCCACCTTGTAGGTTTTATCAGGGCATGAAGAAAGGCAGAACTTGGCCTCAGATGGCTTTGGACATACATTGCAGCCATAAGTGACAATATCAAGTGGGTCTTGAAGATCAAAATGCAGCAAAATACTTCTACAAAACAATTCAAGAAGCAAAATACTAGCTCTTGACAAAGTCTACAAATATTGGTTCTCTTTTTAATTTTATTGCAGTATAAGTGAAACAGAGCTTTGAAATGGATGGCAGAAGTAATAAAAATATGATAGTTAGGATATTGTTGTGTGTAGTTACCACAGTTGGCTCTCGCTTATGCTTTAGCCCCAGTCATCATACATTTTTTTGACATAAATATGTCTAAAGTTGACTGGAGTGTAGGCACTAGGATTCATTAGGCTTTCAGAGGTCCTTGAGGCAAGATACTTTATTGCAGTGTCCCTGTTCCCGTGACTCTTGAGTATGACAAGTCACAGTGACAGTAATCAAATCAGCTGGTGACAGCTTAGACCCATACAGGATTCCCTGTGAGGGGGGGGTGTGGTGGCGGGGGAGCCCCTGAATCTGGAGTTTTTCCTTGTCAGTGTTTCAGGACTTGGTAAAACAGAATCACCTAAATGTCTCTACCAAACTACTCTGTGATTGTTGAGTGTTTGAAACTCCTGATTCTCCATTCCGACCTAGCGTAAATAGATACAAGTTGGCTAAGTTTTGATTTCATTAATTTGACACAGGTATCAAAGACAGTTGTTCTGGGTCAGAGGTGTGTGGATTAGTTAGCCCACATCCCATCCCTTTGGCCACACCTGGAAAGGTACAGGAAAATAATGCAAGGACAGAGCAAAGCTGAACACTCCCAGCTTCCATTGGCTGAGGGTTCAGGGCCCCCTGACCACACCTGTAACCAGTGGTCAGTAGTCGCTGAGATTTCTATCTGTGCTACTCAGGTATTAAGCATGCACTTAAATACTTTCTGAATATTTAGGTGTCCACAGCAGCCTGCAGCTGAGTTCCAAAACTGTGGTGCGACAATAAGACTTCCTTAATCTTACTACCTTTTTATTTTGTTTGATGCTTTTCAATTTGTGTATTATGAGAAATGTCAAAGAGTTGTTCTCTGTTCATTTTGTCTGCAACATTTGTGGTTTTGTGTGCCTGTCAGAGTTGTTATCTCTTCCAGGCCTGCAATATTTTAGGTTATTAAATTTTCTTTTTCAGAAACTGTTTTATACCTCTGGTTGTGCCTTTTTCCCTTTCATTATCCTTAACATACTTTTTTTTTTTTTTTTTAACTTTCTTTACAGTCTAAGTTGTAATAGCTTTGGAAATGAGGAGTGAGCATCAAAATTAAATCCTGATCTTTTACTTCTAAACTTTGAAAATAAAAGCAGTGCTTTTTTTCTTAGATTAGGCATCTACAGCAGCTGACAAATCTGCATCCTTTGGAACACCTGTGAACACCAACTATTTTTTCTTACGTTAGTAGATGTGGTGGATTGGTATGTAGTATAGGAGCCATCCTATTTAAAACCTGGCGTCTTGTGTGGTTAGCACAACTGCAATAAGAGAGTTTCTGTTTCATCTCGCAAAGTGGTCATCAGTGTGGTTATTGCAATTGATTTCGAGGTGTGCCAGAGGAAGAGGAATTAATACAAAAGCAAGAAACAACAACTACACCGAAGCATCTCAGAAGCAGCCAGAGCGTTACATGACAAATGTAAACTTAGAAATACTGCCACCTGATGAAGAACATGAAGGAAAGCTAACTCGAGGAAGCACTGAAGTGTTTTATGGAACAAAGGGTGCACAATTCTTTGCATTATTGCATCAATATTCTTGTTTATAATAGTATTGAGTTTATCAAGGCATAATTTAGTTTATGCTTCCCTGTTTCAGTTCAGACATCAATGAAGTTTGGGTTTTGCATTTCTCTTTCTTTGTTTCCTTAAAAATAATCCTAACGGTTAGAGCTGCTTGAGGAGTCAGGTCTAGTCAGGCCAAAATTCTATTACTTCTGTGAGGCATCTTCTGTACCTTTCAGGTTTATTTTCAGAGATAAAATTCTCGGGGAATTACCTATATTGCTGTATGCTTGCATTCATTTTTCTGCTGGCACAAGAAGCTGTCCCACTGTCGCCCTTACAACTAAAGCAGCAGTGTGTTTACTGGTGCCATAACTAAATAACCACTTAATGTGAAAGTATGAGTCAACTTTCCTTTTATTAATTCTGCTTTTTCTTCCACAGAAGACAATTATCTTCCTCCAGAAAGTTTAAATTGGACTTTTTCAAGCAGTCCTTTCAGTTGAAAATAAATAGCACCAATATAGATAGCAACTGGGGAATTGCTAAATAGGTCCTACAGATCTGGCTTCCTTTTTTCTTTTTCCAGGCCTGTTCTCATTTACTGCTGTGTTCTAACATTTGCACAGCCCTCAGCTGTGCATGTCCTCTGCAGTGCCACACTCACATCATTCCTCAGTGGTTCAGCAAGCTTCAAACTTTGGCCATCCTGCAGTGCTTTCAGACAGCAATGGCCTTGGATAAAGTGCAGTAGATGCCCATCTGGGTTCTGGTTTGTGCGCTCTATTTGTACGTAAATGGCTGAGCAGTTCTAGTGTTGCGGTGTAATGAAACTTGAGTGTTGCTTCTTCAGGGCTCGCAGAGTCGCGCTTGCAAATTGCTTCTGCCCCAAAGCTCTTGTTCATCTGCAGTAGGTAATTGTCCTCAGTTCTGGTCTGTCCCTTCACTGAAATGGGGGTGTTTCCTGAGTCATCATGTTCTGTATGGAACATAGTTTAAAATATGTAGCAGGTAATGTCAACATCTTGCAGTTTCTCCAAGCTTTTAATGTGCCATTTGACTTAGAGCGTGCCTTCGGCTGTATCAGGGTAATGGTTCCATTAAGTGTACGGAAAGAGGTTGTTACAATGGCTTTTAGCTGCAAGGCCACGATGAGGCTGGGAGCAAGGCTAAGCCTTTTAAACCGTTACTGAAGGTCAGTGTTGAACAGTTTTGTATCTGCCAAGCAACCTCTTGTGTTTGGTTCAGACTTTCTCGTCTTACCCATCCTTCCCCCACAGCACGAGCAGTGTCTGTGTAGGTGTTTGTAGGCCAGGAGACACTGGGATGTAATGTAGCTGCGGATATTCTACATTGTGGACAGAAGCTTCTTGGGGCTGTGTCTTTCCCAGCTGCATTTAAGGCCGGATTCCCTTGTCTTTTCCCTGATGGGTGCCTGCTCATTCTTTCCTTAAGACATGCTTCTGTTACATGACCCTGCGTGCAGGTGTGTACCGGGTGTCCCTCAACCCTTATGTGACCTGGTGGAGCTGCCCGTGCCGAAGGGTGGAAGGCTTAGGTGTGCATCTGCAGAGTGAGGTGTCCGTCTAAATGTGAATATCCATTTTTTGTGTTGCTGGAGGAGCAGTCATCCCCCTGCCCCTTACCTGGAGCGTCTTTACTGGCGAGGTGCAGGGAGGTTTTTTATTTCCTTCTTCACTCCCCAGGACTTCTGATTTTGTATAGTGTTGCTCTGCTTGACACACTATTCCAACCTTGTTTTGTAGTCTGTGTCTTAGAGCTGCTGTAGCTCCCGAATCCCTTATTTTTTTTAAGAGTTTTAAAGCAATAGAAGAGATGAGCTGATATGATTCCTGTTATTTTTTTCACTGCTATTCAGAGCTCTGTTGGAAGCAATGAAAGCTGGTTGGTTTTCTACTTCTGAAATAGAGACAAGCTGAGAAGCAGCAGAAATATTCAAGCAGTCCATGTATAGTCCTGTGAAAATGTTGCTGTCTTAGTTGTAATGCCTGCTTTTCTTTTGCCAACTGGAAGAATTTTGTGGAAATTATTGCTTTACTACAAGAAGAATTAGTTTTGGTCTTTGAGAATACAAGTCTCGGTCAAAATAAAGTCTTTGCATTCCTAAGGCTTGAAGTTTTTGTATTCTTTTGGGTTTTTTTCCACTGTCCAGTTATGTGCACAGCTACTGTTCATAATAGACCAGTCTAAGCAAGTCTAATGCACAGGATGCATAGTAAAATGCTTCAAGCAAAACGATGAATAAGTACATGCATACTAGTTTTTCCGCATACAGTGCACAAAAGCATGTTAATTTGCAAATATCTTTCAAGTTTCTGAACCTGAAATGTGAAAACAAGTTAGTCAAATGTAGTGTATTTCTATTGATAGCAGTCTTTCTTGTTTTCTCAGGCTGCCCTTTTAAATGTTGTCTCATTGGCTGAAGACACTGGGGACAAGCATCTCTTGTTCTTGGCAAACAATGCAGCTTTACTATGCATCTTCATATGAAAGGCTTCATACTCCTCCTATATCATCCCTGTGTACTTGATCATGAGTACTTGACCACACATGGTGTGTTGTGCACATAGTAATGTAGGAGGAATATAGAAGGAGCAAAGACTCAACCTATCAATGTGTGAGCTGATCGCTGATGACTCCTTAGTATCTTCTTTTATTCATTTGTGAACATTAGGCTGTTTGGAAATTGTATTTCTCTGACCGTGCTTTTTTGTGAATATTAAGCTACATAAATATTGTATTTCTCTCACCATGCTTTTGTTAAATAAAGATATCTTATTATTTCAGGTTGCGGTTGTTAAAATGAAGTGTACAGAGCGCATTTATGCCATGAAAATTCTAAATAAATGGGAAATGCTTAAAAGGGCAGAGGTAAGTAATATGGTTCTTTAACACAGAGAATTTTTTAAATGGCATTAGGAAAATTACATTGAAGGTCTTCCAGATTAGGAAGAATTATTTGATGACCATAGGAGCTTCATTCTTTTTTTTTTTCTCTTAAGCTGTTTTAATGCAATCAAGTCTGACAGTCCCTTCCAGGCATCTGTTGTTCTCAGCATTACTGTGTGTTCGTTTACCAGACAGTCTGCCCTAGTTCTTACCCTGAATTTATTGGCCAGATTTTTGTTTACAATAAAGGCAAGCTGAAGTCTACATGAAAGCTGAGATTGGTGCTACTGTGACATTCACAGCTGTATACAAAAACATGACTGCATTCAGAAAGCATACATTAAGGAGCTTTGCATCCTACAGTTTGTAACAGGATTTATATAACTGTTGAATCTATAACTAAATATTTTGGAATCACAGATTCAGATTGTGAAACAAGGTGTGTTAGGAAGGTAAATCTGTTTAAGAAGGGTATTTTTGATAAAAGGAGATGTACATTGTCACAACAGATTATATAAATGTGAATGGTTACTTCACAGATTAAGGACGGACCTACTAAGTATGTGCTACGGGAAGTGAGACATTCTTAGGATACCTACTCTTGCACAGTAGAGGAAAATCTTATGACAAGTGTAATATTACACAAGTCAGCAGGTATTTAGCAATAGATTTCAGGGTAAAATAACATGCAGTGCATCCGCACTTGCAGCTGTGGTGATGTGGGGCGAAGGCTGGCTGCTCGCTCAGGGCTGGGCCTGCTGACCTTTCCCCGTCCCATTCCACTGCCCCCTTCCTGACACCTCCTCCCGCCAGCCTGCCCTTCCTAGTCCCTCCCTTCCTTGCAGTGAGTCAGTGCCAGCTCTTTTCCTGTGAATACATCTCCTGCCTCTTTAAGCTCCTCTTCGCCCCTGCTTCTGCCTGATTTAGCCACTCTCCATCCATCTGTCCCTGCTCTTGACAAGCGGCAGCAGCCATGGCCACTCTGCCGTTCTTCGAGTTGTCACGAGAGTTCACACTCTTGGCCATGCTGCATCAGCGGTTCTGCATTAAACCTTCCCCTGCACGGGGGAAATTTAGCGTCCTTTCTACACAGATTTCAGTTAGGTTAATTTGTTGGTCAGTTTAGAATTATTTTAAACCCAAATGCTTGTGGGGGTCTCCCAAACTCTAATGGAAATACAGCCATGCTGGTTTACTTCATTCATTTTTCAAGTGATTTAATTAAATGGCCTACCTGAATAGCTGAAACTTTTACATGTAGAGGTGTCCTGAGAAGACAGATGTTTACAAATTATCTTCAAATTATGCGATAACTCCTCTTAACCCTCATCCACTTCTCACCTGCCTGAGGGGGTATCCACCAAGTAAGATGTATAATGAGCAATAGTTTTCCCAGTACACACTTAGGACAAGTAACAGTCCAGCGGAGTTCTCTTTCCACTGATTTTCCCCATCTGCAAAGGGCAGTGAAGGAAATGTCTTCTCTCCTATGTCCTTTGTCTTTTCCTGTTTGGTTTGCTGGCTTGATTTGGTTTTTCTGGATAAGCAAGAATTTATAACCTGCATATCAAGTTCATAAAACATCTGGGTGTTAAAATTTCCTGACTGTGGTAAAACTAGTTAGTTTTTAAAATGAAGCCACTAAGAATACAGTAGCCTCTGAAGTGGGCAGTTCCCATGAAAAGCAGAGTTCAGGTATTTTATTATCCACTGTATGAGTGGTCTGAGAAGCACTTGTAGTGGTTTCTGTCTGCTTTATGTGACTTTACTAAACGTAACAAAAAGTTATCTAAATACTGCTTATTTGTGTCCTGGCTGCAGGAAGAAAAACATATGGTCGGAAGCCACTAAAGTACAGGAAAAATTAGTGAATATCAACTGACATCCGTATATGGGTTGCAAACAAAAATAGGCGCACCATTTATGTTGATAAGGTGGACCATTTGTATTCATTGTTCTGACAGCAAAACACAGAGTCATTAGTGTTTTACTGTTGACAGTTCCAAATGAGTCCTGACTGGCCGATGAGGTTGCCTGTCATGTTTTTCCAAGACACATCTCAAGGCCTTTTAAGCTGGCGTAAGCAGAGGAGGAGGGTTTTAAATGTTGCATTCATGATGCAAAGAGTTCAGCAGCATTACTGGTTTTGAAGTGCTCGTAACATTCCCTCGCTATTTGAGGTTGCACAGTGAACTGGATCACGGAGCTGATGCCTTTGAAAATAAACAAACTAGCTTAGTGTGTTGGCAGCCTCCTCACGTCCCGGTGCCAGAAGAGCGGAGAAGTGCTGTGCTCTGGTGCTGCGGGCAGGGGGTAGGATTACTTGGAGCTGCTGTTGCTGCCAAACTTTTTGTAGAGTGATACTTTGGCCTTGCATTCATAAACCGTTAAGCCACTCTCAGTTAATGTTTAATTACAATTTACATCTCTTTGCACCAATAATTACTAACTTCACAACGTGGCCACAGTATGGTTGTCTTCAGTGGAAATGTAGATTGACTTTTGCTTCCTTAGGGGAAAAATGGTTGAGATACCTTTATAAGATGCAATTAGTACTTGGTAAGGTTGGGGCTTCCCAGGCATGTTCCTTCCATAGTACATTTTCTAACACATCTGGACAAGTGGTAATGGAAGACAAACAAACAAACAGTTATTATCTAGAATGCAAACACTTGAGTCTGCAGCTTCCTAAAATCCTAATAATGGCTCTCTGAATTGGGAGTAGTGGAAGAGTCCCAAGGTCTGCATCTTGATGGTTCTGATCCAATAAAGAAGTTAATATATTTTTATTAAGGAGGACTAGCTTGAAGTTTATGAAAGTTGTTTTTATGTAAAGATGCTGAGAAGACCTGTTACACAGAGCTTGTTTCTCTGAAATGTTGCAGTGTGCTATTTGAAGTAGAAGAAAGATTACTGAAAATGAAAATGTACTGTACTGAATAAAGATAAGACAGTAACAATAAAATCTGCTTATTTCTTACAGTGTGTTGGCAGTGTCTGGAACTGTAATGTAAGGAAAGTGTACATGAAACTCTGGTTTAACAAAGGTCCTTTTCAGAAGATCAGACTTACTTTCCTGGAGCCATTATCTTTCTTCTACAGATTACACTCACAAGTTGTAATTTTTCTGGCTTTTAAAAATACATTACAGAACAAAGAATCAAGGTTGACTCAAATGGGTTTGTGGACTTTTTAGTGTTTTGAGAGGTGTGTGTTGTGTGTTGGTAGCTTTTTCTTTGTTTTCGTTTTTTAAGGTCTCAGTCAGGATTAGGGTGACTGAATGCCTGACTACAGACCTGCAGAGATTCCCTGGCTTCTCATTTGTGCTGGCTGAATTCCAATGAATAGAGACCTCTGTTCCGTAATTTTAAATAATCCCATAAAGCATCCATATATATCCGTCCTGTGAAAACTACTTGTTGATGTTGACAATGGCTTTTTCCTCTCTCTTCCTTTAGACAGCTTGCTTCCGAGAAGAGAGAAATGTCTTGGTGAATGGAGATTGTCAGTGGATCACTACGTTGCACTATGCCTTTCAAGATGAGAACTATTTGGTATGTTTGATTCATCAGCAAATAAAAGCTTTAGGTTATGGAAGAACTTTATTTGTGGTACATTTAAGGATATTAATGCAATAAAACAGTCCATCTCATGCCTTGCAGCAGTGCTGCAACACTCTTGGTTTTTTCCTTGAAGAAAAACTTCAAAGGACTGACCGTAACTCTAGGAGACTGAGAAAATTGTGTAGTACTATAGTGTATATAGTTAAGCACCTTAAATTAACTTATCTGCCCTTGTATAAAATATATCACACAATGTTTTGGATAACATTGCAGTTAAATAATTTGAGAGGTGTTAACTCTGTGAAAATAAGAAATATTTGCATTTTCTTTTAAACTTTCAGAATATATTTTGAAGCAAGATTTTGTTTAAAAATGACAAAAGTAATTTAAAATTCTATTTTTTTAAATGATATTTTAAAAGCATCAGAAAAAATAGCCTATTTCTTAAAGACATTTAAATAAAATATGTTTTTAGATCAGCAGATTGGGTATCTCAGTACTTTGAGAGACTTTAGCAACCGTTTATAAAGGAAGTCATTACTCGTATTACATTTTTTAATGATGGGTTGCTAGAACTGTATCATATAAGCTACATTTACTTCCGTCACGGAAGTCAGGAGAGTGCTGGTCAGGAGCAAAGGCAGTAAAGCCCCAACATACTGAAACATCTGAACCACACAACTTCCATGTGGCTGCTTGAGGCTGGGTTTGCAAACCTGCTATTTCTGTAGCACCTGACATGGTTATAATGTCGAAGTTTTCACCTTCTTAATACTTCTTAAATAGTACCACAGTAGCAAGTCACAATTATAAATAAGAAAAAAATGTATTGATAAAAGGCTGCCAATGAGCTCAGAAACTAAGGTTATGAAAGAGTTAGAAAATACTCAAACTTTTTTACAGGTGTTGAAATGAAACAGATTGTTTTGACTGTCATGTTCAAAGTATTTTCAGAGTGAGCAAATAAGTAGTCGGCTCCTGGACCTTAATTTACAGGATATTTCAATTGAATGCTTTGTGATAAATCCAGATTTCAGACTCTGAAAGTTTAGTTACCTCTGGCACTGCCTTGTGAAGATAGCTCATAATTTCAGATTCCCTCAGCTTTCAGACTTGCATAGAAGTAACCTAAGGCATCCTATAATGTGGTATTTCCAAGTAGCTTCTAAGAAAGGAGCTACCTAAGAACAAATGGTCAGCTGGGCAAGATAGCAGGTAGTAGTAAGGACACTACAGAGAGGGATCTAGTGTTGTTGGTAGCATTTCATACAAATCTGTTCCAAGCAAGCTATAGCACTATAATACATTTCTTTTCCCCAAGTTGCCAAAGACATGAGATGTTGAAGTTTCACTTGACAGCAGAATTTAGACATCTAGCATCTAATTTAAGATCCAGTATCCAAGAAAGCAACAATCTGCCTGGCAGCCAAAGTCAGCAGATTCCCCGCTTGCCTGAGGTGTGGTTCTGCATGTGCGGAGATGCTGCCTTCCAATTTGGTCTGTTACTCAGCATCCACCTCATGTAAATGTCTGGTGCTCACAGATGGAGTGGATCTGCATCTCCGTCACTCCATTGGAAATGGTGCATGAAGCAAAGATCACAGAATCACAGAATGTTTGGGGTTGGAAGTGACCTCTGGAGATCATCTAGTCCAACCCACCTGCTAAAGCAGTTTCACCTACAGCAGATTGCACAGGATGAAACACATCAGGAAGTTACTTCATTCCAAAAATCTGGGCAGGAGATTCTCTTCCATACCATCTTAGTGGCTCCCTAAATTATCTCTGTTCAGTTTTCTGCTCAGCTTGAAGAGGTTTATAGCCATGTTTTCCCACGTCTTGGGAGAGTTCTGCCATGTCACACAGCCTGGGCAGGTTTGGTTTATTTTTAGCTGTGCTGTTGATCCTTGATCCTTGTAGAATGGAATGCAAAGCTGGGAACAAAAAAAGAACGGGCAACAGAGCTTGGTTCTCCCACCTGGAGTGAACATCAGTCCTTTGAAAGCGAAAGCTCCAGGTTCTGGTAGCTACTCCCAGTGATGTTTGTGCATTATAGCTAGTGATTCTTAAATGCAAATCAACATAAGATAACCCTGAAGCAGAGAGAGAACCTTGGCTTCTTCCCACATGTGGGGCTTTGCCATCCTCCTCTGGCTGCATGACAAAGGGTTCAGAATGAGACAAATAAAGAGAAGGTAAGATGTTAAGGTGGAAAAGTAGTAGCTGCCCTTGAAGAGTCTGGAAGGAATTGGGGGCTTAGTCCCTCTATTTAATACTAGTACAGCATGTGATGATGCAGAACTTAAATATAAGCACAAAACACAAAATTCTACAAAATGTGTATGTTCTAGAGTTCATTTTTTGTTTCTGCTCCTGTAGTTTTAAAATGTTTTAGAGGCAAATACACCATGTGGTAGTGTTTTCTAACCAGCTGACTCTTAAATGACATTACACAGAAATGCTGGCATGACTTTCTTCTGGTTCTTAGAAAGCTTTTGTAGGGACAATTTGAGTCAAGAAGGGTTAAGTAAGCCTTTGGTGATGTTGCTGAAGCATATAATGGTGTAGGTGGAGCGTAGTCCATGAATATTAGAAATGTGTATGGGACCTGGAAGTTCTTAATCTCTTCCAGGTTCAATCTCTTGGGTTTTTTTGTGATTTACCAGAAAAATTTTCTTTCCTAATCTCATTCATGAAGAAGGGCAAAGGTGTGTTTGTCTGCTGTCAGCCTCTTAAAGGTTTCTGAGTATTCATGAGAGAATTTTGATGTTTTTTTTTTCCTTTGAATTCCCACTACTCTCCACCTGTTTGATGTAGCCACTTCCCCGGAAGCAGTGCAATACCTCTAGATTTCAGCATCAGAACAGCCTTTATTTTAACCCCGTGTGAAGGCAGAAGTGCCTCCTGGCAAGAAGATCGTTGTGAATTGGAAGATTAATAAAATTTGACTTTCTTATAGAAGAGGTCTTACCATCTTCCTCTCATCCAAGTGCTTCGTTTCATGGGTCGGCTGAGTTCTTGCTGAACTGTGGGAGCCGAGAGAAGTGCAGTGCCTTGTCTCTTGGGCAGGCAGGATGTTTCAGCTCCCACAGAAAGCCCTATAAGCTTTCTTAGCCTTGAATTTGAGAAAAAATTATTTAATGCAACATCCCTTTTAAAAGATTGCTGGTTCTTGCCTGTAGCATTTTGTTTTCAAACATAATTGTTGCATGTGTACAGTGTTCCAACACATGTTTAAAATTCCTTGATGGGTTGTGCAATCCAGACTGATTGATTTCAACATAAGTGACAAAATTTGCCTATCAGATTAAGCTATAATTTGAATAAGGTGGAGAAAAATATCAAAACCTATGCCTTTCGGAGTTGCTCTTTTAAGCCAAAAGATAGTGTGGAAATGGTTAGTGTTGCACTTTATGTTCCTTTGGGTTCCGATCTTTAGTTTCCTTCCCTTGTGGAAGACGAGTCTGTGGCAGGGACAGTGGATTGTAGGTTGCTTTAACTTGAAGAGGAAAATAACTGCTTTAGAAAGTTAATTCCAGAATAAACGAAGTTATTCCTAAGACGACGTCTGAAGTCATCTTGGCAATCGTTGAATGAAATGGCTCGAGACTGGTGGTCCTAGGTAAAGTCATTATACTTGAATTGATGGTCTGGATTGAGGTGAATGCTGCTAGGAAATAACTAAAGCATAATTGTTTTGTGGTAGGAGAAACAAATAGCAAGTCTGAGTCCTTTTCTTTCATGTTGCCCTGTGTGTTGGGCCTCTTCATGGACAGGATAGTGGCTGATTTGCCTAGGAGGCTCTTTACTTTTTCATCAAAATATATTCACAAGAACATGGATGTTTGCTTTTTAAATTCCCCACTGTGGTGCCCCTGACTTGACAGTGCTTCTGGCTTGTTGCGGGCATCCCTAATGCACAGTGTCGTCAGGCTCCTGCCAGCTACGTTATGCAGCCCTGATGTGGCATGTGCCAGGATTGAGTATTTGAAGTGCTTGATGTGACAAGTCCCGTTTTTGGAACGACTAGGAGTATTGAAATGGTACCAAAACTAAAGTAGTAATGAAATGCATATTTTAGACTAAGCCACACTGTAGTTAAGACAGAAATAAACTCACACTAATTTATTTGTTGGTTGCTGCTGTATCTTGTTGGGTTTTTTTAATGGTAATAACTGAATGCAGTTGTTATCCTTACTGCGATTCTTAAAGGAATGTGATATCTTTTTGCACTAGATAAGCAAATAAATGTAATGCTAAAGATTACCAATTTTTACTGCTTTCCCCAGGCACAGAAAAAAAATTAGTGGAAGGGATTTTTTTCAGGGATTAACTGATGAACTTTTTTACCTCACCAGCTGTCTCTCAGTACTTGACTGTTTTATTTCTCCCTTTTCAGTATCTAGTGATGGACTACTATGTTGGTGGTGACTTACTGACACTTCTCAGTAAGTTTGAAGACAAGCTTCCTGAAGATATGGCTAGGTTCTACATTGGTGAAATGGTGCTTGCTATACATTCCATACATGAGCTGCATTATGTGCACAGGTAAAATGCCATCTCACTTGGCAAAAAATACATGTACAGTTGTATGAAGTTAATCCTAAAGTTATTGCTGTGTATACACAGGCAAACTACTGTGGGTGCTTGTTTACTATATACTGTATAATAGCCGTATAAGCCGTTACATTTTAAAATCAAGTTTTGGTGGATTGATATTAGAAGCAGTGACATTTAACTGACTAACCTTTTACTATAGCTTTTATTTTCGATCAGACTTCTTGACTCATTCTCAGTTCACTTCGTGAATATTTATCTGCCTTTGTCCAATCCAACTGAGAAGTTTGAAGCAGTTTGACTTCTCTGGAAATGTTTAGGCATCCTGCAAAATTTATGCACAGTAAGCCCATGATAACATCAGTGCATCTATTTACCTGAGGTCATTCTTGAATGGTTTTTGTAATGAGTGAGCATGTGCCAGTCTAATCGTTTCTGCACACAGGATATACATCCTGGATCCGTGCCAACCATTGCGTTAACTTAGGTTGTGTTCTGTAGTAGTTAAGAATATATAATATTTCTCATTCTCTGTCAGAGGAAACAAGTCAGGAAGGTGGAGTATACCTTTTTTGCTTCTTTTTTGGCTTCCTCTTGGAGAACTGTTTTAGAGGAGCTGTGTGTAGTGCAAGGGACACATTTGATAAATATTTTGTTTCATCGTTGCAAGAGGCTTGACCAAGTGAGAATTTCTGTCGTGTTTTTTTTTCAGATTTAACAACTATGATATGTCAATGAGAAAGCAAAATTATGCTAATTCTGGAAACCTTTGCAGTTTTCTCTTTATGTGCTGGCTTTATAGCTTCACTTCAGTAAACAGAGAAGTTAGAAAATACGGAGTGTGAGAGTAGTGAGGTTTTTCAGTTAACTGAAAACTGCTTATGACCGTATGAGTACGTTCATGACAGGTCACTGAAAGTCCCGACTTGGAAGTGGACTTCACCCTAGCATTGTATCTGACCTGGCAGGTACATCTTGGCCAGATCCATTTGCCTCTTCATGCATTTATATCTTAGCCTGTAAAATAAGGACAGTTTTACTGTCTCTTTTATGAAATTTATGGGTGAAAACCACTACGTGAGGTGATTTTTATTTACAATTAATGTTTCAAAGACACAGGGATTTCTCAGACTATAACACTTTGAACTCTTCTGTTTGGACTTTGATCACTGTTTCAAAAATTAAAGAGAAAGGATACATGAACACTGTAATACTCCAGTGGGAAAATGTGGACAGTATGGGGGGATTTTAAAAAGTTGCGGACTCAGAGAAGTTCACCAGTGACACCATTGCATCCGTTTCCGAGGAAGGTGGCCTGACAAACTGAACAGCTACATCTTTGCATGGGACTGAATGAACGTCAGTTGTGGGAATGAATGGCACTGAGGCCAGAATGTGGGCTTTGAATAGGAGATGTATGAATGCCCAAGAAATTACTGCTTGGCAACTGGAATGGATTAGGAGGAAGCACGATTGCTCTGGAGAGGATTTCAAGGACCCTTTAAGGGCTTATATGACCTGTTAGCTGTAGATAGGAAGCAGCGGGGCTCGGGGATGAGGCTTTAAGCTTTTCTGCACAGAAGCAGCGTTCCCTTAGGCGAGCGAGATCTGCATGCGAAGCAGAAAAGCAGAGATGTGTTGGGCAAGATTGGCTCCTGCTTCAAATGGTGCTGTGAGCAGTGTTCTTTAAAGAGGAAACAAAAAAACCTGATGTATGGTTGTATGCAAGCTTTAATAGTCCTCTGCGCCTCCTGAGCTTGACTGTGGTTATGGGACTGTAAGGGAGTGTTGACAATATATCTGGAATGGAAATGTATGGAATAAGTTACACAATAGAAAACTACTCATGAATTTATTGAGAAAGCATAGTGAGATTGTCTGATTTTCTGGGTTAGCACTTATTTTTCTGTATTGTGACAAGTAAGTATGCGTTTAATTTACGTTGACAGGCATAGATTAGTTTTGTCTTAATACTGCTAATGAGCAGCAGTAATAGTGAAATGTCAGTAGTTAATTTCAAAGCATTAGCCTTTGGTTAAACAGTGTTAATTCAATCTTGTGTTGGAAAAATTTATCAGATTGGCAGGATTTGTACACATATGAGGACCCTTTGTTAAACCTATTGTGGTTTCTCCTAATTCTTCTCAAGTGTGAAACGGTGGAATTCAGCACCTTAACAATCAGACATTATCATCTTCCACATCTATGTAGCAAGGTTTATTAGAGCACATTTTTTCCCTTGTTCCTAGTAATTCTGATCTCTTACTTAAAAATGAAACTGAAGCTATTGTACAGTTTTTAAGTTTTTGAGCACATGTAGTGGCATTTTAAAAGGAATACAGGATTTTATGGTGCAATAAGACTGGTGGGTTTAAAGTAAAACACACGTGGTTTTATTTATTGTTAATAGATAGTATTATTTGAATAAATACGATATAAAAAATCAGCACATTGGCTTGGTTATATTTTTTGCTAGCTCAGATAACTGATACTTTTTTTAAATGGTGTGATGATATGCTAGTATGTTGGGAGCTGGTTCAAAGGGAAGCTAACTGGTATACGTTACCTTGGAAGACATGGATGTTCTCCTTTTTAGCCTGCAAAATTGGTGCGTAACCGAGTTGGTTTTGCTCTCTGCACTTGCTCGTCTGTCTTCCTTTCTCACCGCCTTCCCAACATATTGTCTGGGTGCTCTTAAAACCATTTGGGATATTTTGACGCTATTAATGAAAAAAAGAAAACGTAACAGCATAGTATGTATCAGGACTGTCATATTAAGTTGTCTGGATGATTGACCTTTTACTGGTACTTTGTGTGACTTTGAGTATGAAGTAGTGAAATAAAATGTGGTTAATTGGTGGACTAGATTCAATTAACATGCTCTTTAGTAAATCCTATTTGGCTACCTTCCTGATATCAAAAAGAATATCAAGTAATGAGCTAGAATGAAATGGGAATCTCAGTTGCATGTCATTTAGTAGCTTAGCATGCTGTGTATCATTTTATACGTAAGAATAGGAAGGACACAGTTTGATATTGAAGACTTTCTAATGTTGCGGAAATGTTGAAATGGTGTTGCCCTTATCCCAGAGCTGGGGGAATTCAGTGGCGTGTAGAGGAACTGCTGCAGGTACATGGGATGCAAAGGTCTTTAGATATCCATAGCAGCAAATGTCCTGTGCAATAGCATGTAGAAAGTCTTGAATAGCAAATGAAAACTACTGGCCAACAGAAATGCTGGACAAAATTGAGAGAAGCAGTAAAAAAAGCTTCCTAGATAAGAAGTTAGAAGTTAGCTGTAAGTCTTGGCAAAAACGATGAGATTAAATGATTGACTTCTGTCTTATAGTTTTCTTGTCCCAAAAAAATATATAGTGATACATGTAATTTTTAAAGTATGTTGATGAACTAAACTGCCTGTTACAGTCAGTGTGACTCACTATAATTGTTCTGCTTGGTTATTTGACCATTCAGAGCTCAACTTCAATGAGCTTGAAAATCTGATGTAGTCTGGGGCTTCAGTGTTGCAGGCAAAGTTTTAAGCTGGACAGGAGGAAAGGGTTGCAAGTAGTGCAATAAGAAAAGTTTGCATCAGTGGGTATCCAACATAAAATTGTTACTCTGATGCAAGGCCAGTCTTTGCAAGCACAGCTAATACTATACATATAACCTTTTCACCTCTTTCTCTTGTAACAGGGACATAAAACCTGATAATGTTCTTTTGGACATGAATGGCCACATACGACTGGCAGACTTTGGATCCTGTCTGAAAATGAGTGAAGATGGCACAGTATGTATGAAGCGAAATTTAATTGGGTCATTGGTAGTGGGACCTTTTAAGTGAGTTGCTGGTCTTAAAGCTATTAGACATTGTCAATGTGCATCAGGGAGTTGATAGATGGTAAGCTTATTGACATGCTAAAAATTGAGGGAAGAGTACAACTCAGTGTACTTAAAAAAAAAAATTGACGCCTTCATTTCCTTGTTTTAAAGGCTGCTACCTTTTAAAGTTATCCTTTGCTATGTTTTTCTGTCTTTCACCTTTTCTCCTACTGGCTGTTTGAGTTCTCATGAGATTTTTATGAACTGTCCAAAGACCCTTTGTTAAAAAAAGAGAGAAATTTGGTATTATTTATAGATTGGAATCACAGGTGAACAGGAACCTAGAAGCCATGACGGGCTTGCAGTATGTAATCCAAAACGAGGGCATAACTAAGTCCATCTTGAAATTAATCTGCCTACTGACATAAGAGACAGTTAAAAATGTTTCTATAAATACATTAGCAACAAAAGGAAGGCTAAAGAGAATCTCCATCCTTCATTGGATGCAGGGGGAAACATAGTGACAAAGGATGAGGAAAAGGGTGAGACTTTTCCCCAGGTCTGTGGGACTGGATGGGATTTACCCAAGGGTATTTAGAGACCTGACAGAGTTGCTCACCAAGCCACTTTCCATTATGTATCAGCAATCCTGGCTAACTGGGGAAGTCCCAGTTGACCAGAGGTTGGCAAATGTGATGCCCATCTAGGAGAAGGGCCAGAGGAGGATCCAGGGAACTAAAGGTCTGTCAGTCTGACCTCAGTGCTGGGGAGGTTATGGAGCAGAACATCCTGAGTGACATCACACAGCACATACAAGAAAACCATGTGAACAGACCCAGTCAACATGGGTTTATGAAAGGCAGGTCCTACTTGACCAACCTGATGTCCTTCTATGACAAGGTGATCCGCTTAGTGGATGAGGGGAAAGGTTGTGGATATTATGTACCCAGAGTTTAGTAAAGCCTTCAACACCATTTCCCACAGCATTGTCCTGGAGAAACTGACAGCTCATGGCTTGGACAGGCATTCACTTTCCTGGGTAAAAATCTGGCTAGGTGGCCAGGTGAATGGAGTCAATCCAGTTGGCAACTGGTCACAAGTGGTGTTCCCCAAGGGCTCAGTACTGCGGCCAGTTCTGTTTAATATCTTTATCAGTGATCTGCATGAGGGGATTGAGTGCACAAGGAGGAACGGCTGAGGGAGCTGGGGCTGTTTAGCCTGGAGGAGGCTGAGGGGAGACCTTATCACTCTCTGCAACTACCTGAAAGGAGGAAATGGCCTTAGGTTGAACCAGAGGAGTTTTAGACTGGACTTTAGGGAGTTCCTTCATCAAAAGGGTTGTCAGGCATTGGAAGTGGTGGAGTCACCATCCCTGGAGGGGTTTAGAAGACGTTTAGATGCGGTGCTTAGGGATGTGGTTTAGAGGTGGACTTGGCAGTGTTAGGTTAATGGTTGGACTCGATGATCTTAAAGGTCCTTTCCAACCTAAATGATTCTATGATTCTGTAATGAGTAAGCAGGTTTTTTAATACGCTTTTTACAAATGAAACAGCAATTGGTAATGGTAAGTGGCTGTCTTTTGCACCAGATTGGATACACCCCTAAAAGCTAAATCACCTGTGATATTTTTGTTTGTTTTGTCTAGTTTAGGGTGTTTCCAGCGGTGCCAGTCCTGCCAAGGTATGACATGCAACTGATTTTGGCACAAACCCAGTTGTTGGTGACATCCTGTAGTCATAAAATGCCTGCCAAGGATTTATCACACTAAAATGCAAAACAGGTTGGAAAGAGCCATTATAACTCTGTGAAACATGAGAACATATTCCCAGAGATTAGAGCTGCTCTGCCACTGCCCTGGTGGTCAGAGCTTCCCTAACACTTGGGCACAGGGCAATTCCCCACCTTACCCAGGTATTGCATCCAGTTGCATGTCATGCAGTGAGCATCAAAGCAATTTCTGGCATAATAAATATAGGATACTGCTTACAGGAGGACCTTGTTTTGTGATCTTTAAATTAAACTTGGCATAGGACTTGAACTCCCTACTTATTCATTTTTCATTTCATTGTCTGGCAGCCAATTACAATTTTAAGGTATAAACATACACAAAGGCAAAATATATTGTCCTCTAGTCTTTCTGCTTTGACAATAACTGTGATTATTTTGGGTTCCTACTGTGTTCAGAATAAAATGTATCAAATGATTTTATGGAGAAGTAGACTGAAACTTAATCTTTGCAGTGATTGTTGCTTTCTTAATACTTTATTTTGTTGCTGTGATTTTATAAATCTCTTCCAATAATCATGTCCTGGTGTCTCTGTTTGTCAGAAATACTCATGTGTGAGTGAGCAGGTTGCTGAGAGAATCCAAAAACTTACAAGAATTGTGTTTGCCTTATTTTTAAGGTACAGTCATCAGTAGCAGTGGGTACGCCTGACTACATCTCCCCTGAGATACTGCAAGCGATGGAAGATGGAATGGGAAAATACGGGCCTGAGTGTGACTGGTGGTCACTGGGTGTCTGCATGTATGAAATGCTGTACGGCGAAACACCCTTTTATGCCGAGTCATTAGTGGAAACCTATGGGAAGATTATGAATCATGAAGTGAGAGCTGTATTAAATCTTCATGTATTCACTGAGATTATAATGTTTACAGAGAAACCTGCCACTTAAAGATATTGAAGTGATGGTAGTTCTTTGCTTTTTCATGATGATTTAACATCATCATGTTTACCTTTTGTTGGCTCAGGTTTTAGGAATGTTTGCTTCTCTGAACTGCAGAAATGGAATTCTTTGTCAAACTGAAATTTTTCTCTAAATGCTGATGTTGTTATTGTTGGAAAATTAAGCAGTCATCATGAAATCAAAGTGAAAACCAACTCTCATGTTAGGCCCATTGAAGGTTTCCTCTGTCCTGTGCAGGAGAAATGAACTAAAGCATTATTTACACAGCTGTGCACATTTCTGTCACACCAATAACAGTACAAAAAAGGGAACAGGCAAGTCAACCGGTGTAGGCATGAGCTGCATGAAGTACATGAGGTCAGGAGGAGTTGCCCGGAGTGGAAGTGGTAGAAAAACATGAACTTGACCTGCATGAAGAGCATGAAGTTGGGGATATGTCCAGGGTCAAAGTGGTAGAGAAGAGTTGGAGCTTCTGGATGCATTTCAGACATTAGTGACAATAAACCGGTTTATGGTGTCCTTTCAAGAGCTGTATCAGGAGGATGTGTTTATGTACATACTCAGGTAGCCAGAAGCTGTTGCACAGGGTGTGTTGTGATGAGTGCAGTTTACTGGTGTGTTCAGTGCTGTGCTCTCACAGGGGTGCAGTGATGGATACAACATGAAATCATTGCCAGAGCTAACACCCTTGCTGTGATGAATATAATCTCTCTCTTGCTTAAATTTCTTCAATAAACTAACTGGTTGCAAATGTAACCAGTGGAAACTCTGGCTACCTGCATCTTCAGCTACTTGGGAGGAAATTTGAAGCTTTCATCCTGCAGAATTAATATTTGAATCTCATTTGGACACACAGTCAATATGATTTTATGTTTTTCAATTGAAGTTTTAAAGTTTAATTTCAGTTATGCTGATCTGGTCCCTAATGATCTTATTTTATTTTATTAAACTTTAAAAGTTGTATTATAAAATGGTATGTATATGCTATTGTCCTTTATTGGAAAAAAAAAAACACCTTCTTGACTATGCAGTAGTACTAGCAAGCTAAAATACAGAAAACTTTTCCTGATTTTTATCTAGAGTAATTTCAGATGTTTAGTGATAAGTACAATCTTTAGATCTTCTGTTCATTTGTGATAATATAAATATTTGCTAAATGTAGATTGTATTTTGGTAGGAAAAAGAGCTATTTAAACCATAAATTAGGAAAATACATCATTAAATATAACAACGTTTTATAAAGAATTGACTACCATTGTGGGTTTTTAAGAGTCAAAATTGATAAAATCTCAAGGAATACATCTTCAGGAGATCAGTGGATCTGTGACTAAGAATACCAGTGAGAGTCTGCTTTTATTATATGATATTTACTGTATTGTAGTGTGTCAAAATTCCTAATAGAGTTTCTGTAATTTGAGTTAGTTTCAAACAGATCTGTATTTAAAAAATTGAGAAATGTTTGCTTGTCTTAGAAATCAATTTCAAGACAAAAAGTCTATCACTGAATGTATTACATTGTGCTCTGCCACTGCTCGCTGGAACGAGAACAGTGTTTGACTATTGATTTTTATTGGTGTAACTTAGCACATTCTTTTTGAAACTACTGTTGAAAGTTATGGAGTTGATTCCTTCTCTAAAAATTTCTGTATTTGTTTTGTTTTCTAGGAACGGTTTCAGTTTCCATCCCACGTTACAGATGTATCTGAAGAAGCAAAAGATCTTATTCAGCGACTTATCTGCAGTAGGGAACGTAGACTGGGACAGAATGGAATAGAGGATTTTAAGTCTCATGCATTTTTTGAAGGACTTAATTGGGATAACATCCGAAACCTAGAAGCACCTTACATTCCAGAAGTCAGCAGTCCTTCTGACACCTCAAACTTCGATGTAGATGATGATGTATTAAGAAATCCAGTGAGTCTTTATTTTTAAATATTATTAACACAAGTATGCAAACTTGCCGCACTATAAGGTAGTACTGAGAACTTATTTCAAAATAAATAATGAAAGAGATGAAAAATAAGTCATTTCAAATGTGAAAAATTGAAGTTTTTCATCTCTTTGGCATTTTGGGTTATCGGAAATCATGATTACTTTTCTAAATGGTAGCACTTGCCAAAATGGACTACTCTTACACGGTCAGTCAAAGTTAAAACATATTTAGGTGGGAAAAAAAACCCCTTAGTTGCCCTTTTAGTTTGCCTTTACAAGGAGCTGGTATTAGGATTTATTCCCTTTCAAAAGTGGGGAAAAAAAAAAAGTATCTTCAGAAATACAGATACATTCTCCATGCAGCTTGCAGTCCCATCTGTCCAGGGGAGAGAGCTCACCCTGCTCCTTCTCCACTCACTTGGGAACCAGGAGGTTGGTTTTTGGAGTGTGGACACAGGTGTTCCCTCCTCCCATTTCTGCTGTGTAGTAGTTTACAAACTCAGGTCAGGAGGAGCAGAGGGCTTCTGTGGTAATTTGTTCATCAGCTTGTATTGCAAGAAGTGAAGAGCTTTTGGCATGTTTTTTGATTATGTGTCTAACCATAACTAGAATGCTAAAATTAAAAGCATGCATTTTGGTGCCAGCTTAGTTTTAACTAGGAGCTTGAAATTTCGAGTTTCTTTTATTGTTTGCATTGTGCTTTGAAATGCTGCCCTTTCAAGTGCTGGTTCAAGAGGCTCCTAAATTCAGGTCATTACATTACATGGCCTAATCTGAAATGAAGTTCATCCAGGGACAATGGCAGGCTCCACAATGAAGCACAACTGCCAGTTGACAGTTGTTATGCGCTGAGGGAAGCCCATCTGTTAGCTGTCTTTAACTGTTGAGGCTAAATCAAATGTCTTCAGCTCTGTGTGGGCTGTCTTTCGGGTTTTCATGCGTGTTGTTTTCATGCAGGAAGTGTTGCCACCAAGTTCTCATTCAGGCTTTTCTGGATTGCATTTACCATTCGTTGGGTTTACATACACGACTGATAGGTAAGCAAAGGATATGTTGTTCATTAAACTTATTTCTCAAATGCAGCTAATTCTAGGAAGATCTAATTTTTGTAAACATGTAGAAAGGTTGATATCCATAGGTATACCTGTGGATAAACAGGTATCCTTTTTTTTCCCCCAAGTGTCTGAACATGTTTTGATCGTGCTTACCAAGATGAGATGCTTTTGGTTTTAATATTTCTATTTGAAGTGAATGAAGTTTAAGGGACTACATGTGCTACTTCCAATGGGGTATAAAGTTGCTATTCCCGTATTGAGAGGCTGAGGGCAAGTCTTGCCCATATTGCATGTCTGCCAGGAGCAGGATTAGCTCATTGCTCCAAACTCCTGCAGGTAGGTTAAATTAACATAGATGGTTCTGAGCATGAACAAAGCGCCTCACTTTGCACTTGTTTGAAATGGCCTCCATCTGACTTCAGAGATCCCTCAAACATGTACTTGTCTCTGATCTTAAGGTTTTTCGGCACTGTTTGTTATTCCATTAATTTCCCTTTGGGGTTTGTTACCCCATGCAATACTATTTCAGAAAGAGCCCAGTACACACAGCTCATCCTTTTCAGGTGAATCATGTGGCTTAACTTAAATCCATCTTTGTCACGCTTTAGACTCTACTTTTGGGTTTGTTTCTCAGCTCTCTCAGTGCAGTTACACGTACCTGCTTATTTCACTGTCAGGTTGTAGTAACCTTTGGGATAAGAGAATTAACATTTTCAATCATTTAAACAGTTTGCAAAGTGAGTATAAGTCTGCATCATAAAAGTCCTGAATGCAGGTATCCTAATTCTACAGCCACATACACAGTAGCTAGGGAAGAATAACTTTATCTACCCTGACGGTTGTCTCACCAGTAACAATTACTGCACTAATTGTTCATTTAAATTTAAGGTGTATATTTGCTGAAATCCCAGCATGTCAGTGCTATAGACTGCTGTGAATATTTATTAAAGTGTTCTAACTTACATATTTGTTTTCAGCTCTTTATCTGATAGAGGCACCTTAAAGAGTGCGATGCAGTCTGACACTGTAACCAAAGATATGGATGTACAGCGTGACTTAAAGAACACTTCACAAATAGAAGGCTATGAAAAGAAAATACGGAAATTAGAGCAGGAAAAGCAGGATTTGAACAGAAAACTGCAAGGTTAGTGGCTTGTATTTCTTCGGATTCTTAGTTCTGCTCATTCAGAAGAATTGCAATGTATTTTATTGTAAACCTTTTCCTTTCTTTTCCTGTTTTAAGAATCTACACAGACAATGCAGAACCTCCAGGGTCCAGTGTGTGTTTCAGTAAATACAAGCCGTGATAAGGAGATTAAAAAATTAAATGAAGAAATTGAACGGTTGAAGAACAAATTAACAGGTAAGCCTCTGGCATGGTAATTAGAGTAATGCAATTTATTTTGCTACTGATAGTAACATTATGTACTGTGTTTCGATAATAAGTAGAATTAATGTTCTTGAGGTGCTGAAAAAAACAAAGGGTTATTTAAAGTCTCATTTAATATTAAGAGGCATTTTATTTTCTCCAGATGAGCACTTAAATTTTTCTTCCACTTGGTTGGCCTGATAGCATATGCTAGCATGGGGAGTCTTGAGTACAACGAATTATGTGGATGGGTTGAGTTAAATATTTTGTGATGTTTGTTTCCCTAAAAATCTCAGGAGATCCTGTTCTCTTACTCCTCCTTTTTGGGGTGAGTATTGTTTTGCAGGGATTTTACTTAGAGGCAGGTATAAGAGACAGTGTGAAGAGAAAATGGGTTGCTCTTCAGTAACATAAGGGGATAGGTGGGGAATATATAATAGTAGTTTGCATTTAAATATTTCTGAGCTCCAACTCCCGCTGTGTTTCTGTCTGATGATGCATTAATTAGGAAGCAGTGAGCTTTGCAGAAAAACAAATACTGGCATCTGTCCTGAGAGGAGACTGACTCATCCATATCACTGAAAATCTGTTGCTTGACAGATATTAGTTTATCCATACAAACTTCCTGTTAGAGTCTAATTTTTAGGTGAGAATCGGTGATTAACAAAATGGTAGTTTTGAATCCTAATGACTTGGCTGAGGTTTTTAGGCACCTGTAGTATGGCATAAGTGAGTTCAGATGCTGAGTTGCTGATGCTGATTTTTTTTCCATGCATATTGGCAATATACCCCTTTTGTAGGTGCATGCATTGCAAAAATCAGCTCAGATCTCCTACAATAAATTATCCTTCTTGTGTATTCTGGAATTAGGTTTGAGTCAAAATAGTTAGATTAAGGTGCTGCTTGTGCAAATGATTCAGATCTATTTAGCTCTTCAGCCAATGGTGTCCTGTTAATTACAAAAACTAGCAGTATGGTCTGGTTTAAAAAGAAGCACTGTTGGTTTGTGTAGGATGGAAGGAGGTTTGTGCTGAAGTGAGAAAAAGAATAATACTGTAATCGTTACAGCAGTGCTTGGGATCGCTGAATACATAGGTCCAATATCCTGTTCTGCTGCAGAAATCAGTGGAACTTGAGTGAGGCAGTTGTTGCCTGTACAATTTCATATTGATTTGTTTAAAGACAGTCTTAAGTAAAACCACATGGAGAATGGTAGTTCATTTTCTTACCAGCTCTAAGACTGAGCAGAAATATATAAAAGTGGTTAGTTTGTTGCACCTAAAGGTGATGATTTCAAATCAAATTTGTTTAAGTTTCTTAGAGAGTAAAGAGAGAACTACCAGGAGAACATACTGCCAGGAATGCGGGCAATTGGATCTCCAGCCTGCCTTGTGCAGGATGGTATTTCCTTCTCAGATTGTTAGTTCCTACCTACCCTAGGAAATAAATAGTCCTTTCCTGTCTTGCTGGACACACTTATGACTGTGTACCCTTGCTCATCATATAATGAAAACTATATAGGGGACCAGTTACTTAGAACTGGAATCAGAACAACTCAGGTTTATTTCAGGGGCTAGCGGTTGCATTCCTCCAAAACAAAGCAAAGCCCTGTGCTAAGGCTTTTTCACTTAAAGTGATAATAGTCTTTGGGAGGATTGTTTTAATAGACTGAGAAAACTGAAATTATTTGGAGATGTAAATGCCCCAAAATGACCTTAAACAGTCTAAAATGGTGGGAACATGGAAGATGTTGATTTCCCAAGCAAAGCGATGCCAGTTTGCTTGAGTAATGTTACTTGCTTTATTGCTGCAAATTTGGGACCAGTTACCTTAAATATATATTATTCTACAGATATAAGTAAACTGGAAGGACAGCTTGCAGATGCAGTGGCTTTTCGGCAAGAACATGAAGACTCTATACACAAGTTGAAAGGACTAGAAAAACAGTGCAGAGTACTGCGTCAAGAAAAGGAGGACCTTCACAAGGTATTGATCCGAAGATAGATACACTTAAAAATGGTCGTGTAAAGTAGTTACAGAACACTTCTGTTGTGATTGCCAATTTTAGTGGTTTAAATGCTGCTTTTTAAAACTATGCTGAGATGTTAGTAAACCTGTTGATTTCATTAGCGATACAGTAGTTTTATGAAATAGCACACTTTCTGTTTTGCAAGTCAATAGGTATCTTATTTATCCACTAGATGGATGGTTTTAGTTTAACAATTCTCAGCTGTTTCAATATACACAGACCTATGGCTAGTCATCAGTCCTGTAGATACCAAAAAGCATATATATATGTTTTTTAAAAATATATATATAATTAGTTAATAGAGCTACATCACTGCTCCAGCTTGAGCCCACTTACTCTTTGTAATACCAAAAGGTTAATTATTGCTTAAGGCTGAGGATGACTTTTATGTAATTGATGAGTTTATTTACCGCTGTGTAAATTACATCTTTGTTTGCTTCCTAAAATGTAACAGTATCTTAGTTAGAGTCAGCAAAATATTTTGCAGTAAAGTAAATAGGGGGATGCATATACTACATACAACTTCCAGAAATATCAAGAAGTATTTTGATATCTCAATACAGACAGCTAGTTTTGGAAAAATTGTTTGCATGGCATTTAGATGCACCCAAAAACAATCCATGGGCCAAAAACTTTTGGGTTTTTGTCCACTAGAATTTAGCAGTTTCTCTTCTGTCTCTTCTGGTAAGGGTTATTTACCAGAGCATATAAGTAGCAGAGAAGGTAAATCTGCTCCTCCTGTTAACACGTGTCTTTGGGAAGGTTAGTGAATGTTCCTGCAACGCTCCTACTAACGGCAGAATTATTTAGAAGTCTTTTGGCCAGCATGCATTTATTCTGTTGACTAGTTCTGCTCTTTTTTTGTTTGTTCTTATTTCATTTCCTACTCTCAAATGATTTTATGTAGAACATTCAATTTGTATTTTCATCTTATTAATCTTTGTTAACTACTTGCTGTAAAGGAAGCAGTTTTTATACTTCAAATTAAAGTATTGGAGCTTTATAGTTTATTGTAAGGAATCTTCCTCAGTTTTCTGAAGAATTTCACAAGATTTGCTGCAGTGTCTCAGTGCTGGTGCAATGTATTTGATGTCTCCCCTGAATATGCTATCTGCTAAAACATGCCTGTAAAGATGATTACTATTGTGGAGGTACATAATGGTAACCTGAAATGAAGTTATTTAGCCATGAGGTGGCCTTGTGTAGCCAGATTTATAAGAAAGACTCCTGAAACAGTAAAGGTACTCTTGGAGCTTACCCAGAAAACAAACAAACAAGAAAAAAAAAACCCAATACCATTTTCTGTAAATTAAGTATTAGCAATAATATTTCAAAGTTCTGTGAGGTGGTTGAGATTTCAAGTCATGCTTATGTAGGTCCACTTCCTTTCTTCTTCCAAAGGATATATGGAATTCCAGTTGCTTTTTTTTTCATTATTGTATTTTTAATTTTAACCAGCAACTTGTAGAAGCCTCAGAGAGATTAAAGACACAATCCAAAGAACTGCGGGATGCCCACCAGCAGAGGAAGCTGGCTGTGCAGGAGTTCTCTGAGCTCAGCGAGAGGATGGGAGACCTGCGGGCCCAAAAGCAGAAGCTGTCCCGGCAACTTCGCGACAAAGAAGAAGAGGTGGAAATGAGCATGCAGAAAATTGATGCTATGCGACAGGACATCCGTAAATCGGAGAAGATCAGAAAAGAGGTAGCTTGATAAAATAGCTAACAATAGCATGTTTTAGCTGCTGCTTATCCTGTATCTCATGTGTGACTGTATTGAAAAATTGGGACTGTTAATGATAATTCACTTTGCCCATGTACCATGTTTAAGAAATTACTCTGGTACATCTTCCGTATAGCTTTGCCTACAGATCACAAACTAGATCTTGATTTTGTTTCTAAAAGTTTTACTGATATATCAGAAAACAAACCGAGTCATTTTTTATGTTTGTACTCAGACTGATTTTAATCTGAAGGAAATTATTCTTGCTATATGCCCAGTTCTTGTGTTTTGAGTCTTGTAGACTCTGACTCGTAAGTCAGCTTGTAACGTAGAAAGCTTAATGTCTTCATGTGCCTTAAGGTTGAAGTATTCTGACTTCATTTTTTTTTTTCAACTGAATTTTTTTCTTCAGCTAGAGGGAGGAATAATGATACAGACTAAATAGGTGGTTTCATTCCTCTGTAGTTAGTAATTGTAGAGAAAATCTGTAATATCTTTAAGCAAGTTAATTTCCAATTAGTGTTCTAGGCAATTTATAGTTTTACATAAGATTAAGTGGATAACCAGAAGAGGGCATAAGAAAAAGCTGTTGTGGTTAACCTGGAGTATTTTAATCACTGAAAAGTCATCAAATTTTATGTGTTCTGGGGGTGAGGTGTAGAAGAGACATTCAAGAGTTTTATAGACGTTGCTAGAAAACTTATAGCAAATTGAAGGGTAGTCAATGAAAACGTAGTAAGAGATGAAGTTTCTGAGATTTTTATCCGTGAATAAGAAATAGTTAACTGGGAAAGGCAAAGATGTCTGAGCACTGTATTTGATGTGCAGGGCTGTGTCACCTCATCTCTAGAGAAGGGTGCAGCAGGCGTCCAGGTGTTGTTCCTTATTCAGTTAAATATTTCCACGCAGGGCTTTCTAATCATCTGGTCTTCGTTCTTACAAATTCCTCTGTTCTCCCTTTCCTAACAGCTGTATCAATCTTCTATTCAGAACATAGCCTATAAGTTCATTATCTTGGCCAACAATTCTAAACACGTTCCTTTGAAAAACAACTTTGCTAGTTGCATTTGAACGCAGAAAAACAAATCGTACTCTTCCTGTGAGGTTTTAAAATTGTGCCACTATTGCTTGAATTGCAACAGTTGCTTTAGTTGCCACAGAAGTGTCTTTCTGATAAGCTTTCTGAATTCAATAAATGGATGATCAAGGTTATTTTGTTCTATAATTGTGAGGTGAAAGTGTTCAGTGTTCATATTTGGAGTACTTTGCAATAATTTGGCTCAAAGGTCGGGATTTTTAAGCTGCCTAAGTAGATACTGAGGCATGGAGCTGACCTGTAAATGTGGCAGACAGACTTTGTTCTTTCACAGCTGTAATAACTTCCTAGTGCCATTTCCTTCTCTTAGGATTAATAAAAGCTGTGCAGTTATCCCTACATACACATGGTATAGTTCATATAAGTACAAAAACTCATATAGTAATTGTTCTATTGTGTGACACGGATACCTGAATCAATGAAGGCAAAGCAATTATAACATTCTGAAATGGTTGTTAGAGTGATGTAATGTAAAACAGAAATAAGGAAAACCTTGCTGCTCCTCCGTATGGAGGAAAGGAAATGAATGATACAGATAGCACTGTCTTGTGTTGAAAAGTCTTAAAATTACTCTTGTTGCAGCTGGAAGCCCGACTTGAAGAAGTTGTAGCAGAAGCATCAAAAGAACGCAAGCTTCGTGAGCACAGTGAGGTCTTCTCCAAGCAACTGGAAAATGAACTGGAAGCTCTAAAGGTTACATATTTTTTGGCAAATTTTTACTCAATGACACAGGAGCTGCAATAGTTTTTCTTACTCAACTGTTAATACCTACGGGAGGTTAGAAACTACAGCATTACTAGAAACCTGACCTAACCTGTTCAGATTTTTTTTCTTGACATGCTTGAATATCTCATTGGACACTAATGTCTTGAAAATCTCCAGTTTATGAATTCTAAGCAGATACTAAACCAGTATGATCCAAATTTATTATATCTGCAACCTATTTGAACACCTTATTAGAATCATATAATGAGAGGAGTCACAGGGCTTAATACTCGTAGGCAGACACTTTTTAAATCTCTCGGTGCCCAGATAAATTTTTTTCCAAAGTGCCACCAATTTGACAATTCCAAGTTTAAATAATGTTCCCCAAATATAAAGATCATAGTCTTTTCCTGATGATTTCTCTTCTTCTGCAGCTGAAGCAGGGAGGCCGGGCAGCAGGTGCCACACAAGAGCATCAGCAGGAGCTTTCCAAAATTAAGTCTGAGCTGGAAAAGAAAATCTTGTTTTATGAAGAGGAGCTGGTCCGACGAGAAGCATCACACGTTTTGGAAGTGAAAAATGTGAAAAAGGAAGTACATGATTCAGAGAGCCACCAGCTTGCACTGCAGAAAGAGATCATGATATTAAAGGACAAATTAGAGAAAACAAAGCGAGAGAGGTAAGCTTTTGGGCATGATTCTTTAAGTATAGATTGATTTTTTGTGTGTGTTGCATTGCATAGGTATCTGTGAAGGATGGTACATCACCTTAACTCTGTTTATTCGTTTTTGAAAATCCCAGTCTACAGGTTCATCAATGTTACAATGTCGTTCTGTTTCTTGTCCTTCTCCTTAGGCACAGTGAAATGGAGGAAGCAGTAGGAACAATGAAAGAGAAATACGAGCGTGAAAGATCTATGCTCTTGGAAGATAACAAAAAGCTAACAACAGAAAATGAGAGGGTAATTATTTTGTGAAACATATACCTATGTACAAGTATCATTCTGACTTTGTTACTGATGTTGCAGTAGTCTACTCATTGATCAGAACAGATCTGTGAATGTTCAGGCATTATCTGAACAAAACAAATGCAGGTTTCACCATACAAATGTCAGATCTGACCAAATAGTAACTTCGGCATCTCAATAATGCTCTTTGTGGGGTTGCTTCGCACAACTCAGAGGGCATCACCTTCTGATTTCTTCATGAACGCCGCACAGAGAGGGCAGCATTTACAAAGACTTCCTGTCTTCCTGATGGTTTACAGTTCAACTCCATTCATCTGGATGACCTTTACACTTACTTTTCCTTTGTTTTGCATTGTCTTATTTGAACTGACGATGTGTTCTTCTATGCTCAGGAGCTGGTCCCCAGTTCCACAAAAAAACAACCCCTACCAGTTCTTTGGTCCGTGTTAGAACTTCCAGATAGCCCAGGGTGGTCTTGTTTGTCCAGATTCTGTAGATGTGTAGACATACACATGTCTAAAAAGTCTGAAACTGACGTAAGTCACAAGTGAAATTAATCTTTTGTTTCAGCTCTGCTCTTTTGTGGACAAATTAACAGCACAGAACAGACAGCTAGAAGATGAGCTCCAGGACCTAGCAGCAAAGAAGGAATCTGTTGCTCACTGGGAAGCTCAGATTGCAGAAATTATTCAATGGTACGTGCTGTTAGGAGATCCAGATGGCCACTTTCAACTTTTGAGATATTCAGTGGGTTTTTTTTTATTTTTAATGTATAGCTAATCCCTTTCTCTGTGTCTGGGATCAACAACAGCATGGTACTTCTCAGTGTCAGTTAATTGGTTTTCTTCTGCTTTCTAGTATTGCTGAATAGTAGCGCCAAGTGAGATTGTCAGACACAATAAGTACAAAGGAGAGGGTTTTGGTGTCAGCTTACTTCAGTCTCTAAAGCAATCATTAAATCACCCTATTTGGAATATGTTGATATATTCATTTGGGAAGATAGTCATGATTTAGAAGGTTCATATTAACATATAGAACCTCCCTAGCTGTGCTAGATGAGCACTTGCACTTAATTCACAGTCAGTTCTTTCCTCTGTTGCTGTTTTAGCAAGCTGTGTGCAAGTATTTTCAATATGCAAGACAAGGAGGACTTGAAGGTGGCCCCTATAAAAATTGAGCAAGCTATATGCAGATCAATGTTCCATACAATAACAGTGGATGTCTACAGAACTCTCACTGATGGCAGAAGGGAAACTTCAGTTTCCCTGGCAACTGCCACAATCAAGAGAATCAGATAAAAACCTAAAGCAGTTTTCGATTGCTGGGAGAGTTTTCCCTGCTCTGTCCATTTCTGTTATGTCCCTAAATCCAGTGCAGACACTCTGATTATTTGGTGGTACAGTATTTGGTGCTATAAGTGACGAAACTGTTGAGTAACAGCTTTTTGTAATTGCACAACAGGGTAAGTGATGAGAAGGATGCTCGTGGCTATCTCCAAGCACTAGCTTCCAAGATGACAGAAGAACTAGAATCATTGAGAAGTTCCAGTCTGGGGTCACGAACACTGGTAAGAAAATAGCAAGCGTTCAGCCTGTTCTGGGGATGTGCATGGAGTTACATTTTTAGTTTCAGCTATCTGAAATGCTCTGCTCTGCTTTCTAGTTTTTAGCTGTTGGTTGAGAGATTCATCTAGGTAATTTGATCAGAATTTTATAATCATGGGGGGCAGTTGCTTCATACTAATATCAGCCATCACAAACTGCTTTAAACGGTGTACCGGGGAGAAGAAATAGTGATTTAAACTATTAAAGGGGAGTACAGAAATGTACCTCACCATGTTAGGTGGAAGTGAAAAATTTTAAGTGCCATTACAGTAAGGTAAAAAGTTTTCTCTTATGAACAAGTATTAGCTGGTTGATGTTGTTGCAAACTAGTGACACACCAAGAGCATGAAGGTATATTCACATGCAGAACAATGAAACTTTATGCCATAATTTTCCTATACTGCAGTAACATGAATTCCCAAAAACTTCTGCAAAATAGAAGAGCTCTCACGAGTATGGTTTCAAAGACAAAAACACTGTTTTGCGTTAACAGGTACTAAATACCAACATAGGGGAAGGGAGAGCCATTTGCAGATAGAGATGGAACCCCACATCCCCAGCACTGCCAGGTAGTGCTGCTGGCTTATTCAGATAAGAAGTTACTCACCCCTTCCAAACCTATGAATAGGAGAGAATAACAGAAAGTTATGACTTCCTATGAGTTAACATTTGCCTACATCATCAAGAGACTATTTTAATATCGAGAGGTTTAATAGGAAGAAAGATGGGATCAAATGCAGTTGGCATTTTCTTCTTAGCTACTGCTGGAATAAAGAACACTGTTCTCTGTGTTATATCTGGGTTTGTAACTTCAGCAGAACCTGATCCAAGACAATTGCTTCTTAACATTAAAAAATGCCTCTCATTTTCATGACTGTTATTTGCCAGTTCATGTGTGACTCGAGAGGTATCCATTAGGGAATATCAGAAATGTACTCCACAGTGAAAAATGCTTGGAAAAGCTTGGGAAATTAACTTTTGGGGGTAGTAGGACAGAATTGCGTTTTATATGCTGAAGTGTAGTGTATGCTGCTTAGCCAGTGTAAGAATTGTTTAGGAAACAGGTATCTTGGGTATCTCAAGACCCAGATTGTTTCATTTTTTCACATTTTTGTCGCTCTCCATATGTTTTAAATTATTATGTTTTACATGAAATATTTACCTTTTTCTCATGTTTGAAAAGACCAGTACATCGCTGTGCAAGTTTTATATTCTTTTCTAGGTTGGACACTGAAAATGAGCCGTTTTCAGTGGGTTCTCTCTGTTCAACTTCCATGCTCAGTGATCCAGCATTTCCAGTTCAAGCATATTGTGTTAGGGGTTTAACCTGTGTAAAAATAGCTCATTACTTAATTTTTGTGTAACAAAGTCTGACTGTCAACTGATTTCCGTGCAGCTGTACTGTCCGTAACTAATTAAAGAGCATTCTCTGAACCAGTGTGAAAGATAATTTATGTCTTTGAACGAGAAAAGAAATCTCTTTAGACAGTTTGTTAATATTCAGTAACTTACTGCAACAGGATCCACTTTGGAAAGTGCGGCGCAGCCAGAAGTTGGATATGTCAGCTCGGCTGGAATTACAGTCTGCCCTTGATGCAGAAATTCGTGCCAAACAACTGGTTCAAGAAGAGCTACGAAAAGTTAAAGATGCAAACATATCTTTTGAAAGGTAATAAAAGGCTTTGGTTCTGTTTGGGTTTTAATGTACTGCTCTAAACTACTGATTAGAATAGTAACATTTTTCTTAAAATGGCCCCTTGTGCCTGGGATGTTGGACTTTGCCAGAAAGATCCCGTTCTACAGGCTACACATTTCTTACATAGTCAAATGAGAACTGTAAAGATTTCTTCAGGGAAACATTTCACTGCTGTGAGTAGCTTGGTGATAAGATACAGATCTCGGGTGCCTGGCCGGGGGTGGGGGGCAAAGGCAAATTCAAAGCAAATTCAATACCTTTTCTTGGGCTAACTGGAATTCTTGGGAATTAAAAGCCAAACTACTATTAGAATAATTTTCTTTGGCAGATATCTATAATGATCGCAGGAGTCTCAAGTACAGTTTTCACCATCTAGTCAAGTAGTTAAGTAGTGAGGTGCCTATTCAGGGGAAAAATAAAATTAATTAGCCTTAAAAAATTATTTTAAAAAAACACCACCACTCCTCAAAAGAAAGAAAATAAAAAGGCATTTTCCAAAACTCTGAGATGTAAGACAAGAAATGAACAAACTTGTGCACTGGCATTCCTGCCTTTGAGATATTTCAGACTGCATTTTGATCATATTGTGTTGTTTTAGTAAATTAAAGGAATCAGAAGCAAAAAATAGGGAACTGTTGGAAGAGATGGAAAGTTTGAAGAAAAAACTGGAAGAAAAATACAGATCAGATTCAGGTAATCAAAGTTACTGTGTTTTGAGATATTTCTAATGGTACCTGCAATGTTGCCTTCTAGCTAAGCCTGTTCTGCTTTGGGTTTTAGGTCTCAAACTTCCAGACTTTCAAGATTCCATTTTTGAATATTTCAACACCTCTCCTCTTGCACGTGATCTGACTTTCAGAGTGAGTTATTACATAAAATAACTATAAAAATGTGATAACTTAATTGTATTTTTATTATTTAAAAGTAGCATTTGGGCACTCTCTGGCATATTAGCCAAATTAGTGTGACACAGAATTCAATGCCCGATCAATGTCAAGATTGCTTGGCATTTTGTAGAGAAACCAGCACCTTTGGGAAATATTCCCAGAAGTTCACATGAATTATTTCCCATTCTAGCTTCTTTGTTTAGGCTAATCTCAAACATTTGGCTAAATAATATATATTCAGGGATACTTGGAGAAAGTGGCACACCCTGTTACAAATAAGGGATTAAATGCTTTGCAGCTGGAAGATGCTGGTTAATACCAGGAAAAGTATTCACACAGTTCAAGAAGTGTTTAAACAGATATGTAAAATTGTTGGCTCCAGATCTTAATGGAGTGGTTAGAGTAGGAAGAACTGAGAAGAGAATCAGAGGACCCACAAGATTTTGATGTAATAAGTTTATCATGACACACCCTCTGATCCTTAGAAAACTCATCATACAAATCACAGCTCCAAGTGGGCGTTTTACTCGAAAAGGTTTGTGCATTCCCTGAGGAAGCAGCTATTAAATGCAACACTGAATCACACTTCCTTACTTCATGATCTCTTGGTCCCTGAAGATTTTCTGTGTTTCTTTTTTTTTCTTCTTTCCCAAAACATATAGACAGTTTAGAATAAAATCGAGAGCTTGAACTGGAAGGGATAATCTGTTACATTTATGGAGCTGAGTTAAAGGAGCTCAGGTTAAAACCTCATCAGTCTGGTTAGATTTTATATCTGAAATGTGTAGTCTCTGTTTTTTATTTTCCAAATTGTCACTGTTGCTAAAAAGGAAACCTATGGACATGCTCTTATATTTGCGTATACTTAGTGTATGTGCTGTTCCTGCTCACAAAATGTCCATGCTGGCTTTCTTGCTGAAGCAGCAAGATGTGCGATATTGATGAGGTGGAGAGAAGAGAAAGAAACATGATATATGCTACTATCTGAATAATAATTCCTGTCTACTGACCTTGATATTTTACAACATTGCTTTAAAAAGCACCAGATATACTTTAAACAGTGACATGTAGAATATCAAGCCCATAACTAATCAAGATTCCATTCTACAGGTCCTGCAATAAATATGTAGTCACTATGGAAATGCAGGTGGCATTTTCTAATCAATTACATTAAAATTGCTGATATCGTACCTAATGACTTTCATTAACAATTTTTTTTCGTGTGCACTTTTAAAGATAGTCCGGGTCATCTGCTCTGGGTTAATTTAGTTTGAATAAATATCATTTGGCCATATAAAACATTTTATTTAGCTAGCCTACTAATATTCTCTCTGAAATTTTCCTGTGGGTGATAAGTGATCATTTTTATCCCTCATATCCGTTACAACAAAGGATTCTGTTTCTTCTTCGTCTACATCTTCTCTGCTAGCCTTTTGGGAAGAAGTAAGTTTTTGCTAGTAGTTTTGTCTCCTTATTTTGTCGTGACCTGTTATAGAAAAAATGCCCTTCTAAAACTAGGTATTGTGCTTCCTTAACTTTCTATAACTTAATCCACTAAATAGAGCTAGTTTAGTTTTGTTTTAATACCTCTTTACAGGCTTATATTTTCATTATCTATATGGCTAAAGCTGAAACACACAGCGTTTTTAAATAGTTCATGTTACGTAATGCACAATTTGATCTTAAATGGCCCATCCCTACCAATCAAATCAAAACAAAAAAAATAACAAATATCTGAACGTATTTAGTGAGCTAACTGAGCTTGAGCCATCTTCCTGTCTAAACTGGCTGGGAAGTGAATGATTCATTACTTGTTGCCTTTAGTGCTAATTACATCATTGTTGTGAAGTCTAATCTGATGTTTGTTAGTCATGATTTTCATGATGTCTGCAGAGTACAGTGATGCAGTATCCTGCTTCCACACCCAGCTTCTTTAGCTCTGGAATTGTAGCATACTTCCCCCTTGTGCTGGCAATTAGTAGTTGCTAATTTAAGTGTGAAATTAATAGAAAGCTTGTAATGGATGCTAGTCTCTTAAATTTTAGTGAAATATAAGACAATGTGATTAAGTAGACATGATTCTTTTAATGACAAAAGCCAGATATCTTTAAACAACTTTTTAAAAGATTGTGTAGTACTGCTTCAAGAATTTTTCTTCTAACAGAATTGCTGGCTGCTGTGTGCTAGAAAAATCATAGTGTAGTAAGGAGAAATAAGCTATTTTGCCATGAGAAATACCATGAGAAATAAGGTACTTTATGGATGATTGCCAGGCTTCTCAAACATCATTCCATACGTGCATGCAGGAGATTAGACACAACTTTACTGGGAGAAAGAGGCTGTTACAGCATTAATGCTGCATACTGTAGGGGTTTGCATTTCGGTACTTCCAGCTTTTCCAGAGTGGAGAGTTGTCAGATGTATGTGTCCTGCATATTGGAATCAGCACTGGGCTTTGTTTCCATTTTGTTGATGTGAAAACACTTTGTCACATCTGTACTATCTAATCTAACATGTTTGCTGTCACTTTTGCAGACCAGTTCTATTAGTGAGCAGGAAACACAATGTCCCAAGTCCGAAGTTTCACCATCTACTTCAGTTGTAACTGCAGAGCAACAACAAGAAGTAAGACAGCCCTTATTTTACCCTGAAAAGTAATTCACTAGGAAGTCTCTCTGTCTTGTTCATGATGAAGACGTATTGCAGCATTCGTTATGAAGAAGCAGGATTGAATGTTGCTTATTTGCAATGTATCAGTGTTAATTGCACCTGCTTTAAGGACAATTGCAAATGAAACCTTTTCGCTGGCTCTGTGTATGTTGATGTACCTCATCTTCACATGTTTTCTGTATTGCTGCTTGTTTGTTAGTGTGCAGGCTTTCCTGTGAGTGCTTTAAAACACAATCTGTTTCTATTAAATCAGAATGGCAATGTTTATGATGATTAAAATCTTTATAATTAAAAAAAAAAAATCAGAAAACAATAAGCTTTGCCACCCCAATCTTGAAACAAATTCTTGAAGCCTCGTTTTGCTCAATTACAGTTTTTTGTGATTCAGGAACCAATTCGGCTTCAGAGGATGCCTGCTGCTCCTTCCCCCACCATTCAATCCATTTCTCTAGCTGTACCAAAGGTAGGGGGACTGTACTAACCTTATTCTAAGGAACAAAGGAAAAAATAGCATATATTATAAATTAGCCCTCCATGTTTGTTCTTGTCCTGTTTGGGTTTGTCATTTGTTTGTTTGTTAGGTCTGTGTTTTTAATGAAATGTTTCCAAATGCAAGTGGATGGGTTTTGATTTGTCAGAAGGGATAACAACAAATAGTTGGTCATATGTTTAGGTTTGACCCTCTTATGCAGTTGGAAATGAAACTGTTACTGTTGTCTTGCAGCACCATTTACAAGCTGCACGCACTTGGAAGAAGCCCAGGTTTCATAACGTACACTCTGATATCTGGAGGGTGGTGAAGGGAGACACTTGCATTGCATAAGTACAGAAAATGAAAAGTTATTTTTTGTCCTGAATGTATCTTTCAGCCTAAAGCTCACCAGCTCAATATCAAGTCATTCACGAGCCCTACTCAGTGTAGTCATTGCACCTCTCTTATGGTGGGATTAGTTCGACAAGGTTATGCCTGTGACGGTGAGTCAGTTAAACTTTTTATATTGTCAGCAAGTCCCTGAAAAAGTCATCCCAAAACACTAATGTATTTTAAGGCAACCGTGTCTTTGGAGAGGGAATGAAAGAGAGGGGTGGCTACCACTGAATGGTTCCCCTTTCTTTTGCATCATCATCAGAGTTCTAAAGTCAAAGAATTAATATAAGCCCTTATGGTTTCTTTTCATATTGCTAATTAATTCTGCTACCATTAGTGCTGTTAATAGTGTGAGTGGGGGAGGCAGGGAAGGCAGGACTCTTCTGTTTCTGTTTTGTGAAAGATTCTGGGAATGCTCTGGTAACATGGATCCAAGTCTACCTATTTTGTGCAATCTTAATCATATAGGTTGGGAGGACCATTTACCTGGTTTTTTTGGCCTGTAACCTGTCTTGCTGTCCTTTAGTTTTATTTAAAATGCTTTTTCTGATGCATGTGTCCCTATTGAATTCCACGTTTGACTATATGGAGGTGTTTTTCTTTGCACATAACTTATCTGTATCTCGATTGGACACATGAACTCGGGAAGTAGTCCACAACTCTGTTGGAGACACAACAGTATAAATAACCTTATTGTATTTCTGTGCCCAGCCTAGTTCTAGCTAGTGACGCCCTCTCCACTGACACCTTCAGTATCATTGCCTCATTTGCCCTTCAGGGCTTTTTTCCTGGCAGCTCTCCTGGTGACGGTTCTTCCCCAGGAGCACCTGTCGCTCTGCCAGCACCTGCCCCGGGGCTGCCTTTTGTCTTCTCCTGCTGACAGTTCTGAACTCTAGTTTTGCATCTCTTCCTGCAAGTTTGAAATGGTCTTTTTCCCCTAGTGTAGCTATCAGTTTTGCTCTTTTTTTTTTTTTCTCATGTATTTTGATTGAGCTCTGCATCATTAATTTTCCAGTTTGCCTCTTCTACTCCAGATCTTGTTAGCTACAGAAAAAAAATAGAATCACATCGACGTAAGAATAGAGATGATTCCAGCAGAACAAACCTTTGCCATGTTCTACTCCTAATCAGTTGCTTTTCTCAATTTCTCCTCTTTGTAATGATGGAGAGTAGGTAAAATACAGCTGCAGTTCCAGAGGCCTGTGGAACTGGTGGTATCCTGTGGATTTTCCCCATTCTGCAACCAGTGTGCCTTGATACGCACGGTCCCAAATAATCATGATGTTTCCTGAAAGAGCTGAATTTATTATCTGGTCTTGGGGAGCACCTACAGCACTTGGCATGTATGACTTTTTGGTACCCCTGTCCTCCTGGAAGCAGCCTGCAGCTCAAAGCATGAGCCAGGCAGGCTGCTCTGGGCTGCTCTCGCTGCTGGCTGCTCCCTCGGGCCTCAGGAGGAGGAAGAGGTTTGTAGCCCAGCCCGGGGCTCTGGCAGAGGCGGGCTGTTTCCAGATTTTCTGGAATCCTTTGACCCTTTGTAATTACGGGACTAGATGTGTGTCAAGGGATTGATTGCAGGGTGACAATAAAACCGTGGCAGATGTATTGTTAACCCCCTCTCCCCTAGCTTCTCCCTTCAGCCCCTCCCTCTCCCCCTTCCCATTAAGGACAGGCGATTGGGAGGGAAAGAAAGACAGAGAGAAGAGAGTTGGAAAAATTAAAAATGTTTTACTAATGCTACTAATAAAATAGAAAAAATAATACAAAATATACAAAACCAATCTTGAAAGTCTCAGCAACTGCAGAGCCGGCACCTGAAATCCTGGACTGGACTCTGCAGCCAACTGGAGCTGGATTCAGTCTCTTACTAGGCCTCAGTTCACAGGAACAACTAGCAAGGTCCTCTTCCAATGTCGGCCGTAAGGAAAAAGGGACAAGATCCTCATGATCTCCCACTTTTATATGAAGTATTCACATGAATGGGATGTTATACTCCGTTGGTCAGTTTCTTGGTCACCTGTTTTCTCGTTGCCCCTCTCGTGAGAGGTGCATCCATCCTTATCAATAACTTTGAATTTCATTGCTACGTTTACCAAAACATGTATCTGATTCTCCAGGAAAATGCAGCTAATATGAAGGCTTTAGCTGACAGGCAAATTCAATAAAAGAGAAACTTGTTTTTAACAAAACCAGGACAATGTGCATGAGGTATCTGCCAGATGAGAACGTGGTGAGGAGTACACATAGGACAGGTGACAGTGCCAGGCCGCTCTCCCACCGCCTTCCCAAAGTGCTGGTAGGAACAGGGCAGCTGGGACAAACCAGGCAAAATCTCTGTGGAAAGATCTGGCCCATAAACCTGGGGGTCACATGCTTCCATATAACATGGTTAGTTCATTCTGCAATTCTTGCAGTATGTCCCATGTGAAGGGGTGTATATTCTGCATTTTTTCTGTGTATGGCTCCTGTGCAAAGTGCTCTATAGATGAGAGACCTGGAGACCTCTGTGCCTCTGGTACAGCACAAAGTGGTATAAATAGCAAGAAAGGATGCAATGATTAGTATTCATGTTTGCTCCTTATTTGAACTCAGAGGTGTATATATGCCCCTTTCACCACACAGCAGTTCAGTCCTTGCCCCCTGGTTTCTACTTTATTATGCTTTCAAGTCTGTTGCGGGTGTTTAACAGTTTGACCCTTTCTACTTTTTTTGGTCAGTTTAGTTTTACTTTGTCTTTGCAGTATTCTTGCATACTTGAATCAAATTAAACTACTATATGTATCTTGTCTCCTATCAATGCTCTATTATTTGTATTCCTCCTTTGTTAATACTTTTTTCCTTCTGTGATGGGGTTAGTTGCTGCTTAACACCGATGGCACTGTCCAACTCCTTTTTCCTTCTGGAAAGTTCTTTCATAAGTTACCTTGAAATGTGGACTCAGTTCTGTCCCTTCATGGAAGTAACAGGCTTCAAAGAGGAAATAAAAAGACTTAGAAGAGTCTCATAGAATACCTAGGTGTGTTCGCTCCGTTAGCATAGTGGTCTGTTGCAATATTTGACTGCCAGTTTCGGTGTGATCAATTAATTTGCTGAGCATAAGGGCAGACTGCGTTGATCTCCTGTTACAATTGACTTATACACGCATTTCACTGTGAATTTTCTCTTTTGTACTTAGTGTGTTCATTTGCATGCCATGTTTCCTGCAAGGATAGTGCACCTCAGGTCTGCCCCATACCCCCTGAGCAAGCCAAAAGGCCTCTCGGAGTAGATGTGCAAAGAGGAATAGGAACCGCCTATAAAGGTTATGTCAAGGTAACAGTCTTTTGTTCTTGGACAAGAGAAGAATACTAAACCTCACTTACAGCCTTGCAGCTTAGAACCTCTAAGTATGTTTAAACAATCTTCTAAATTGTGCTAAAGCCTTAAGGCCTTTTGTGCCATCTATGTAACTTATTTAACCTTCGTTGCTTTAGATGTGGGAGAAACGGTTGGTTTTACTACAAGAGCTAAAGGGTAGTGGATTAGTAGCTACGATGTTCATAAGCAGCAGGGGGGAGAAAAGCATGCTTTAAGGAAGAATTTCTGTCATTGTTTATGTAAGCATAATATAAAAGGTGAACTGACCTACTATTTTGGCATTTCTGGAATATACAAGCCCCGTTGTTTGTCCTAATACTAGCTAATATATTTATTAAACTGTAACAGGGAATGGTTGAACTTAAGGGAAAAATTATTTCTTGATTACTTGACATTTTCACTTCGTTTTGAAGGGCAAGTAGGACGTGTTCTAATTCCATTGATCTGAGTGTACGCTTTTCTAAATGTCTTTGCTTTCTGTGTCTACTACCTGTGCTTACATTTAATAAGCAATCAGTTATTTTTACACAGGTCCCAAAGCCTACAGGAGTTAAGAAAGGGTGGCAGAGGGCTTACGCAGTTGTCTGTGACTGTAAACTGTTCTTATATGATGTGCCTGAAGGAAAATCCACCCAGCCTGGAGTTGTTGCAAGTCAGGTCTTGGATCTCAGGTTTGTATTATTATGACAGAGTAGAAATCCTCTGTATTTTTTTCCTAACAGGAATATGTATCTATAGTACACAAGAAACATGAAGCTCATGAGAGCTCTGGTCTGAGAAGACCTGTGTATTCTGTATATAGACTGCAGCTAAGTTTAGGCTGAACAAGTAGGCTCAACAAGAAGTCACTGTAGTGACTTTATAGTCATTTATACTGCAGTCACTAATATTTACGGTATTAGCATCCTCCTTCCTAGAATTCTGTGCGCACACATGGAAAACAAATAGATTTTGGTAGATTGGTTTTTCGCCTCCCTGCACTCTGACCTGAACATTGAGTCACAGATCATCCCATAACCAGTAATTTCAGGAACATTAGAAAAACTGAAGTAATCTGCAGAAAATCACTGACGAATTTACAGTGCAAGTGGCTCTGACCCTGCCTTTTCACAGGAGTCATTTTTTCTTGGTGAACCATTTGAACCACCAAACAATGTCTACAAAAGATCTGAGACTTACATTGATCTGAGTAACCAAAAAGGGTTGTGTTTTTTTTTTTAATATCGATTTATGGAAATACCAAGACAGTATAATACCTTTTAATGTTACAGCACCTTCTGTCTCTGTTGAACATAAAGCTTGCATTCACAAGCACCTTCGTTTGTATTTTTTCCAGACAGCAGTACCATGGGGTTGCACCATTACTGGTACTCTGTTCTCACATTTAATATCTGAGAACCATCAGTGTCAGCTCTCTCTGACACGCTGGCAGTGGGAGCAGAAGCATTGGGAGTATTGCAAATAACAACGTTCCCATCAGTACGTTGCTTGGAGCAGCTCAGCCAGATATTATACCAACTGTCCCATGCTTTATCTGCTTATTGTAGCTGCCTCTTTGAGTCTGTCTTCTGAGGATTCTTCAATGTTTTAATAGACGTTAACCACCACAGCTATGAATTCTAGCGTGGGCAAGTTTCAGACATTAGTGTCATCTTTACACTAAAATTGGCAATTATGGTGATCAACTTGGTCAAATTCAGTTTCAAAAGGCTTGTGTAGACAAGCCCTCTGGGGTGGAGCACTCTGAAATGCAAAAGTTATTCTGATGTCTGTTTATTTTACCATAATAGAGAATAAAATCTAGCTGTTTTGAAAACCCTTATTTGAATCCCACAGACTATAATTATGTTGCCAAGAGCTTTTTATGTGATTTTTCTTTTTTTCCAAAGGCCCCTCTCTTGCTACACATTGAGGTATGAATTATTCATTTCTAATGTGTCTGCTGGGCTGGAAGAGCAATATTCTTGCTGCTAATTGTAGAATAGGTGTGGTCGGTAAACCAAAACTACAGAAAGCCACCCCACTTAGCTTCAGGTGGACTGAGCTACACGTACTGGATGCTGTAGAAACATAACTAAAGCTTGTGAGTTGTTTGAGTCGAGGACGGTTAGAGCATAACAAAGCAGTGATGGAAGTTGTGGCCTCTGTGCGGTGTTAGGAGATTGCAGCCTATCGAAACAGTTGTGATATGGGTTAGATTTTGCTGATTAATGTTAGTGTGTGCATGTCCGTGATTCTCTTGCTCTCTTTCTTACTAGAGATGAAGATTTTTGTGTGAGCTCTGTCCTGGCGTCGGATGTAATACACGCAACTCGCAAAGACATCCCTTGTATATTCAGGGTATGGCTGCCAATTTACTCTTAAAGAAAATACAAGTTAAATACCAGGGTTTGTGTTGGTAGTGAAATACGTTATCCATATTTAATGTTTGTTAAGTTATGCAGAAGTATAAGAACTTACAAGGCATACTGAAATGTGTAGAACAACAATATAATACTTTTCTTACAACTGAACTGTAAAGAACAAAGTAATCCTTATCTTGCTGCTTTCTTGTGTATGAAGTTTGTCTTATTTTTATTTTCTTGATTATAATTCAGTATATTTCGTCTCCCCTTCCATTGGTTCTACCAGATCCTGTTCTTTCTTTCTTGGCTTAGGAGGACTCTTGCTTAGTAACTGATGCTGTAACATCAGAGTAGGCTGAAGCTGGGTTGTGTTCACTGATTCTAGTTTGCCATGTATTGTCTTGTATAAAAACATACAGTTGATGTTTCAGTTTCCTTAACTTTGTATTTAAGTATGGTAAGGAAAAAAAAAATATATAAAATAATTAGCTTGGTTCTAATATTATCTTTGATATATGTTCTATCTGAATGCTGTATTTAGTTTTTAAAACCTAGCAAGGAAGTTCCTGGTGTTACGTGAATTATGTTTAACCTGAAATTTTAAAATACAGAGAAGAGTACATTAGTAGTCAATATCTATAATCCCTTGCATTTGAATACAGAAATTGTTCTCAGCATCCTGATCCTCAGTCTTTTAGAATCAAATCAGTGGAACATGGAAGCCAAAGAGCTGACAGTCACATGCGATCCCAATCATTTGGTCCTTCAGAGTTCGACATACAGGGAATGTCTTGGCTACTTGAATGCTCCTGTGCCTTTGCTTTTCTGCTTTTTCTGTAGAAATGTTTTCTGCAGTGGATTTTCATCCTTTAGTTTACAACTACTTTTTCTTTCATTTTTCTCTTGTTTCTAAATGTTTTGGTTTATTCCCATCTATCTGCTCTCTTCTCAAATGAGCAAATGTGGAATACTATGGGAAAGGGCTTCCAAGGAGAGAAAATGAGCTGTGTAGGCTGGGGGTTGATTGATTTACGTACAAAGCATCCATACAGTTTAGCCTGCTTGACTTGCTTCTCTAATCTCTGCCTGAAGTTTTGAACTGAAAAGGTACCTAAGAAAAATACTTCTGTCATGACCAAATGCCTCCACAGTTTGATCCAGATGCTAAAGAGATTTGATAAATTAACTAGAAGCCTGGTGTGGCGGTATATCTATTTAAATACCTTGCTGACAGGGACCACAGAAGGTGCTGCCAAAGTCCACCTCTTTCCTCAGTTTTACGTCCTTCAAAGGAAGGAATTCCTAAAATTAGATGTTAGTGACATCTGATGCAAGATAGTCTATTTTCTCCATTTCATTTAATTCTAGGTTTGCATCCTGCTGACATAATGACATAGAGTGGCTTCTACACAACAGTTAAAGCTCTTACTTTTCATTGTCTATGTAAAAATGTGGTACTTCTTTCCTGTATATTATTTCATGTAACACATAATTATATTGATGGCCCACCAAAGACAGATTTCCATTTATCTTGGATCTTCCACCGACAGAAAGCAACACCAGAACGCTGCCAGACGCTAAAATATTCCCAGCTCTAACCCCACCTCCCCCCATGAAATCAAGAAGAGGAAGAGCATGTCTCAAACTCAAACATCTCTCCTTGGTAACCAGTCCTTAAAGCTGCGTGTCAGGCCGTCCTGGCATCCAGACATTGCAGTCTAAGTGCTGCCATCAATACATTTTTAATAATAGCGTGAGAGTATCTGTAGTGGAGTCCTTCCACTACCTCGCAGTTTGAGTTAAGAAGCCTTGAGTTTCATAGAAAATGCTGGATTTTGGTATGATGGATTATGCTAGGTAAATTATAACCAACTTCTCCTGTTTTTTTCCTGCATTTGACTGCATATAAGATGCCACCTTCAAAAGACTGAGGAGTAATACATGGTGATACTTCAAAGAGAAAACCGTAGCTGAAGTCTGGTTTGGTTTAGTTTACAAATATAGAAATATTATCCATTATGCCTCCATCCATCTTTAAAATATGAATGCTTAGTTACAGTTTAGAGCAAAGCTTGATGCAGAATAATACTGAGCTGTGAACAGCTGCAAACTATTTCATTCTTTTCCTACTGCTCTTCACTTTTGCCTTACTTCTGGAGTCTGTCTTTGGCATCCTGTTGTTCAAAGCTTACTTTCAGTTGTGTGGTTTTGGTTGTGTTGTTTTGTTTTGGTTGGTTGGTTTTTTTCTTTAAGATGAATATTCTTGCTCAATTCACTCTTTCAGGAAGTGTATGTTGTGTAACCACATCATCCATCTTTATGATTTTCTTATCAAAGCATGTAAGCTGAAGGTGTGTTATTCCATGTATGAATAGTCATAGCCTTCAGTTTTGCGCATTTCTACCTTTGCTCCTTTTTTCTGTTTAACTGTCGTTATTCTAAGGGTCTGTTGTGAGGGCTGATACTGGCTGGGGGCCTGTTTGTGGCTGAAAGCAAAATTCCATGATCTCTTGTTTCCTACAATCTCTCCAGACAGGCCACAGCACTAATATTCAGAACTACTAAGTGCATACTTTGGCCAGCAGAAAGTTCTTGGATCATTTTTCCATTCAGAATATGTTCTACTTTGAGATCTATGAGACAATTTCCCTGAAAATTAAGTGAAGCCATTGTGATCTTCTTTCATCTTGGGGAAGCAGGAGAATGCAGGTCTCAAAATATGTTCCTCCAGAGATTTAAATGCAGATATGACGTGCTTTTCCCACCAGACAAATATTTTGAAAATTAAGTAGCAAAATCAAAATCTAGACCTGATTGTAGCAATGCCATTGAGTTTAAATGCATCTGACTCAGAAAGCACGTGTGGCATTTTCAATAAGTTATTACAAGATGGTGGGGGGAGGGATCAGGATGCATCATGGAATGCTACTGAAATTCCAATTCAGAGCAGGAAGGACCCCTTTGCTGGCATATATTGATTATTGTAGGAAAGGAGTGTAGCGTTCCTTGCCCATATTTTAGGATTCAGAATGATTAAGGAAAACTGAGAATTTTTAAACAAAACCAGAGGCTTGTGCGTTTTTTCAAAGCACTGTGGCCATATTAGTTGCATGCATATCACTCAGGTACATGATCACATTGTTATGAAAAGGTACGGTTTGCTTTCACAGTTTTGCAAAGTATATAATACTGACCAAAAGGACTTTTATTCTCTTTCTAATTTATTTTTCTCTGTCTTTTAAAAGGTGACAGCCTCTCTCTTAGGTTTGCCTTCAAAGTCTTGTTCTCTGCTGATCCTGACAGAAAATGAGAATGAGAAGAGAAAGTGGGTTGGAATCCTAGAAGGGCTGCAGTCTATCCTGCACAAAAACAGACTGAAAAACCAGGTTGTGCATATTCCACAAGAAGCCTATGACAGTACGCTGCCTCTTATTAAAGCAAGTTTAGCTGCTGCTATTGTAGGTATGTTTGTTTTGACTTTTACAAGTGTGTGAGAGTTGTTGGAGCTTTTAGATAGGTTTCTGTAATGAGAGCATTGTCACCTTGAAATAAATTCTTTAGCTGAATTCCTTCACAGGAATTTAATAACGGGGCAGGGGGGGGGAAATGCTAATCTTGCACTGAAATTCAAATTTCTTCATCTACTCAGAGTAAATAATACTGTTTAGTTGTTTAGCAGGTTGTTTTTGCAGTAGGATATATAGTATGCTTTTGACAGACTGCGTGAACTTGATCAAAATTGATTTGCTGTTGAAAATCTGTCCAGAAATTTTTCTAGTTGTTCAAACAGTCAGTTTTAAAGATAAGATTAAGTATAGCAGAATTAATAGCCTTTTATTTCCTTCCTGGTTTAGATCGAGATAGAATAGCAATTGGTTCAGAAGAAGGACTGTATGTGATTGAGGTGACCCGTGATGGTGAGTCAGACCATAATGCATGCAGCAATTACATACAGAATAATGAGCTCCATAACTTTTATTGCTGTTATAATATAGGTTACACAACAGCCCTTCATGTATAGTAAGTATTAAGCACTCAGTTAATTGATAAGAAGGAAGAGTGAATGTGAGATATGGGCACTAATTTGGTCATTATCACTACATTCAGTTGACTGGCTGAAATTAAAGGGATGGGTTATTGGGCATATTCTGAAACATTTGCACCTTAACTGTGTTCCCACAGCAGGCAGCAAAATGCTTCAGTACACAGAGCATGCACGGCACACACAGCAGAAGTTAATGCATAGTGAATTATCAGGCACTTACTAAATAGCACTTGAATTGAGTGAGAAAAACTTGACATGGGAACAGGCTTGCTCCAAACTGCACCATCAGAGACTTAAACTGCCATGAATTACAAGTTAGACAGCCAGCACCAGCAACGCAAGAGTTTATAGACTTTCCATTAAAGCTACCATGTATCATTGTCTGCTTCTTCCAGAAATTTGATGATCACCCGCATTGTTTCAGACCAATGGTGGCCAAAGCAATAGCCTTGCTTGCCCATTTTCATTATTTCCCTGAACCTGCTTTTTCCTTTCTCTTCTTAATCTGCTCTGCCCTCTGCTTTGGGAAAAGTGGGATCAGTTTAGCCTGTTCTTTCTGAAGACTTCTCCTGTCCTTGCAAGAAATTCACACAGAGCATCCTCCAGGTACCACAGCAAAGCATGCTGCATTCGCTGGGCAGGACAGGCATAACTCCTCTATCACTGAATTATTAGGCATCACAGCTAAGGCCTAGGGGAAGCGTCTTTCCTTTTGACCTGTTGTAGTGAGCGCAAATACAAATAACAATGGGAAACGTGTCTCGGTATGGTAGGGAAAGTGTGGACGCCGAAAGGATTGCTAGCACATGAACATGGGGATTGTTTTGGGTCAAAATGCAGTTTTAAACATGGAAACACAAATAACAAGTCTGGTTAATTTTGCCATCTTCTTCCAACATAAGATACTCTTGACAAACAAACAAAAAATGAAACAACCAGCTGAGTTAAACTGGATTTCTAGAAGTTAAGTAATATATTTCTAAGAAGCAATGCACATTTGAAGTACAGTTATCTGCTACTATTTATCCTCTTTCAGGTTACTGTAGGAAATACCAGTTTTTTCTTTCTCTCTCTGACTTCGAAAGTGCCAAACATATGCTCGTGAAATCCATGCTTTTTCATGACTTTCTTATAACTCCTAGGGCACTGATAAGTTTAGACAACACTCTAATTCCATCCTTTTTTGTGGTATAAGAGGTAACAGCCTTACCTATCTGATAGGATTTTTGCTAACAAAATGGCTAATGTTTTATTCGGTTTATAACCTGTGAGCTTCTGTTGTTCTGATATCTTTGACTACCTAGGAGCTGAGGATATTGAGGTCAGTGGTGCCTGGGACCCTTTTCCTACTTTGGAAAAATTACCAGGGCACTCTTGAAATGTCCCTTTGCCTGTTTGTGGTCATCGTTATTCAAATTTTTTTTAAAAATCTGTAAATTTAGACTTGAAGGAAGAATTTTAATTTCCTTTTTCGATGCAATTTAGTTTGTGGCTATTTTAAATTTGAATTGCAGTCATGCTAAAACTTCCATTTCAATGTAAAATAAAGCAGTTAAATGTTATTGCTTCCTCTTCCATAGAATAAACCAGTGCCCAGTTCCAGGAGAAACTGCTTTATACATGGACACAGCAGATATTTGAAATTCCTTTTAGCAGTAATAAATTCCATTCCTTTGAGTAAACTTCCAGTGGTCACTATTCTTTAAGTACTTAGATATAAACATATCTTTAGATGCAAGTAATTCCAGACATTCCAGTACAGCTTCTTGCACAAAAGCAGATTATACATTTAATTTGAAAGTTCATTTCATAAAGGAACAACTATCTGCATCACTGTATCATACGTAAATGTGAAAATGAATTATGAATTTTGGTTTTAAGTTAAAGAGGTTTTGCATTTTTCTATGGTCAGTTCTTTTGTGTTAATAGTATTTTTAAAAATCATACTGTCTTTTTCATTTTATGGCACTTGTAATATTCAGTGTTAATTAGCTGCCAGCTGTTTATACCAAAGGCCTTTTGTCAGAATATTAGTTCTTGACAAATAAACTAAACTGTCGGCTGGAGCTAGGGAAGAAAAAGGATCTGTTTGTGGCAAAGTTCCAACGGCTGGTTGTTCCATAGGATATTTCTTCAGACATATTGTCTCTTTGTGTGACTGGGCAAATGCCACAGAAACACTAAACAGCTGAAGTCTTTCTTACAGGTTTACAGGATTTGGTAACTTGGCTAGGCTACTCAACTATTACTGAAAAAAATGCATATAATTTCCAGCTAATATTTTTTTATTATTATTATCATTCACAAATCTTTTGAATGCATTCCGCTAACAAAAAATGAAAGTGATATTTTTATATAATTGGCTTATGCATATGAGGTATTATGTTTCCTAGTTTGGAGTAGCTTTGTCTCTTCTGTTTGTACCCCATGAAATAAATACTCACTGCTTTCTTGAAAGTGCCAATACAGCCACCATCCCCAAGGCAGAACACATTATACCTGACCCCATTAACTGCCTCTGTCTAACCCAGTTTTAAAAAAACCTTTCAATAATGAAGTCTCCCCAGCTTCCACAGGTAACCTAGGTAATTTTTACTGCAAGAAGGCTTTTCCTGGTGCCTGTCTGAAACTTCTCTTCCTACAGTTTAGGCCCATTCCTACTTACCCTTTCCCCAGCACACACAGCATTTTTTTCTTTTCACTATAGATGGTTAATATCCACTTAATGTGTTGCTTTTGTATTTGGCTGAGACATTTACCAGCAGTACGGCCTTTTATATCCTCAGTTCTCAGCATTAAATACTCTGTATTTCCATCTCTTTGCGTTCTGCTAATTTGATCTTCCTCCATAATTTACCGAAGATGCTGATGTTTTTATTGAAGGTGGGACCAGTTTCAGAACATATACCATCTTGCAGTGAACAGATAGTAGAGATATTATTGTATAATTTCTTTTCTTCATTTATCCCAGATGTTAAGCAGCCCTTCCTTGCAAAGTGTCACTGAAGCGAGACTATATCCATAGAGAGAGTTACAGGAATGCTTTGTTTCGTTATTTGTTCTGACAATTAATAACGGAGCACTGAACGTGTGTAAGAAGTGCTCTTTCCTCTCTGGTACACGTCTGTGTTTAGATTTGTTTTCAGACATCAGTATCTAACGCTGCGACGTTTCCAGGCCTGATGGTTTTCATGTGTAACTTATGGCAGTTCTCGTTTCCTTCGCAGTGATAGTGCGAGCTGCTGACTGCAAGAAGGTGTACCAGATAGAGCTTGCTCCCAAAGAGAAAATCATCATCCTCATCTGCGGTCGGAACCACCACGTTCACCTTTACCCCTGGGCCTCTCTGGATGGATCAGAAGGAAACTTTGACATTAAGCTTGCAGAAACTAAAGGCTGCCAATTGATTACAACTGGAACACTAAAGAAGAATTCTGCGACTTGTTTGTTTGTGGCTGTCAAACGGCAGGTTTTTTGCTATGAAATTCACAGAACTAAACCTTTCCACAAAAAAGTCAGTGAAATTCAGGCTCCAGGAACTGTGCAGTGGATGACAGTGTTCAAGGACAAGCTCTGTGTTGGCTACCAGTCTGGGTTCTCTCTGTTGACCATCCAGGGAGATGGACAATCTATAAGCCTGGTAAATCCTAATGACCCCTCGCTTATCTTCCTCTCACAGCAGTCTTTTGACGCCCTTTGTGCTGTGGAGCTCAGTAATGAGGAATACCTGCTTTGCTTCAGCCATATGGGAGTATACGTCGATTCGCAAGGTCGAAGGTCACGCATGCAGGAACTAATGTGGCCTGCAACTCCTGTTGCCTGTAGTATGTATATGTTTTTCTGTTGCCATATCCCTGTTGCTGCTTTACTTGTCTAAAAAATAATCAGCATTGTATTCTATTTTGCTTCAGTTTGTCTTTCAATATCTACAGTTTAAGTTTTGGTGAGTTGACAGCATACACAATTCTTCCTGGTGGTAGTTTTGGACTTGGTGATCTCCTGGGCTGAGATCCTGGATGCTGCAAGAAAAGAAGCTCTGTCTTGTTACAGGACACAGAAGAACAAGTAATGGAATGGAAAGTAATTTTTATGGAGAGTAGTCCTGGAGGCAGGACAGTGCAAGACAACTGATCTGTGAAATTCTGTAAAGATTTTTGCTCCCCTAGAGAGTGTAAATGTCTAGTTTGTAGGGCATCTTCTGGGTCCTGGACTCAAATTACAATAGAGAGTTGAAACGTAACTGCAACTCTAAAGGTTCATAGACGTAACAAAATAAGATGTAAAAATACTGCTTTTGGCAGAAGTGGTTGCAATTTTTCTCTTACCGGTTTTATTTTTAGGGGAAGAATTTCCAATAATAACATAGGCAGGTAGAAGGTAATTTTTCAACGGAACTGCTCTGCTCTTTTCAGGCACATTGTTTTATCAGCTAGTTAGGATGGAACCACATGCGGAACATTTTTCAGTATTCTGTAGTAGATTATAAAGTTCCTGATAAAACCGGGATTTCTGTTTGGAGCTCAAATAGCAATTAAAGTGTTTTGAATGATTGAAAGCAAGAAATAGCTTTTTGTTTAAATAGTACATCTAGCAGTCAGTTTGATCAGGCCAGGCCCTAACAGCGGTTTGTTTAGTTTTAATTGTCTTGAACTGAAATTGTTTGCTTGCTTTACTCTGACCTAGTTCTGTACAGAAGTCTAAAGCAAAGGCCCAAGGAAGTACTGTGGTTGTGAATTTACTTTAAAATGCCATTAGCTAAAGCTAATGTTTCCTTTTCCTTTATCAACTTTACAGTTATTTTGCATTTTAGCAAACTAGGCATGCTAGTTAATTGTTTTGTCTGTTATTATTAGAAGCTGTTCTTACTGTAAACTATTTTATAGTATTCTAGTATGTGCAGCTCTGAGTGGTGTTGGCCTAGGGCTGTTTTTGTAGAAAGAGCAACTTTGTCTGCTACCAAAGGAAACTGCATTGCTTTTCTTTAGCCTTCTCCTCCCTCCTCAGTCCTGGTGGCTGTCGCTGGTGATGGTGGCTTTTTTTTTCTAACTGTCCCATCAGGAGATCATCACAGTGGAAATAGTTCTCCCCCTGTTGCAGTGTCTGCTGTGTTGAAGGACCATGTTGTGGAGAAGTTGTAGGGTACGATGGAGAATTTCTTTCTGGGGGATTCAGCCCCCTCATGCTGGGAGAGCCCAAGCAGAAGCAGTTGGTGTTTCTGTCTGGTGCTCAGTGGCCTCCCTTGATGTGGACATCCAAGTCAACCATGACCCCATATAATAAATACTTGACCAAAAGTCACTTTTGGGATATGTATTTCTGAGACCTGTCCAAGGCTTTCTGGGAACAACTTAAAAAAAATAGTACCACAACTGTTACTTCAGTTCTTCTAGGAAGACTCTGTGATTTGTTTAGTGTCCTACTGGGTTATTTTCCTTTTGTTTATTGAAGCAGCTCTTTTCTCTATTAAATCCCATAAATTTCTAGTAACTGCTCTTTGCATCAGGACACAGTTTTTATATGAGCAGAAGCACTCTGATATGAAGCTCTAGGGACCTCTGCTTTTCGTTTGACCTAAAATAAACTTGTCTGCTGATACCTTTTATGCTTTTTTTGAAAAAAAAGAATGAAAAGAGAAGACGAGCAGTGGGCTTTAAGCCTTGTGACATTTTTCTGTTAACCTGATGAAAGCAACCCATCCGTGAATATCTAAAGCTAGATAATTGTTAGCAAAAGAGGAAGGAAATTGAGAACAGATTCGCATCATGACTTCATGACCCACCTCGCAGATGGTGGCCCTCTCTTTTCCTCTTCACACAGCAGATGTAGAGTTAGTTTGCTGCTTCCGAAATGAAGTAATCTGCATCTGTAGAAAAGCTAGCTACTCAATTCCCACCAAGTAGCAAATCTGTATGCATCTGAAAACTTCAGATGTCATTGTGCAATTTCATGAAATCATAATTTGAAGTTTAAAAATACTGAAAGGGTCAAACTTTAATCTTTCCATGATGCTGGCAGTTGTCGTTAGCAAATCTATTATCACAAGAATATCAGTTTGACAGTGGGCTGGGAAGAAGTGTTTCAAAATGCATCTTGCACATGGTGGAAAATTTGTAACTATTGAAATTTGCTCAAATATACGTCAGTTCCAGACTGCTGAAAGCACATTAGGGTTTTCTGTTTGTTTTTAATCTATGCAGGTTGCAATTCTTCGTACGTAACAGTGTATAGCGAGTATGGTGTTGATGTATTTGATGTTAACACTATGGAATGGGTCCAGACCATTGGCCTGCGAAGGGTAAGTAATTTTCTTTGAATATAGAACTTAATTGGACTAATTCCAAATGAGATGTTTCTTCGCAGTGTACGCTAGGCTTCAGTTAATTCCCTGTCTCCTTCCTCAAAACAGATCAGACCATTAAACACGGACGGCACGCTGAATCTTCTTAACTGCGAGCCACCAAGACTAATATATTTCAAGAACAAGTTTGCAGGTGAGTACTGAGCAAGGGGAGAAACAGAAAAATGACGCGAAGCTAACTGGGTAATTTTAAGCAACGTTACCTTTGCATGAGATTAAACTTGTACTGGATGCGTCTGGGTCGACATGTACCTATGTATGTGAAATTGCGTTGTGATATTACAGCAGGTGCTGCCCTCAGTGTCCCAGAAACATCTGACAATAGCAAGAAGCAAATGCTTCGAACTCGGAGCAAAAGAAGATTTGTATTTAAGGTTCCCGAGGAAGAGCGATTACAGCAGAGGCGGTAAGAATTTAATTGTGGCATGTAACTTAATATCCATGATGACTTGCAAAGACTGGGAATGCTAATAGCAAAAATCACTCTCTTCTTTTAGGGAAATGCTTAGAGACCCTGAGCTAAGGTCAAAGATGATTTCTAACCCAACGAATTTCAACCACGTGGCTCATATGGGACCAGGAGATGGAATGCAAGTTCTCATGGACCTCCCACTGGTAAAATACATTTAAAAGGGTGGGGTTATATGTGTATTTGTTCTTGCTCAGAAAAACTGTGAAGATGAGCTGTATAGGGTTCAAGTATTATATCTCTGCAATTTCTTCTTACATTTTGAGGAAGTTGAACCTTCCTATTGTGCAATGCTTGTAAATCCTGTGCAAGGAAATACTGCTAGCTGACTTATAAATGATACACTGAAAGAAATAGGTAACACTACCAGGAGCTTGTTAGTAGTTTTCCAAATAATCAGTCTCTCCTCCTTCCTTTTTCTTGTTTGTCTTCTTAAAATAACAGAACAAATTTCCTTCCCCTTCATCCTCTCAACATTCTGCTCTGATATCACCTCCAACAGGCTTTGAGCACGTCTATGACATGAGCCCTGACTCTGCTGAAATCTTTCTCCAGAGTGACCATTCCTCACTGCAAGGCTCCCCTCTGCTTTCTTCCTCTTCCTGCCCCTCCTCTGCCTCCCTAGCAAGGGTAGGAGTAGCTACAAACTGTTAGGAGATGGAATGGTGTGCTTGTGGCACTTTGCCAATTCTAGAGCAAAAACAAGGCGGAAAAAAACTAACGCTGTGCAGGTAACTAAAATGCATGTAAGTTGCAGTGCTTTGTAGCATCATTTTTTTTCATTTTGCATTTAACAAATACAGCATTTTGTGAGCTGTTTTAGTGTTAAATCAGCGAGAGGAAGGCACAAAGGTACACTTTTATGTTCTGTACCCTGCATTTTGCAGCTGCTAGTCAGGCTTTCTCTTGTCCTTCTCCGCCAGCCTAGGTGAGGGTGATGAGTTTGTCCTTTCTGCAGGAGGAGGAAGGAAAGCAGAGCTGTTGGTGCAGTCCCTGCCCCTTGAGAGAGGGTTTGCTGGCTGACAGGTTCCCGTGGCTGCTGTGGGGCTTAGTTCTTTCTCTGTCTTTCTCAGGGTTTGTGTCTGTTACTGAAAATATGTGGATGTGGTCAAGTAAGTTGAGAGTTTTTCTACCAACACTGGGTTGTAATATCTTCAAAAGCACAGTAAAGTTTTCATGAGTAACAACTCCTAGTTGAATAGCTTTTGTTACTGGCTAACAAAGGTGTTCCATTTCGACTGCAGAGTGTCCTACCTGCTGCACAGGATGAAAAACCGTGTCCATCTACAGCTAACCTCACACGACAGCAGCAGAGAAACAAAACCTATATTTCATGGCCCTCGTCAAGTAAGGCTGGAAGCAAGCTTGTCAGTTCTGAGCTATAATTTAGGGCTTTGACAAGAGGTGTAAACCTGCCTATTTTCCTTCGTTCTCTGCAGGCGGCAGTGATGCTGGAGGAGCCGTGCCTTCCCGAAGTATGTCCGATCCTGACCAGGAGTTTGACAAAGAGGTAAAGTAGCTTTTTTTTTTTATTATTAATTGGAGACTTATTATATCCTGTTGCTGTAGATTGTTTTTCCAATAAATTAAATTTCTGAGAAAATACTTTGTAAACACTGTGTTCTCTATGGAGAGGTTTCCTTCCACAAATGTTTTCTCCAGCTTGTAATATATGATTGCAAGTTAGATACGTCAGCACAAAAGCAAAGCTGTGAAAAGATATTTTTATGATGATATTTTAAGAAGTATTATGTCTTGGATTAAGCTTTGTAGACAAGGGAAATTTGACTAATTGATGTAATGTCCTCAAAGATCCTAAAAATGTTCTCTGGGCTATTAGCATAGAATAGCATAATGATACAACTAGTTAAGTAATTTTCTGTGCTGCCTTAAGGAAGACTTTTTGTCTTGTAACTTGAGAAGGAATCATAATTTAAAATACTTAAAACTGCATTTAGCAAGAGTTAAGGTATGTGCCAGTAGCCACCAAATGGAAAATGTCCTGGCTGTACTAAACTGGTGTCCCTGAATCTAAGGAGAAGAGATGTAAGATTTTTGTTTCCTTGATTTATCACGGGTGTAGCTTCTTCCAAGCTTTGCTCAAGCTCTGCCTCTGCAAGGAAGGTGTTAGGAATCATCGCTGGGAGGCAAACTCCTGCATCAGGATCTTTGCATCTTATTAGTGCTTTGTGGTACCCAACTACAGACCCTCAGTCAAAGTATTTGTCCAGTGTTCTGATCAGAGCCATGCTCTGATTTCCTTTGTCACCTTGAATAACTCATTGGAAGCATGTGGAAATGGGGCTCTTTAAACACAGGTAATTTTGAAATGGTCTTGATTTTCAAAGGTGCTGATGACGGACTATGTCGGCTGACTTAGTTATTCTGCCGCATCCTTCCCAAACTCCATTACATTCCGTGCTCTAATGATAATTGCTGTTTGTAGGCACAAGTGGTGGTGGATTCTAATGCTTTTACAATGTTTTCTTTTTAGGTAGACCTTACAATTTCTTGTAGCTTCTGAAATTCAAAAAATAGTAGTTTGAAACTTGAAAAAGGAGGCTTTAATACCACCTTTTGGCTTTATACTATTTTTCCCATGTCTTTTGGCTTTATCGCAGCCTGAACTGGATCCTGTTAGGATAATCTTGTTACAGATGGTCTTATTATTGTTTGAGCCATGCAAAACCGTGTGAACAGCATTCTTGAAGGATGCTAGCTTTTGTTCTTTTTCCTAAATACATGGTCCCTTTCTTGAAAATAACTTGCTGCGATGGTACCAGTTTTTCCTGTGCTGTATTTCATTAGCTGGGAATGTGTGCAGTAACTCACCAAAACAGTGGGAAACTTGCCAGCCATCCTGTTGAAGCGAGACCAGTCTGTCAAGGCAAATATCCAACAGCCAAACTAACGCTGGGGAAATAACTGTGGATAGACTGTCTTTACTAGATATTGACGTAGGGCGTCTGCAGTAAGTAAATTCTGTTTCCAGATCTCCAGCCTGATACTTGGCAACCTTCACTCTTTTGTCAGGCACTTCACACGCTTGAAGCTGTTGCTATTTTGTAAACAGTTCATGTGCCTGTTTCCTTCCTTCTCACCAGACTGAAGATGCTATGACTGTAATTGTTTACATGTTTATATGGGCAGATAAATCTACTCCTGAGCTATAAAAATTGCTTAAAAAACGCAGGCTGGTAAATCCAGAACAACAGTGGACAGATAGATGCATTCCATCAGGAAAGCTTTGCAGTGGCTAAGGGAGAGGAGCCTGAGATGTAGCAATTTCCACATACTTTGCCATCGTTCCTGTTACATCAGCTCACCTTCAGGACTGCAACACAGCCTATTGATGATACTGGAAGTATTTGCATGAATGTTTAGCTATGAAATGAATCTAATACACACTGCTTCATATGTGTTGCTCACTCTCATCTTTGAGTGCCTTTGAGAGCTTTTGAGTGTAAAGAATTTATTTAAAGTAAGCAAATTTTTTTTTTAATGTTTCTCGTTAACAGCCTGATTCAGACTCCACCAAACACTCTACTCCATCCAACAGCTCAAATCCAAGTGGTCCCCCGAGTCCCAACTCTCCTCATAGGAATCAGCTTACACTAGATGGACTGGACCAGTCAACCTGTGACGCGTAACGCTGCCGCTCGCACCATTCTGGCTTCGATCATCCGCTGCTCTGCGGAGCGCTCGAGCAGGGCAAGGCTGTCTCAGATGCTAGTGCCAAGACTGACACTGAATCTCTAGTGTTGTACAAGAATAATTATATATCCAGATTGTAGATACAAACTATTGAAACGAAGAAAATTCTTTACTAAATAGCGTTTGAGCTTTTTATGCAGAATTGTTCACTGCTCAGTTACGGTTGATTCCTTTCTGCACAGCTGTGACACAGTTTTATTGCATAGGAGCATTTAAGGCCACCAGTAAATAGTCTTATTCTTATGCTGAAAAAGAAATACAGATACTGATAATGTTGCTACAATATCGGGAATATTATTTTTCTATAGAATGATGTAATGTCTCATTAGCAGGAAATCCTTTTAGACACAATTTGGACCTCTAAATAGGAAATGCGAGCGGGTCTAGTTACATCCTCAAATGAATACACTTTTCCCTTTTTTCCCATAACTGTTTCCTAAATCTTAAGGAGAATGCTAGGAAGCTGTAGGTTGTTTCCAACATCAATAGAATCACCAGGAAGTCAAATAAAAGTTGGTTATAGTTTTGTGGCCTTTTAATTCATTTAGCCATTACATATACAGCTACATAACTGTATTTCTATCTTTCTACCAACTTTTTAGTCTTGTACATAGGACTACTGCCGGTTATCTTTTACCCGTACCCTGCTTTTTAGTCGTCATCAGTCAGTCATTAGTCAGGGCTTTTAAAATATTGGTAATTACTGCTGTGAAAAGAATTTTACTCCTAGTTCCTGCCTATCTCCTTCTGAGAAGTTGTTTCTCCTGGGTTTTTGGTGTAAGGACACACTACATTGTTTAGCTAGCAAGCCTTCTCGTGGACGTGTTGCCCTCAAAGTCTGCTTGACCTGAGGGACTATATCACACTAAAGCATCAATCTGTTTTACTGGTTACCAAAGTGGAACGTGAAGGATGTGTAACTGGGGGTGCTGCTTTTCTCATTAATTGTATCCTCACCTGCATGAAGACCCCATGATTATTAATCAAGTATTGATCATGTAGAAAAATGCACAACACACTCCTGTATATTTTGCTATGGCCCACGTGCAGTGGTGATGTTTTGCGTGTATATTTAATCTCATGCTTCCATGTATTATACATTTAGTAATCAAAGATTTGTGACCATGTTTCATTAAAAGCTTGTAATTAATTCAGTGGCTGGCATATCCAGTTTGTCATTGTCACACTAGTGTGCCTTCTGTGCCAATTTTATGACAGTTGGATGTCACTTATTTAAAATTTGGTTTAAATGGGCTAATGATATACCAGTGGCTAATGTTCTTTTCTGAAACACTGTATAGGACGTGCACTTATCTTTAGTTTAAACTGAGTGTTCTAGTCAACATTTAATCCTGTTACGTTAAGTGTTCGACAGTACTTGCTCTTTTTCTCAGATTCTTGATAAAGGGGCTCAGTTAGAGCTGGACACTACTGCTTTGGGGGTTTTCTGGTTTTTACTTTTTTAATGTAAGTCTAAGTCTTTGTAATTATTGAATTGTGAGAACATTTTTGAACAATTTACCTGTCAATAAAGCAGAAGAGGGAGGTTTTAAAGTTCATAGTTGTCTGTCTTGACATGTGAAAACAGTGTACTGCTGACACTTGCTTTAGTCTCCTGGTAAATTCACTTTGTTCACATGGATGTTTTACATAAACTGAAAGATACTTTGAAGCTCCGTACCTGAACACCAAAAGAAAGATGTCTGTCTCTGCACGTAAATGCACGTTCAGGAGCAATGGAAGTCCTTTTGGGGGAATACACTGTTGAAATGTTGTGCCCTTGGTTTGTGTTAGAGTTGTCTTTTCGTCGAGTCACTGGCCCAATTAATTAGTTTTTAAATTATGTATCTGACTGTTTCCTTATGGCTGAAGCGTAGTGAGGAGGCTGCAGGATCTATTCAGGCATCTGAAGGGTGATGAAACAATAAAGACTTTTGACTTGCTGTCGAAGCAGTGGTCCCAAAGAAACACCTAAAAACATCTCCAGGATTGTTGTGTGAATGGTGCAGCCCCTAATAGAGGATTTTTTAAAGCTCCTCTCACGCTCAGTGTTTGAGCACCACAGAGCTCTCTGTAGCTATAACAGAGCCAACATCTTCACTAGTGTGTCCTGGGTAAGTGTCCCTCATCCCTTACGGAGTGCCCAGCTCCTCCTGGATCCCTCCTCTGTTTGTCTCGTCCCTCTTACTCCAGGTTCTCCTAGTGGGGCAGGCCCAGGTGGGTATTTTGGACCTGGCTGTTCTTGCTCGACCAAACCTTCCTGGGCAAGGCCAGCAGGCTGGGACAGGTGGGCTTGGGAAGGTGCCCTGGGGATGGGGGTGGCGGCTGGCGGGAGGTTTGAGGGCTGTGTGCCGGAAGCCTTCTCACAAGTATTCATGCTAATCAGCCTTTGACTTTTAAAAAACATTTCTACTGCTCTTGAGCTGATTTTTCTCTGCACAGTGAGGACTTCGGATGACAACGAAGTCTTTAATTATGAGGGTACTAAATCATAGCACTCAGCAATGCCAGGGCTTGGTTATAATTTAAGCAGGAGAACATTTCTAGAAAAATAAATTAATTGCTTGGTATGAATACATTATTCTTTTTTTTTTTTTCCCCTCAAGTCTGGCCGAGCAGAATTCCTCCCCAAGTCCTCCACCACAGCCCTTTGCAAATCTTCTGTTCCCTTAAGGCTTCTGATGCTGCTTGCCGAAAGAATCTTCCTAAGCCCTCAGGAGAACTTTCAGAAATGCAGAAATACAAGACTCAGTGTGCAATGTTCCTCTGACAGTGCACTTTCTTTTCCCTGCAGGCTACCAGTCTGATATCACAAGTGAGGAATTGAGTTGAGTTATGCAAGGAATGAGGATAATTTGGCCTGCCTGCCCCTCTGCCTGTTCCACGCAGACATTGCACCAGGTCCCAAAGCCAGGGTGATGGGCGTATGGCTCACCAGAACATGTCGATCACTTCAGCACTCGTCTTCACCCCCGAAGGCTGTGTATTTTGAAATGCATCCTGTTGTCACTTGCTACCCAAGAGCTAAACCCGTCTGCCACCCCCTCTGGCTGTAGCACAGATGTGCTGAGAGCAAAGAGCTTCCAAAATAGATGCGATCTGCTGGGAGGGGGGTGTAATCACTCGCTTCGTGTTTGCAGGGGAAGTGCTTGACCCAGCTAAATCACAGGGAGGGGACCTCAATGTGGAAATGCTTGATGTCCAGGCATCCTCATTGTTCTCCACAGTGCCAAATTAGGCATCCTCAGGAGAAAGCAGCACATAAAAATCGTAAGGGCTGGCAGTGGTAATCTAAATAAAGCACTGAGAAGCAGGGAAGCGTTTGAGGGAAGAGGTGACTGTGGGGACTGAACTGTACCCTTAGGAGCGTTAAGCAAAGAAACGGTGAAAGGTTTCACGTCATACCCACAAGCGTTCTCTTGCTGCTGAGTTTAGCCTGGTTTAAAAGGAAAAGAAAAAAAAAGAGATGGTATTCTTGCATGCTGCACTACTGGAGCATCTCATGTTCAGTGTGCACCCCGACTGCTCTGCACGAAGCAGCTCCAGCAGGCAGGAGTGAGGAGGACGTGCCAGAAAGTACCATTCACCTGCCCAGCCCTTGCAGCAGGTCTGGAACCCCTTCTGCCTGCTGGCACCCCTGTAAACGTGGCTCCTGTCTCCATTTCTCTTTACACCCCTCCTCAGCAGCCTTGTGCTCCTCACATCTGCAGCCACTACAGCCCTTTCCCAGCAGCAACACAGGGCCAGCGAGCTCTGGTTTGCAGGAGGAGGCCAGGAGGACAAGGGCAGCAGGAGGGAAGGCACAGTGCTTGGGAAGAGCCAGCACCATCCCAGTGCTCCCTGGCAGAGCCCCCCCCAAAGGCATTTCTGTAGGCAGGGGGCAATGACAAGAGTGGACATCAGCTGCACGTCTGTTGCGGAGTGCCAGGGAAAGCCAGATGTTGGCAGAGCATGTCCCAGTTGTGAACGATGCTCAGACCTGCGTTCCGGCTGGGTTAGCTGAGGACAGGAGCAGAAAACAGCAGGACGTGCGCAGCAAGCGGGAGCTGCAGTGCTGCGCTCCAGCCAGAGGAGGAACATGAACTCAGGAATCAGCCGGTTCCCATCCTTGCAGCAAATATTTTCCCTGCTCCCCAATGAGCTGCAGCACTTTTTTGTCACCTGACTACGCACGTTTATGCAGCTTTATTGGTTGGTTCCCCATAGATAAAGCACTCGGATTTTTTTGTGCAGCATGGCCTGCTTTCCAGTTTCTTACGCAGTCCCTGCTCTGTGGTCCCGTGAGGAAGAGCAGTGCAGAGCCCTGCATGCTGGTGGAGGAGATGGCCACTGCCACCCTGCAGCGCCTTGGCCAGCCCCTGCCAAAGCCCACGATTCGCTGCTGCTACCTCCTGCCAAAAAAAACCACAGAAAAGCATCTGTCCCAGTCTGTTTGTAGGCTCTGTGCTGCCTGCTGCACTGTCTGAATCTGGATTTGCACAACTTCTGTGAGCAGTTGTAACACGTGGAGGGAAGGAACAATGATACGAGTCTGTGTCCATTAATACTGTGCCAGTCGCTTTTTCTTTTAAGACCGCGGGAAACAATGACTCCTGAGATCTTGCCATTAACACTAATGCATTTTGCATTAGTCTGTCACAGCAGGGACCCCTGACTCTCAGGACCAAGAGCAAAACAAAGCCATCAGGTGCCCAGCTGTGGGGCGCACAGCCTCAGTGACATAAACCACCCATTTAATGCGCTGCTTACCGAAGGTGTCTGTGAATTAAATTCCTTGCTTAGGCAGGATCCCAGGAGAGACCTTTACGCACCGAAACCCGTGGCGTCACCCTGCCTGCGCCGCGGGCTGTCTGCGTGCGGCTGTGCGCAGGGCAGTGATCGTCGATACAGCTGCTTTCCAGCAGCTGTTGGCCCCCGGCATCGCAAACGGACTCTGGCGCTGCCATATTTCTGCAGAGCTCCCCCCCTCCCCGTGACGCTTTCTGTACGAGCAAGCGAATGTGGCTCCTGAAGGAAAAGTACAGACTGTGCTCTGGTAGCACGCTGACAAAAATTGATCTCTACTTTAATTAAAGCCTCTATTGTAAGTGACCTCGAGCAGCTAATGCATTTTAAAAACGAAGCCTCGCCAGCAGTAAATCCATACACCGCAGTACGGAGGTGTTACCAGGCGGTGAGCCGTGCCGCAGGGTGCCTGGTGTCCCTCTGCCCCCTGGGACCATCCCATCTCAGGGGCACACGCCTGCCCGTGACCCACGCCGACATCCCCGCATGCCCAGGTGGGTCGCAGAGCTGCTCGCAGGGGATAAATGCCATCCTGACACCATCTTGTCTGCTGGTCCTTGTTGCCACAAGGTTGTTACCTCCCCCCGAAACATGGCCACAGGGTGCTCTTGCCTCTCACCTTCTCCATAAGTTGTGGGAGATGCTGCCACGAAGATGCCTCATGATCCTGGGGCGAGGGGCCCAATAAACAACAGCAGGAGGGAAGCTTTTCACTCCAGGATGAGGAGCTCCTGGGGGAATGGCCCCAAGCTCTCTCCTGGCACAAGGCAGGGCTGGGGTGAGGGGCTGCTCTGTGCAACAGCCTCCAGCATGCAGTGCTGCGGCAGCTGGGAAAAATCAGTCATGTTCAGTTAAAGGCTTGTAAGCTAGAGGGGACTCAGTCACTTGCAATGAACTGATTTGAAAGGGAAAAAGAGCACAAAAGGCTCTCACAAGGAGCAAGTAAAACACCCGTACAGACACAAATGCCCCCTTGGCAGCAAGGCCCAGCAGCTCTGCGGGGCCAGCGGACACTGCGGCTGCTCTCGCAGCACCATGGGAACATCACAGATGTTGCTGCACCATGTACACACTGACCCCTGGGCTCTGGGGAGTTGTCTGGCCTTGTAGGGTCCATATGAGGGCTTGGAGTCAGGGGTTATTGCTTGGGTTCACATCACTGGAGTGCTCTGTGTGCTGTGGGGTGAGTTTGGGGGACCCAGCCCTAGGTCACTGCACTCCACAGAGATGCGCTTGTTGCAGGGCCACAGGATGGTGGGACATGGTTATTCCCAACTTGCCAGTGTCAGCCACCAGCTGCAGCAGCCGATGGCTTCCTCTGCATTTCAACCGTGCTGGTGGCTGCTTCACTTGGTACCAAGTGCCTGACAGCTGCAGCAGATGCTCCTGCCCTGGAAAGCTGCTTTTCATCCCAGTGCTGCCAGAGGGGCACCCCAGCAGAGACGTGCGTGGATGAAACCCCCAAGCACAGACCTGCCAGCCCTGGCTCTGCGCTGCTTGCAAAGCAGCGGCAGCAACCAGGGTCATGGAGACAGTCTTGTCTTGTTCCCTGCCAGGTTCGTGTTTTGTGTCCTATCTGCTTGCCCTGCCCATTACTGGAGGCCTCTCTGAGGGGAGGGGGGCAGCAGGGCCCATCTCACGGCCATGTGCTGCCCGTCACCCTTTGTCAGGGCTCTGATGCACCTAATGATGAATTCCCAGGCCTTTGAGAAGGGATTATGTCTTCCAGAGACTAGAACAAAACATAATAAACTTAAAATAGCTGCTTCCTTATGGAATATGCCAACAAGCCCTACTGAAAACCCAGTAGAGTGTAAATTTGCATAAATTAGCATACATCTCCATAATTTCAGCCTCACCCATCAGACCTGCTCCCGTAATGAAGTGCCGCCTGACATTGTAGGCAGCTGAGGATATTTGACACACGCCAGGCTGCAGACGCCACTGCTAACGAGGCCCCTCGGTGCCAACTGCCCTGACTCTCCTTAGAAGTGGACCAGCGTGACTGTCCCCAGCCATCGGGTTCCTGCCTGATCCCCTCCCCAGGGACCTCCTACATTGGCACTGAACCTCTTTCCCCTTGTGCCTCTAGAAGAAATGCTCTCTCACTGCCGGGAATAACATGATAAACCCTCAGGTAGGTCCAAGAGGGTCCCACAACTGTCAGATGGGCACAGGTGGGAGGAGAAAGCTCAGATGGCTCAGCAGAGGGGATGGGGAGCTGTTTGCTCAGGACTGTGCCTCGTGACAGTGCCCAGGGGACAGGAGTGAGGTCCCTGAGAAGAGGAACAGGGGACCCTGAGCAGAGATCTCCCTGCACCAAGCGTGCTTGCTGGAAGGCAAAATAATCTCCTTTTAAACCCAGCTAATGGGTCCAAACCCTGAAGGCTCCTGGCTGCAATTTGAGATGTGTTTGAGCACTGAATTTTCATCACATCCATGGATCCATCCTTTAACCTGCTGTGAGCCCTGGGCGTATCCAGCATGGTGCTGGCTAAAGCACACGCTGCTGAGTTTTAGACCACAGCATCCCCAGGTGTCACGCAAGACCCAAATCTCAATGTTGAACTGCATAAAACAGACTGACAACTACAAAATGCAGTCTAAAAAACAGAAGCATCACCGGGAGGCCATGCCTACGCAGCTGAACCCTTACAGCGAAGGTTTGCTGTGGTTTCCTTCACCACATGGACATTTTTATTCAGGTAGGATCTGCTTGACTGTGATGTGAGTGGCTGCCTCTGGCACGGTCCCATGCTGTCAGGTCTCCGTCTTGCTTGCATCGTACAGAGGGTTGATGTAGAAGACCTGGTAGTCTTTGGGAGCCATCTCCTGTGGCATCTCCTCTTCAGGGTCAGCACTTGGTGGCTCCTGCAGCAGTGAGGGAGGGAAAAGCAGCTGATGGGAAAGCGAAGCAAAACCCTTGGCAAAATCCACCCAGAGCTGAGTCCCTGTGGCAGCCGAGGAGCTGGTGACCCGTGGAAAGATGGGACCGTCGGACAAACCCCTCCTGGCCTGGGAGAAGGAGGAAGGAGCCCTGCTGGGTGCATTGCACCTCCAACAGCACTGGAGAGGGCTCTGGCTGGGGCCCCGCCACCTCCTGCCCAAATCCCTGAGCAACCCCATTTCCCCAAGCAGTGGCGACTCACCACGTCAAACATGGGGTTGTCAAAGCCTTTGTCACCAGTTGGCTCAGGGGACACCGGGTCCTCCGCTCTGTCCCAGGGCCGGGGGATGTGCAGGGTGGACAGCCTGGGGAGAGACCTGGACATCATCCACCCGTATCCCACCCATTCCAGTAGCAGCCCCAGCGAAAACACTGCACCTTCAGGAGGTGGATGGGAAAACATGGGGCCAACGTTTTGGGCTTTCTTTGAAATGGGATGTTTCTACCCTTTCCCAGGAAAAAGCTGCCCTATCCAGCAGAAACCAGTAAACCTGGAGGGCTGGGACCTGTATCCTGGAGTGAAGAGTTTCTCAGAGGCAGCACAGATTTTGCTTCAGAGCCATCACTCTCCCCCGCATAGCCTAAAATGAATTGCCACAGAGCTCACACCTGTTCCCAAAGCAATCTCAACAAGGACTAATTATTTTTATCATTACTTTTATCATGTTATCCTTTTATCATCTTTATCACCATCACGACTTTTATTATTTTCTTCATTATTCCTGTGCTAAGGTTCCCATTCACTGAGCATCATTCCCTGCATCAACCCCTGGTGCCAGCGGGCTCAGCAGTGAGTCCACACACATCACCACAGGTCCTAGGGGCTCACCGATACTTAGTGCGACAGCTGTGGCACAGGCTCCGCATAAGCAATTGCAGGAGCTGTGCTAGTATAATTGCAGGAGCTGGAGTCTTGTGTCCAGCTCTGGAGCCCTTGGTACAGCGCAGACATGGACCTGCTGGAGAGGAGCCAGAAGAGGCGACAAAAAAGATCAGAGGGCTGGAACAGCTCTGCTGTGAGGACAGGCCGAGAGTTGAGGTTGTTCAGCCTGGAGAAGAGAAGACTCTAGGGAGACCTTATTACAACCTTTCAGTACTTAAAAGGGGCCTATAAGAAAGATGGGGACAGATTTTTCAGCAGGGCATGTTGTGATAGGACAAGAGGTAATGGTTTTAAACTAAGAGAGGGGAGATTCAGGCCAGACATGAGGGAGAAACCTTTTACAATGAAGGTGGGTGAAACCCTGGCCCAGGTTGCCCTGAGAGGTGGTGGATGCCCCATCCCTGGAGACATTCAAGGCCAGGCTGGACGGGGCTCTGAGCAACTTGATCTGCTTGAAGATGTCCCTGCTCATTGCAGGGGGGTTGGACTACATAGACCTTTGAAGGTCCTTTCCAGCCTAAACCATTCTATGATTATCTGCAGGGAGGCTGTGCCTGTCCCTTTTCACTGGAAATAAGCTGAATTCCCTGTTTTGCTGGTGGTAGGATGGCTCTGCTGCATGCAGACAGACGCTGTAGGCTCCCAGAGCCACCTGCCTAATTTGCAGCATCCCTGCCAGCATCGGACACCTCCTTGATGCTCAGCAGCACTTCCCGAAAGGACACCTGCCCTGGAGCTGCCCAGGGACGCGCAGCAGGAGCAGGTCAGCCGGGGACATGGCCTGGGCTGGGGTTCAGCTCCGTCTCCTGTAGCTACACGAACTTCCCTCCTGCTGCTGACAGAGCTGGTTTCAAAGGCCTGTCCGGCATCCAAAGAAGTGTCAGTGGAAGATAAATCATTAGGTAGCAATTATGGGTTGGGAGTTTTATTTAGAAATTAAATGAAGGCGCAGGTTTATTGCTAAGAAATGTCATGTCAGCACGTGCCGAGTGGCAGGGCAAGAGTCCCTGGCCACGGCCACTGCTGCGTAGCGCGTAAGCCCCACAGAGAAACTGAGAAGAGAGAAACCACCTGGCTTGTGAGCCTGTGATACAGCCAGCCCAAGCACTGGGGAGCTCAGCATCCCCTGGCAGATATCAGTGAACTTTGCATGGGCAAATTTAAGCAATTCTCTCTCACTGGTTGTAAATTGTGAGGGTCCATCCCATTTGCCCCCAGTCAGGTAGGTGAGATGAGCCACAGCAGCTCAGCGGAGTGCCTCACGCACAAAGACATCCACCAATAAACCCTGCAAAACCCTCCACATGGAGGTGGGTGCCTGATCAAGGAGCAAAGGTGGGCACTGCTGCCATGCCCTATTCACTGCTGGAGCCGATCTCTGAGCTGTGAGGGGAAAAGGCAATGGAGAAGGGACATTTCTGACCAGATTCCACCTGCAGTCAGGTGCTGTGTCCCCTGGCATCCCTCCCCTGGGACCTGCACACTGATCTCTGCACAGTGTGAGCAACTAGTACACCAGAAGTTACATTTTCTTCTGTATGCTGTCAGGCCTTTCATGGCTACAAAGCTACAGGATGAGAGCTTTGAATTATTTTGGTGCACTTCTCTTTAGCAGCTGGCAGTTTCGGCCCTCCATCCCTGGGCAGGGCTGCAAACCAGTGGTTACAAGGAACAAAAGATTTCACTGGGCAGCATGACCAGGCTGTGCAGAGCTCCAGCTGAGCTACAGCAGCCCTGCACCATGCCAAGAAGCAACTCCTCCTGGCCACAGAGGAGTCTGAAGTACCAGTCCAAGAGTATAAAAGTGTTTTTCTGTGACCTCACCTCCAGTAAGCCAGGAGGAAAAAGAGTAATAGTTTTAAATTAAAAGGGAGTAGATTGACATTATGTATAAGGAAGAAATTCTTCACTATGAGGGTCGTGACACACTGGAACAGGCTGCCCAGAGAAGCTGTGGCTGCCCCATCATTGGAAGTGTTCAAGGCCAGGTTGGATGGGGGTTTGATCAACCTGGTCTAGTGGAAGGTGTCCCTGCCCATTGCAGGGTGGGTGGACTAGATGATCTTCAAAGGTTCCTTCCAACCCAAACCATTCTGTGATTCTGTGAACCAGTAATGTTGGGTATAGCAGACTGCCTGGCCACACCCACCACCATGGGAGCTCTGGGCAGCACTGCATGTCCCTGTGCCACCAGGCTAGCTGGAAGGACAGCTTGGGGTGACAGCTGCCCCTCAGCAGGAGAAGCCTGACCACATGCTGCCAGCAGAAGCCCCATCCATACCTTAGCTTTCCCTTTTTGTAGAAAAAGAGGATCCCTCCAAGCAACAGGAGACTGAAGAGCAGCCCAAAGACAGTCCCTGCTGTGGTCCTGCTCAATTCATGGCTCTCCACTTGTCCGCTGAAAGTGCTGCCAGTGGCTACCTCCATTTTCCCACTTGAAATGCCAAGTGCTTCACCTGGGAAAGGGCAGGAAGAGACAGGGTGAGGAGCAGAGAGAGCAACATATCCCCCACACCCACACATCACCCCAACTCACACGCAAGACAGAGGGAGCATGCAGCTGGGTCTGGCACTGCTCACCTAGTTGATCACTTCCTGGGGACAGGGGTGGGATACACAGCTGGTTGGACTCAACTGGGACAAGCCCATGAGGGTCTGCTACCCACACGACCACCACCAGGTCCCTTGTCTGCAGTCTGCATGCTCATCCCCCAGCTTGCGTGGCCATCTCCACACGCAGCATTCTGGTTGGAAAGCAGCTCTACAGAGAGGGGCCTTGAGGTCCTGGTGGGTACCAAGCCAACCACAGCCAAATATGACGTGGAAGGGCAACAATATTCTTGGGCTGCATGAAGAGGATGGGTGGCTATCAGGTCAAGGGAGGTGACCCTTCCCCCCTGCTCTGCCCTGGCAAGACACAGCTGGAGTGCTGAGCCAGGCTCTTCTCAGTGGTGCCCATTGACAGGGCAAGAGGCAATGGGCACAAATTGAAATAGAGGAAATTCCACTTAAACATAACAAAAAAAAGTTTTACTGCCAAGGTGACCGGTTGTGGGGACAGGTTGCCTGGAGGTGTTGTGGAGTCTCCATCCTTGAGGAGATTCAAAACACAACTAGACACAGCCCTGGACAACCTGCTCTCAGGGGGCAGTAGGAAAGATTGTCTCCAGAGCTCCCTGCCAACCTGGATAATTCTGATCCTGCAGTTCTGCTCTGCTCACACCACTGTACTACTATAATTAAAACAGTAAAATCTCTGGGTAAGCAAAGTTCACTGCTAAAATCATCAGAAACACAAAGTGTGTGTGCTAGGAGGGCTTAGAGCTGTGCCAGACTAGACAGATGAGGACGAGGACTTTAGGAGTGTTCAACTCACGGAGCCTCAGTCAAGCTGCCACTTAACTCCCCTGTGAATCCCTGGTAAAAGAGCAGGGACACAGGGCTGCCATGTGGGCTGCTGGCTGGGGACAAAGAGCTCTGGACCACAGTGGCTTTAGGTGCACCCACAGAGGACCCGCTGAGGAGGAGGGCGGTGTTACCGTGCTGTGCTATGTCCTCCATGACATCTGCTGCCAGCTGCGCCGCAGCAGCGCCGGTCTGCGCTCCCGCCCTGTCATCGATCAGCACGATTTGGATGAGAGGAGTGGAGCTTCGGGGTATGAGTCCCAGGAAGGTCTGCGCTTTGTGCACCTTGGATATGGCCATCCGCACACCGGCGTACTTGGGCTTTTCAAAACACAAGGCAACATGTAAAGCCCATGAGAGCAGTAGGCAGAAATCAGTCACCCCTACAGATAGCCACAATGGATGCACCAGCAATGCCCACCTATAAATCTTCATGTGAGTCCCATCACAGAGCTGCCATCCCTGCTATCGCAGTGCTGTTTGGTTTCATATCTTCCCTCCCTTCCAAGCTGTGACCAGCACTCAGCACTCAGCATCCCCCTGCAGAAGCGAGTGCACCGAGAAAGCAATTTCGTGCAGCACACCCATTAAATACTGTATTAAGACGTGCAGCTGGAAGGAGGGCAGGCAGCAGGCTTTCAGCTCGGGATCAATAGAGCAATACTCTGATATCGATCCTCCCAGGGTAACTCAGGGCACGCCTCCACCTCCTGGCAGCTCCCAGCCAGGAGGAAGGATGTCACACTGCGTCTGACAAGTAACAGCATGGAGCGATGCCTTGTAGAGCGTGTATCTGAGTGCTGACCAGTGCCGGTAACCCACCCAGTGCTTTCCCACTGGGAAATAAAAAGCAGTTGAGCATTGGGAATGATCTCCCAGAGTCTGTGGGATGTGCTGCAGAGAGTCTGCATGATCCCAACTGCATGGGCTGACCTCCCATGTTATCTCCACCTGACCTGCTGGCTGACCCTTCATGTTTTCTAGACCAGGGTTTCCGGCAAGCCCTGCCACATCCTTCCCCATGTGCACACCAGAAGTTGCTCCTGCTGTGCGGTGAGAGGTGCACCATGGCTGGGGGGGAGCAAGGGAGACCGCACCAACCCACACGTCAAGTTGACACATCCAAGAGGCAAAACGTGGGGGATGAGCCCAGCAGGGTGTTGGGAAGAGAAGCTGAAGCCCCTGCATCTCTGGGACCACATGTCCCCCCAGACACCCCTGGTGGTTTGCACTTTTGTTAGCCCACACTGATCTGTCAGGCTGACATACCTGGCTCAGCAAGGTTTGGACAAGTCTGTCCCGATACTTCTGCAAGTCAAAATCAGGAGTGAAATCCAGGCTAACAGTAGCTCCTGCAGCTCAAAAACAGACAAGACATTACCACTGAGCCTGGGCAGAGATCTGCTGTGGTGGCACAGCTCCAACTGCCATGAAAGGTCCTTCCGGTACCTTTGTGCAACTGGTCTGGCTGGGTTTGGTCGAAGGCTTTTGGTTTCCACCATATTCCAGAGAGAGGCTTGCACTGGAGAGCTTTCTCCTGTACATTCCCCCTTGGGAAGCTCTGCATGTACCTGGGTTTTGGGGCTGTGAGGCTGTGACTCAGCAGCCCTGCCCTGGCTTTGGAGGAAGGGTGGAAAGGAGGGGACACCTGCATTCCCCATGTCATTGCACTGCAGTCATTGGGTCAAAGATTTTCCTTGGAAAGATAAAGGTAAGTATTTGTTGAAATATTAAATTGTCCTCAAGTCTTTAAGAGGTTCTGCTTTTAGGAGCACATGAGAGAAAAATATGGTGCCATTTCAACGAATTTGGTGTGATATACTATCTGGGTACCAGTTGTCCATGAAAAATTCTCCTTAACAACCTCCTAGGTAGATTAATGGAGAAGTGCCAATAGCAGAGGGAATGATGTCAATCTGCATGTTTTTATTTTAAATGAAATGAAACAAACTCGCTCTTGGAAAGCTGACATTATGGTGGAAAACGTGCATTTTTTCTGAGTGTTTTCTGCTGCATAAACTCAGCAGAGCCCTATTAGCTTGACAAGCTGTGACATCCTGACAGGATAAACCAGAGACAGGGACGAAGGGCTGCAAGTCAGAACAGGCTCCCAAAATCCAGGCTGATGTTTCAGAGAGATGCCCTGGGATGGTAGCAAGTGGGATGCAGATGGGACCTCTGGGTGGGACCCATGGGAGCAGCGCCACAGCAAAACTTCAGCCCATGAGCACCAACCAGCAACAACCCCTACACCCAGTTTTCTTCTGCAGAGCCAGGGGAAGGGGGCTGGTGCAATAGGGAGGAGGAATAGGAACATGCCCCCCACTCACCACAGACCCCACAGCAGTGGCCAAGGGGCTGCAAAGGGCTCTGGCATGTCAGCACTGGGCACTGCCTGCCTGATGCCCTGAGCAGGGCTGTGCAGATGCGGTGGCCATCCTAAAGGAGAACAGGGCAGCATCAGTCCCTCGCTCCCCCTTGTCCCCTAAAATTGCAATGGCACTCCCCCTAAGTTATAACGGAAGGACTCACCAGGGTGTTCCCGCAGACACAGCCGGACTTGTCGGGACAGCCAGTGCCTGTCACCTGGAGGGTGCCATTGCCATGAAACTGCAGCGGGGCAGAGGGGCCCCTCAGGTACCCAGCCCAGGCCTCGGGGCTGCTGAGCTCCTGAGAGGGAAAGAGCAGCAAAGCGGGTGAGTGTCCCCAACCAGGTCCCAGTACTGTCCTCAGGTAGCCAGCTGTGACACCTGGATGTGTAATGTCACGTCTGATGGCCAGCTGAGGCAGCCCCGCCACAGGTGATGAGCGCGTCAGGAAAATTCTGCCACTACAACCATATGGGCTTTTCTAAGAGGCCAAGAGGAAAACCCTTTCTGATTTAAAACTAAAAAAAGGACCACAAATAAGTCATGAGATGTCTGGGCTTTTTTAATTCATGTTTTCCCTCTTTCAACTGGACCACAGAATTCAGTTCATCAGCTTTTAAGTCTGGAAGGAAGGGGGTGGATCTGTGGTGTTTTCCTTCAATCTGGAAAGCATTTCAGTGGGCTCAGCATTAGCAAAGGCTGAGCTGGACTGACCAGCCTTGTCCTACCAAGGCAATGGTTAAATCTCTCACCCACTGCCTTCCATTGGAGGCTTCTCCATGCGCTGGGACAGCAGGATTTCTCATGCCCTGAGGCGAAAATACCACACAGAGAGCAAGGAGTGGGCTGGCTACAAAAAGTAACCCATAAGTTCAGTGTTTAGGGAATATGCTATAATCACCAAAAAAAAAGGCGTTTTCTCCTTCCATCTCACCATTCAGCAGCAGCCTCTGCCCCAGCTGCAGTTCCTGGTGGGGTGGATTTGTGAGGGATAACGTGCTGTGGGGTGGCCCCTGGCCATCATCAGGACTAGCATGACTTTGAGCACCCAGGACCACCCACTTCTGCATCCCCAGGGCTGTGTGTGCTCCCACTGAGCTCCATCAGGGTCTTGCCTTGTCCAGACTCACCTGCACCTGCCTGGACACCAGCTGAGGTCAAAACCCAGTTACCTAATGATTGGCCCCGAAATGGTGGATCCCAGGCAGTGCAGGCATAGAAATAATAAATAACTTACGAAATGTCTGCTACATCTCCCACTCCTGAAGGGAGCATGTGTTTACTGCTGCAGTGCCTGCGATCTTTCACTCCTCCAACCAGCGAGGGAAGGGGCTTGTCGTGTGCCTGATTCCCAGGCTGAAGCGCAGCAGGCTGTCAGCATTTCTATAATTGTTCCTCAGATCAATTAAAGAGCAGTAGCGAACCAAAACTGGGAGGCCAGGCCATGGACTGTGTTAAGGCTGGGGGTGGGAGGGAGGTGTTCTTAGAGGGTCCCTGAGCAAAGTGGTTGCAGACATGTGTCTGGGAAAGGAGCAGCTCCTGGGCACTCAAAAAGATGCTGTTTCCCAGCTTTTTGACCCATGCACATTGGCTTTTTTCAATGCGAATACTGAGATGGCCTGTGCTTCCACAGCACAGGGAGGGAGGCGATAACAAAGCAGTAGAGGAAAAAAAGTCATTGAGATGATGCACAGTAGCAGGGGCCCATGGGCCGTGGAAGCACCCCATCACCCCATGCAGCACTGCTTCTCCATCCCCGGCTGGTCCTTCCTCTCCTGACCTGCTCTGGGGCTGTGGCAAGGAGGTGTCACAACAGTTTCTCAGCATCCCTGCATTACCTGGCCCATGAGAGAGATACTGCGGAGATGAATCACTTGCTGTGATGAGTCGATGTTTACCCGGAAGGATGTTTGGGGCTGGAAGATAACATCGTCATAGTGGCATGGAACACGTTCCTCATCCACGGAAAAAATGCGTCCGCTTGGCTCGAGCTCCCTGCCGGGAGACACAACCTGCCACAGTGTGGGATCAAACCACGTGTGGTCCTCGGCGCTGGCAAACCTCACTGTCACACCTGGGAAAGCAACAGGAGAGGCTTAGAGTGACCCAGACCCAAATCTTCAGCCTCAATGGATGCATATGGGCTGATACAACCAGGCACTGCCTTGTCCGAAGCAGAGGAGGCCACTTCGTGTGCAGGGAGTGAAGGGCCAGCCATGGCATCACCTTCCCAGTGGCTGCTGCAGGCACCTCCCGGGGCCCAGTGGGCATTTGACACAGCTTTCTGGTGCTCAGGGCTGGGGTCTCAGCGGATCAGCCCAGACCCCACTCCTGGCTGCAGACGCCCAGCCCCAGATCCCACAGGACATTTTCCCACCCCTTCTTCAAAGCTGACCCTTACGGTTAGGGAGAAAAACAGCCAGAGAGCCCAAATGCTGTGTAACAGCTAAAATAAAAGATAAAAATGGGTATGATAATTCACATCCGTTTCCAAGCAGCCTGGGAGGCCTGCGGAAACATGACCTGCCCTGTTCCCTTCAGAGGGTAACCTCAAAACCAGTAAGCCATTTAGCCATTAATTATTTAACCATTAACCATCTCCCTTTTGGTCACAGTCAGTACCATCAAGCAGTGCTCTGCTTCCTTCTCACCCTTCCCCAAGGGTTGAATCCTTACTGATTCAGTTAGCATGCAGACATCTATTGACTGAACTATTTGCATTTGCTTTAAAACCATGTTTTAAAAGAATCAGTTTGTGAAAGTTGCCCCAGAAACACCTGTTGATTTCAGGAGAGCAGCAGGAAAAGCCCAGTGCAAAGTATAGCTGCCAGAGCATCCCTGATGGGAGGCAAACAGCCCCAAAGCAGAAAAACAGTGAGTGAGAGATTTCGGAGTGGTTCCAGGTAGCCTGATGCTACAGTCCTTCCTCTGGAAAGACCTGTTTGGGCTTTATCTCTGTTTGTTTGGTTTGTTTTTTTTGCCAGTCAGAACACAGGCACAGGTGCTTCTCTTGGACTTTTCCTTTCCTGCAGCCAAACTAAAGAGTTGCTTGCCACTGAAAGCATCAGGTAGCTCTTAAATACCCAAAATGCATCTCCTAGCAAACAGCTTTCAGACCAATAACAGGCACCAATGAAAGAAACCCACTGCCCCAGTCACTGCAAACCTGGGCTGGAGGCTGAGCAGGGAGGGAAGGATGAGATTGCACCAAAATGCCTGTGATGGCTGCAGTTCAGCTCACCTGTGTGTAATTCCTAACCAGTTTTCTTTAGAAATACCATGGCAAATAAAACGAGGGCTTTGATGTGGCTACATGCTTCATAGACAGGGTAAAATACAAACAATATTTGCCTCTATGCTACTACTTCAAAGGCTTCTCTGCTATAATTACTTTTTTAGAAGTCAGGTGATCTAGCAGGAAAAAAAGATCTGGTGTTAGGGAAGTCAAGAAAGTAAAGGTAGGTATTAGAACAGGAGTGACTCACTGTGGTCTGATGTGGGACGGCAAAGACCTTTGTAGAAGCATTTGGGCTGAATTTATATGATTAATCATGGGCTGATGGGGTGACTGGTCTGAGCACAAAATACCTGAGTCACAGCCTGGATCCCAGCTGCCATCAAAAGCTGCAAATCCTGCGCCAGATGCCAGCACGAATTCTCCGTTCAGGGGCAGGTACTAGATGAAGAGATTCAGAGTGTTACTGTGTGGTCCCGCTGCCAGCCACCCAGGCTTGTAATCAAATAACAGCGCTAATTATTAGGCTGCCTATTACACTTGCTATCTCTGAGGCATTTTACAGTCATTAGGTGTTACCTTCACCATGCCCTATGTTAATGGGAAAGTATCATCTCCCATTTTTACAGATGGGGACGCTGTGATGTGGAGAGACAGTTTGACATTATCTTCCAGTAACACAGAAAAGCATGAAGCGTTCAGGGGAGCAAGAACAAGGAAAAAGCAAAATAAGCTCTTTCAACAGCTCCTTCCTTCTCTTGCACACACACTCCTATCAGCTCAGAAATGGCTTTATACATTGATATGACAAGAAAAATTCAACCTTACTCTGCAAAGGCCCAAAGGTCCCCTTGCTTAATGGGTTCCCATCTCCAGGGGCTGTGCTTGCCCCCCAGAAAAACAACTCAGGAGCTCAAGTGATGCTCAGGGAGGTATCAGCTAGTGGAATCATGCTCGGTGGGAGCTAAGGAAAGCAAACAGTGGTATTTAGTGCAATTTGACATAACTATACCCTCTTCTTATACTCACTGGGTAGGACATCATCAGCAGGCAATTGGTGTCAACATGCTTGCCTGGCTTCAGCCTAGCCAGGCTTCTGCTCCAGAGCGTCAGGACGACCTCTGCCCTCCTCAACAAGTGGAGCTTCACCACAGGGTCTTTTCAGCCAGGAGCTGTGGCCTCCTGGGTCACCAGCCAGCACCGCTGACTCTGGGACTGGCCTTGGCAAACAACCGAGTCAGGCGACTCGTTCACAGCACATGGGTTATTCAGCCCATCTCATCTTATTTTCCACTTAAAACTTCCAAGGAGAAAGTCAGGTTTTCGCCCCAGTATTTTCACATGTCAAGAAGTGATGTTCAGTGCTCCCTTCTCCTCTAACCTTATCCAGAGTTTTAGCATTGCTCTCCAGACAGCATCTGGAAGACTTCCAGGGCTGTGTTATGCCAATGCACTGGGGCCTGTGCACATTAGATGGGATTTTAAGGTTTCATCTACTTAATTGGTCTTTAAATAAGCATTTAGGTTAGAGAAAGCAAGTCTTGTGAATGACTGCTGCGGGTGGCTGCAATAGCTCTCTGCCCTTGGGCAGTCTTACTTGAGGATGCTCTGTCCCATACAGGTACCACCTTGGTTGGAGGGATGGACATGGCGAAAAGCTCCTCATCCCCAAGCCATAGGCAGCTATTTAGAAGTTTGGTGCTGTGTTTTGGAGACCATAGTCTTAGTCCCCTTCTTGGTTCAGGAACCATGAAAAGCCAGGGCAGAGAGCAGACGGTGGCTACCACCAAGAAGAGCCCCACAGTGCTGCTGTGCATCGCCCACTTCAGACCTTGTACTTCCACACTTTGGACTGGAGAAGAGGTGATAATAAGGTGAATAGCTGAGATGTGGGCACCATCGGCCCCATGGGTCTGGAAGAAACCTTTGCCTGTAGACACCTCTCCACCCAACCATAGCATGTACAGTGCCTAACTGGAAACAGTGTAATCATGTTCTCTGAATCTGTCTTAGTCTTGACTAAAGCAAATTTTTCCAATACTAAAGCACTGAAAGAGGCTGAAAGGTCTGCCAGGAGAAGAATGGCAACATGCCCTATATCTGCAGATATAAAAGCTGTGCCTAGTGACGTTTTGAGGCTCAGGACTTAGCCTGCTTTGAGCTGGACAAAGTCTATGCCACCAACAGCTTTCGCAAGGTGTTTCACTTCAGAAGTGCCCTGGCTTGTTTTCTGTAAGCCCACACAAGAACTGGGACACTTGTCCCAAGGAAGTGGGACACTTTGGGGCAGATGGCTACCACCAGTACCCAGGGCAGGTATCACCAGTGTTGCTGTCCCAAACTGGCTGGTCTATCTCAGGCTGGGGCCCCTCACCGCTGCCTCTTGCCTGGTTTGCGGGTTGCTACCCTGCAGCCTGCTGTGCCTGATGCAGCTGAGCAGGGAGTGTGGCCAGCTGGCTGCTGGGGCTCTGAGCTGCTCAGGATGGGTTTTGGATGGGATGCAGTGGATCGTTTCACCACCGCAGGGTGAAACTGCTCTTCTCAGCAGTCACATGTGGCCACTTGGGCCCGTAGCTCCAGGGATCTTTGGGTGGAGGAGTTTAAATCAGAGATCAGCTGCTGGTGACAGGGATGGGTGATGCAGCTGGGCCATGACTAGCTGGACCCTATTAGCTTTCCCAGGCTGCAGGAGTTGGCATTTGTGAGTGTTGAGCTGGATCCACACCACTGGGTTGGGAAGTCCCTGCTCTGATGCCTGTCTGACTGACAGCTCCTTCCCCTACAGAGTTACCAAATTCTTTGGCTATGGCTGTGGGTCACAGCTTCCCAGACACCATGTGGGGACCATGCAGGACACAATGAGCTTTCCTGTCCAGGGCAGCTGTTCATTCAGATCTTCACAAATTAACTAGGGGGAGAAAAAAGCCACAGAGAACAACACTTAGGCAAATATGTGCCTACATTTGTAAGCTGCATCACTCACACTGCTCTAGAGAACAACACAAAAGCATTTTGTGCACGCACTATGCACAACAGAAAGCAAGGAAAACCTGGTAAGGATTCACACAGCGTGGCTGAGGTCAGTTTGGCAAGAGCATGGATGAGGTGGGCTTGGTTGGTTAGGGGTGCACACACATGTGCACGTACAGATGCACAGATGCTGGTCCAATGACCAACCAAAGTCTCGTCCTCCTGTGCCTGGGAGGGCCCAGGTGAGCAGAGTCTGGATGGGATGTGGAGCAGATGCAGGGTCAGCAGCACACACCAAGTGTTCACAACACCAATCCTGCCCATGGGGAGAGGTAGGACAACATGTCTCATGCTAGACTTGCCTCACACCTGCAGCATCTGTGCAGGGCTCTGGAGACACTGGCCTCTGGACTTTCTGGAGAGGAAGCAGCTTCTCCAGCTATCACTGGAGATCCCACTCCACCACCAAGGCCAAAACTCCAGGCTGGCTGGACTTCTCAAGCCCAGAGGAAGCTGTCCACGTGAGTTTGAGTGTGGCAGGGCAATAAGAGTCCCACAGCACACGTGGTGTCCCAGCCACTGGCCCCTTCACAGTCTAGGACTGCCCAAACACTATTAACACCAGTCCTGGAATTAACACACAAGGCGACACGATGTGAGCCAGGGAATGGAGTCAGCTCATCTCCACAAAGACAAAATGCAAGAAGGGCCTTCACAGCAGGAGTCTCTGAGGCTGGTCCCTGCAGCTACGTCTCCTTGCCTACCAATGTGGATGTGTTGCCCATCTGCCACCAGCCCTCTCCAAGATGCACACCACTGGGCAGCATTTCAGAAGCGTCTCTGTTGTCCAGTGGAGCTTCATTTGTAAATACTTTGCCCTTTCTTTTTTCCTAACATAAGCATCTCAGCCCACTGCAGAGGACAAATGGAGACTTTGGTTGGGCAGTGGCTTTCTGCATTTGGGAGCTTAGTATAGAAATTACATATAGGCTGGGCCACTTTCCAAGTACATTTTGAACCAAGAAATGACATGTACCAAAGGACCAGAGCCAAAAAGCTGGCCGTTTCATCTTCTTTCCCTTGCTCCTGCCAACATGTACTTCAGGACCATTAATACAGCCAGCTTAGAGTCCCATTAGTCATTTCCCATCCCTGTTACTGGTAAATGACATCTCCTCGATCATTGTTATCGTGTGTAATGACAACTGAAACACAGTCATCATTTTTCTCATCAAAGTCAGAAAAAAAAAAAAAGAAAGAGGAAAGACCCCATGTGGCTCTTAGCCCAGAGTCACCACATTTGCAACCACAGCATTGCACCACTGAGAAGAAATCCCACTGCCCCAATGCATAAATGAAAATGAAACTAACCTCTGAAATGCAAAATAAAAAAAACAGCAAAGGCCTGAGAGGTGGCTTTTGTACTGAGTGGCTTTGAACCAGCCTCCGGGGCACATCCTGACTCTGCTGGATTCATGAGCATCGGGCTGAGATAACTGACAGCAGCAGTGTGACTGGCCTGTCACCATCATCAGCACAGGAAACAACGCAGCACTTCTGCTCTGAACCCAGGTGAACAATGCTCTTGATTGCAGCCAGCTCTTCCCCCAGCCTTGTTTTAATTCTCAGCATCAACACATCTGAATGCCTTGCTCAGGTGAGAAAGTGCCACCATCCCCATCACCCAACACCAAGACTACACAAGCACACTGTGTTCTGCAGCACTGCACCTATGGGTGCACCAGAGAGCAGGTTGGTACCCAGAGATGCGCATGACTCCCGGGTACTTTCCCTTGCCCAGCACCCAGCCAGGGAGCAGCTCAGGAGCTAGTGCTGGTGGCACTCCATTGGAAAACATGGCTGGGATAGGATGCGAGTGTGTTATTTCTTCAACATGGAGTGCTGTAACCTACCACAGATCCATGCTCAGGGAAAATTCTTTGTGCTGCCTGCAGGTGGGAGTTTTCCCAACACCCATGTGGGCCAGGGGGTCTGAGCACAGCCAGGCACGCAGGTGCTTGGGTAGGATCTAGCTGCTGGGTGCAGGCCACAGGAAGGCACAGGGCCGGATCCATCCACAGGTGAATCCTTCTGACAGCACTAGAATGTTGCCAGGGGCTCGCTCGTCAAAGTCTCTCTTGGGTTTGTTTGTTCGCTTTCCTGCCTGGATAAAGCTTCCACCAGCATCCTTGGGCCAGTGTCCTTCCCCCAAACACACACACCACCCTGTGCCACCAGCTCACCACCGGATCTGGCCTGTCCCCGCTACGGCCCCTGATCCCAGCACGGCTATTGCAGATTCCCTGCGAGAGAGGCTGGTGAGGCAGGGTGACTTGGGACCACCCTGGCACCTCTGGGTCAGCTGAGGAGGGTGATTTGCTGCTGGACTAGGACCTTGCTGCCCAAAGAGCTCCCTGCCCAGGCACGTGCCCCCATGAGGAACAGGGCTTTACCATCCCAAGAAAACCAGGCAAGAAACACAGTCTTTATCCCCCTGAAGCCCACGCTCAGGCAGGTTGGTGCAGCGTGGCACAGAAGATACTGCTCCTCTCCACAGAACCCATCACAGTGGGCAGAAGATGCCCACCAGCCCTCCTCTGCTCCCAGCAATAACTCCCCCTCTCTGTTTTTGCCTCCCGGAGCAGGCGGTGGCACAGGCAAAGGAGCAGGACGCCAGCTGGACGTCGTCATTTCAGTGTCATCCTCTGCAAGCTAACGAGGCGCTTGGCTGCTCTCCCCTGCCTGCGTCCCTGCCTCCCTCTCCTGGAAGGCAGGGTCCTCTGGTAGCAGTGCAGCTGCACTCTCGTTAATGCAGGAGCTGGTTCCTCTGCTGTGTCTGCTCGTCACATTTTATGTTGCATTTCAGGGCACAGGTTCCCTGCATCACCTGCCCAAGCTGGCCTTGCCATCACATCCTCTGGCATGGGGTGACCCAACACACCAGGTTCCTGCAACACCACAGTCCTGCCCACCCCTGCAAAGGAGCTGTAGCTCCTGGCCTTTCTACACAGGTGTTGCCTAGCACAGCCCCCCCACCCAGATCACACCACAGAGCCCAATAAAAGCCATCAGGACATAAAATAAAGCAACAGGCCCCAAAAGGTCATTAATTTCACTGCAGGCCCACAGTGCACACTTCCAGATGCAAAGCTAAACAAGTCCGAGCAGGGTGTTCCAGGGGACATGGGGACATCAGCAGGACCTCAGGAGCATAGTAAGGTAAACCAGAGCAAGACACTTGAGCTACGGTTGCAGAAGGCACACAGATGCTTAAAGCCATTTGCCCATACCCATTTCAGGTTAGATTAGTTCATTTTCACAAACTTCCCTCCACAAACAAGTTCAGGGGAAGCTGGAAAGTGGCTGGAGGTGTGGGCAGGGAGCTGTACCTGGCACTGAGGGATGACAGCTGGTGCATGGAGTGGCTGCCCAGCCAGACCTGCCACAGCCTGGGATGCCGGCAAGCTGCTCTGCTCATCATAGGCTTTAATAACTCCTTCTGCTGGAAATTAGCCTTCAAGGAGCAAATAAACCCAGGGAGGTGACTGCAAAAGGCTGTTTTCTGCACTCCTTTCCTAGGGCAAACCTTCAGCGGGAACGCTGCATGAGAAAAGCCTGCAGGATTCAGGCTTGTAATGAAGTGCTGGCACGTGCACACGCACACGCACACACTCACTCCCGTGAAATTTCTACCTTCATCTCAGAAGGAAAAATATTCCATTTTCTGGATGTCTCGTTACCCTGCTGTTTGGGAAACAGGGCGGGAGGGAGTGCCAGTGCCTGGGACGAGCGCAAACCCTGGCAATTCATTAGAGCCAGAGCCCCTGGAGAGCAATTGGCATTTCGAGATCAATCTCTGCCAGGAACCGAGCAAGCGGGAGCATCCTGCAGCAAAGCCGAGTACATTCTGCTCTCGCAATTAGGCAGCTAAAAATATAAGGCTGGGCGAGATGTCCCTGGTTAGACTGCAGTGCCCCACACGCTCCTGACCCTCACCCAGCCTTTGCAGCCCCTCACCAGGCGGGCAGGGAGGGGGTGCAGGGAGGGAGGGGGTGCAGGCAGCTGCTGCCACCATGGCAGGGTTCAGTGAAGGGGCAGAGCTGGAAAGGTGATATTGGCGCTGCCGAATAACCCCAGGCCAGTGCCCTGACCCTGGCACGGCGAGGGCTGAGCAAGGCTGCTCTGCCCACGTGGCTGAATCTGACTCCTGCCACCCCAAAAATAGCAAGTGGCATCACCCATTCCTGGGCCATACGGCGGTGCTGGCCGGCTCCGGCACAGACTGTGCCAGGGCTGGTGCTATCGAGGCAAACAAGGGTCTGGCAGCCGCAGCTGTGCCCTGGCCTGGCTGCCTTTGGAAACGTAGCCACAGCCAGGGTGTCCCAGTCCTCAGGGAGAAGCGTTCTCCCCCAGCTGGAAGACAAGTAAAGCCAAAGCCCGCCTTGCCCTCAAAAACCTACGTCATGCACCGCCACCATGAGCACCTTCATCTTTTTCGCAGATTAACCCCCAGGTGCCTCTGAAAGCTGGCTAAATACTGATCTGCATCTTTAGGCAGCTAAACACCATAGAAAATCCAACCTAATCACAACACTTGTGCTTCAAAGTTACTTATGCTTAAGCTGGATTTGGATTCAGTGTGTGGCTGAATTAGGGACCCACTCCAAACTTCAGACCAAATAACCTCTGAGCTGCGTGATAAATGGGTTTCCTTTGGGAAGGGAGGTGAGCTGCCTGCCCCAACAACTCTGGCCTCCTCCTGAGAAAGCGGCTCCCGGCACTCGGCTGGTGCCCTCATAGGATGGATGGGGAGGGAAGCTGGAGGGCGCACTGAATAGAAGTGTCTTGTTTAATACAATTGTCTAGGGGGAGCTGGCAGTGGCACATGAGGACCCCTTGGTACACTAGGTCTCTCTCCACTCAGCTGGGGAATACAGATGGGAGGTCTCATGCATCCCCTCCACCAGCAGGGTACCAGCACTGAGCATCCCCCCCTGTACCCACTGCAGAGGGCACTGACAAGGCAATGAGACCCCAGCCCCTTATCCAGCCATGAATTTCCTCTTGTGTTACTACAGCAAGCAACACGCTCTTTTTTTTTTTTTTTTTGTGGCCAAAGCCTGTGTAACATCTCCATGGCGACTCTAAAGCTTAATGTATTCCTGCTGATTTAAGTGATTAATGCTCTGGCGCGACACGGTCGGCAGCCGAACAGGTGCAGCCCAGCCTCGCTGCAAAAAGCCTCACAACTAATTCATTTTCTAACCCCCCACTTGCCAAATTTCACGCCATTCCCACAAGTGGCAGACCAGCCCAGGTGCTGGGTTTCTTTCCTTTTTCATCCCTCATCTTGGCAGTCTCCTTATCACCTGGTGACAACAAAGCACAGCAACGCACAGGAGGAAGGTGGCTGAGCTGAAATTAGAACTATTACCCACCACGCTAGGAAACTTGCTAGGACAGTTCATTGCAAATTGTTGTGGCAGTGATGCTCAGAAGGAAGGTACAAGCTGCGGTTTGAGTTATAGCCCGGTAAGAGTTTGGTTGCTCACAAGAGGTGCAATTTGGTGCAGTGGTAGGGGAAACCCTCGACCAGAGGGGAACAGCTGCTGCCATGATGATTCATTCATTCTTAGGTCCCCCCAGTCCTCCCCTCCCCTCCTGCTGGGATTATAATATTCACTGTAACCCTAGAGCTCGCATGGCTGCTTGCCAGCAGCGGGTCCCCAGAGAAACCCTGGGGCAGCAGAAGGTCCCTGTGGGCTCCCACCAGGATCCTTTGACCAGGATGAGTTGAGAGCCAACATCCTGACCATGTCACTGAGCCACGATGGGAAATGTCCCCCCGAGTAGCTGGAGGACGGTGGGCACAGCAGCACAGCCACAGGTGTCATTAGCTGTGCAAAGCTCGGCTCTTTAGCTTGGTTGTGAAAGGCTCATGCCATAATGAATGACGCTGCTTTGTAATTATGCACTTTGCAGGCCTCTGATGAAAGCACTTTAGAAACATTATACATCCAGCTGTAAGTAAAATGAAATCTACTGGAGTGATATTTTGCTCTTTTCTTCTCTAGGTAAATTCCACATCATTTATTACATTATATTTGTACGTATTTCCCCAGTACATTCTTTCCTTCTAAAATTCATATTTAAAATGCCATATAAATAAAGTAACTCCTCCAAATATTTGTAGAGGGATTAAATGTGGCACATGGTGTTATTAAAGCATCAAAACTATTAGTGGTATAGACAGTCTGAACAAATTACATCACATAAATTTCAAGGGCTTGTTCAGATCTAATAGCCGATAAAAAAGCAAAGCTGCCCTAAAACTGAGAGAGAAAACTTGGCCACAAGCTCATCCCATCCAGAGGAGGAGGATTTACAGACAGTACCCAGCCCATTTTGTGCCATCTCAGTGCTGGGATGGGTCTCACTGGTGGCCTGTCCTGCACAGGCATGTTGGGGCAGCAGGTTTGCTTTTCCCTTTAGTTCCTCCCCGTTAAATTTGACACTCCAAACTGTGGGGATCGAGACCCTGTTCTTTCATAGCTGCCTATCAGCCTGGAAAGGCTCCTCTTTTTGGGGGACACCAGCTTGCTCAGAAACCCCTCTGAGGTGGGACCCCCCCACCATGATCTTGCCTTACACGCGCGTTTCAGTAGGGCATTGTGCCCGTCCTGCCACAGCCACAAAAATATAAACCCCAATGACTGTTGAAAGAAAATTTCTTGACCAACATTTTGGGATTTCCCAGAATAGTTTTTTTTCATTTCAAAATATTGTGATGTCAGCTTCACTTAGCCTCTGCCTGGGGGCTAGAGCCTGCTTCACATCAGCAACGTGAGGGACTGGTGCTCCTCAGCAAACCACTGTCATGGTCTCAGTACCATAGAGGGGGGTTTTATCCTTCCTTTGGGGAGGAAGAATTAGTTTCTTCCAAATGAAAGTGGATTTTGGGATGCTCTCCCCCACTCCCTTAATGAAAAATAAAAAAATACCAGCAATGTGCTTTGTGGCTCAATGGTGCAGAGAGACCCAAGCCGCTGTGACTCTTGTTCCCACCCCAGCTGCGGCATTCTCATTTTGGCTGGACCACAGAGCAAAATGTCAGAGTCCCTGGAGAGGGGCACAGAGGGACACGCCACCCATCTGGTCCTACCCTCACTGCCCTCCCGGAGCCACTGCACACTGCCTTACCATGTCTGTCAACACATGGGGAGACCTGACAAAGACTGAGACGACCTGTAAGAAAAGTAAAAGTAAAAGTGAGCTTTGCTTCAGCAGGTAAAGCACTTTTCCAATGCCCAATGGCGTTTTACAAAAATGAAATAAAAATAAAATAAAAATGTCCAATACCTTGTTCTTCTCAAAATGAACCACATCGCTGGCACAGGGGACTCTGCCTATATCCCAGTTGGAGGCAGTTTCAAAATTGGTGTTGGGGATCCATTGCTTGTACACGGCAGCAGCGGCATCTGGGAAGAACACAGAAAGCAGTATAACCCAATCTGTGGGAGGTGCTGGGAACCCTCTCCAGGATGCTCTACGATACGGCTTGGCCTTTTTGGGCCAGAATTGGGTTTTTTCCACCCAAGAGCAGTCCCTGCTTGTTCCCAGTTGAGCAGTCACAGCCCTCTTCTGCATGAGGGATCATTTTGGGTGGATGATGCTTTTTACCCACCCAGGTTGGAAGGGGAGTAAGGGACAAATACATGGCAGAGAGAGAGAAGCAGGAAGTCCTGCAAGCAATAAGCAAGAATAACACGCACCTGGTACCTGAACACTCGTTGCAGTGGGTTTTGTTGCCACTCAGACTAATCAAATGTGCAGAGACGCCTCAAATGTGGTGTTTCCAGTAGGTATGGAGTGGGCATGCAGAGCTGGCAGGACCACAAGGACAGGGCCAGAGGAGAATAAGCATTTGCTATGGGACATGTAACGCAAACCACAGGCTCATTGCATGTTTTCTGGGCTGGAGGGGGAGGATACAGCAGTGTCGTGCAGATGGACACACTGGCTGGTGGGGAAACAGCTGCCCATGGGGCTTGCCAGGATGGCGGTGGTCCTGTGCATGGTCCCCACAGGGACGAGCCCACTGGCCAAGGATGGGCCATGGCAGAGGTGGGTTTCCACTCTGACCTGCTCTGTTTGCATGAGTGTGGCAGAGATTTCCTGGTCTGAGATTTCCCAGGCTTGGCTGGGAGATGCACCTTCATCTGAAGATGAATCTCCAGCAGCCTGAATTAAATGGCTTCAGGTGAGTGAGGTATGAGACTGAAAAGAGGAAAAACAAACAAGCAAACAAAACCAACCCTGTGCTCTTAATATAGATAATATTTTCTTTAGAGGAAAGCCCCACAAAATTAAAAAATACATAGAAAAACAGTGGTGGAGGGGACCAGACAGTGGAGTGGGGCTTGGGCAATGGAAGTCAGATGAAGAGAGGGCGGGGGGGGTGCAAAGGCCCGCCAGCCTGGCCTGGGGAAGGAGAGGGTCTGGATGACTTGACTCCAACTGACAAAGTGAGGTCCACTGCAGAAAGCCTGGGCCCTGCTAGTCCGAATCATGGGAAGGAACGTGGCCGGTTGTGCTAAACAGATTCTGCAGAGACTTTATCAGCTCACAACGATTGCACTGAAGCGTAATTTGCACTGCCTGGCTCTGCTGAGACCATTTGCTGTACATGGCCACGTCAGGGCAAAAAGGAAACGATGTATTTTTAACCAGAATGAAAGTCCTAATGTAGGAACAGGCACTGGAGCCCAGGTGCAAGGTGCAGAGGGGCTCCCCCAGCCCCACACCAGGCTGCACCCACTGCTGTCAGCTGCCCAAAGGAGCCCTCAGGCTCAGCAAACACCTCACTGCCCCAAATCCACTTTAAAACCCACAGAGAGGCAAAAGGACTGGAACAGCGATAAGAACAGAACTTGAGCAGTTGCTTCCAGTGTTGTGGGCACAAACACCTTGCTGGCTTGGATTCGGAAAGAGCTTAAGACAGAAGAAAGCCCACAGATGGTACCTGCGGAGGCTGATGTGTGTCCCTCCCATCCCAAGAAGCTGGGGAACAGAGAAGTTAAAGCTCCATCCAGCGGAAAGGCTCAGCTGGCCCCATTGCACACACACCTCGCATTCTTGCAACTGCAAGGTGCTGGGTGAAGTGAGCTCAGGGCACACACCACAGCGCAGAGCTGGCTCTGGGTGCTGCCCCAGCTCCATCAGCATCTCCTCTGGCCAGGGGCTCTGGGGTCACAGAGGTTAATCTCCTGTGGCAAAGCCTTTTCCCCCATGTAGCTGCTCTGATGCATTCCTGCACTCTCCACAGCCCTAGAAATATCAGCGTGCTGTTTAATCAGCCTTGTCTCCAGGGAAGCACAGTCCTTGAACATCGAAGCGACATGCATATTCAACAGAGAATGTGTCCTGCAGTGCAGAGCTGCTGGCTTCAAAAAAGAGCAGGAAAACCAGAACTGCAGAGGTGCAGCAGGCACAATACTCTAATCCAGCCTCATTTCCCCACCTTCTCTCTGTCCTGTTGGAAATGCCTTTTTTGTATTTACGTTACAGATACACCTGAAGTGCCAAGAGCCTGCAGCTCTGCTCTGAAGCAGGATTGCCCGAAGTGCAAATGGGGAAGTCATCCAGTGGTCACTCCTGCTTGCCATGGTGGCCAGGCCCTAGGCATACTCACCAAGGAGCTGCAAGACACCCAGGAGAAAGAACAGGTGCTTCATTTTGTAGCAGGCTGCCAGCCCTCGCCTCCACAGCCCCTGCCCGGCTGGACCTTGGACCCTCCTCAGGGGCACGTGATGGGCTCAGCCCAGAGGAGGCTGTAGGGAGAAGGGAGCAAATCAGTACGGGAGGCAGGTTTCCCATGGCATGAACCAGAGCTTTACTCAGCTCCTTTCCCAAGCCCCCCCACTTCCTCGGTATCTGTGGGAGACTGGGAAAGCCACTGAGCAAGAAGGTGAGGAGGCAAGACCAGTGGTGTCCCAAAGTTCTGCTCACCAGACCTCATCACCCGTACTCCCTCCACCCATCCAGGTCTCAGTAAAGGGGGATGAGCACAAACTCACCACGTGCATGTCCCACACCACTCTCCCCTGCAGAATGCTGGCTACCTTGTAATTACTAATAATAGTCTCAATATATTTGCAATTAGCTCTCTTGGAAGAGAGAATCTCCCAGCGATGACTTGTAATTGTACTTTGCCCACCAGCTGATTTGTTCATTACCCGGCGCACGCCGCGGCGGTGCTGGCGCAGCCCCACGCTGCTTTTGTTGAGGCTGCCGGGGGCTGAAGGGGGCACCTGGCAGTGGCACCACCATACATGCCTGCAGGAGGAGGAGGAGGAGGAGGAGGAAGGACCTCACCATCCCATCCTCTGCCCCAGTGTGGAGTGATGCTACATGCAGGTCCATGCCCATGTCTTTACAAGGATGTGTTACGAACAGAAAAGGATGGGATGAGAGCAACGACAGCCTGGGAAGGGGACAGCATGAGGACAGTGACAGAGGCCCATGCCATGGAGAGAGCTGGGGGTACTCAGAACCCCTCCAGCAGGAACCCTTTGGCTGACATTGGTACAAGCAGGGAAGGGCAAGGGCAGAAGATTTGTGAATGCAGGGGTTTACAGTGGCCCAGGAGAAAACTGGAGAAGTGCTTGGAAGGGACATTAGTGGAGGGGTCACAAACCACAAGAAGCTCAGACCTGACATCAGTGAGGATTTGGGAATGCAGGAAGGAGAACAGGCCACCTCCATCCCACCCTTCATGCTCCCACCATTTCGCAGCTTCCAAAAAGGCAGACCTGGCAGGGGGAATATGGGGACCAGGGATCCATCACTCTTTGGAAATCTTCTTTCAGTCTCCCAAAAGCCTTAACCTACTTGGTGTCATTTACCACCTCTGCTGCAAGTGCAGGATTGAGAAGCGCAGCCCTGGGCGATACACTGTGCCCTGGGAAGGATGACAGAGGTGTCCCTGCCTGCAGCCCTGTCCCTACCAGTGCCACAAACGTGGCCCATGAGTTGCCAAGAGAAAAACCTCTGGAGCAGCATCTCCCAGCCTGGGAATAGGCCAAAACACAGTCAGCACTTTCTGCACGGGGAGTGGGATGCCAACAGATGTCCTTGAGGTAAAAGGCTCCCGCACTCTAATTACCACTCTCAAATCTCTCCTAGGGGGACTCTCGTGGTGAATGCAGGCTGTAGTGAAGTCTTCTATATTTTAATAGGGAGAGAAAAGTTATATCACGGACACTTAGCAATAACACCTTGGAAAAAGTGCTGCAGTGTACAGAGGGCAGGGTTCATACCTGTCTGGCTTCAGCATCCCACAGCAGGGCTGAGGTGGTCAGAAGGGGAGAAACTGCTTATGGGGCCCTGTGCAGCAAGATATGCCATGACCTCTGAAACACAGAGTTTCACAGGTGCTGCACACACATTTTTTTTTTACTTTTTATTCCCTACAGCTGCTGTTGCCTTTCAGCACTGCTGATTACAGCTGCTCGGCAGCTCTAGTCCAAATGAAGCTGAGATTTGTTAGATATTAAGGGACTCAGGGTTCATTTGACAAGCAACAAAATCTAAAACACCCAATCTGCCTTGTGTTCACCAAAGGGCCTATGAAAATCTGCCCATGAAGGGACAGGTCGTGGTCACACCGCTCTAGCATTAGGGTAGGACAGGACAATTACAGGAATCCCAGCAAAACCCATGTTACTGGGGGTGGCTGCTGGCTGCAGCATTACCGCTGGGAGCAGAGGGACAGAACAACTGGCATTTGCTCCAGGTCTCTCCCTGGGGCTGATCACGTTCTTCTCCAACCCACCTTTTGTCGTTGCCACCACTCCAAGATGCCGCTGCACCCTGGGAACAGGCAGCACAACAGGCGGCTGCATGGGAGCAAGATTTGGATCAGGCAGATACAGGGAGAAAAAAAGATGAAAGGAAGCAGAAGTTAATGCCCAGAAATTAAAGCAGCTGTCATAACACAGATATCAGCACATTTTACCCATTCTGCTCCCCAGCGTGATCCCACGGCGCTGGCTGCTGGTGATGCCCCAGGAAGGGCCAGCACATCACTGCCGCGGAGGGGGAAAACAGCACACAGTGGATGCTCGACCTTCCCAGCACTGAGTTATAAACTGGTATCAAAGCCAGAAACACTGTTTTCCTTAGCCAGTCAGCAAAGCCACTGCCTAAAGCCCATCAAGGACATCCAGTACCTCTCTGAATCTCTCTGCCATACACCTGGATCTCTTCTTGCCACTTAAAACAGTTGCAACCTGCAACAGCAGGGATGTCTCCTCCTGGTGAAACCCTCAGTCCTGGCCCTTTGTGGCTGCAAAGGGAGCCCAGTGCTGAGCCCATCAGTGTGAGCACCCGTCTCTGGGGTGGGTGATCACCCCCGATACAGAATCATAGAATGTCCCGAGTTGGAAGGGACTCACAAGGATCATCGAGTCCAACTGCTGTCCCTGCATATGACAACCCCACAGTTCAAACCACGTGTCTGAGGGTGTTGTCCAGTCTCTCCTTGAACACTGTCAGGCTTGGGGCTGTGACACCCCCCTGGGGAGCCTGTTCCAGTGCTCCTGCACCCTCTGGGTGAAGAACCTTTTCTGAATGTCCAATCTAAACCTCCCCTGGCACATCTTCCTGCCACGCCCTTGGGTTCTGTCGTTGGTCACTAAAGAGAAGAGTCCAGCACCTGCCCTTCCTCTTCCCCCAGTCCCCAGAAAATCACTGAGCACATGGATGGAAAGATTATTCTGTAACATAATCAGCCCCATGGCCTCAAACAGAGAGGGCAGAAGCATGACAAAACCCACTGACTCCAACCCCCCCCCAGCACTGAAGCTGCCCCCAGGCACACTGACAGGCCACGCTGCACCCAGGCACATGGTATTCACCAGTCTCCTTGGCATGGCACGTCATTGCTCAAAGTTTGGACATGAAGCTAATCCGAAATAAGTAGAGAGAAACACCCTGTCAGGTGACAGTCCCTCTGACTGCTACATGTCACAGCTGCCCTCAAAGCAGGCAGTCCCTGGCAGCCATCAGAGGGAGCAGACTAAGATCCCACTTGGGATTTCCTTTTATTTAATGAAATGTTGAAGTCTCAGGTGCAATAGCACAATCTGTGCTGCCACAACCGATCCCCAGTGGCAGAGGAGCTGTGTGCACTGCCAGGAGAGGCACAGCCCCACGCCAGGGCCAGCTGTGGGGGCTAAAGCTAAATGTTCCATCAGCCCATGGAGTTAAACCCTCTGTGTGACTTTGCACCAACTCAGCAAGAAGAATTCATTTCATGCTTACAGGCTTTCAGCAACCACACGGTCACAGTCTCCTAGGAGCGGCAAGACAGGAGAAGTCACCAGAAGGGATCGCATTTGATCTCAGAACTATCTAGAGGCTGTACTCCAACTCACTTCTTACCTCGTAGTCCGAAGCAGAACAAAGGCTTCCTGTTGGGGACAGCCATAAGAAGTAGCTACAGAGCTACACCTGTGTGGGGTAAGATTTCTACTTATCCTTGGAGGACTGAGTGCCACTTACCAGCCTTCACTGTCCATCCCCAGGACAGCTGCAGCTGCTAAAGGGGCAATGGGCATGGACAGGCTCACACCTCGCCTGCTTCCCCGCTGGCTGGTGGCACAGGGTGTGCTGAAACAAATGCCATTTCTACCAGCCAGAGCTGATCCAAACAATCTCCTCTGCAGGAGCTTCTGTGTTGGCACACAGCAGCCACCAAGCGTCCGTAGCAATGTCTGTGAACAGCTCCTGCCTCTAGTCAGCACAGCGATGCTGCCAGAACACACATTGCCACCCGCTGCAAGCAGTACCACAAGCTGTGGCCAAACGTGGATTCACCCAGCCTGCAGCCCATGGGGTGCAAGTCAGGCCTCAGGGTCTCTTCTGTGTTTGCCAGTCCAGACAGTGGGAATCTAGCTCCTGGCTTGCGCCTTTTCCCATTTTCCGGAGCCTATGGGACACATGGGAGGACACCTTGGGCTCCAGCGTTCACCAGTGCCAGAGGTTACCCCAAAGGAGCGAAGAGCTGGGGGGGCTCACCCTCCCCAGGTACCATGTTCGCAGAGGGGGCAGGGGAAGAGCCTCAGGCTATCACCCTTTTTGGCCAAACAGCGAGAATAAGCCAGACATGTTACTCGGTGGTGACAGCCCCCAGGGCTCGGGCCAGGCATGTGGGAAGGAACTGCACAACTGACTCATGGAAAACTGGCTTTGGGGAAGGATGGGGGAAATCACCTCTTTCGACACTTGTTTTGACCACCACATATTTGGCCCTTCCTGAAACAATTCCAGGGCTTGGTCACACCAAAGCAGGCTATACCATGGAGCAGGAGACAGATCCATCTGCAGGACCAGGAAGTCACAGGTTTTGAAAATGCTTCTCCTTTCCAGGTAGCAAGAAAACTCAAGGCTTGAAACACTAGAAAATTTCCAAAAATTAAAATAAAATTAAATTAAAAAATCCCCTTGCAATATTCTTGTGAGACACGGCCCCAGCAGCAGGTCAAGGCTCAGGAGATGTACGTGCCTGCACAACACCCTCTCCCGACCCGGGAGCTCCTCTCCCCCCCCCCATCCTCAGCACAGCATCCCCACTGGGGCAAAGTGCGCTGCAAAGCTGCCAGGTGCCTTCTGTGACCTGTCGCAAAGAAGAAACAGATAAAGCCTCCTTCTTGCCAGGAACAGCATCATGAATCATTTCAATGATGATTCATTGCTGGGGGAGGAGGAGTGGGGAGGTGAGGAAAGAATCAGTGTTTGCCTTCATGTTTAAAGCAATTTGTTTCCTCTCCACCTGCCCTGTGTCACCATAATGACACAAGTGTCATGTCTGAGCAGCACCAAACAAAAAATATTTGCAAGGAGGAGGAGCTCTGGGGATAGCAAAGGCTGCTCTTCCTTTAGAGGGCTCTGCTTGATGGGAACTGACTTCATTAAGAAGACAAGGAATTTGGCCATCTTTTCACGCTCCAGAGCAAGGAGACGTGAAGAGCTTTAGGTGGAGCAGCCTCGAGTGCCGGCCATGGGAGTACGAGTGGAAAGTGCGATGAGCAGGGCAGTGGATGCCAGAGCACCAGGTGTCACTTACCAGTGACTGTTGTTGGCAGCAGAAGGGAACAGCCACCTCAGCACATCCTGCGTGTGGCAGGGACGGCATTTCTCAGCCATCCCTCCTGCTCACCGTGTCCACCTTCCTGAGTTTGCCTCTCCTCTGGTGACCCCGTTGTATCAACAAAAGACACTCAGCCACCTAGCACTTGTAGACAACCTGCAGCAGATCGTGGGTTCAGGTACCAGCAGCGTGGTGGTGGCTTTTGCTGAGACATCCCACTCACCTCCAAGCACAGGCAGGACATTCCCGCATTGCTACACCCAGGATTAGCCCTGTGGTGACACGGGAATTTCAGTAAGAAAGGGGCGTGAGGGAAGAAGAAACAGGACAAGTGGTGTGCTTCACACACCGCCCCAGGGGATCAGGGTTTCATCACCAGGCTGAACCTGAAACGTGGTGGAAACGTTATTGCTCCACTCATTTCAAAACGGCACGCTGCTTTTACAGATTGCAGTGTGCCATGGTTTCAAACACACACCTGAAATCCACGGCTGAGTTGAGAAGAGTTATTAATGGCACTGGAGAAGAAGAAAAAATATCCCCATTTTCAGCCACTCAAGCCACACTGTCTCTCTCCTTTCCCACACCTTTTTGGGAAAGCGGTGTACCACAAATGCACAAAAAGCCATTTCAATTATTTTCTACTCTGTTTGCATGAGGACTCTTGACACTGATGTTAGGATGAACACCGTTGCCTTTATTTCAGCAGAGTTATCCCATGGAAAACAGGACCCTGAAAAAAATTATGGCAAATTTCCCGTGAAGAGTAAGGGAAATGCCACAATAAAGGTCTCTGAGGCGCAGAAGTGTAAAGCGCTGAACAGCCGATACCCCGTGGGTTCAGAGAGGAGAGAGGATGCACCGTGGCCATTTGCAAGTCAACAGCAGTCATTCAAATTCAACACACCAGGTTTTTTTAAAAAATATTATTTCCTACTTAGATTTATTTTTCCTTTAATAACACAGTTTAGCATTTCAGAGTTTTGCATTCTACACTCTTACACACTGTCCTTGTTTATTAGCATTTAAACACAAAAAGACATAGCAAGACCTCCAAACACAAATAAATACAAAAACACAATATACAATAAACTGAAATACAACATATAATAATGCTATTGGGAAATTAAGACATGTTGCTAATTTCTTTTTTTTTTTTTAATTATTATTATTTTAACAACATGGTTATTGCTGAGCAATAAATTATACATTTTGAAGTTGTTTTTCCCCCTAAAAGAAAAGGACGAGAACCACTGGTTACCAGATCACTTGCACTGTATCCTTACAGCTATTGATACTTAAGACAGGCAGAATATACACAATCAAATGAGGTTGGCCTTCTTTGGTCTTTGTTTTTGATCATAAAACTGAACACAAGTGTACCGTTCACTGAAGAGTATGAGATTAAAGAAATGGATACACAAGTTTCAAACACATTAGTTTGTACATTATTCTTGATCACTGATGTCTTTTCCATAGATATTTCTTACAGAATTTCTTGGAAACAAATGTCAGCGTTAGTTTTCCTGATTATTACGTTGTTCCATGTGTCTTAAAGGTTATCCTACTTGTCTATGAGAAATGGACCTAAGTTAGCCCACCATCTCCTAATGGGATATTTTTCACAGCTCTTTTAGTCACCACTAAATCATTGGAGTTTTATACCTTGTAGAAAAAATCCTGAACTTCCCCGTTGTTTTTTGTTTTCTATAAAACTGAAAAAAAATATAAACCAAACAACAACTATAAGAAAAATAAAACGGGTGGATCACGCGATGCATCTGCAACAATGGAAGCTTGTACCTTCCCATTCCACAAGTACAGATTATTCAACTCTCTGCCAGTGACGCAGGTCATAGTTGGAAGAGGTGTCCTCTCAGATGTGAGCTATATTCAAATCCAAAGCTCAGAACACTACGCAAGAAAATGACCTTTACGAATGATAATGCTGGTTTATCTCAGTAACCCTTAGACAGAGTCAAATTTTATCACTACGCATCACACTGCCAGCAATGGAGCGTGTGAACACCGGCATTGCTAAGAAGTTAAAAAGTCCTTGCAGAACTGGCAACCAAATTAAAAGCTTAGTTCCAAAGGACCAAAAACACGGACACCACGTAGAGACAACAAACCCTTCCCTAAACGGGTAGGTTAGTAAGCCACAGAGTCGGGATCCAGGTTTGAACTCCACATCACGTCTGGGATGTTTGGATCCAGGATTTTGGTTCAGGTGCTTCTCTGTGAAATTTAGAACTTATTTGAACCCTAAGGAACTAATCCTAACTTGGGAGGGAAAAAAACTAAATAAACACAGCCTAGTATCTACACTAAGATCATGAAATGGAAGACAGAAGCTGCAGTCTTGACCATAAATTAGAAGAGAAACAGGAATAGTCAAATCCCTTATATGTTGTATATCTCTACTCTTCTAAACCTTAAGAGGATGTCCCTGAATCAGCAGTCCAAAGTTTTCCACAACCTTCCCACCTGGTGCTTCTCAAGCAAAGGCCTGGATTAAGAGGCAGGAAAGAACAATTAAGCCCTCCGTATTTCGGTTTAAAGAAAAAGGGGAGAAAGCCCCACAAGAAAGAAACGGTCAGTCACGCTACAGGCTGGTAGAACAAAGATGAAACGCTTCACTTTAAAATGATATTCTCCCTCCTCAGTCAAGAGTCTGGAGCATCAAATGAGACTTACTTGCTGGGTGATTCTGAAAGAAATAGAGCAGGACACATGTTTGCTGCTATTATTCACGACACATTGTGCTGACCTTCCACTCTGCAAAGCACCGCCAAGTAGTGAGCAAAGCCTGGGCTACCACACGCGTACAACCCCAAATCACGACAGCTTGTATGTTTAATTTTAGCCCTTACTGTCCTGATGGGGGTCTTTAAGGTATGTCAACTTGTTTTTCAGTTCTTTCAACAGACAAACGTATTAAAAGAATAAAACCTAGTGATTTGAAGGTAACACTAGGGAACTGGTACCTCTCGTTCGGTCCCGGCTCCAGAAGATCCCTTTTGTGACTCTGGGCAAGTCACTTCGCATCTCGTCCTGATTTCCTTTTTCCAGACAAGACAAATAGCGCTTGCTATAAGAAGAACACGTTTGCAGATGCAAAGTGCTTCCTACGCTGGACATAGCACTAAAAACTGCTCTCAGAGAGAATGAATTCCCAAATCAATCCTTTTTATTGCAGTAGCTACAATTTCTAGGTCAACCAGAACATAGAGGTATTGACTGAACAGGACAGGAATTCCAGGAATAGGTCCAGCTGCTTTTTATTCTTTTGTTCTCAAATTAAAGAATTTTCAATTAACAAGTTGCCCATCCCTATGTTTGTTTCAAACATTAACAAATTAGCAGAGTATGAGGAAGGACATGTGTCCTAGATGACATTCCAAGGTCTTCAGAAAGGCTAAACAAACTGTTATATACAGGTCTTCAAACCTGGAAGATGTGAATCCAAAGTCTGCCCTTAGCTCAGATCCTCCCTTAGCAGCAGCAAGTTATATTTGCACCAATTGATCAAGTATAACTTGGAGGAAAGTGTTTCGTTTCATCACTTCTATGTAAAGAAGACTTTGCATATATATGTGCATGCATGTCTGGATATGTATGTACCTACACATGTACAAGCAATTTACAGAGCAAAAACTAAGCCATTAGGTACGCAACCCAAGAATTTTTCCCCCTCACCTATTTGTATATTTGCATAGTTAAAATCATATCAAGGCATCGATACTGCAGTCACATTTTTCACTCTTCTGTGGTGCAGGCAACATTTCTTGTCGGTCCCTACACGTTTCTCTGTCTTGGACCAAACAGCACCAGTGTTTTAACAACGAAACAAAACAACAACAGAAACCCTGCATTGTTGGTGAAATGCCTATCCCACATGATGGAATACAGATACAAAGAGGTGGTAGCTTTTAAACTCCATCTCAACAAGCCATAAGCATGGCAAGTCGAGAAACAAGAGCAATACAATCACAACCTAACATTCATGGGTTCAACACTTAAATTACAGCTAAACACAAATCTCTATTTACCTTTGCATTTGAGAAATTCACCAGGCACAGAAACAGGCACAAATCTTCCACTTTCCTTTTCCAAGTAGGAAAACCCACGGGAAAAGGAAATAAACTGTATTTCATATTTATAAGAAAGCTAGCATGTTACCCACATTTTTTTTTCCCCATCAAAATTATGCCATTCATCATCTCCTTTTCCTATTGCACATTCTCTTTGTGAAGAACAACATTTACAGTACAAGGCTGAAATCAACATTGCATATTGTAAGTCAGCAGTTGAAGGTGTACCATGTAGACAGTAACTGAAATAAGACCCCTTTAATTAGATCGGAGACATAATGCAGATATGGTCATGCATCATAATCGCAGGTTGGTCTTTAAACACCCAAATAGTTTCATCCTGTTTAGAATTCAAGACTTTCTAGGTAACAGATGCACTCACCCTGTGCTGAAGAGCGTACAAAAAGGGCAACATCCATATGGTCACACACCGGAATCTCCCTAGAGAAAGCTGGAAACAGAAGAGGCTTGTACACAACTTGGAGCATCATCGTTAAGAAAGAACACCAGCAAGAGACTTCAGCTGTGTGCCGCTCAGAACTACTAAGCAGAGGAAAAAAAGGTTCCATTGAAGAAACTCTGTTCAAAGTAATGCAGATACTCTGGGAGCCCCTCGCAATAGCGGCACAGAACGGGAGTTAGCCGGGGTTCCAGAGGATATGCAGGGGCAGACTGCTGCCCCACGAATCACTTTAAACAGACAGTCCCTAGAAAACTTCGGGTATCCGGGTCAGGAACATAGAGAAAAGAAAAGATAAAGGGCATTTCAATGATGAGAGAAAAAGTTAAATAATTTAAAGTGTTGAGTAAAGCACCAGGTATCTTTTCCTTTCAATTTAGAGAATATACAGTGGCCTTGTTTTCACAAAATGCTACATACTCCTTGCTGGAAAGCAGAGGAAACCAATTTCTATGTACACAGTAAGAACTCTACAGAGATGGCCCACGAGTTCTGCGGAGAAAGGGGTGTTACAGTCAAGGCTTCAGGTATCCCACAGCAGGCGGTGTCTGCATTTGTGTAGCAAGATCCTGGATTTCACAGTACGCAGGGTTGGCAAACTGGAAATTCTCTGGCAGCTTCATGTAGTTTTAAAAAATAAGTGCAGTAGGCCTCCGTTTTATTAACTGTGATAAAAAGCATTTATGCAAAAATATTTTCATATCGATAGCACATTACTGCATTATAAAAGCTGCCCAAGTGAAGCTGAAGATTCTGGCAGCTGGTGCTTTTGGCACTTGGGAGATGTGGAAAGCAGCATAGAGATCTGTGAAATACAACAGTGACTGATGTTTCTGCTACAGTGATCGGCATTAACATAGTTAGCAGTGTTCATACTTAAACTTCTCTACGAAGTTTCTGAGTCAATATCCCACTAAGAGGAGATATTCAGATCTCTTAAAGCTACTAGTTTAGGCTGTGTGCAGACTCAGGAAGACTTCCCTATTAGTTTACACTTTTCACGTGTTTCAAAGTCCTCTTTCAATCACAAAGGCTGGAAACTCTTTTTTCCTCCTCTTTTGGAGAGCCTGGATTTAGAAGCGCAATTCTGTCACAGGAGTTGGAAACTGTAGTCACGAATCTGCAGAATGTGCTGGGCCCTGCTTACACTAGAAATCTCCTCCAAGTCCCAGATTGAAACAGGATATAAACTGTTTTGGGATGGCCAAACGGTTTCATTTAAGTTTACAAGTCATGCATTAGCAATGGGAGGAGAGTCCTTTGGACATTTCCACTTGGGAATCCTGTTTTCAGTAAAATTCTGTGATGCACGAACACAAAAGCTCAGCTGCCTACATTCACAATTATTAAAATGACACAAGTTGAGTGAACCTTCGCCCCAAAGCGTTAAGTGATGGGTTTGCTTACGCAGCCTGCATAAAACTGCAAGTGCCGTATATAATTATATCTAGAGATATAGATGCGGGTATATCTATAGATATTTATCTCTTGTGCAGAACATCCTCCTTCCGTGCTAGAAATTAAACACTAGCACATGCCTCCATAGTTGAGCTTGCACCCGTTGACAGCTGTGTACCATAAAGGGAGTACAGTACCAGGAGAATGGAAGGCAAGAACAGGAAGACAAGTTGCTGCCGACGGCGGTGACGGTCAGCAGCAGGCAGTATTGTAGCAGGTGCCTGGAAAACCCATGAAGACCACTTAGCATGCATTGTATATTCATAAATAACTCCTTGCAGGCACTGTGTGTGAAGGCACAGCCAAAAAAGACAGCGGCAAAGACAAGCTGAAATACAAAGGCATGAATTCAACCGCACCTTAGACAAAAATTGTGACGATGCCTCAAAAACCAGAAAAACTGATACAACCTGACATGAAAGGCTGAGATGCAACGTTTTCTTTCAAGCCCACGAAGGCAAGAAACGCAGTGGTGCAAGTCCACTCTGCTTAAGCGGTTCTTGGAGTTTAAAGAGCACCACAGTCAGGCTGTGTCTCTAGACTTGCTTTGTCACAGGCTATTAAATAGAAGCAGATGAACACGGCAGGCTGCAATCAGCATGTTTCAGTGCCAGCAAACGCTTTCCACTGCAGTTCAGGCTGTTGTAAGGTATAAAGAAGCCCATGCACTCCCTGGTAGGATGCTTGTCTGCTATGAAAAGCTGCCATGAGCGCAGACATTCCCAGCCCCACGGAGTTCTCAGACAGGCGCATTTCAAGCGATGCCCCCTTACAATCACAGGCATTAGAGGAAAAATGTCACCTGCCTTCACAGTGGCCATGGAGACTGTCTAATCCAAGCTCCACAGGAGCACCCAGCATAACGTTTTGGCACCTGAATAAGATGGATTCCACCACGGCCAAGTCATAGAAGCTCCAGAAGCCAAAGAAATGGGGTTTGGCTTCTATTTCGTACATCGCAAGGTACCTAAGGGCTCTGAAGACAAGGCTAAACATTATGCCTGAAGTCCAATTAAACTACCATTTCAGATATCAGAATTAATCTGAATAAAAAGCTATGGTTTATAAGCAGCACAGCACATCTAAGGCACATGTATGCATGCAAGCCACCATCACTGCATTAAGACATTGCTGAGTTGTCCTTAAGAAGCAATGGCTGCTAGTACAGAACAAACATACAGGCTTTTTTCAGCACTAATCCTCCTCCCCAATACTGAAAATACTATATACTGCTGGCAGCATAATGTGCAACATATATAGCTTGATTGGAAAGCATGGGGCAGAACTTTAAAAAATGTACAGGATTCCGTTTAGAACTCCAAAGTTCAACAAATGCCCTATTTTAGGGTGAAAACAATTATAAATCTGATAATGATGCACAGCATCCATGAGTGATTTTTCCTTAATTTTGAAATAGTGTCATTAACTACGACATATATTGTAGGTTTACATTTCTAAAGAGAAATAACAGAATTGAATAGTTTTTTTTCCTATCACAAGTGATAACCAGTGTTTGATATCTTCTATTTTTCTTCCAAGAAATATCAGTCTATCAACAGTTTTAAAATAAAATGTTTTCTGTAACAATAGAACTTTAAATAAAAATATGATTTTGATTCAGATACTTTTGAGAAGACATGGATACTTTTCCAAGATCTTCTGACAAAGTAATTATTAAAACAGAGACCAGATGAGGCCTTAAAAAGACAATATACTATATTTCAGACAAGATTGCACCTCAGTTTTTCAAATAATATAATTGCAACATTACTTCATCATTTCTTCTTTTAACATGCTGACAATTTCCAGCTAGCCCACGTGTGAAGTTTTTTTATGTTTTTGTATTCTAGCTTAAAGAAATAAAAGTCAGTAATTTATTCAGCACATACTGTATACGTCTTTTCACCTCCAATTGACTAGATCATTAATAAGTTAAAAAAAAAAATCCTCTCTGACCATAATCATTATCCTCATGAGGGATAAGTGATTCTTCAGAGCTTAAGTGTTGCTAGTTCTATTAAAAAATATATCATGGTATGATTTCTTAATGTGTTGCTACTTTTGCAATTGGACCCTATGCAGTTATGCCTTCAAACTCTTCCGTCTGTTCCACAAGGTGGTTCTGTGAGCTTTAGGACCTCTGATTGAAGACAAACTGATATAAAACCCCCAAACGGAGTTGTCTTCTGTTTAATCGGCCTCCCCCATCGTATGTCAGGGGTCTGGTAGATCCGATGTATCCACTATGACTTTAATAAAAATAGTATCATCTTTAATATACGTTCCATTCTCTAGAACAGTTTGAGCCACGAAGACTGGGCAGCCAGATGCAATGTTCATTTCTCCAGTTGGTTTCTTGAAACTGCTGCTGTTTGGATCTGGCTTGAAAGCATCTCCTAAGTGGCGACGAGACGGTCCCTGATCCATTAGCATGAGAGTCACTTTCTGTTTAAATGGCCAAGGAAGCAACGCATCGTATTCGCCACGCATTATGACAAAAAACAGCGACAAGTGTGTCCCCTTTCCCATGCCATCTCCGTTAAGGTAAACTCTGGCACACATCTTGTAGCCAAAGTATCCAGTATAAAAGGGTTGGCTGTACAAGGACAGAGTCTTCCCCATGACTGCCTCTTGCTTCCGACGTTTATAATCTCGGATTTTCCAAATTAATACGCCGTTGTAACTGGCAGTTTCCAAAACCTGGAATCGGAGGTCCATGTCAGCCAGCCGAATATCATGAACACTCAGCATCTGATCATGTCTGCTCAGCTGTGTCTCTAGCAGGCCTGGGAGACAACAGAAAGGATAAGGGTGAGAAAAGGGTTTTGGTTTTTTCCTAAAGTCTGTAAAACTCAATCACTAAGGCTGATAATGTATATGAAAACACTTTCCTCCCCCAGAACCTAGCTGCATTCCTGAAGGAATTTCCACAGCCAATAGTTTGCCAGCTAGTATCTAGTTTACTAGGATTTTTATAAATATGGACATTAATCACACATGCAGTAAAAGTCCAATATTCAAATAATCTAACATAAATGTTGACTAGTCACTAAGCAATATAACTACAGAGGCTTCAATTTTTTGAGACTTGGTAGCATTATCTATAGGTTGCTATTAGCAGTGAAGACTTTGGAAGCGGTCACACATCCTATATAACCCCCCCTGTAATTCCGAAGCACCACTGATCACTCAAAACATTCTTCTCAGACACTACCTGTCTCAGAAGTGTAGCGTTGTTACCATGTCTAACGCTCAGCATAAAAGAACAGGAAATTCAAGCCTGGCTCTGCATTATATGGCCACTTAAACAGCTTGGAAGGACAGCTGTTTTTATGTTCCCTTACCCTCACATGACAATGCTACTCTTTGTCTTTGCACACTGGCAAAATTGGGCAACATAAAATACTGAGAAGCAGCTAAATTCATAAGGCACATTTGTTTTATACAGTTCTATTTAAATATTAAGTTCTTTGTCCCAATCATTTAAACGCTTACATATGATCTACACTATCTCTTGCTAAACTCCCATTTTCAGTTTATTCAGCAAGCACAACAACCTTACTGCCACACAGGTCTCACTGTTTTCTTTGGATCAAATATACCTCTGTAACAGATATCAGGGCGGGTGCTTTCAGGTGGATAATGACACTGTTGATCCGCTCATGGGGAAGAAGAGTAATCAAAGACGACTTGTCAATATACCAAGACTGTATTTAAAGAAGCTGCTGAAAACTATTAGCTGTCAAAGATCAATTGAGACAGTATTTATAATGAACTAACACTGTAATCGAGGCAAGGGTCAAGAAAACAAAACAGAAGAATCAAGCCTATGAAACAGCATGGAAGCAATGCCACATCTTCAAAGGGATTACACAGTTTCCTATTGAAAAATCAGAAGAACCAGCATTCTTGATGCTTCCACATGAAAGTCACAATGGAGTGCCATTCAAAGGACACCATTCTTCTCCTGACAGCGCTGCTGAGTGCTTCAGCCCATTGTGCTTACACTTACTTGTATTTCGAGCTCCTTGCCCTGAAGTTTTATCAACACTTTCCAGCTCAGTCACCCTGTTCTGGAGGGACTCCACGCTGCTCTTCATGCTGTCAGCCTCCTCCCAGTTCTGGCGGAAGGGACGGATTTCTTTGTCCAGTTCTTTCAGTTTCTCTGCTTGACTGTCTATCACTCGCTTCATAAAACAATAAGTTATGAGTTAAAATAACAAAGAGACATTAATTTATGCAAATTAAACAAGGATTATATCTCAATAATAAGATACTTTTCCAATATAAACAAGTTTCACTTATGTCAAATATTTTAATAAAACAAACATTGAAACTTTAGAGGAATAGCCTGAGCATTTATAAAACACTTAAAAAAATCTTCAGTGCTGCATATGTATTAATATTAGAGCACTATGAGAATGATCAACACGATTTTTTAATTAAAAAAGGAATTGTTTGTGTGCCCATCTGATTTTTTTTTTTAAAAAACCAAACCTTTCTATGCAAGAACAATATTCTGAATGGCTCAACATTGATACTATGGGCTGATATTTGTTGGGGTTTGTGTCAGAGTACTTAAGCGACCAAGTATGGGCACAACAACTTACTGCTCATGCGGACGCATTTATCATGGGGTAACAGCAAATTAACTTACCCCTCCAGAAAAGCATCAGTAGACTTCTAAACAAGGAGCAGGGGTACGTGTATGTGCACATACAGCGGCATTAAAAAGCTCCAAGCTCACATAAAATCAAAGCTGAAGTTATTACATGCCCATACCCATCGCAGAAGCCCTCAAGAGTGTGAGCAAAACTACCACTTCTGATCCCTTCAGCACTTTTAGGATTCCTACTCTTACTTCCTAAATTGAATAAGCCACGTGTCCTGAAGGTGCTTGCTGGTTGAGTCGTCTTAAGAAAACAAAGAAAAAAACCCAGCTGATTTTGGAAAGGCATAAAATGTAATACTCAAAAAATATATAGAAAAGCTGGTATTCTGTGAAAGAGGGACACTGTAAGCACCTCAGTATATTACAAATATAAAGAAGAACATATTTCCCAGCCTACCTCAAATCTGATGCAAGAAATACATAGCACTTCACGTTATCACAGCTAAATCGGACTAGCAGGAATTTTAGCCAGAACCCCATAATCAGTTGTGAAGTTCAAATGGTAACATAAGTATTTTAGACAAGAAACTACTTTTGCTACCACCTACAGTTAAATTCCAAATCTAACTTTATAGTTCATCATCATATAGCGCCAATACAGGTAAAAATGATTGTTTTTTCACTTCTTAAAAAAAAAAATGTAGCAGTTGAGTACAAAACAAGAAAATAAAGTTATTTCGCATTTGGCTTCTGGTTAGCCATGTGGATTCAATTTTCCCCACTGATGGGGAAAACCCCTCTGTATCATTCAACCTTCATTTCCCCTTTTAGGCATTTGCTTTTAATCACATGGTTTCAGATACACTGAAAGTCTGTAACAATTAATTGAAGGCTGTCAATTCGATAAGCCAGCTAGCAAAATGACATTCTAGGAGTCTTTTATTTTGATGCGTCTCAAAACCACCAAGTGACCTAACATATTTCAAGATTAACTATTTATTTCTGTGCTGGTGTTTTAAAACAAGCTTATATAGCTCACTTGCAAAATTATGACTTTGTGAAGGAAAGCTGTGTACTGAATCACAAATGCAGGGGCACGGTCCCATTAAACAGATTAAGCAACTTGCCTGGACATACTGATCATCAGCTCCAACCACAGTCTCAGTTGGACTGATGCTAATCAGACTATAAAATAGGGAAGGGCTGTTAGTTATACATATAGAAGGAAGCACACCATGAAATGGCCTGAATTAACGTCGTAAGAGCAGAACCAAAAGATTTGGCCATTAATTCACAGTTAACATGCAGAAGGAAACTCAAGGCGCACCAAGTCTGATCTTTTTCCTCTACTCACACAAAACACGAACTCTCTAAGGCAAGAACAATAACGTGGTTGTGGGTTTGCACAGTGCATCACACAGAGATGCTCTAATTTCCAACCGGGACCTCTTAGCGCTAACACAGTATCAAACCAAATGAATAAATACATCTTTTAATGAATTGGGAAAGTGGTAAAGATGCAGAAGAATTTTAAGTTATTCTTCTTTTGGGAGAAGTTTAGTAAAAGTTGTTACAAGGGACCAGCTTTTCTCCATCAACCTATGTGCAACATTCTGTCTTTGTACATGCACAACCAATTCTGGGTTTTAGCTGCTTCTACTACATGCTGGCAAACGTATAGTGGTTTATGTCCTGAACCCCTTCCCGAGAATTCAAAAGAGACAGAATAATCAAAAAGAGACTTGTATCCTGTTTTTAAAAAGCAGTGGGATCTCTATTTTTTTAACCTACAGAGAATCAACCTCCCTCGTGCTGGGAGACACTGATGTACTAAACCTGAATTTAATGCAGCAGTGGAGAATTTCACTGTCTCTAATTATTCCATTAGAAAGCACACAGATGTCTCACACTGTATTCATAAATTTTCAAGTAGATATCAATTTTCTGCCTGCACTTTTCATTCCAGCAACTGACCTCTCCAGATCATTAATCCAGAGTTATATGCCTGGCAAATCATTGAGGGCTCTTCTTGATGTTAATTTTCATCTAGGTTTTGTTTGGTATTTCTAATAAACAATTTCCAGAATTTCAGCATCGTTATTACTAAAAGAATTCAGAAAATGTCATGAGGAACTGAAGAAAGTTATATTTGCAGTTCTCTCTCTTTCAGGTGCTCCTAATGGACCTTTCCATTGCAACTGATAGAGCAAAACTAAAAAGCTGAAGCACAAACTAGAAAAGGAACCAAATGCACTACTTGACTAGGAATACAAATTACGCATCTTCCTCCTTTGAAGGAATGTGTTGCCAATCAAATCATTTTATATTCACAAGGTCATTGTCTCTTTTGTCTTTAAGTACCTCATGTCCACACCCAGTTTAAGACTTGGCTTCCTCATATGCTTCCATCTACTTCTAAGAACGACTGAATACGGGATGTAAAAGTTCCTTTCCACAAGACAGCAGTCAAAAAAGTATCACATACTCTCATGGTAAAAACACTTTCTCTAGACACCAGCATATAGAAAGTTAATCTGAATCAAAACATCTCAAGGTTTAGGTTCCTGACAGTTCCCAGACACCTTTGATGCATTTACAGCAGCTGTGCTAAACCCCTCATAGCACGGATGATGCCAGAAACAGCTCTTCCCAAGCCAAAGGTGGCTACACAACAACTAATATTGAAACTGCTCTAGAAATTACTACCATGTATAGGACTTAGGGGACTAATCAAATAACACTTGGCCAGACCCAAATTGGGTAGTTCTACACTGGAAACATCTGTGGCTCTTGTATAGCCATGGCTGCCCAGTGCAACCCAGAAAAAGAACGGATCGCAACAGGTAACTCATTCCTTCAACGCCCAGTAGGCACCAACAGAAGAGTAATAACATTGTCCAGGGAAAACCAAGTTGAGGTGTGTTTCCAGGATGCCCTTAACAACTTGAGTGAACCAGGAGGTTCCAGTAAGCAGAAGGAATCGGGTTAAAATAGCTGCAAAATACAGTTTGGCTTAAAATAACTAAACTAAAGTAGCTGGCAAGTAGAAGCAAAAAGGAGGAAAGAAAAAAAAAAAAAAGGCAAAACACATCCTCCAGTACTTATTACCACCAAAAAGCCACCTGTTGAAATCTGCCCACCACATTGTTTTGTTTTGTTCTTTTTTTTCTAAACATAAGCCATTTGAAAATTGATTTTGCTAACACTTACAGCTTGAGGAAATCAAAGATATTACAATCTGTTTTCAAGACAATCATCAGAAACTTTGCTCTAGGTCTTTTCCATTTCCCCTCTCATCACTGGTTATTGAGACAGCACGTGTAAAAACCCCAGGCTTACAAATTAACTTACCTCCCGGTAGATTCAATCAGCAATATCAGTACATACAAGGATTGGCTCCCCAGTGTCAGAATGCAATATTGTAAGCATGCAGCCATATTCCAGACTATCATCAGACCAAATAACAATGACTAAGGCAGGCTAAACTGGTTACTATGTGGGCAGAACATGGAAAGAAATAAGCACTATAAGGAGAAACGTTGGTGCTGCCAAACTTAAAGGTTACCTTATAAACCAGCATTGAGGGTCTCAAGGCTCTGAGCTCTTGAATGTCCTACCCTTTGAATTTTAGCCATACTCCAGTTTGGATACTTTTATCTTTCTTGAGTATCCACATTTGCAATTCAATATGTGAGGTGAACAGGAAGTGAAAAAAACTGATTTTATCTATATCCCTTTAAGCTGGTTCCTAAAGCAGGCATTCGATATTCTAGCAGAAGACATACTTAAATAATGTGCACACAATACCTTCACAACAGCTTGCTAAACATGTCCTGAGGGTTCCCTAATTGTGGCCAGTATCACACAAGCTAACACAAATTCCCGGCATCCACTTTGCAAGTCAGCTCTGACTCCAAAGCAAAGAATTCCAGCTCGGGCTTACGCACCATGCTGGAGCATCCAGAGAATTTCTGGTTCGACACTGGCGAGTGGCCAGGTGAATCAGACCACAGACTAAGAAACTCAAACCCACTGGCAAAGGAATAATTAGATACATTTTCCTCAGAAGGATAACAGAAACACGGATCTAAAAAGTACATTCAAATGCAATGTACTACGTTTGAATTAGTTACACACCAGACTGATCTCACCCATGCTTAATATTTTTAAAAATACCAGCAAGTAGAAAAAGAAATATACATTTTACACATGACAGTTTTAAGGTGCTAATCTTGCCCTCCAGTTTGACAGCAGTTCCTCAAGCAGTTAATTTTTTGCAGAGAAGAAAAAAAATAATCGATTATTCCTCAGATAAGATTTGTGATTTTTTTTTCAAACTTCTCCCTTTTTAAAGAGGGTTTTTGTTTTAACACAGGCTGGGCAACTGCAGTGTTTTAGGGAAATAAAAAAAAAATCAAAATAGCTTTATAATAAGGTAAACTTTCTCCCCCCCTTTTTAATTAGAACACCTCGCTTCACAAGTGTAAAGGCACAGAACAGAAGCTACTGCCATTTCTGCTTTAATGGGGAGATTCTAAATTTCTTACCTGTAAATGAAGTATTTTAGATTCATTATTCCGCAGCATTTCCTTCTGTCTTTCAATTTCTATTTCAAAGCTACAAATCTGATTATGTAAAGTTTGTATACTCTTGTTCTTTTCCAAACTTTCATTCTGGAGCAAGGCCACCTGGAAAAAATTCTACAATTACTCCTGCCAAAATTTATTAAAAATACCTATAACTTAATTAGTTTTAAGCTATCTTACACACATGAAAGGGATGAGATCCTAGTAAAATCCCTATCCACGTCTTGCAAATAAATAAAGAAACCCCAACCTTCCGAGAGCTACTGTTGCACTTCCACAGCGTGGTATTGGTACAAGTTTGGCTAATGAAAGTGCAGATAGGATAGACAAACAGCAAAAGAACTTGTGTCTAAGCGTAATCTTTTGTTTATTCAGCTTGTTATTTAGTGGCTTGGTTCCCTGGTTTCCAGTAAGTGACTTGGGAGCTGCTTGGAGTTTGGAAGAAACAACCTATTTAGCTCTAGATCAGCGCTAAAACCTCAAACCCTGTGCAGAAAGGACAGCAGAGAAAAGCCAAGCAGCTGAAAAGCTGCTCAGGAAAGGGAAACGTTCATCTTCCTCACCTACTCCCATCTAAACTGATCTAGAGCAAGTTTAAGGAAAAACATCTGGATGGGATTGGCTTGGCTTCACAGGATGTGATGGTGATGGAGACTCCTGAAATGAGTGAATGCAGAAGGGATCCATGCACTGGAAGGAAAACCCAATAGTGCCTATGAGTTGAAAAGACTAAGGAGCTGCAGATTATATTCTCTCTCTGTATTGACATCTTATGAATTCATTCATTAGTGACTCATTCTGATTTTCAAACATGAGCCTTGTTGGAAGAATATCACATATTAGATCTCTTTGGAGATGAAAGTAATACAGTAAATGTTCTCCGTCACACTATTTTGTGCTCTGTTTATTAATGTGGTTCGAGGAAGGGGGTTGGTTTGTGTTGGTGGGTTGCTTTTTAAAAAAAAAAACAAAACAAACCCCTCATTTTTCTCTAGGCAAGATTATTCAGCAGCAAAAACATAGAAAACAAATACTTGACACAAAACAACATTTGGACATGCCCTAATGCCACAGATCTTTATATGGATTAGAAGCAGCACCATTTCTGATCCACAAAAATCTTTTGATAAACATTCCACATCATGACAAATTACTTGGATGCCTCATGTTCTCCCTCAAAAAATCTACACCAACACCCCCAATAGAGATGCTGGTTTCCGATGAAGGTATTTTTACCTCTGCCTCTGTAGAATTCCACCCCCTTAGCTGTCCTCTAATCAGACATAGCTGAATCATTTACATGTCACTGCATTCCCAGACTCAAGAAGTCAGCCTCTTTAAAACGGTAAATAATTTCCATTTCTATACTAGCCTAAACTAGACACAGGCCTGCCAAAGTCTACAGGCATTCAGCACACTCATTGGAGCGGAGCTCAAAAATACACCATTACATATGGGCTTATCTGCTTTTCAACACAACATACTATGTGTGCATACACACACATACATTAGTTCTGCATTTTATATATGAAAAACTGGCAGAAGAGGCTCAGGAGAAATGAGACAAAGCTAATTTTGCCAGTGCAGAGAGAGAAACAATCTTGAGGCTGAGGGAACACATGCCTAGGTAATAGAGAAAAATTTCAAAAACAAGTTTAAATTTAAACTAGTACCCCTGCCTCCCACAGATTCCAGTTCCACCGGGTAGCCACTTCAATTCTTTGCATCCTCCTTTTCCTTATTGAATCAGAGTTCTATAATTAATCGTGATCTTTACATTCCCATTTCCTCATTGTTTCCTCCCCAGGCCTCCCAACCACAAGGCAGTTACACTCTGTGTCACTAGCAGCACTTTTCCATTTTTGTACAAGTTATGATACGTGGGCCTATCTTGTACTGAGATTTTCCACACAGTTCTACAGAAGACAAGAAAAATGGAATTATGTCCTGGAGCCCTTAATCATACAGAACTGTCACTGCTAAGTTCATAATTGTAGTAGTTTGGAGGTAATCTGTGAATAAGAAATCTTGAACACTAAACATAGTTTCCTAATTGCATGTGGCATAAATCTTTGGAATTTGAGTTAAAAAAGGTAAAGAAAACACAGCATCTATTTACAAACTACATCGATCAGTTCCTCTACTTCCTTGTCATATTTGAAATATTGCTGGAATAAAGCATGCTCTTATATTCAACAGTTTTTCAAATTAAGCTACTACTTATTTCTTACTAAAAGAGAAAGGAAGAAACCCTCTTATGGTACAAAGAATCACATTAAAATAGACAGGTCCCGTATTTAAGTCACATATTAAAAAAGCAAAACGAGTTTATATCAGATTTCTTTAAAAATGTGACAAAGCTACAAAATTACATTGAAGTCACTGTTTCCAACATCACAAAACCTGTGGGAGCTCAGTCTGCAAGTCTGTCCCATCACAGAGTGAACAAGACACTGAATTTTAATTCACCCCACAAAGTTTTGATTCAAAATTTTACATCTGACCTTTTCTTACTATTCTTTGCCAGCAGCACCATTCAAATACCAAACCCATAACTTGGCACAAGCTTTGCAGCTCAGAGACTTTCATGGTGCACACTCCACCAGCACTGTTAAAGAACATGACGGGGGGAAAAAAAACCTCCTTTCCCCTCCATCCACATCACAGGGAGCATTTCTGATGAAATCTTGACCTGACAGAAGTCAACAAGAAGATTTCTACCAACTTCTGCAGGGCCAAGATTTCTGTGATATTCACCAACTAAGTTAATTGATGCACTGAAGAACAACAGCGTAAAGTTATCTTCGTTCTTCAAAGAAAGAGAACAACGTGAAGTTACAAATCATTTTGCTACCCTTCTCTAGAATAAAGTCACTGACATATGATATGCGGTTAGCTATTCTGGTAACGTGGCATGGCCTTGGGATTTCCAGTGATTCAACTCTTTATTATGAATAGGAAGAAGGCTACAAAGCAGGAAGTGAAAAGAAAAAAAAAAATGGACAAGCAATGATAAGCAGTCCTAAATGAAAGTTAAACCAAAAACTGAACATAAAAGAGTAGTGAAGTGTATATTCTCTTAGCTCTATAAGAGATAAACACAGAACTGCTGGGCATTTTTTAAATGACAAAGCACCTCTCAGGACACTGACAAAAGGCAGAACATGATCTATTCTGGAAGTCACAGGGAACATGCTTTTTTCCTATGATGTAAAATAAATTGTAAATTTCAATCAGCCTAATGAAAAAATAAGTGAGGATATGAATTTGTATCTGTTAAAATTAAAAAATAATACAGTTCCTACATTAACCAAGAGATTCTACTGAAAAGCAAAATTAAGTATTGTTATTGATAATCAAACTTACACAGGTAGTAAAAACTCTATCTAAAAAAACTACACTAGACCTCTCCTAGGTTGCATGGTTTCCTTATGGGGCTTCAAGTTCAAAACCAAGCAGTCCAGTGACAAATCTGCTGGGGACAAAAATCATGCTTTGCTGTTCCTCTTAATTCTGCTTTAAAACTCTGCGTCCTGCGGCCACAGGACCTGCTGGAAAGCCACACATGAGCGGCCACTGTAGGCCCAGAAGGGAATTCGCTTTCTAGACAGAGTTTGTTAAACTCGAGCTGGTGATCTGCTGAGAGGTGACAGAAGTCACAAGCCACAAATATCTTAACTGCCCCTAAGCTTACACTGGAATTGTTGCTCTTATTTTACTCATTCTAGAAAAATCTGAAGGAGCTCCTGATTCTTCTGCCTGCATCTGTAGAATCATTTAGTAATTCTCGGATTTGTTTCAATGCCCCCCAAAAGCAGCAGCATTATTTTAATGGCTATGTACAATTTTTTCAAAAGTTTTTAAATCAAAGCCTTAAGTTTTATTTGCAGAACAGATGGTTAAGTCATTCAAACGATTCACAAGATCATAGCTGATACTGATATGATTTCCAGCATCTCCCAAATCCCAATCAATCTAAAACCAGGCATCCCAAGGAAGCCCTGCAACATGAACTTAATTCTGGTCTACCACTAAAGCAGAAATCATCATGCCAATGAACTACCATATGTTTAATTTAATTAATTTTTGCAGGTCATTAAGTTTGGGAAGCAAGAACAAAAATAAATAAAGTAAATAACTGGTTTACTACATTGTATTTCTAACAATGTTATCTCTGGAAAAATATTGAGGTAGCAAAAGTACAGCTCATAGCTCTGCCATAGCTTTCTGAACCCTCCCTTTTTGTAAGAAGGCAGCTCAGAGAGGAACTTTAACTACCTGAAGAAAATATTTTACTTAAGTTACCAGCGAAGAAAATTGTATACGGAGTTGCGAAGCCAAGTTTCTCACAGCATTTTGTTGTAACAAAGGTACCAGATATACTAAATGGCTTGATTGCTTTTGAAGCCTACAAGTGCTTTAGCTGTACTGTTGAACAGCTGTTGAACAGGCAAAAAAAGCGCTTCTTCCAGTACTTCTATATGATTTAAAGAAACCAATGAAAATTAGAAGTGAGTAGAAGATATACCTTATTTTCTAGAGCATTGCTCCACTCTTTCAATAAGTTAACATGCTGCACTGCTGAGCTGGCTTCATGTGCTTTAATTTGTTGGTTTGTTCCCTGTGACAACAAAGAATTTATACATTTTAGCCAATTCCACTTCTTTTAAACCTACAAAGAAAGAGTATATCAAGACATCGAACCAACACTACATATTTTGGTTCACGGATGCATGTTGCAGAACTGTAGAGAGAAGGGAAATCTACTTGGGAATTCACAGAAGTCAGGAATACATTTAATACAGCAAGTGTTTTACACAACTGCCATGTATCTCCATCCAGTGTGTCAGATACGTCAGAGGCAATAAAGATGAACAAGATTTATGAAATGAATTGTATTTTAGAGTCTCTGTGTAGCTTTACAGTAAACAAAGCACAATAAAACTCTTGAGTCATACAAAATCTAAAATGTCCAATTCCCCAAACCATAATTTAAAACTTTGGTTGTATTTCACAAACAGCTTCATAAGTACTGAATTTTCCCTCTGTTGACTATTAAAGACAAATATTTAAGATCAATTTATCATCATTGGAAACTACCAGCTTTACAAACCACTCTGAGAGATATTACAATGCCTAATTTGTCATCTTGTCATCATGATTGCTGGTATTCAGATTTGCTGCCTCTGCACAACCTATAAATGCTGTTACAAATAACCACTATATAAAAAGTTTACAGAACACACATAGATCATATACAGAGTACATAAGATGCAGACCACGTTACTTACTTTATTTGTATTGTGTTGCATTACACCTACTTCAGTAAGTGTTTTGCAATGCAGAGTATATTAGCTATGATGGCAGATATGCTGCAAAGCAACTGCAAGGGTTTCAATGATCCTCAAAGTATGTACTCTATATAAAATACTAAAAATATATATGTGGATATATGTACATATATGCACACATATACATACATCAAATGAATGGCAATACATACGACATAACAGTGGGCAGGGTTACAGCATCGATCAGTTCTACTGCTAAGAGCATTACTGTTAACACCTGAAGTGATAAATGCTCATTATTTAAGAACCTGCAAACACCAGCAGGAAGGACTTTAAGAAGTGTTGCTGCTACAGTTCTTGTCTCTTTAAGTTATCACGGGCTAACTAATGAATCACACTATCTGATAAACTGCATTTTTTCCTGTCAGCAGTTTCTGAAATTTCCTGACTAATCTCTTCATTATATAAGCATCCAAATTCCCCAAGATCTATGGTAAGGGAAGCAGAATATTGGAAGAGACTGGAATAACACTACTGAAACTACACTCTGAGGTTTGGCTGGTTTTAATTTTTTTAAATATTGCAGGAATTGCCAAGATTAAAATCTAAAACTGTTTTTAAAAAGTAAATTTCATGCTATGCCTTGATTATACACCTATGTGCACGCAGACATATGAATGCACATAAAAATACATGTTTTAAGTGCAGTAACCTATGCTTAACCTTAATAAAAATAGACACACAAATGAGAGAAAATATAAACATATTTAGCTCAAGAAATTAAATACTTTCATAGAAACAACTAAAGTTACTACCCTGTTTTCTGGAGAGCAAAAGTAAGTTTCCTCTTTCTTTAAGTTAAAAAGTTCTTCAAATGTATCATCTTTCTATTTCAACAAGATGTACCTAATAACTGAACTCCCAAACCACTGCAGGAATGTGTGGGATTTTTATATTGTTTATTTTAAAATGCAAAACCAAACATCTGCTGCATAATCACTTGATGCAACTGGATGACGTTTTCTTAACCAAGACTAGAGAAGTCCAGAACTTTTATGTCAAAGAGTTAGGTTCTATTTGCAGACTTTCATCAATTGGGAAGTATAATTGTTATATACTGACCTGAAAAGTGCAGCCATAACGCTTAAAACTACAGGTACTTGGGGCATTAATACATTCTGACAAATGTGCATTCAACTGCAATAGGAAAAAAATGTGAGTTTTGGCAAGACGTTTGCATGATAATGCTCAAAACATAAAGGGCACAGGTTATCAGGTTTGTATCGTGTGCCACTTGCAGAACATACAATACATGTGTGTATATTTTCTCCAGCCTGACCTAAAGTGCAAATACTATATACACACATATGTAAACCACACGCACATGCCAATACAATATACAGTGTGATACACTTAATATACAGTGAAACTTCTACTAAAGACTGTTTCAATAGGCAACCCAATTAAAAAAAAAGCAAACAAAAAGAACACAATCTACAATTATTTATATTATTTAATTTGACTTCAGTGAACAACTAATTTTTTTTCCAACAAGTGATTTTTTACCAGTGTTCTGAGCAAGTCTTAAGATCAGTTTCACTGTAGTAAAGTACATTTTTTCTAATCCTAATTTCATGAAGAACCAATTTTTCAAAACATAACATGCAATTCCCTGGGCCCAAATTTAACAGTTAAATTACACAAAAAAAGACTAAACAAGTACTGCATGAAACAGACAAAGAATTTTAGAATAGGTACAGTTAAGTAACTTTAAAAAAATGCAGTACACAGAATTAAAACTCATTAGTAAAATGCCTACATTTTTCACAGATTGAGATTTATTCCAGTATCTTGGATTATTATGAGCACAAACCACTTTTCATTTAAAAATAAACCAATTCACAGAAGCATATACATATATACAGACAGCAGCCATTGCAGCACAGAGGGCAGCAGCTGGATGCAAACTGCCTAAAAGTTGGAGCAAAGAGCCATTTTTGGAAAGGATAGCGCAACAACACTCTCTCTTCAAAAAGGGGATCTGCAGTTTTTATTTCCCACAAAGCAGAAATGAGCTGGAATCCAGCTCCTCAGTTCGCATCCCTCTTTTGGGCTTCAAAATCGCAATTGAAATTCCCACCCCGTAAGGCCCACGTGACTCAGCTCATCCACCTCCACGGAAAGAAGTGCTGAACCAATTCTGCTCTGATATACACCTATTATGCTCTAAACACTATCTGCAGAAATTCGCGGTGTAGTTTCAAAAGACACGTGGTTCAGAAAAAAAATCAGACCGAATAAGAGACAGGTGGCATAACAGGTTTTACAAGAAAGCCACGTTTTTAGCTTCTCAAAACTAGAAGTCTGCCAAAGAGTTACAAATTAAACATCAAAAATTGCCTTTTATTCTAGATAAGATAGAAATATGATATTCACGCTACAGAATTTTCTCAAACTGTTAGGCAGGCATTTCCCCACTTTCTGCATTAGAGTCATTGTCCCTAACCATGCAGCTAAGTAATACATACATTTTCACAGTATCAGAAAAAAATTAAGCAACATACAGCAACAGATGATGCAGGGCAAGATGACTGTTTAAAGTGCTGTTTCTACCAGTGGTTTCAGAACCCAATTCTGACTAGATGTGCAAGGACCCAGGCTTTAACGGGTCGATTCTTGTTAGCACTCAGATACACCTCTTCTCAAAGTAACTGCTGAAGCCAAGATTTAAGATTTAACAATATGCCTAAGTGCTCCAGAACCAGGATCTAAACTCAGAAGCACGCACTGATAGAACTGGCTCATATTTTCTCTTCTCTTAGCAGCTCAATTTCTCTTAATAGCTACAGTATTTATCATGTATTTTATATTTCATTATCCTTGGGGAGAAGGCTGCCCCTGTGCTGGGCAGATGCTTTATCTGCCTTGTGCACTACAACATAATTAATAATTTACAAGTGTAACTGAGAAATAGGACAAATCCAACTCAGGCAATAAGTACCAGTGAAAAGAGAAAAGCTTATCCTCAGTAACTGCACTTTCCTTAACTGAGGCTTACAGAGTGCTGAAGACTTAAATAAGCTCTTTCCATCCTCGGTGAGTAAATTCTTTTTTTAAGAAAAAATAACGCACATCGACTTTGACAGATGCTACTTATATCTTTCAGTGCACAAGAACATGGGCCTGTTCAAACACAACAGGTTTTAATTTTTTTTCTTTTACTCTGGTCTATATATCACTCCTAGCTTCTATACATTAAGAGAAATTTTTAGGCATTGTTGCATTTGGTTGTTGGAATGTTGTACTCCTATCATCCTGTATCTTACACTAATTCTTTAAGTGTCAGTTGTTATTTTTTCCCAAATTTAACAGATTTAATTATAATTTAAGTTTCTACACATTTAAATGATTTTTCTAGTCTTTATTGACTCCTGCTAATGTGCACTACATTTTAATCCTCTCTTTTTATTTTGATATAAGTTAATAACCTCAAGATGCTGCTCTATTGTGCTCAACAAATGCTTCAAATGGGGGAAGGGGAGGGGGAGCGCTAGTAAAAATGAAAGCAGGAAAGACATGCGCTAATCTTGGGCAAGCCAAGTGTAAGAATGACACAAAACTAAGAAATTAATTGGTTTTAGATAGTTTTTCAGCAAATCGTTAAAGATACAAGTGTTATCACACTTAACTGTGTGGTAGAAAAAGCTTTTCTTTAGATCTCACATTTTAATAAAGAAATGGCTTCTGGCAAAATTCTTGCGAGATCTTACTAAAAAAAATCATTTAATTTTTCAGCACAACACTGGGCATGACTTCTTACCTCGCTCCTCATCAGTGTTTTAACACTACATTTATGAGGACATGAAACCATGACACACGGGCAGTCTGTATCTTCATGTTTCTACAGAGGAAAAAGCAAACAAACCACAAATCAGCTCTTACTCTGAAATTAAAGAACAGACTTACCTGCAAAAAAAAATCCTATAATTATTTAAAAAAACAAAAACAAAACACACACACAAGATTTTTTCAGTGTTTATCCCAATTGTGCAGAGTTACAGAACTGCAACTGCTCAAACATCAGTTGATGCTTTTGAGAGATGTGGTGATACTGCAAAGCAAAAATAAGGGTTTTCCAGTGTTTTCCCACACAGAGAAAATATATTTTCTTCCCATTTTATTCTTTTTACTTAGAGTAATGAAACAATAATAAAAGTCAAGTTTTCTTCCCCTTTTTAGTACAGGCACACAGCGCATGGAAAAGCTCTTCAGAAATACACATTGCCCACTCAGAGAAAATCTCTTTCCTATGTACAGATACTGCCCTTTCAAATAATTTTCTCATTTTGATTCCCAAACATCTGATGCTAAGTCTCACTGTCATACACCCAAGGGTCAAAAAGATGTTCAAATTTTATCATGATGCTGGGCAGGTATATTGATCTGAACCCAGCTGATGACAGATACTTCAGTACAGGTATCAAACCACACCATCATAGGGCGGGAAGAAAAGCAGGCCCAAACTAATTGAATTTACACAACTTCTCAGCTTTTCTCAACAAAAAGAAAAATCTAGAAAAAAAATGATTTGTTTCATATCAAGTGACATGACCCATTCAACTTGAAACAAACTGTTTCATTTCTGGCACTTAAGAAAAGTAAATGAAGGTCTAGACATATAAGCCTGTTAGAAAAGGATGACAAATAACCTGCCCTTTTTGCCCAGTAATGATGTCTACTTTTCTGAAACAAAATCAAGATGTAAAGGAGACCCAAGCTCTTAGATGTGAAAGGCCTTGCTCCAGAACTGTCATAAACCTGCAAATATTTGAACATTTATACCTCCTCACTGTTAAAAACAGATAATCAGGTATGCTGTTCTGAAGCAAGTCTATCCTGCCATCCTTCTTATTTGCACTAGTTCACCCGGCATAGCATGTGTAGACAGTCATAGTGACTGAAACCAAGGAAGCCTCAGGTGTTCCTGAGTCATAGAGCTGGGACAGCCTCCCAAAATGTGGGGGTAAGGAGCCAGCTTCAGCCCCTCCCCGCCAGGACACAGACACCCAACCAGGAGCAATGCCAAGACACTGACAACGTCTCTCCCTCTCTGGGTGACTGTGGTACTCTGCTTGGGCATAGACCTTTTAGCAGAACCTGTTACAACAGGACAAGGGGTAATGGTTTTAAACTCAAGGAGGAGGGATTCAGGCTGGACATGAGGAATAAAATTTTTTACAATGATGGTGGTGAAACACTGGCCCAGGTTGCCCAGAGAGGTGGTAGATGCCCCATCCCTGGAAACATTCAAGGCCAGGCTGTACAGGGCTCTGAGCAATCTGATCTGGGTGAAGATGTCCCTGCTCATGGCAGGGGGGTTGGACTACATAAGCTTTGAAGGTCCCTTCCAATCCAAACTGTTCTATGATTCTGATAAGCAGTGGTACATAGAATCATTTCTACTCAGGCTCAAGAACTGAACCTGGGACACCTCATTCTGAACACATCTGTAATCACGTTGAGGAGAGACATCACACGTTACCACACAGCTTTGGGAGCCTACTGCCCCACAAACTTTTTTAATGGTTTATCAACTAGAAAACTAATACTCCCTTCTAACATTAATTTTAACTTACTCTCTTCTCTAACCTACCCAAACTATCTGGCAAAGGCTATGACATTGACTCCTGGTTCATGATAAAAAGGCAACATAAAACCTCTTGTTAGCCTTCTCTCCAGTCCTCCTCCTCACTCCTCATCCCAGAGCTCACTCACTGAAACCAAAGGGAGTCTTTCCAGTGACTTCAGCATATACCAGAGTAATCCCATTCCAGTGGCAAAATCCTCTTCCTGCCAACCAGTTCAATTCACACAGCCGAGCACAGAAACCCCAAAGCCGAAGGCAGCATATAACACAGGTAACACCACATGCAGGGCACCTGGCACAGCTGGGGGAAGGCAGGATGTTAACGTGGCTCCCCAGTGAACCCAGCACCACACTGGGAATGCCTTTGGTTCCAGAGCAGTGACCAGGGAGCAAGATGACAATGTCTCATGTCTTCCCCAGTGGCTGGCCCAGCCAGCTCAGCGGCCTTTCAGACTAATGAGTCCACACTGCCTTGGCAGGGTCTGCCTGGGATGGGGTGGCAGTGAAAAGGACAAACACTAATGTTCTCCTTCCACGTCTGTATCATACTACTACCACTCTCATATCAGTTCTCTAGAAGCAGCACTTACAAGTAGTTTTGTGGATAATCCACAGAAAAATACAATAATTCAGAAGCACCTCAGGTTATTAATTTCTGTTTTAACAATGCACCATCTTTATCTGCCAGGAGTTATAGGATGGGAAAGGTAGCTTTGTGAAAAAAAAAAACCCTGCAACTTTTTAGATGGTTTAAACAAAAGAAAAGTAATTAAGAAGTTAACTGACTTAGTGACAGTACAGGCAAGAAAAATGAAATCTAAAAAAAATGTGTACTAACATTGTCAACTGAAGAGTCTGCCTCCAACAACGGGGATTTCCTACCCCACAGGTCATGGGATTCTATGAAGACATGAACCATACACGTAGTCCGGTAAAATTATTTTTGTTTCCATTTGCATACCTTTTTTCTCGGTACGCTCCCTCTATCTGCATTTTCAGTTCAAGTCAGTGAGGCCTGATTCAGTCATTATTACATTAGAGAAAATTTCAGGCTACAGAAGCTCGAGATGAACTCAAGCTGTGGGTGACAAGGCTCAAATGAGAATTCAAAAGGAGCCTGTCACTCAAACTTACAGTCTCATTAAGCTTCTGATTCTCATTACCAAAGTGCAATGAGGTATCAGGCCACAACAAATAAAACCATCTGTATTTCTATAATGACTGAAATTTTAAAAATCTAGGCCAAAAAAAAAAAAAAGAAAAGTAGCAGGCAATTGCTAATCTTCTACTTGTGGAGCTTCCTGTATCTTTAAAGCAGCATGGAAGCAAAACTGTCCTTTTTCTATGTACTGCAACATATAAGCCAATAACAATATAAAATCATGTAACACTCCTTGGAAATGTTCTGATTTACAAATGCAGATTTGTTTAGAACTTTTAAGGGCAGGTGAATAGCAGTACCAACTTTAATACAATCCAAACAGTGACATCTCAACATAAAACTACATTTTAACAAACCTCTTTGGCTCTCTGAATAAGCCCATTCTATTACCTCTTAAAGCAACTCAGAATTCCACCACTTAAGATTTTGGAGAACAATGACTTTATTTACAAACACTGTTTTCTGTATGTCAGAGTAATATGCCATTCCTCTTTCCAACACATTTGTCTAAAATAGGTTTCACTGTGAATTAAAAATCTGACAGACTAAAATTTCTCACCTTCTGAGTATCTTGAAAGCTACCGCTAGGTTCAAAGATTTCATAAATGTTAAATTCATCGACATCTGATAAAAGATGCTGTTCTCAAACTAAAACATTGTTCTCTGTTCCTTGAAATGTAAGGGTATTTCAGACTCCCCAAAAAAACTTTACTACATTCTCCTATAAAAAGAAACTGACTACAAGGAATATGTGAGCATGTTACTTAAATATGGAAATCCAGTTTGTACAAGAAGACATGTTTAACACTCACTGATTTCATCTGTTAAGACATTATACATTTTTTAATGTCATCTTCGCCTTACATCAATTCCCAGCCCAAAGAAAATTCTGTGAGAAGTGAATCCATAATCTAACTAAATCCATTTTCACCTACATATCAGAATGTGCAGGATAAATGCAGTGCAAACTTAATTTTCTCTGTGTATTTTCACATTTCAGCCACATTATGCTATGTCATGCACAATTATTAAAATACTTGCCCTTGCAAGTATACACTCAGACAACTGAAAGCCAAATCCAAATCAGAACTTGGTGAGATTCTACCTCTGCTTTTTTATAATGATTTCTCTGAGCAAAGAATGTTTCTCAACATGGAAAACTTATTTTTATCTTGTGTTCTTGTGTATTGTGTGTCAGATGAAGTCTCACATCACTCTTACTAGACTAAGAAGGTCCAAAATCCAAGACTGTCAGACTATGGAAACCATGTAAACAGAATTTTTTTTAAAAATGTGAAAATTACAGCAAGAGACATATAGCATAATAGAGTTCAGTGTGAAATAATGCAAATACAGTCAAGTTACAATTCAACATGTAAAGTAAATATGATTTTCTCAACCTCTGGTCTATGTTTCTAACTTACAACATGCTGCCTGTCAGACAACTACTCGCATGTGAAGAACAGCAGTAACTCTGTCTGGGCCTGTCATGTACCATTGCTGGCTATGCCAAGACACAATGTGTTTTTACACAGCTTCCTTCTTTTCTCTCATTAACAGATCACACAGTACCCAAGAAGGATTATGCAGAAAGATGCTATTTCCCCAGTCAATTGCTATGCTTATGCTTTTCCTGCACATTTAATCATCATGATGGTAGCTGCATTTATTATATCAATTTAAGTAAAACAAAAAGCATAGAAAAAAATACTTTAGTGTCAATATTACGCAGTGGGTGTGAATTTGTTTTAAATGTGGTATCTAAACATCAGAAAAAAGAAAATGTCAGTGCAGTAGTTGATGTTTCTGCAGAAAAAAATGTTTTGAAAGTCAGCTTATTTTCTTTTTAGACTTACTAATTCTGGCTGAGAAGCCAAGGCTCTACTGGCAGCTACACAGAAGCACAAGAAGAGTTATTGTTTCACATTAAAGTATTGAATCTTGTTTATATACACAAGAAAATACCGCACCTGCAACATAATCATTGGGACTTGGCTTTTACAGTATTTACAGGTTGTCTCTCGGTATTTACAGGTCTTCTCTACATGGTCTGGCAAATCTTTTCTCAGTATTTTTTCTTTGCAATCAGCACGAGGACACGGGAGTTCTTCAAACTGACAATCAGTTTTCAAATGCATCTGAAAGATCCAAAAGAGAAAACAGTCAAGCCAACTAAGTTTTGTGCATGTCTTCTTAGCCCTTGAGCCATCCCACATTAAATAACTTCAGAACCAAAGTAAGTAAATTTATTTTGTGCACTCAATTCTGCAAGAGCAAACACTAACAAATCTACTCAGGAATAATTTCTGACTTTACATTCGCTTTACCTAGGCAGCAGATTTCACTGTATTATAGATGTATGCAAGCTAATTTTATACGAAAAAGCATTCTATCACAGTCCAGAATTCCACATAGAGTATTTAAACAAAAGGTAAGCCTTCTTTGTCAAGGTATATTACTCGCCACAAACACAGATGCTGCTTTAAGTTGTTTAAGAACTTGAGCTTGCTCACTCGAAGCAAGTTTAAATACCTTCACATCTCACTGCAGACTGCTGTGTAGCAACCCCTTCCAACTGTTAAATTACTGGCTTACTGCTATGTTATGCTGTCATGCCACAAAGCTACAAGCTATATGGTTCAAGTCTGGAGAAGCCAAAGGTTTATCTCCACGCATAAACCACCACTTACATGAGAGGACTAAGGCTGGTAAATAAAAGTACACCAAAAAGGATTTTAAATTTCTCACCTTTGTAAACTACACATTAAGATTTTTCCCGAATTTCACTTCTCCCTCCACTTCTCATTTGCTTCATGCATTTACATTTCTGAGCTTTAGTGCTACACAGTCAAAAGACATTTGCCTATAATTCCTCCTGGCTCATTGAAAAGCCGAGTTTCAAAAACATTTAACTCTATTCCAAAATTTATAAATAACATTAAACACTATCATGAGCAAGTCAAGAAATGGACTGAGGGTTTAATTTGCAAGATTTCTTCTCATTCTCTAACTCTAAATGAAGCTTATGACTATGCTAGATTACTTACCAGTAATTGACCCAAAGATAGTTGTTCTTTACAGCCCTTGTTTTCATTTCTGCAGTATATTTGAAGGGCAAGCAGTTCTCTCCTGCAACAATTATCTTTAAATACCTGAAAAAAAAATCACTTCATTTTAGAAATTTAAAACCAAGTTCAAACAAAATAGAAGCTATGCAATTTGGCTACAGCAGTGTCATTTAATTCTAGTTTTATGTGTCAGAAATAAAATCCCACCATTCAATTTTTCTTGAATGTCCACATCACTGAGATTCCTCCACTACAAAGCAGCCCAGTGAAAGAGAATATTTGGACAGATGCTCTATTACTGTTTCACTTTTGCTATAAATACAATAAAGATACAGGTACAAGAAAGGAATACATTTTTTGCTATTTGCTTGCCAGTAACGGGCATGCATAAGGTAGAACTCTCTGCATTGTCTGGGAAACTGGTGTATTAGGGACAAAACCATAAGATAAAAGAAGAGTCAAAGCACCATGGTTCAGAGAGGAAGGATTTCATGGAAGGTAGTCCCATGATGACTAGACTGGTTAGTTGGAACGCCTACTTGCATTTCAGTGGTAACACATAATAAAAGACGTCCTAAGGTCACAGACTGGAGGAGGTTTATTATTTCACAGATAATCAGGCTTTAACCATCTCTCCATTTTATTGTTGATAAGCCTTTCCAGCATTTTTGTCTATAACAGAACCACAAGAATTTAGAGAGAGCTCAGGGTTAGGATTTTTCAACTTTTATGGGTGATGCCCCATAAAAGATAAAGAGACAACGTAGCTGCACTCTCAGGAAGCCCCACTGCTAAGGGCAGGAACTGGGGATGAGGACGGAAGACCATTACTGCTATTTTGAATTTCAAAACAAAGGGACCAGTTATTTTGCAATTGCTTTTGTGACCATTAAGAAACATTGAAGAACCAAGCCCAACCTATGACTACTTCTCTGACAGAGTTCTGTGATACTGTGTACACTACAGGGATACTGTAATTTACAGAACAGTTCTACATGCTAACATTTAAGAATTATGTTCAGATATGTCCACAGTGACTATGAATCTATCCCCAGTACCAGTGAAGAAGGAAATGCTGCAGCCGTCCTTATCTGGTCTCATCAGACACAGGTCACCGATTTCTTTTTACTTTTCAGATGCATATGAGAAGTTTAATGAATCAAGAAATCTCATTTGAATAATTTGTTGGTACCATAATATTCTTTCCAAAGTAATTCACAGGGTTACTCAGTACAGTTTTGCTGACTGAAATCAAGGTAAGAAGACAATTTTTAAACTGTTTTCCAAAGACTGTCCAAAAGCTTTCCAGCGGCTTTGCACACTGGCATTCTGTGGGAAGAGAGAGGCCTCCAGTTTCATGAAAATCACAGACTTGTACAGTTAGTCTAACACATATTTAATATACACCGTCCTTCTTGTCCTCCTCCTGTTTTAGATACATCTAGAATTTCATAACAAATGCACATATTTATGTATATTGGGAGATAGAAAGTCAGAGTTAAAATGACAAATAATGTAGACATCATTATTGTTTCTCTGAGGTCCTGGAGAGGTCATTGATGTCAAAACTGAATCATGCTGTGCACTGTTCAGGGAACTATTTTGAATTAAGGAGTGATTAACGTACCCACCGACATTTTCTTGAAATGGTTACTATTACAAATATTTATTTAGGGAGAAAAGACTATTAACACAAAGAATTTATTAAACACTGGAAAATCTGATGTAAAAACTGCAAAAACCATGTACACTAAGTCAAAAAGAATCTTCTCTACCCTCAACACTTCAAAGGCAACACGAAGTTTTGCTGTGAAAAACAGTGAAGAGGATATCAGTGAAATAACCATATAAAAAGAATCTGATTCTATTACAGTCACACTGTAACTCCACACTGTTCTGGTTCCAATGTGGTTCACATAACAACACACTGTAAAAACAGATTAGTGAAAAGAGTACACACTGGTTCGGAGCCAGTTCAGGAGTAAGGTTTGCCTAGATCTGTCACATCTCTGCATCTACAGGAGATGCAATATCTCTTATCATCCTCCCACTCGACAGGAGGACAACTGCACTGTGTTGCTGCAGCTCCCAGCTATGAAAACAAGATGTGACACCTGGCTGGACCATTAGGGACGAAGTTGACATGTTATTTTCACTACAAATGAGCTGTCTCCCTACATAAAATACACGGTTTAGGTTTTATAACAAAACTATCTTCCTCAGGTAGTTTATTAGGCTTATGAAATAATCCTCATGGAGCAATAATATATCTTACATATGCCACACAATCAAATACTCTTGAATAAGAAACAATGTTAACCATACCTTGTCTTTTACTATGCTTTCTTGGCAGGCTGTACATTTTGGACTAGAAGAACTGGAAAGAAAAGAAAAAGGAAAAAATATTTTAACTCATCTGAACTTTTGTAGTACAAATCTTTCCATGTATGAGGCATTTAATTATGATTATTCAATGTATTTTAAAATCATTAAAAGTGGATGCAGTTCATTATCATGAAAAACATGATGTTATTTCAAAAAACTTGAACACTGAGTTTCAGTGGACAGTCTGGCATTCCTAAGGAAAGAAGACACCCCAATGCCTCCAGCCAACTGCACAGTGGTCTTCTTCAAGGTGGTAAAATTCATTCCCTGTTTGACAGTCTGCACTTGATCCGCAATTTTCGCCACTTCAATAGGCAAAATATTGTCTATTTAGTTATCCAGTCCTTTTTCAAACACCACCTAATTAAACTTTACTTTCTCTGACAGTCAAATATACATCATCTTAAGGTAAAAAAAAGTATTTACATCTGTCTCCTGCAAGTCTATTCTGATTTGAGCATCTGTTACAAACCCTTGCTCTCTCCTTTACCTGAACTATTGCCCTGTAGCTGTTTTGGTAATCTAATTACCAAACTTGTGATCTCTTAGACAAGAGGTAGGTTGAGGAGCAGAGCAGTCTGTGAATAGAAACAGAACTGAACTGAGTGTAGGAAACCTGGGTTCCTACAGCCGTTTTTGGCTCTGACCAGCTGTTGTAGTTGTAAATACCTTCATTCCTTTTGAGCTCCTTTTCCCCATGTAAAATGGGGATAATCATACTGATCTTCCTTGTAAAGCACTGAGATCTATGGATGAAGAGCAGTAGGTAAAAGCTAGGTAAATTCTTTTGCAAAGCAACTAATTGACAGACTACGTAAGTTGTGGTTGCTAGCAGCAGTGCAAATCAATGTGAAGGGCTAAATAAGTTCAATGATGTTATACAATCAATATGGTTATTTCAAACCATCTCACTTGCTTCTGCTCCTTGAACTGGCCATTCTGTGCCTCATCGTATTTCTGAGCATCTTACCTTGCAACTTCAATGTCTGTAATATTTTTCTTAAGTAAAAAAAAAACAACCCACCAGACTCACAGAGAGGAAACTAATCTACTTAGGGCATATAGTGTTTAAAACAATGTCATGCTTTCCTTGCTTATACTGAATTCATTCAAGCATTCCACTCACTCTCTTAAACTACTGCTGCATACTAAGCAGACATCTTAACTGCGTTATCTACCCTGACTAACAATTCTTTGTCCTCAAATAACCCTGGAACAGAACCTGCTAGCATGTCATCAGTGTGTGTGTGCAGCAGTATTTCAACACTGAATGAAAAATTTTTGTGCCAACTACAGAAACAACATAAACTTATTTTGCCTCCAGTTTTATGGCACGCTTTTTATTTCTCAAAAGAAGGAGTCATAAATTTAATTTTAATAAAGGATTTGTTTGCAACAGGCACTTAAACATAGTGAAATAACTCAAATGAAAGAGCAGTGTGGTAGATGGTCTTACCCATGTGTCCTTTTAAATAACAGACTGGTTGGAAAGTCAAAAAAGGTAAAATTACATGTATTCTAGCTGCATCATAATAAGCATATGTGCACGTCTCCCAGCAGGGAAGAAAAACTGTCCAGATTCCAGCAATGCCAGAATTGTTACTGCTTAGATTGTTAAGGATCTGCTCTGTCCATCTGCACACATACAAGCATGGCAGCGGTTTGCCCTTCTGCAGTCACTGCTATTAACCATGTAAGAGTCTTCCAAACACATATATTCAGAAAGAAATAACTGCATTTCTTAAATATAAACTACACTTCACTTGAAAATGTGTATTGAAAAAAGAGTTGGTGGGTGGTGTTTTGTTGTTTTAAATTTGACATGCTGTAGGACATAACCTACAAGAGTGGATTAGTGAGCTATGAGCCCTTGTATTTGCACAGCACAGAGATTACTCTTTATCATGAGACAGAGTAGTGTAATATCCTCCAATCTCTTTTGCCGTGCAGCAGGTAGTCTTGATTTATATCTACCTGAGATTACAGTATTTGCAAGTGAAATAAAAAGGAATACCTGGAGTCAGGATGGTCACAAAAAGAAAACATATCACCGAGACCTTCCAAAGTCAAAGCCTCTGTTAGTCCAGCGTCAACATCCAGTGAGCTCAGTCTCTTCTGTACCTCTGCTTTCCTACTAGTAAGTGGAAGTATTGACTGCTTATTTAGCCCAGGAGATTAAAGCTTGGAGAATGGCCTCCAGTCATTAGACCAAGTTTTGAAATTGTGCTGCTGAACACAATCAGTAGCAATGCATCAAAGCTGAGAGGCAAAGAAATGTACTTCTGCTGATGCACAGATATTTATTAACAGCTAGATACTCCTTGAGCGATTGCACTTTTATTCTCACATAGACTGGGAAAGATTGGATCTGTCAGCATTCATTTTATGTCTATAACATTCACTCGCCCACTCTGCACTCTGGCCCCAAACATCTCGGTAACAGAGAAGCCAGCCGTCCTTCCTGACCCTGCTGGAGCCCACACAACAGAAAGCCCCAGGACATACAGCTGGAAGGGCTATGGGGAAAGAGAGCTCCACAAGCAATTGCGTTTACCCAAGGGTCTCACCACTCAACTGCAAGGTTGTGTCCACAGCTGGGTGAGGTACTATCGCTCTAAGCTGCCTCTGCAGGGTCACTTCCTCGCACAGCCACAATTTACTGAGTGTATTTTACACCAAAACAGCCATGTGAGCAGTCACATGAAATAGCTACTCCATTTAGGCTCCACAGGCAATTAAATTCTTACCTAACATATCACTACATGGGATTAAACCACTTTAACAATGGTTTCAACATTGTTGGAAAGCTTAGTTGTCTCATCCTGACCCAGAGCAGAACACAAATGTTTGCACCAGTATGTGGATAACAAATAAGCAAGCAAGCAACAAGCAGAAGGGTGCTTTGAGCCAGGGAAGCAGCGTAAGGTATTCCTAAAGCTACAACGGTGTCCACACTATTTTCGGCAGTTCACAAGATTTAAAGGTATCAACATGTTCTATCACAATAAAAAACATACCTCAGCAAGGCATTCATGCAGGTCTCACAGAATCTGTGTCCACATTCAGTCTGTTTAGGATTGCATAAGATGAGGTGACATTTTTCACATTTATACTTATCTTCTACAGCATTCACAAATTTCTCTTTGTAGCCACCTTGCTCTGGAACATATATCGATGCTGAAGGACTGCGATCAGGATTGGCCCTTTGTTGTACCATTTCTACAGATAAAGGTGGTTCTGTCTTCTTACTGGTGTCCATGCTCTATGATCGTTTCTGTGAAGGAAAAACAAGAAAACTTCTGAGAAATTAAATCTCTTTTTCTATTTAAATGAAATAAATGGAGCACCTCTGAGAGACCACATAAAAAAAGAAAGCACCAAGAGATGTGTGTTCACACATTATGTGAACATCATACATATATAACTGTGTGATATATTACCTGTAGCATATCTGTAAAATACATTTTTCAAAGGTCAAGCAGGTCAACAACTAAAATCTAATCCTGAAAGCAAAGTGTTAGTTAGTTATGGACTTCAGTCTAGGAACAAATAACAACAGAGCTTGCATTCTTCCATAACTTTCTCTCTCTTTCTGAAAAATGTCCTCAATATAGAAGTTATATCCTTAGAGGAAGCAGCAAGGGGTGTGGAGGAGAAGGCGCACTGGTACAGTACCGCAGGATACTACTCAGATGCTACTGTAAAAAGCACACAACCATCAGTGTCCTATACATGATATCTGGAGTCTACACAGGTCCACTGCCTACTTTTCCTGTCTATGCCATGCAAAGTGTAAGACATGCTGCTTTAAGTCTGGTTTAGAACAAAACAACAGGTTTTGACTTATTAAGTGCTTTCCAGTCTTTTCTCCATACATTCCCACATAACAAGAACAGTGATACAAGTCTGACAGATGGAGGAGAAATGCCTACACACCACGGCCACTTGATTAATTCACTAGGACTAAGCACAACTGACAGGCAGCTGAGAAAATAACTAACACAGTTGAAGACTGAATTACAGTACATATTATGTTGGACTATGGTTCTTCTAAGTCAGCATGCAAAGCAGTAGTAGAGCAACAGAAGAAGAATACGCCAGGTTAAATTTTAAAACTTTTTTTCAATCATTTCCTTGCTTGTCTTGTAGTCAAATAAGCGTAAGAGGTCTTAAAAAACCTCAGCACATGAAGGAGAATGCACAGTGGGTGGACACAATAGCTATTTGCATATGAGAAATGCCTTGCTGCTTACAAGAGAAAGGCATACTTGAATTCTCCCTCCATGCTAACTGACTCTGGAAATATAAAAGTATCCCTCTGCTCTACAGTTGCCTCAGCTGCTGCAGTTATAGTTCAACTTTAAGCAGCAGAATGAAGAAGTGAGGCTCAGTTCATTTCTCAATTATAAAAGGATGTCCACCAATACCACAAATGGAGTCAAACGCCTCACATCCCAAATAGGCAAACCTTCTTGTACACCGGTTTTGCGATCTTGTCTTCCCTTGCTGAGCTCAAAACAAGTACTTGTAATTAAATGTATTATCTTGTAGATCATTTTGGCATCTATAGCTTTGGTATAGAATTCTCCACGGAGACTAAACAGACAAGGAAATTTCTTTTATTTCTGATGCCAACTGTTATTTCTAGAAACAAAAGACAAAATCATTGCAACTCATTGCTGATACCATTTCATGTTGTTAACAACACCAGCTGAGCAAGGGTAGAGATGCTGAATGACAAATCCACACTTCATTGACCCCTTGCCCCAAGGGAAAGCCTCTCTGTATCTCCATCAAATACACAGAGAGCCTGAGGAAACCATCCTCATAACTTGGTACATAGATCTTACTCAAAACCACAAAAAAAAAAAAATCTACACTAACTGAAAGGGAAATAAAAATTCTGGTCCATAATGTGAATTAATGTCTGCCTGTTCCTTGTGTACTCCTTAAAGACTGCAGAGTCTGATGCTTTGGCAGAATAATATCTGAAAAAAGCAAAACAAAAACAAAACAAAACAAAACAACAAACAAACAAACAAACAAAACCCAAACAAACAAAAAAAACCACACAGAAAAATCAGGGTTGAACTGGAAGTAACTTGCACTTCTCATTAATGAGGACATTCAGATTACTTCAGACTAGGAAAGTAAGCAAAGCCTGAACTAGAGTTTCAGCAGCAAGCATAATTAAAGACAAAACAAAACAAAACATCTATATATATATAATCGTGACACTGAGGAGGTAATTCAGGAGACTGTAGCCAGCACACAAGAAATTAGATGTGATGCTAAGAAGAGTCTGAGAGATAAGGAGATTAAGAGAAGTGCCAGGAGTGAGAAAGGAACACAGCTGACGAAAGCCGTCCGGCTTTAGAGATTGCCCAAGACACAACTGCCACTGCTGAACATCTGTGGCTGCACGGGGGAACCCGGGCATGAGGTCAGGACCTGGCACTTCATTGTAGTTTTAAGATAAAAAAGCGCAACTCCATAAGGATCCAGACTGGTGAAATTTAATTGTCTATGGATTTGCTCCCTGTGCGCAACTGTGGGAGAAGCGTCATTTGAATCTTGCAGTTTAGGAATTTTATGACACATACTAATGCCTCTTTTCCCTCTGCAACTGCAATTTTTTAATATCACATTCAAGACCTCTGCTATTCTGTCGGCTCTTGAAGTCAAGGCAAATGCCAAGTGTGGGGTTTGGTAAGAAAATGGGTCATGTGATTTTCTTTAAAAAACCAGAATAAAACAAGGCATGGCCTGATTCTGACCCACATAAGAAATTCAGAAGAAGAGGCACTAAAAGATATTCTGAAAGGAGAATTGGCAAGTCAAAAGAGTTCCTGAACTTCTAAGTCATACAAAGCAACTACTGAACATCTGTTTCCCCTTTAAGTTTCTTCCAAACAAAAAGAAGCTAATGATCAGAGATGTGAAGTCTTCCCACAGCACCGTTTCTTCATGGAAACTGAATAATTAGTCACAAAGAGGCAAGCAGGAGTGAGAAGGAGAGTATTCAAGATTTAACTGCGAAAGAGTACCAAATGCCAAATGAGCAGCAGGTGAGAGTTTCATAGAGATATGAAACTGCTCAGGGGCTGCGACTGTCAGCTGGCGAGAGAGATTTCATACCCAAATAAAGTGCACAGGGCACCACAGGACTCCACTTTTCAAATTGACATATTGGATATCTTGTCACAGAAGACTACCAGAAAGCACACTGATAAATAAAATTTACTATGCAATATGCCTAACAGCCAGATTTGTGTGCCTCAGCTTTTATATTTCTGTTTTATGAAGAAGTACATCAGACCAGAAAAGCTAAACAAGCGCAGCACCAGAGTAGCCAGCTTGGTGAGGAATTCTCCTCCACAAACTCTGAAATGCCAGGATTTTCTTATGCAGCAAAACTAGGAAGCCATTCATGAAGTACTGCAACAAAATACAAGAGAGAACTGAGCTTAAAAGAACACCAAAATCTCCTCATTACAATGAAACGGCTGCATTTAACAAAGGGGTGGGGAGACATGATGACTATCAAATTGCACCCGCAAATCTGTAGGTATAGAGCCATGTCCTCATGCGTGAGTAACAGGCTCTTACACCTGTGTATGAGATCAGCGGTGAACACAAGTGCAGATATTACAAACATTTCAGCAGCCACCCTTCTGCAAACGGCTTTCTGTTATGGTTTACATACCACTACAGGGTGTCATCTGCAAGGTCTCCTTCTCCTTTTCAGGAACCTTTAACAGCAGGACTTGGATTATAGCCCCATAATCATGTTTCAAACTGCCAACAAGATGCAATTTTGAAGTCACACCTCGGTAAGATCCTACATGCTTAGAGCAGTGAAGATAACACACTTCCAGAAAGCAGGGAGAGGAGTCTGGCTAAAACATTGAAGATAGGCTAGTCCTGCTGGGGCCTGCGGTCCCAAAAGCACAGCCAGCTGCCAGCAAGTCAAACACTCTGGTTCTTCTTCAGCAAGCTCAATCTTAACTCCTAATTCACCACCATATTTCTTAAGCTTCAGTTTCTCATTCCTGGGAAAAAGCACAATAAAATAATATGACTTGTAGATGTCTTTTGAGACTGTTAAATCTTGGATGATCACCTTTCAGGACAAACACACACATACAAAGAGGTCTGTTCACCAAAGTTAGTTCTGTCCACTGTCGATTACAAACTTTAGCCACCTCTCCTGCAGCCCGTACATGCTTATATTCCTGCTTCTGCAGAGGGACAGAAGCAGAGATTGTTCTGGTCATCATGCAGGTGACACATTTTGCTCCAGGTCTGTCGTGTCACACTGAGCTTCATTTTCGTCACTACTCTTGTTCAACACAAGAGGTACTCAAGTACCTGAGGCTGGACCTCAGGTAATATCTCAGCCTGCTAATGCTGTAATAAAGGTTAAAGCATTTTGTTGTTACTTAACTCATATTAACATTAGTACAGAGGGTTAGAAACTGGAAGCAAAAGTGAATTTACCAAAAACTATGTTCCGAGAATTAGAAAGCTTGGAAGTTCCCAAACAAAAAGCATTTTGCTCTTTCCTTGTTAAGCAAGGATGTTTAAGCAAGGATGCTTAAGCAAGGATGCTGTTTTCACCACAGAGAGGGCAAACATCCTAAAAATCATTAGCTCTTTGGAACAAAGCCAATTTCTAACATGTAAATACCATAAAGTTTCTATAAAAATTCAAAATAAACTTGCATCTAAAATAAAAAAAAAAAAAAATTTAACTCTTATGTAATCCAAAATACCCCCCCAAAAAATGGATTGCAAAAAGGACCACAGGATTTGGCACCTAGCAAGGTCTGCACGAAGATAATTTCAATATATTGATAATACAAAGCAAATAAGCTTTAACTAAAGTTTTAAAATTCAAAAAGGTCAAGAAGTTATTTGAAATACATGTTTTTGTAACAGTACCAGAGAACAGGGTAACAGAAGACACAACCTAGTGCAGTTACTACTTAGGACAGAAAAGCTTTTTGATCAAGTTGCAGTTTGCATGGAGAACAGAAGTGACTCGAACAGAACAGCGCTGCATGCACAATATCTACATGAAGCTCTGAAAAAGAAACCTGAATCTGGGTAGGGAGTTGAGGATCACAGCAGAAAAGTGACCAATGAGATGATTCAAACTTTCTTCAAAAAAAAGTTTATATATTTTTATCTAAAAAGTGTAAATCCACACAAACTTCAGTGTCTCATCATAAATAGGTCATTTCTTTAGTAGCATGGAGTACATTTTTTAATTCTAGCCTTTAATGAGATAGGGCTTGTGATTGTTGTGCCTCTTCTCCCAGCCCCTCAGAAACACTTGGGAACCAACTGGACAGATCAGTTTCATGAAAATGAGCAGCTGCGTAGGGAACAGAACGAGAAACTTAATGTAGTATTCCAGTGAGCAAGAGGCTGTATAGGTGCAACCTCAATCATCACCACCTCGGCGTGGTCTATCAGCTGGCCAGTCCGTACAGAATTATACTCACACCAGTCAAGATCACCCACTCTCTCTTGTCTGGGTAAACTTCCTGGTCTTAGTCTCCTCTGACTTTATAACGAAAGGCAGTGGGTTGGAGGTCTTTTTAATTTTTTTTTTTTTTTTTTTTTTAATTGAGGAGGGGGAGTGGGGGTGAAAAAGGGATGTAGAGCACAGATTAGTAGGAAACTAGACTTCATCAGTTCCACTCTTCAGAGAATTTTCTTTGGTACTTTACAGGATACCCTCAGAGAGCCAAGTAACCAGGTACCTGGAGCGATGTTTCCAGCTCTTCAGTCTTCCAAACCCATGTGCTTTCTATCAGCAACAACTATTGCTTCAAGCTATCACGCAGAAATCTTTATCTTAAAATTAAATTCTTAATACAATGTGAACTTTTCATTTCTTTTATTTCCGTATTTTATAGTTTCTAATAAATTCCTAGCACTTACTTACTGAAAAAAAAAATACATCTTTCTTTCACCATCCTTTAGACAAGGCTTCTGACTTGGTTCTGCTGCAACTTCTGAGTGTGATTACAATACACAACATATACTGTCATCCCTTGATGACTGGTTAAAAAATAACGCAAGCTGAAAGCAATATAATGGTGACAACATATTATCAATTTATTCAGTGCACACATGTCAAAAAAAATTAAAGCTGAGCAGGGACGCTGCCACGGGAATCTGGACTCTGGAGCCCTTAAGCATGAAGCGTCTTGCTGCAGAGGTCCCTTCTCACAGCATCCAGCCGGCCCTCAGCCTGGCGTCCTGGTAAAAGCCCCACCGTTGAGTCTGGACAGGGGCACAGGAGAACAACTGATAAATAAAATGCAAATAGCTTGAAACACTCCACAAAAACACCTAGGCAGTGGCTGAAGCAGCACTGGAGTGGCAGGTTTAAAAGCCAAGGGCCATCCATCCATTTTGCCTTGTGTGAGGTCAGAAGTCTTCGCACTTTCACTCCTCTTGTTTGTACAGGGGAACTACTGATTTATTTCCCTCCATGCACTTGTCATACTTGAAGCACTATTCTCTGTCTCTATACAGCAGATATGAGATCAACTAACCAGTACTGAGGTACTTCCAGCACATGCTTGAAGAGAAAATTCTGAGAGGGATATGGGAGAACAGGGATGGGCTGCTGATCACCAACATTAGATGTAACTTTACAGAGTTAAAAAGACAAGACCATTCCTTGTCTTCTTTTATGTAAAATATTCAAATACTAAGTCCAATTCCTGTATGAAAATAAAAGTAGCGTCGATATTTAAAACTTATTTTTCCTTGTTTTAAAATAAATTGGGTATTTTAACTACTATAAACTTTGTCCTACAGTTCCATAAGCACCCACCTCCCTTACATAAGCTAATGCAAACCAACTGTGAAGAAGACCTTGAGATACACATCACAAAAAAGATTAAGATTGATAGGCAATATAACTACTTAGATATAAGCAAGTAGAACAGAGCATGTGAAAACACAGAAGACATTGAGTATGCTCTGCACAAGATGCTTCTGCCATTTGCAGGCTCTTCACAGTCACTTATTAATGCCATACCCCCGAGACACAGAGGTTGGAAGTCACCTCTGGAGGTTCTCCAGCCCAACCTCCTGTTCAGAGCAAGGCCAACTTCAAAGTTAGATCAAGGCCGAATTTTCACAAACTGCAATCGTGACGATTCCACGGCCTCCCCGAGTAACCTGTTCCAGCGCTTAACACTCTCTGTAAAGAGTTTTGATTACAGCAATCATGGTGTGATGTTCTCACGTAGAAAAAAGGCCTGTTCTGGTACATGAAGTGCTATGTTCTCAAGCAACTAAACCAGATTTCATCACAACCTCTAAGGTCTCTTTTCTGTAAAATTTATTGAACAAACTGTTTTCGGCTTGGATGGAACAGGCTATTCCTTCTTTTCCTATCTGAACTAGAAAATCAGAAGCATAACCAAAAATGGTATCTTGATATTCTTGCCAAAGAACAACCATACACGTCACTTACAACCACAAAGGTGAATTTCCCATACACTGAAAAGCAGAAAATGAATGGTGAGCCAAGTTTTACATTGTTTTATAATTTTAACTTTTTGTCACTTTCCTTGGCTCTATTTCTTTCAGCAGAGAGTCCACACATTCACGTGAAATGTCTTACAGGATTAAACAAACCAGCATCCCAGCACGGGCAACTTAATTTAGCAAAACCACTAGATTATGCATTCATGAAAACAGTTCTCATATATACTTCCTCCTGCATGAAACAAATTTCTGGATTCTAAACAGAAAAGAAAGCATTGGATAGATGTGCAAAATAATTACATCAGTATTAAGAGAATGGGAATATTTATAAATAATAATATAGTATCCATAAGCCCAGAGATTGACAGATTTAATAACTACCCAATAATATTGTATGTTGAATAGAAATAACTTTCAGGCTAACATACTGCACTGATGAGAAGAAAAACTTTAAAAGTGATCCAGTTTTAACTATTAAAGAAAAATTCAATTTGGTGCAATTGAGGAAAGCTGATTTTTATGTGACACTATGTTCAACTATTACTTCTTTGAAAGTTAACAGCATTCTTTTGAATCATGACACTTGGGCTGGCAAAACAGTTTTAACATTCAGCCTGAGGCAGTAGTAAAAAGCAAGTGTTTGTATTTTGACTTACACTAGCTATCTACAGCTCTCAATAATTACTTCATGATCTCAACGGGCTACCAAAACACAGTATAAAGTCATTTGAAGTGCATGAAATCAAAAGCCTCTTTTAGAAATCAAAAGACCTCTGAAGCTCTGAAAGCCTGGGTCACAAGACAACAGAGAAGAGACATCCTGTCCAAGCTCACCCTCTGTACTTTCTTCTGTGTTTTGAATTGCAATTTGGGTTCTTGTCTATGGGTGCAGGAGAGAAAACATACAAGGTTACTGCAATTCACCTATGAAATTAACCCCCAGTTGGGATCCCTATTTCTATGTGAGGTTTTTAGGAGAGGGATTTAAATAATAGGAAAGATCAAAAGACGATCAGATGATCACAGGACAAAGTGTACTTTAATCTCTTCCCCTGCTGTGGAGGGGAGTCCATGACTGACATACCTACGCCAGCCCCACGTGGACGAAGAGGATCAACACTCTGTATTTTTAATAACTCCTGGCTCTGTTTACAAAGGAAAAGTTCTACCTACCACAGAAGAAAAATATTCAGATCAAGTATTATTGGAAATGTTGTCATAATCATAATATTTCAAGTTTAAGGTACTATCCCTTTACAAAATTGTTTTATATATGCTTTGAAGAGAGAACTAGCAAAACCAGTTCATATTTGCATTCTGAATACTCTGTTTCTATGGAAAGCTACTTCCATCAGACCAGATTTCCTCCACTTCTCATGTTACAGCAAGACTAATATTCCATTGGTTCACAAGTTACAAGTGGTAATGTCAAATCACATGCACCCAAAAGAGAAGCTTTCCACTACATTTCCACTACCTGTGTCTGCTGTGGCCAGGAAGCAGTAAATTTGATCTACCCATGACCAATCCTAACAAGGATCAACAAGGGTTAAGTCAGACGACATGTCTAAAGCATTCTGGTCAGAGCATACAGTCCTAGGAAAAGATGTCTCACCCCCTAGTGACCTAAAAAAGTCTCCTTGTTCTCCCAAGATGTGCCTTCAAGAAAAATCTGCTGCATCATTTATCAGAAACAACTTGCTTTTAAATTACATCAACTTAAGACAAAGTCTCTTCACCTTTGAAATCATCAAGTAGGAACAAAAAACATCTTTTAAAGTTATTGTCAGTCTTTTAGCACAAGAAGAATACTTTCTGCGTTGTCAATTTGTGGCAAAGTGCATCTGTGCTGACTCTTAACCAGCCTTGAAATCTAAGCAGATACAAATCTAAGCAAGTACTACCTGCCTCACAATTCTTTAACTCATCTTCTGCAATTATTAGAAGAAAGTATCTGAAGGCAAAGGTGTCATAGACAAGCAAATAAAAAAAATAAACCCAAAGCACTTCAAGAGGCTTATTATAAATAATTACAGGAAAAACGCCTTCTCAAGAATCCCCAAAATATTAGTTAATCTAATTTCAAAATGCAGCTCATCTTTAACAAAACAATCCTCCCAGGGAATTCTGAATACAGCAGAGGAGGAGGAAGCTGGTAAATGAAACAGAACGCAACTTCACGTGTGGCTCTGCGCTTCTGGAATTCAGTGTGGAAATGAAGTACTATGACACTAGAAACGGCTGTCCCAGAAAACTGAGATCATGGTGTCTCATTTCCACAAGAAATTCTTTCCACTCTAACTCTTAAAGTTTTCTATGCCTACATCCAAAGCTCAAAACTCATATCTATCCTGTCTCCTACGGAACCTAACTCAGCCACATAAAACACCTCCTGCTCTTTCATTTTATCCAGCTGACCACTGCATACTATACACCCAGCTAAGAAAGAATTCCTGGCCTAAGTACTAATCAAATTCTAGAAAATAAGAGAAGCAAATGACATCATCAGAATATTTTATTTAACATTAAACTGTCTGGAAGGCATTCATTCACGCACAGAGCTCAACCTCTCACTAATCTTAAGGGGATTTTTTTCCACCATTCTCAATGACATCTTTAGCTTTGTCTAAAATCGTTGCTTCTTATTCAGGTAGAAAAAAAGAAAAAAGGCATAAGGGCAACTCTCTCATCATTTGCCTATATTTTATTATTTATTAGAATGTTGGGGAAGATAAAAAGATTGTCCACTTCTTCATGAAGTGACAGCAGGTTTAACTCCAGTGATTTCAGTGTTCACACTGTACACTTCACTGTTTATATTGTATTTCTATGACCAACACTTCGGAGTTTGGCAAAAGTGAGAGAAGGGGGTTGTTCAGATTTTTCTGTTAGAGGGAAAAAAACTATCAAAACACATTGTAAATGGAACCTTGCAGAAAAAAAATAAAAATCAGGAAAACAATAATAATTACAAAAAAAAGTAAAAAAAACCAAAAAAAAACAAACAAAAAAAACCCACAACCAAATACACTTGTGATAGTATTTCTAGTTATACTAAAGTGCATTCCAGTTTCTACATCTCTAGTAAAAAGTATTACAGAAATCAAGTTTTCAAGAGCAAAAAACATGGTTTGGAAAAAGTCACAGACCCTTAAGTCAGATTTGTCAGAATATTCAGAACCAGAACTTTACATTCACTGCTATCTAAAGCACTTTTTATTGTTATAATGGTGTTCATGGAAGAAGCTGGGTTTTTGTAACTGAAGATCTAGATTCACAAAACATGTTTCCCAGCAATGTAAGAATGAAGGAACTTGTTGCTTCCTCTTGTAGTAAACACAGGCGCTGGGAATATACCGTTGAAGGCAAAGTCTACATTAGACAAATTCCTTCTGGTGTATGACAGTATTTGTCCTTCCAGCTGCAAAATCACATTAAAAGATTCTTTTGCGTGGAACCTGCATGCAGTTTCCTGGTTTCTCTCTCAGATTGTGATTACCTTCCCATATATCAAACTGTTTTATTATTTTGTCTTGTCAACCTTAAGTCTCGTATCTGCTGCCTGCAGGTTTGTACTAACTGTTGTGGTGGAGGTTTCAGATCAATAGATATCGTTGACATCTTACGAACAAGACACCTCTACAGCATCAGTTCAGACAAGATACTACACTAAGGACAACAACAACAACAACAAAGGTCCTTTTGAATGTTTCTTGCAGTGGATTTGAAGAATTTAAGAAAAAAAAAAAAATCAATGAGGATGTTGTCCTTCTCTAATATACCTAATGCGAAGATTAAAAAGAGTACTTTACAAATTTTTCTGATTAAATTTCACATCACTACCCAAAAGCAAATGTTTATCACCATTACACAGTCAAAAGAATTTAAAACCGGAGATAGAAATGTTGCAAAGAAACTTCTGGTAAAACGGTACAGTACCACTGCTGAAGAGGTACGTTAAAAACTGGTGCTGTTCACACCACCTACAAGGCCTTAGAAAGGTTTCTGTCTTCAGATTTGAAATAAGAAGTTGCCAGTTTTCGTTGAAAATTCTTTTTGCATGCTTAAAGCCAGAGGGCTCCTCTAGTTAATATTAATGAAATTGTGTTAGCCTCTACCAAATAAATACCGAACAGCAATTTTGTTTAATGTATTAATGGCAACCTGACATTTAAATGTGCATTTTTATTTCTGAAAATTCAAACCTGAAAGCCTCCAGGTGTTGCACTAGAAACTAAATGAGAATACTGAGAGATTCCTTGGAGAATTTATGCTGATAAAAGACTATCTGCTTGCATTGTAAAGATCCATGCATGCAGAGTCTAGATAGGCAGAACGCAAAGAACAACCTCTAATTGCAGCAAATTCCAGATTTAAAAGTATGCAAAGGACACTTGGAATTAGACCAGGGGGCTTAAGTCCTAAGATCAGAGTTTAAAGGATGTTGTACCACTAATGAGCATTCAGAGGACAGACACTGCTGATTCCCCGCTTTTTGCAAACAACTTTTATCTAGGCAATGAAGTGAAGTTTCCAATATTACAGCAGTGGTTTGGAATCCTTTCCACCAATTTTACTGAATGGCTACATGATTTTCAGACTTTACCACTTTGTTTCCCTCTAAACTGTAAAACAAACACAATATTGCTTACCTTTATAGCACCCCCAGCCTGACGTGTTCTACATAAGTAGGAAATATTATTTTTAGACTCTTCTTCTTGTAGAGATTTGCCACCAGCCTAAATCCCCCTAGAAGTCTGGATAAGAAGAAATCACCTGCCCACCCTTCTTTGTGCGAAAAAAATAAGCTTTTTTTTTCGCCCCCATAATAGTTTGCAATTAAACTTCAGGGTGATGCTTTATGATCAATATGAAGCAATTTCAGGATCTGAAAACATTAGGTATAATATTATAGACAAACAGCTAGAGAGGGCAAGGAACCCTTGTCTCTATACAAAAGCAGAAATATCACGGTAAAATTATAAAGCCTTCTGTGAAGAATCCTTTCTTCTAACTGCTTCACATTGTTCTGGAAGCTCTTGTACTGTTGCCTTCAGAGGATTTCAAAAAAGTGTCAAATTGAATCCAATTAAGAAGATAAATAAATGCACTCCCTACAGTATAGCATGAAGTCCTGAAATACATCAAAAATGCCATAACATAGATGGATGAAGTCAGGCACAATCCAGCTCCTGGGATTTTTTCCCATCATTAAACTGCCTCTACTCCACACAGCCTACAGCACAGACAGACATCCCGTCACAATTTCTTTCAAGCCTGGGAGTATTTGCCTTCAGCAGACATAGCTCCAAGTTTTGTAGCAACATACAACAGTTGGACAAAAAAATGAAAGAAAACAAAAAGGTAGCTCAAAGCATGTTAAGCATTATTCCTGTTTCCTCTGTTCCTCTGCTAACCCTAGAAGCAATTAATTTGAGGCCAAGAGCAGAAATTTCCCAGTGTTATTTCAGATCAGTGAGGTCTGTACATTAATTATTCAGTGTCAGGAATTGTGTTGACCTTTTTTTTTTTTAAAAAAAAAAAAATAATCTATTTTTCAAGGCAGTTATCCAGCGAAAAAAAGAATTATGAAACCAGGTATATGTAAACTCACACTGTACTTTTTTCTTTATATAGTTTTAGTAATTTATTCTCCTGGGTACTGCCTGCACCACAGTTTTTCTAATCACAGCTACCATCCGCATAGCTGTCAGCAAATTAGTGTAAGTGAAGGTTATCCCATTTTGGAACAAGGATACGTTTTATTATCAATGTAAACAGCTTCTGTGTCTCACTAAGTAAGGGATTACATTCGTACGCTTACAGAGGACAGAGGGCCAACAACAGCTGTAATTAAGGCAAATCCACAGTATCTTAAGTTCAGCTGAATGTGGACAATCCCAATTTTCTGTCTTCCCACATGAAAATTTTAAATCTTTAATGATATGTCATCATCAATTTTTTTAAATAATTTCCAGATAATTTTTAAAGTGGTCTAAGCTTACTGTAATATGCAAGTAAGAGCTCATCTCTATTAATACAAACTTTTTGTACTCATATACAATCCTTTGTACAGCCTCCTTTTGCTGTCATGTGCCAAGTTTTGATCAGTAGTTTCACTCAGGCTTTCCACTACCACACTCAAGTTTTACCTTGAAGCACAACAAAAATCAACAACACATACTTTTGCAATATATTTTCCTGGCATCTATTTTTCATCATAGCAACAGTGCAATGGAAACCAAGCATTCCACATTCAGATCAAAGTCATCTAAATGCTCATCCTCACAAAAAGCTGTATTACATTTTTGATGTAAGGAAGAAATATTATGCGTATCACTAGAAGCTGAATTAAAAACAAGGCAAAAAGGAGATTTCCAGTACAGTTTGAGAAGGCAGGTAAGTAATAAATATTCCACGAGTCAGAACCGCCTCCTTCAATGCAGTAAAAAGACTGCTCAGGTAAAATGTTCTTCTCTATACAAATACTCATGCTTCAGCAGGAAAAATAATATTAAAAAAAAAACAAAATCACAGACTCCTTGCCAATTACTTCAAGTTGTATCCTAACAATTAACTAGCAAGCTTGTGAAGTCTGGATTGAGTACAGCCCGGTTTGGCCATGCACTCAAACAAAAGGCAAAAGAATCATATGAGAGAAAATACATCTATCTGTAATTCCAAATAAATCTTTCTCCTTCAAAGCTTATCCAACACTATCAGAATTTTCATGCTTGACAAACGTGAGATGTTTCCAGCAGCCAAAAAAGTTATATTACAAACAAAAGCATGAAGAAAGAATTTCACCGTGTCACAGCCACACAAAGCAGCGGCAGTGTCACCAAAGAATGTGACACAGATGTGAATACAGTTTCAATCAATCCTCAAGTCAAGTTACAAGCATTAGAAGACTAAAGATGAGTCTCCAAACAAGCAGTAACACGGTTCCACAAAATAGATGTATTTTCTTAGAATCTATTCTTTACAGCGGGTTCACCTTAAGAACAGGTTACACGACCCTTTTCCATTTAAATAACTCATCAGTATCACAGCTGCTGTCAGAACAGCATGAAGGTTGAAATCCTTGACAGTCTTTGTCTTCTTTCCAGCCCAACCTTTGCTCTTACTCACTGCCTCTTCTCACCTCTTCACGATCTGCTACCAGGTAAACACTGTATCAGTCTGCAAATTATATACTCCTTCCTTGAAAGACACCTCAAGAGACTACAATATTAAAAGGTGAATTCTTAGTTTAAGAAAGCTCTTCATTTCCAAAGTTCATGCAACAGTTTTCTTAATCAGATCTATATACTTCTTCACACACTAACATCCCTCCCTTCCCCCAGATTTGGAAGACTCTTATATTGTTTACATTTCATTTGTTTTATTTGAACCTCATTTGATCAGCAGCTTGAGGAGAAAGGAGAAAAGGTTTTCTCAATGCTCTGTTAGGGTTCTCTTTACTCTTGCCAACAAGGGGAATTTTACTACAGTCTGCCCCCTTTCTTTCTTTGCTCTAAAGAAAAAACAGGCTTCTCAGCATCTGTAAAGATAGTCTAATGAAACTAAGCAAGCATCAAGCTAATTTTTAACGATACATTTTTAAAACAACATAAAGAATGTTATAGGTAACATACTAACATACAGTTTTTAAATCATTTAAATCATTGTTTTCCTCTCCTCCACTGTTTCAAGAAAACAACATCATAGAAGGCCATGCACAAAGTAAAAATCACAGCTAATTTTTCCTGCCTTCACACACACACAAACTTTTCCATCCAGATGCACCATGTGTCATTGCAGACTGTACAAAATCTTCAGAGCAGTGCCATTCTCCTGTAACAGTCTGTTAAATTCCATTTGGAAATACCAGCCCAATTCTGGGAGAGTAACTAATTGTTCTGCAGAGTGTTCCTTTAAAAACAAAACAAACAAAAAAAGCCCACCCTGTGATAATATTCAAACAGATCATTAGAAGAAAGTAATCTGCTTTGGCAAAGAAAAAAAAAAAAAAAAGAAGAGGAAAATCGTCTGAAAACATAATTAATGCAAATCTCTATCATTCTCTACCTATGTGCATTCCTAAATGTTGATAGTAAAGTTTAGACCAAAGAAATGCTACAGCAATGCCCAAGCCACCACATCCACTACATCTGAAGTCCCCAGAGTCTCTCATTTACTCTTCAAGAACAACATTATGTGGCCACATCGCGGCAGCCTCACCTGACCATTTACAATAGATATATTCAAACCATATTTTTTGCAAGAATACGAATTTCTCAACTCTTGTCAATGACGTTTGCATCCACCTACCCCAGAGTCCAGCACCAGGGAACTGTGTCAGGCCTGAGCAGCTATTCGGCAGTGCCAGAGCAGCGACGGTCCCAGACAGCACCAAGCGGGCCAGCACCCCTGGCCCACCACAGCAGCACGTTCCCAGCTCTCATCCTGCACAGATCACTGCGAAGACGGATCAACCCCAGCAGTTATGCAGAGCTGGTTATGAAAACTCAAACACTCGCAGAATTGCACATTGGCCATTAAATGTGCAGGGCTCTCATTACCATTACCATGCCTAATGTAAGTGACTTTGTAACACCAGAGCAAGATAACTACCTGAAAGGAGGTTGTAGGATGGAGGGTGTTGGTGTCTTCTCAAGTGATAGCAAGTGATAGGACAAAGGGAAATGGCCTCAAGTTGCACCAGGGGAGGTTCAGATTGGATATTAGGAAAAAATTCTTCCCGGAAAGGGTTGTCAGGCACTGGAACAGGCTGCCCAGGGAAGTGGTGGAGTCACCATCCCTGGAGGGGTTTAAAGGGTGTTTAGACGAGGTTCTTAGGGACATGGTTTAGTGCTAGAGTTAAGTTAGGTTATAGTTTGACTCGATGATCTTGAGGGTCTCTTCCAACTGAAATGATTCTATCATTCTATGAACATCTATCTAGTCAGGAGAAATGCCACAAACTTTCACAGCTATGAGTCTTTTAGGGGGCTTTCTGAATGTTTGTCACATGCTTCAATTCACCTTTGATCCTCAGGAGGTGGAAAGGAAAAGCTACCACTAGTAACAGAGTAGCAGCCATGCTACTTTGGACAAGAATCATAGTAAGTAACAAGTGGTTGCAGACTCTGGCAAGAGAAACACAGACCCAAGCCAGCTCATTCTAGAAACACAGTAGCTGGAAGAATAGTCCAGAGCCCAGATTTATAGGAAACTGTGGGCATAAACTATTACTCGTACAAAAAGATCTGCAACTGCACAACACTTTCCCTACCAAAACAGTATACAATTGCAAATCAGCCCATAATTCTTACAGATGTCACAAATGAAGTACAAATTTCTGTACTAAACATTTATAGAGTAACTCAGCAAGAAATTTAAGTTCTATAGCTCTTTTAAGCTCCCATCCTGAGTTCAGACACCAATTATGATTGCCCTGGTCACTGCCCATTCATATTCTCAGCTCTAAAGTTGAACTTAGCACAGGGAGTTCTGCATTTCCAGCCTCTTCCTTCTCTCCAAACACACCAACCAATCCCTTCCAATTCACAGAGAATTGAGGCGCCTGCAAGGTTTCATTCTTACTGAACACATAAACTCCACAACTGAACAGCAGCATTATAACAATGCCATATCCTTAAAATTCTGGCATTAAAAAAAAAAATAAAAATCCGAAGACATGGATAAGATATAGAAAGGAATGGGTTTTTAGCTCTTAAGATTAACATAAAAGAGAAGCATTCCCAGAATGCTGTTCTTGAAAACAATTCTGTATTATATTGGATAAACAAAGTGAAAACTGACTCAAAAAAAATATTTTAGTACATATGAAGTACTAATAACTGTTTTTCAACTTTAATATACCAGATAATTCAGGGAATTTGTTACAATGAATTTCAATGAGTTACAAGCAATAAAAAAGGTAATCAAAACTTTTACTTCCCAACTGAATGCAGTTACTGTTGCATGGTACAACATGCAGAAATTACTTCTATTATCCTTTATATGTTAGGCAACAAAAAACACACCTTACCTTATTCTCCACTGTCTGAGCACGAAGGATTAAAAACGAAGTATTAGGCAGAAATTGCAAGTGTTTCATATCAAAAAAAAAACCACAAACCACTGCATCAATAAACTTAATGGCTGTCTGGCATGCCACACACACACTGGGGACACTTAATAAAAACTCATCCACATCCTTTTTTTTTGCAAGCAGTCAGATGGCTGAATTGGAAACGTGAAGGCAGCCGCTCGTTGCCTCCTGCTCCAAAGTGCGGATCTCAGCAGCACAACACAGCGAGAGGAGCCACCAGAGCTTGATCTTCCCTCCCAGTAATGCCCTCCTTGCCAAATACTGCACTGCAGTCCTTCTGAGGGCTGTGCAAAATGCACAGAGGAGGACTGGAACAGGCCCAGAAAGAAACACAGTTGCAAAAAAGTTTGTTCAAATCATCTAATGTCTTATTAGTTGTCGGCTGAAGGGAACAAACTGCAGAGTTCGGTGGGATCTCTCAGGATTCTCCCTGCTGCTCCTTCTCCATGCTCCTGCCTTTCTCCTCCTTCATTGGGATTTTACTGTCTGACAAAAATACAGGGAATTGGGGGTAAAAAGATAAACAATCTTTTAAACTTATAAGCTGTTTCTTATATTGAGTGACTTCATTGTTTATAAGTTACATTAAAGCTACTTTTTGTTCTCATAACCACTAATATTTTAAGAGGTTAAAAAACTAAAGACATAAAAAGGTCTTTTAAGGTTTGGGGTGTTTGGGGGTTTTCTGAGGGTTTGCAGTGGTGCGGGGGGGGTTTTGCTTTTGCTGCTTAAATCAGGGAGTTTAGTCAATTAACTATTTTAACACTTGGACAGGTTCCCTACACAATTAAAACCACAATGATTACAAAGGCAGTGGCATTTGTGAGAGTAACACCCAGCAGGGGCATTTGTAATTATTCCCCAAGTGTTCCACAACAGCAGCTAAAGAATACAGCTGAATATTAAAGCAGTTTTCACAGAAGGGCTGAGGTTGGAAGGGACATTTGGAGACCACCTAGTCCAACCCCTGCTGCTCAGACAGGGTCAGCATCCCATGTGCTTCCAAATCTCCGCACAGAGAGCGATTCTGCTACCGCTCACTGGGCAAGTAATAGTGTTAGAGCACCCCCACAGTCAAAAGCTTCCCTTGTGTTCAGACAGAATTTTATGGTTTGGGGTTTGTGGTTGGTTGGTTTGGTTTAGTTTTGGGTTTTGGGGGGGGGTTTGGTTTGGCTTTTTGTTGGTTTTTTTTGTTTGATTGGTTTGGGGTTTTTTTTTAAGAGTTTTTTTGGGGGGTGTTCTTTTGGTTTGCTTGTTGGTTTTTGTTTTCGTTTTTAATTTATGCCCATTGCCTCTTTGGACATGAGAAGTCTAATTTATCCTTGGGTTTGTCTTTTTCACACACACGCACCCCCACCCCTATTCTTCATTCTCCGCAGCTGCATTTAAGAGCGCAGGGAGGAACAATAGGCTCATCACCTCCTGCCCTCTGCATCCTGCAGAGCAAGGCTCAAGGCCAGATCTCTCAGCTCAAGGCAGCCCAGCTGCCTACCATCAACAACCTATTATTCCTTGAGATCCACGTCCACCTTGGGGGAGATTCTGCTCATTTTTTTTCCTGGTTTGCGCTCACTGGAACTTGAGGCAGGGCTGAACACATGCTGACGATGCCATGGAAAGCCCAAAAACCCCCAGTAGCTCCTCCCCACCTTCTGCTGCAGTCACCCGGAAGAAGGGGCCACAGTCAGCATTCAGAGCATGTTATGTGGGGATGAGTAGAAAGGAAATGGGAGTATTTGGAGGCAGGTGCATCTTTTTGGTTCACAGCAGTGAAAAGGCTGGTTGGTTTTAGTGGCATCTTTCAATGAGGTTTACGTTGGCCTTTTAAAGAAAAGGTAATGAGCAACGTAGGTACAGACTCACAGATCTAATGAATGTATCTACTATCTGCTCCCCCACCCACAGACTGCATTTCTCACAGCTGTGAACAAGTCCTTTGCTTATTCTTCACAGGGGTTCCTGACTTCATATGCACTAAAACAGCAGTATTACAATTTATTTTTTTTTTCCTTTCTAACATGGCTTAGTTAAAATTGAAATTCCTGTGATGTACAACATATACTCAGTTTGGGCTCCCAAACAAAGTTTTAGTTACTTTTATTTTAAGCTTCTCTGTACTAAAAATAACTTATTTAGCACTAAAGGTTATCCTCAGTTTCAAATCTCTTCCCTGGTTTGTAGACCAAACATCACGTACAACATTTAATAAACAATATGGAAATGGATTTGAAAAGGGGAAAGGCCTGTTGGCTCTGAAACAGAAAAAAATATAAAAAATCAGAAGAGCTATGAGAGACTTTCTGCATGACTTAGAGCACATCTGTACATTTCTATTCTCCTTTGCTGAGGAACAGATATAATGCCTCCTTTCTCTGACCCTACCTGGACACCTACCAAGTTCCCATCTCTTTACACACTTGTATATGTATTACCTTGTATAACAGGACTTCAGTCTTAAGCTGGGAACTGCTAAAAGTGGAAAAATAACTAGAAATAAGGAACACAGAAGCAATTATATCTTGGTAAAGCTGGGGGAAAGGAGGACCAAAAATATCCCTTTCCCCTAAAACCAGAATATAAATGGTAAAATAAGATCTTTAAATATTTTTCAGTTCCTGCAGTTAGTCTAAAACCAGCACCTTAGTGACACTTTTTAACCTGGTTTGCTTCAGGACACTGAGAATAACTTGAAGCCAGCCACATGCAGCCCAGTTGCTCTCTGGCTGAGACTCACACACTATCAAGGATGCATACAGCATTTTTTAGGGGAAAAAAAAACCACCTAGTAATAAATTAGAACAGGACAAAGGAAGAAGATCTTAGAGAAAGATAACATGTCTGCTTCATAAATGGTTCGAGGTCAAGACAGACAGAGAAAAGGCCAAGACAGTATCCAATCATTCCAGCAGTCTATTTCCTCCTCCTGCACCCTTCAGGTGCTCCATCTGCATCACAGCCTAGAAATTACTTCTTCCACTGTTACATGAACTTACAAAAACAACTCTCTGTGACAAGAATGTGAACTTCTGTGTATAAACAGCATCATTACTTTGCATAATCTATTACTTACGAAAGTTCTTAGTCATAATGCTCAACATACTGCCTAGTGTCTTCGTAGCAAAAAGCTTTTTACCCCTTTTCCACACAAAATGTAGAAGGACCTTCTCTACCTTCCAGCTATATCATAAATCTGTGGCTGCTCTGGGGAATAGGCCACAGAGCGGTCCCAGAGCATCACCTGCTGCTGCTCCCTAAAGACACAAACCTGTCACTCACCCAAAAGATTGAGGAATTTCCTGTGTTTAGGAGCACATTTCGCTTTTTTTACCCATTCCTAACTTACAGCTTGAACTGAAGGCAAACCGGACTAGCTTTCTTGCAGAAGCATAATTTCTTCTCAAATGCCAGAAAAAGTACAGTGGAACAAGGAATGAAAGCACAACCTCAAACACATTTAATATACTGTTCCAAAAGATTCAGGATGTTTTCTCTTCTTGCAACTAAGGTATAACGCAGTTTTGCAAATTAGGCTGTGTCTGATTGAGGAAGCTGGCTATCACCTATCAGTGCTAATCATTGAAAACAAATAAACTCTCCTTCATATGTTTAATGAAATTGAGATAATAATTTGCCTACCTCCCTTGTAAATACAACAGAACTGATAAAACTAACATAAAATTTATAAATAAACAAGCCTCCATGCACTATCAGGCAACTTAATTCCATCAAGCAAGGAATGCAGAAGAACTTGCTAAATAGTCCATTCTGGTTGTGCAGCAGACACAGAACAAGAGGGTTTTCTTACAGAAATAAGAATGAAACCTGTTTGACTTTTGAGGTAACGCCTTCATTCATAACTGAAGCAAGTCCAAGCAATGAAGAATATTAGTAAAATTAATACCATGAACTTAAAGATGTGAAAACACAAAGGAGAACAGGGTACTTTACAGTTTCATGCAATGATACAAATACTACTTCTACCAAAGAAAAAATAAATCACCAACAAAAAACCCCAGCTCACACAACCGTCATGAGGTTTCTAAATGTACCTATCACAAAAATACATGCAGCAGAAGAATTGACGCTACCTACCTGTTTACATGAAAAAAAAAACCCACAACACAAACCACAGTGACACACAAGACTGCAGTCTGTGCTTCAATGGATTAATATATTGTCTCCCACTGCTGAGAGCTGGTCTTGATTCAGTTAAAGCCCAAGCACTCAGGCTTTCCTGCTGGGAAACAAACAAGTAAAGTCGGTTGCGAGCATCTCCTATTAATATACAGAAACAATTCTCATAGGCCTGAAGGCAGAAAAGATAAATAGTAGGGTAATGTTGCACAAAACCATAGCAAACTATAGCAAATCAAAAAGCTGCACTGAGGTTTATCAATTCACTAGAAAATTTATTGTAAAAGTCTATTTACTCCATGTAGGAAGTCACCACTGCCACCACTTAGTGAGTCAAGCTCATCTGCAAGAATCTTTTACATAATGGGAAAATTTTTACTGGCCAGAGGTTCATAGCGTTTTAAAATTTCCAGAAACTGCAGATGTAAAGATACTTGTGCTAACCTAAACCAAAACCAAGAAAAGAAACTATCCGAGATGCATGCTCCATTTCACAACACAGCTACTGTATTTCGACTATTCAGCGTAAGAAAGATTTACACTCCAATATAAAACGAAGGAAATACAAGCAGTGAAGACACAGGTAGCTTTAATACTACCACCAGATGGTATTAAAACATATTGGCCAGCACATCGTTGCCATTTCTGAACTGTGATACTAAGACTTGAAGTAGTTTTTTTCAGCTACTGATTTTATTCTTGTAGAAAAATAGTACTAGTGAAACAGTTGGAATGGATTTACAAAAAAGCACGATGCCATCTTACTTCTTCCATTTTCACTTCACAGTGAAATAAAAGTTTATAAGAGAGACAGTAATGAACCAAAAGGTGCTCTTTCCTCCTTTTAGCAATGAAAATATGCAGCAACACAACTACGGTATAAAATCCAGTTCACTCAAAGTAAAGTAGCTTGAATGAAGGAATCTTTCCTCAGTTTTTAGAGGGCTGATAACAGCTTAAGGATTACATTTAAAATCATAGAGTAAATTCAAAACATTCCACAGCTCAAATATTATTCCCCTTATTCTGCTAAAAATGATAAATTTAAAAATACAGGTTGTTCAGATTAGATATTATTTGCTGATTTAAACATATTTTTAGTGATAACGGTAAGTCTATTTTAATTACACAACTTTTTGAAAGCTGGAAATTGACTAAATATTTTCAATTGATGTTGTAGATCATAAATGCACAAGGATGAGGATTCGAGCTCTAAAACAGACTTTAAATTACAGAACTCTGTTACCATGACAGTGTAATACAACTTTGCTAACAGGCCACAAAGCATTCAGGGGAAAAAATAAAATAAAATAAAATAAATAAAACAAAACAAAACAAAACAAAATAAAATACAATAAAAATAAAATTTAGAAGTCCAAATTCAGAGGGTCAAATTCATAATCTTTTGCCAGTCTCTGGTGTTAGGGGTACATAATGCACTATATGAACAACTGTTTCTGTGGTCCTTATTTTTTTATTTTAGGTGATGCAAATCCTTTATAAACATTCTGTCCTACTGAAATATCCCCACAGTTCATTAAGACATCCTACCTCACCTTTCTTCTCATAGGCAATTCACCTATGTATTTGACAGCAAAAGCCACATTTGTGATTATGCGAGTCTTATCTTAGCTGATGAATGAAATGAATGAAAAAGGCCTTCTGACTGCAATAACGATATGCTCTTTTTTAAACTGAAATTTAGTTAAGGGGGCTGCCTGCATTGCATGACAGAACTAACTTGATAATGATGGAGCGGGGAGGTGGGGAAAAAAAGGAAAGAAGCAGAAAAAAACACACATGGAAAACAGAAAATTAAAAGTATGTTTCTTCGTGTTATCTGGTGATGCACTCATTCATTTGAAAGCCTAAATTCTACCACTAGAACATACAGATCAAGACCTGTCATACAGCTGCACCACCCGAGTAACCAGCAACATCCCTGTGTTGCAACGACCAAAGCAACCTGTGGGAACCATCCTCAGGACTCACAGGTGTCCACCAGATTGCACAGAAAGCACAACTTCTTAAGTTCCCCAGGACAGGTAAACACACCTGCAACTAGGCTGCCAGCTTTCCCATCAGTCTTGACAGCACTGTCCTCCCATGGGACAGTCCTCACCACCCATGCACCGGTAGGCTGCAGTCCCTGGATGCCTTATCAAAAAACCACAGCCAGAACAATATTGGTTTTGTGGTCTGCCTTAGGTTTTCCACCTAAGGCAATTGCTGCACTTCAAATCACAAGAATAAGCACAGCTCTTCCTAGAGCGTTAGACATCTGGAAATCACACAAGCTTAATCTGCAGGTTTTCAAGATGGCCCTACAGAGATCAGAAACCTTGAAGCTACTGTTTTAAGCCAGGGTCACATCGTTTAAACAATTTCCTTAATTCAGATAGGAATATAATGCTATAGAAGTTTCAGTTGTCCTTGTCTAACAACGTATCTCCATGTGGTTCAGGGAAGGACCTCAGTATAGTAATCCAAAACACAAAATGCACAATGCAAATTAAAAATAAATAAATAAATAATAAGCAAACCAACACCAACCACCACCAAAACACTTGACCATAGGCAAAGGATGGATCAAAAAAAGAAATCCTTGCAACAGCAACAAACAGCTGCATTCCAGCCTGTAGACCAGCCCCTGACCTTTTACCTCTATTCAAAGGAAAAAAGGAGAGGAAGCAAGGCAGACAGAACAAAACTACTCACCTGAAAGACTCCTTTTTTCTGTAATGGAGACTTCTGTCCTTCTACAGTGATAAGATAAAGTCCCCCATACAACTGTTTAAGAACACTAAGAGTTCTTTACTGACATATGGACTTCTCCGACCACATACCTCCATTTCAACTATCCACAAGTCTGAGTACAAACCGGAGACAACCCTGAAGCCTTCTGTGTTTTGGCAACCACCAGAAACAATTACATCGCAACAAATTGCAGGCAATAGTATTACCAATTTAAAATGCATAACGTTCTATTTCCCTCTGCATTTCTGCCCTGGTCAGTATCGCTAGCAGGTCAGTTTTACCAGTTAACATCATCCTGAAAAGACATCATCCTGACATCAATATGATCCTGCCTGCTTTTCCAAAATTAGCTAATTTGGGCTGTCTAACTAGTCCTGCCAGAGTCATGGTAAAGCTGTAACACCATCACTAAGAGGACTGAGCATCTGCAGAAAGAATGACATATTCGCCACTGAGTCTCATCCTACTTATTGAAAACAGACTAATATCCTGCATTAGCTCAGGACAATGGAAGATGAAGTCTTCTATACTAATGTACAACCATTATATCCTTGCCTTTTTATTCTTTCAGTGAACATTTGGATATGTAAGGTGGTTTAATCAGAGTCCATTTGGAAACACCATCTCAGAAGTCATTCATATTCAAACATTAAAGGTTTCTTAAAAACATTTCTGTTTACAGGAAAACTCGTAGAGACCAGAAGAACAAAGTGCCAACAGCAGTTTCAGGAGAGTATCATGAGGGAAAGGCTGTGGATGTTGTCTACCTACACTTTAGTAAAGCCTTTGACACCATCTTTCAAAGCATTCTCCTGGAGAAACTGGCCACTCATGGCTTGGATGGGCATACACTTCACTGGGTAAAAAATTGGCTGGATGGCCAGGCCCAAAGAGTTGTAGTGAATGAAGTCAAATCCAGTTGGCGGCCAGTCATGAGTGGTGCTCCCCAGGGCTCAGTATTAGGCCCAGTTCAGTTTTATCTCTTTATCAATGATCTGGACAAGGGGATTGGTCACACTCTCAGTAAGTTTGCAGATGACTCCAAGCTGGGTGGGAGTGTTGATCTGCTCAAGAGGAGGAAGGTCATACAGAGAGATCTGGACCCGCTGAATCAATTGGCCAAGGCCAGCTGTATGAAGTTTAACAAGGCCAAGTGCCTGGTCATGTACTTGAGTCACAACAACCCCAGGCAGCGCTACAGGCTCGGGGAAGAGTGGCTGGAAAGCTGCCTGGTGGAAAGGGATCTGGGGGTGTTGATCAACAGCCAGGTGAACATGAGCCAGCAGTGCGCCCAGGTGGCCAAAAAGGCCAACAGCATCCTGGTTTGTGTCAGGAACAGTGTAGCCAGCAGGACTAGGGAAGTGATTGTGCCACTGTACTCAGCACTACTGGTGAGGCCTCACTTTGAATCCTGTGTTCAGTTTTCACAGAATCACAGAATGTTAGGGATTGGAAGGGACCTTGAAAGATCATCCATTCCAATCCCCCCACTGGAACAGGAACACCCAGATGAGGTTACACAGGTATGTGTCCAGGTGGGTTTTGAATGTCTCCAGAGAAGGAGACTCCACAACCCCCCTGGGCAGCCTGTTCCAGTGTTCTGTCACCCTCACTGAGAAGAAGTTTCTTCTCATATTTAAGTGGAACCTCCTGTGCTCCAGTTTGTACTCACTGCCCCTTGTTCTATCATTGGTTGTTACCAAGAAGAGCCTGGCTCCATCCTCCTGACACTCACCCTTTATATGTTTGTAAACATTAATGAGGTCACCCCTCAGTCTCCTCCATGCTAAAGAGACCCAGCTCCCTCAGCCTTTCCTCATAAGGGAGATGCTCCACTCCCTTAATCATCTTTGGTGCCCTACGCTGGACTCTCTCCAGCAGTTCCCTGTCCTTCTTGAACTGAGGGGCCCAGAACTGGACACAATATTCCAGATGGGGTCTCACCAGGGCAGAGTAGAGGGGGAGGAGAACCTTTCTTGACCTACTAACCACCCCCCTGCTAATACACCCCAGGATGCCATTGGCTTTCTTGGCCACAAGGGCACAGTGCTGGTTCATGGTCATCCTGCTGTCCACCAGGACTCCCAGGTCCCTTTCCCTTATACTGCTCTCTAACAGGTTGTTCCCCAACTTATACTGGAACCTGGGGTTGTTCCTGCCCAGATGCAAGACTCTACCTCATCATAAGAAGGACACTGAAATACTGGAGAGAGTACAGAGGAGGGCAATGAAGCTGGTGAGGGACCTGGAGCACAAGTCTGATGAGGAGCAGCTGAGGGAACTGGGGCTGTTTAGCCTGGAGAACAGGAGGCTGAGGGGAGACCTTATTGCTGTCTACAACTACCCAAGTAACAAGTGACAGGACGAAAGCAAACAGCCTCAAGTTGCATCCGGGGAGGTTTAAACTGGATATTAGGAAAAAAAATTATCCACCGAAAGGGTTGTCAGGCATTGGAACAGGCTGCCCAGGGAAGTGGCTGAGTCACCATCCCTTTTAAAAAAGTGTAGATGTGATGTTTAGAGACATGGTTTAGTGGGACTTGGCAGGATTAGCAGTTGGACTCTATGATCTTAAAGGTCTTTTCCAACCTAAATGATTCTGTGATCATAGGGGCTCAGGGAGCATTAACAGGGAATAAGGCCATATTCAAATATGTATTATTAAAACACTCTCTAAATACTCTTGTTTCTACTTATTGTGTGTAATACTTGACAATAGGTTCTGATACCTTAGCGCTGGTGACTAACCACAGCCATTAAGATATTGGTACATCTTTATTTGGCCTTCTCACCTCTTCCTTAGAATTTACTACACTCGACTTTTACAGTTCACTTCACAACATAAAACAACATAAAGCTCCTGTTCACTAGTGGTTTAAACACTACCCAAGGTACAAAGTGAGTTCCAGCACACTGCAGCTCCACATCTACTCTAAGAGTGAGAGAAATACATTAGTTCATTTCAGCATTGGTAACAGCATCAAGACTGACACGTTGCATTTAGTCTTAACATCCAGTATTTCATCTAAGATAAAACAGGAGGCCGTAGGCCAAGTACATTTAAGCTCAATGACATCTTGAATTGGATTCAGTATTTGAAATTGAGAGAACAAGAGAAACTAAACCTGCATCCTGGGTTGCAAGAAAAATGTAGACCACATGAAAACTTAAAAGCAGTGAGGCACCCAATGCCACCGACCCCAGCAAGACCTGTTCACTTTGAACAAGAGTTCTGTTCTCCAGAATACCTACATGGGTTCCTGGTTTGGTATCCACTTGCACTAAATGGTTACTAAATGGCACTAAAATTGTTCTTCATTACTCAGTCCTTAAAGTCACTGTTGGAAAATTTTAAGTATGTTGGGAGCCAAAAAAGATGCCTAGCCAATATTACCCAAGATGACAACGGTTACTTGCATTTTCCTGCTCACTTTTGCAATCGTTTCTCCTCAGTTGCCTAGACCTTAAACCAGGACACAAAAAGAACTGTGATAAAATACTTCTGAGAAATTTCTAATGGCCCTTACCGTCCTGCTGTTATCTTGCAAATATTTATAAACAAAATATTTATCCTAATTTTTTTTTTTAAATAAATTGTATTACTCAGTTTCATAACACTCATACCACAGAAAACAAATCACAAGATCAAATACAAAAACTCTCTTGAACTGCATTTAACCTCAAATAGATGCAAAAGAGTTAACACTTGTGTAAGAAAGAATGGCACATCTTAAACACTGTCAACTTATTTCATACAGTTTCTTCTCAGATTTCAGATCATTAGCAATGCACAGATGTAGCCAAAGATGCTTGTTGTCATGTGTTGGTGGAAAAGAAAGTAAAATTAGTAATTCACACTTGTTCCCTAAAAAGCAAATAATTGTAGTGAATTCCACTTACCCTCTAACACATTTCTATGGTCTCTTAACCACACATTTTCTGAATTCCCACTATTGTCTTTATTTTGTTGTTCTTTATTTTACTGTTCTTCCTCCTTCACTTCCTAGAAATACTGAATTTTATCAGTCCAAGTAAATCTTTCACAAGCTGTTTCCTTCCATCTTCTTAATCAGCTCCTTCCTCTCTTGGTCAATATTGAATCAAGACAAGCATCCACATTTAATATCAAGAGCTTTCCTGCACGTCAATAAATGGTTACACAGAAGAGCATGTCCCATAATCCTTTCTGGAAAGATACCTGTGCAAATAAAATCCTTAATTTATGCCAAATCTTATGTTTGATTATTTGTTGATTTGGCATTTTTTTAAAACAGAAGTTTTACCAGCCATTTTTGGTGAGTCCACCACAGTACTGCTTTTAGACCTTTTTAGATGTCCCCCCATCACCTTCTTCACCTAAAAATAAACATACACATCCTTAATGCATTACAGTACATTGTCACTTCTTCCCTGACTGTCCTTACTATGCCCCCTCTGACCAACATTCATGTGGGACATGCTGTTGATACCATTTTGGCTGTAGGAACAATATCTATTTCTCAACCTGGAGTCTAAGCACAGCAACGTACAATGACAAATCCTGTTAATTGTCAAGTCTTAGCCTGTAAACACAAAGGCAGCATCCTAACCAGTTGGAAGTCAAGGTAGTATCTACTAATACAGCCCATGATACTACCACCCTTCTGTCTGTACACTACCCTATGCAATGTTAGAATCAAGACTTTCTATTTGAGGTGATCAAGCACGACTTACTTTGTGCTCGATTCACTTCCACCTTTGGTTTTAGCCTCACCAAGCAAGCCAATCACAAAACAGAGGAACAGCAAGTTCATATCTGATGTGAAGTTGTCTGGCTGGATGACACTATAACAGCTATCTTTTAATTGCCCCTTTAAGGTTTATTATTGGAAAGCTATAAGTTACTATGAGCAAACTGATAAAAACATTAATGGTCAAGATCTCTCACACCACAGCTTGCTCATTTCTCCAGTTATCACATAACTGATAACTTTTCCTATTTGAATTATTACAAAATGGATCATTAAGACCAGACAGAATGATCCCTCTGCATATTACTTGAACCTGCTAGATTTCGGGGAACTAACAGCACTTGCCAACCACACATTTCAACCCTGGCCAATGCTAGAAAGTCAACAAAGATTTTCGCAAACTTCTCCATTTTTTTTTTTTTTTAAAAAAAAAAAACCAAAAAATTACATGTGAAGAGCACTGGCTGCTGCACATGACTTTAACAGCAGTTAAACTCAGATCCAGCTGCTGGATCTGAAATTATTTAAACTTTCTAACACCAAGAAGTAGATTTTCACTAAGCTACTTCAAAAGAAAAAAGGGAAAAAAAAAAAATCTTAATTTCTTATGAATTATTTTGCCTCCTGCATTTCTTGCTCAGTGTTATTTAATGCTACTAAACTTTTTTTGCTAGCTGGTCATAATTACCTTGATTCTTTAAATCACACTAACACTACTTCTACCTGTAATGAGAAGAGGCCTGTGGCTTCATGGACCCAACCTGACTAACTTCTGTCATTCCTGAGCAACACCATTTCTAAAAGTGAAGGTTTTTTTCTACTTACAGGTCTGCGGTCTGGGAGAATTCAAAGACATCAGCAACCTTGTCTTGCTATCCTTGAAGAAGTCCTAACAGCGAGGATTATTTAACACACTTGCTAAGGCACAATTTTTGTTATTTAATATGTATCTCAACTCTACTGTAGTGAGTCAGATGTCCAATCATGGGTGTTCAGGAGTTTAACACCTCTGACCTACAGTATTTAAGATGGTACTCGGTGCCTCTGTGTGTAGGCATCATCTTTGTTCCCCAAAGTTCTTCTAAAATCACTAGTCAGCCAGAGCTCAGGCAAAGGAATATTACCATTAAGTGTTTCAGTTAAAACACTGCTCTTCAAAAATAAATGCTAGAGGACAGGGGTCAACAATAAGACAGGAATCCAAACACTAGATTAATGAGGGTGTTATTGCTGCAATAGTCATCCTACTTCATTTCTAGGTTTTATAAATCAAGTATTTCTTGACACTGAATTCCTTTAATACTGTAGTATCCCCATCTACTTGACAGCAGAGCATGAACGTAACACACAATTAACACTTAAACAGATGAGAGCTACAAGAGAGGCAGCTGTTAAAATCTAAATCACCCATGCAAAAAACATATGATTTATTTCTTCCATACCTCCTGCCCATGGAGACAGACTTTTTAGTATCTTATCTATTCATTTCAACCTGGAAAAAAAATAATCTGAGCTAGTATCTCTGCCTCTAAAAAGTATTTTAATAAAGAGAAGTCCTTTAAAAAAATAAAAAAAAATAAAACAGTCATAAAAACAGTTGTAGGCAGAAGCCTGCTTCCTTTTGGTATATAATAATTTCAATCCCAGCAGCACCATCTAATGGAGAGCTCACCAATTCTTCCTGTTCTTTAACACGACAAACATTTTATTTTGGACGTGTCAACAACTGATACTTTAACACATGGCCCATTTAATACTCTATAAAAAAACCTGATTAGCTACTTGAGAAGCCAAATCATTTCTCCATAGACAACATTCAGTCTTTTTTTCCCCACAAACATTACATTCAGATGCAAATTTATTAAGTACAACAGGATGTTTGTTTAACCAGGAGATTTTAGTTATAAATAAAAAAAAGTAATTGTGAAGCAGCAATGCCAGCTTAAAAACACAGTGACCTTAAGCATATTTAAACTTTCCTTCTGAAAGCAAACCAGAGATGTCAGTACCTCTAAAGTGTAAGGAACCATAGCAACAGAAGTCACTACCTACACCTGCTTGAGATGAAGTTAAGCATTCCAAGACATCTTCAGGTTGCACTTCTGCTGCAAAACATCATATGGGAGATAGGTAGCAAATTATCATAAGCACCAATAAAGCACGTAGCATGATGACTGTTGTCGTCTTCCACTGTTTATCTTGTTAACATTTTCTTACACAAACAAACATGACAGAACTTGCACACAAAAAGGATCTATAAGGAGTATTTTTTCCTCACTGCATTTTGTCCTCGTTGTTCCTTATATATATCACAACATTGCAAGTAAGGGTTCAACTACTTTGAACTTTTCCAATTATCTCAGCATATGGACACTATAGTTCTGGAATAGCTGCTTTTTTATGTATAGCTCACAGGACTTTCAGTCTGTTCAACCTATCTCATCTCAGAACAGCCAACTAATACATTGAGAAGTCATATTTTAAAAAGTATTAGTAAAAAAAATCTGCAAAATTACAGCATCATATTTTGACTATATGTATTAACAGCTCTATTTACACAAACAGGACAATCCCAAGCTTCTTCCTTATTTATTTTGAGAGAATCTCCTCAGCAAAAATATACAGAATGCAGTGGGCAGATACTTATTTGCTTGTCATAATTTTTTTTTAAAAAAAAGACAAACAACAACAAGAAAAAAAACACCACACCCCACACAACCAACAGAGTAAATCCCCCAAAACTCCCTCAAAAATCTTACCGGCTATAATACCGAAAGTTGCATGTCTAAATAATCCTTTTCAAAATGAAAGTGAAGTTTTCAGGAATTTGTAAGAAGGAAAGAGGAATAAGAGAAATTTATGGTCCCAGATACTGAAAAATAGCTTACAAAGTTAACATACAAATAACAATAAACTTGTCTTATCTCCCTAGGGATTGCCAAGAGCATTCTTCTGCACGTGCTCAAAAAAGCCAAAATACCTTGCTGTAACACAGATACAAAAAAAAACCCTGCCAAACAGCATAAGCAGCACAACAGCAATATCCTCCAGCTGAACTACAACATAGGATCCATTGGTATTTCCATTATATATCGACACCATGGGTGAGTAGTAAGACGTTCGCTAATCCAAAAAATTGAATGCTCAGAGTCTGTACAAATAAATGTGTTTAAACTCCTGATGGAAAACAGAAGGAGCAGATACTGCTGACTTCAGGTGATACTATGCATTATTAACTTCAAATGAAGTTAGCCTGAATCCTTTATTTTTTCCCCACCAAAAACGCTAAGTTTTAGAAGGCAATGAAAGCCCTACTGCATCAAAAGGTTCCAAAACTGCTAGAGATGTGCATATGCAAATTAGCAGCCTTCATTTATTTAGGTATCCAACTTCCTCCTACTCAAACCATCAGCCAAATGGTAGCATTTTTAGAGCAAGTCATTTTACAACTACAAGCGCTTTACCTTTGGCACCTATTGAATGTAGAACTGGTATCCTAATCAGGTTCAACCACAACAGTCATAGCAATAAAAACATTCCCAGGCAAAAGCACAATGCTCCTCTCTCAAGGATGTTGTGCTGAACAGGAAAGGCGACAGTGAAAAGGAAGAAATAAGAAAGCAAGGGTAGATATAAGATGCGTACTTCAGACAATAGTAGGGTACATTGTGGACCATCTTTAGTGGCCTGGAAGAGGAGAGCCTGTTAATTCGCCTGGAGTGGGAGGTGGAGTGAGAGGAAATCAAAGCACCAGATAGCTACAAAGAGGTCAAAGAAAAGCGGATTTGCAGGAAAAAAAATATTAGACAGAAGTGTGAAAGTAAGTACAAGCCTGGAAACAAGCATTTCAAGAGAAAAGTGATCTAAATGCAAGCAAAGGGGAAAATGCAGTCACTTCGCTCAAGTGCAAGGATGAAATCACCTTGCAATAAAAGTCATGCCTTAACAACTCTAAAATGACAAGAGATCTGATTGAAAGCAGCTCAAAACAAGTCACTTCTAAGAATCAGAGGAACCAGCTTCAGAAATTAAGAGCATTTATACTGTTCAGTCAAACAACTTAAGATGGAAGAGAAGCACAGCATGGACAACAGCATTGCATTAGTAGATGAAGAACATAAAATGCCAAAAGAGGAGTCACTTGGGATGGCTTAAAGGAGATTAAAACAAGTTCAATGAAAATTGTAAGGTTATACTTCCTATGCAAATTCAAGACTTAATGCCTGCGAGTCATTAAGTTAGAAGCCACAACGCTTAAGATAACCTACTCTCAGAAGGTTCCTCTCTGGAAAGACAGAGAGAAGCTGTAGTCAAACTGGTACAGTAGACATCTCCACTAAAAAAGCCTCTAATCATTGTTCTAATTACCTCCCTCTATCAAGTACATGGACAAGCTTACAAAACAAAATTTGCCAAAATTTGGTTTATGAGCTGGGCTTAGAAAGTTATTTTAGGCACATTTATTTTGTGAGTAAGCTGGTTCCATAGAATATGGAAAACTTGTTTACTTTTTTAGAATGTCTAAAGCAAAAAGTTGGGAACAAGCACCAGAACAGGTACCGCTGACAAATTCTGCCACGTATGCTCAGCTTCCCATAGCCCTGCATGTTTGCTGTATGCAACAATGGAAGAGTGTGAAACAAACACAGCTTCCTGTCCCACGATGCTGACGGTGCAGAACGGTGCAGCCCTGCAGAGGACACACAACAGGATGCCTCTACACAGCACTTGCAATTCATTTCATTTATTGACAGACGACAATTGTACTGCCCTGCTGGATCTCAGCACTTCATCCTTTTTGAGGTCCTCAGATAGTAGGAAAGTGCCACTATTCTCATTTTACAGGCCAGGAAAAGCATCACCACAGAGCCAGAAACCAGAGACACATAAGCCACCAGCTGCATCAAAGTTATTCTCAGAACTCCCAGTCAGCTACCACCTAACCCAAGAGGAAGCCAAGGATCAGAATCTTTTTCTTCCCCAGCATCTTAAAGACATCTTCCATGTTTAAGGAAATGTCTGTCTTGACAACGCTGATCACCTCTCCAAGCATCTCAACATCAAGTTTAACCACACCAGAAAACAATAAACAAAACAGCAGTGGAAGAAGCATCAGCAGACTGTCTCTCCTCATCCCAGTAATTGTCCCAACCACTTGACTGAGACATCATGCTTCCTCTTGCTCTGGTTCTTAGACACACTGGGTTTTGATTATTCCTGGCATAGCAGAAGAGTTTCAAGAGGAGGAAGTGACACCACTCTTGACTGGCCTGTGGCTCGCTGATGAGAATACTCCCCAGGGAAGTGAGAAATTTGGACTGGAATCCCCCTTCTGCCCCGGGGACTTGGGCACAATGTCACATCACTCAGCACTGCAACATCAAAGCCCCTTGTCCGTTTGGCCCTAATGGAATGACTTACAGTACATACAGCTACAGGAACAACAAAAGAGAAATGCGGCCTCCAGGTCTCCTAGATTTTACGCAGGCATCTTCAACAGACCATCTTCTCTTTCTTGATAGACGTCAAAGCTTGCGGGAATGAATCGGCAGCCAGGAAGGCACTTCTTATCTTACAATAGCATCTGCAACATGCTTTTCAAGTCAGACCAAATCAAAATAACTCTTTTTGCTAGACACTCAAGAAAGCTGTAAAGACTTGTGGCATTTCAAGCTTGTCTCGAGTATGCATTTCTTACTTTATTTACAAAAGTATGTTTTTCATGTTAATGCAGAAACCACAAAGTCAGACAAAAGTTCCATATTACTCCAAATGTTAATTATTTCTAATTATAAGCTTTCATATAGTCATCATCAAAGTACATAAAATAGAAGTTTCATTACTTCTTTCACTAATGTTTTAGACTTAAGCTTTTGCTACGCATACTGTATGTGAAAGGACATGTTCACTTCAGAGCATTTAAGCTATACTTCAGAATTATTAGCAATTTTTAGCATTTTAAGTAATCTACAGAATGTTTCCTCTACACATCAGAGACCTCTATTTCATAAATGATCATTTAATGACCCTATGTAAAATAGTGCTGGAATTTAAAGTATTCCTGATAGGCCCACTGAAGTTCTAATATCTGCAATTTGTAAAAATTCAAAGTACACAACAGCCAAATTTTCAGTAGGAGGGAGCCATGAATGGAGGCCATCATGTAACTCCTGTACTGAACTTCTGCATCCACAAACACACAGGGATTTCGCTTGCCATGCTGCTCTTGTCTAGATAAACTGCAGAACATGGAATTCTACTAAAAATCCCATTTTACACATGCAGAGCAAAGCAGCAGGGAAGAACAACAGCATGGAAATCAAAGGCTTAACATGTTTTGGGGGGTGGAGAGGATTAGTGACCTACAGTTGTGGTATATAATTTTAGAGACACCTTGTTAACCTAGTTACAAAGTCAACAGTCAGTAGCAATTGAAATCACAGTGGCAACAATATTTTGCTCTCAGTGCTCCAGTAGAAAAGATCTCCAAGAAGAAAAGCACCCTAAAAGACAACGTAAATGTACATATACACACACATAACGATTCCCAATAACATTTTGCCTTATTTTCTCCGTAAGTTCTAAGATCTTCTACTGTATACTTTCCTTACTCATTTTCTAGGGGTTTTTTTCTTCATTTCCTCTTCTCTTATTTGCCACTAGCACCGAAGAAGAGATCACCTCTTCCTACTTTGCAGACACCTAATGATCTTTCATTGCAAGTTGCCCCCATTTACTCCCAATTCTCTAGTTCTTTCTCCTTCTAGCTTAAAAAAGGGTACATAAAATTGAAATGTGTTTATGATTTGTCAAAAACGTATACTGACTTTAAACTATCCATTTATGAAGGTATGGGTTTGCAGCAACCTTTGCCAGCTCTTCAATGCCGTAGATTCTAGCTCACCACAGGTTAAAACGTATAAGATAAATCTGAGAGTGACTAGAGCATTATCTCTTGTGCTACAATCACACCCTTATTCTGTTACACAAAAATATACAATTCTCCCTCCTTTGGCTTCTATACCCTTACCACATCACGAAATCTCCAATTTCACCATCTCCCACCACTTCTGGTGTTCCTGAGCCATACGCCAAAAATGCCAGGAGGTTTCAAATACAAGCATCATATTCAGAAAGTACCCGCCCACAGGCAAAAAAAAAGTCTTGGCAATTCTTTAAAGGAACTGTACACAAGAGCACAGACATCTGAAACCAATGTGTAATGAGTAGTCTTCAGACATCATAAGATTCAGCACCTTCAATTAAGAAACACTATTATAATTACAAAAACTAATGAAATCCAGTTATTGCATCATCTAAGATACCAGAGATCAAAACATGTTATTCTTGCAATATCTATTCATACAAAGCCAGTTTAGGATACTGGAGCTGATTCAAGTCATTTCTATTTTTAAACTGCTTTTTCATCTGCAAAAGAATTATGATCATCTACTTATCAATGCACTTATGTTCCAGTGCTTTAACAACAAAAGTTAAAAATTAAGATTTCTGGCTTTTCTTTTTTTCAGCATTGCCTTATCTACAATACAACAGCTGAACTTCAGTATTGAAAAAACATGTTCCTCTTCTCTCACTGAAACTTTGCATTATGGACAAGAACAATGTAAAGATCTAAAATATCATATCTTCATATAATTTAGAAGACAAACTGTAGCAGCACGGACTAGTACGACTTCATAAAGCATTTCTGCCACTAACGGTAACTACTGCCATCTTACACAGTTTTCAAATGTACCAACATTAAATATGCTTATACAATGGTCAAATTCTCTGAATCCATACTAGAACAGCTTCTAAAAACTGGTATCATCAAATTCAATTGCAGAAGGAGTTCAGGAAAGCCTAAAGACTGAGTCATTTAGCATCCTCTTTTGACTAGAATTAATTTGCTTTGCTACTGAATGCACTTCACCTTCTATGTCCAGCTATTATTGGAAGCTTCTCATCAAGTCATATTTCAGTAAAACACCTACCATTTTCATGTTGGAAGAAAGCAACTTTTATAACCTCATAGTGGTGCCTGTTTGCAGTGCTCAAACTCATGATACATCAATGTTTCTGTTCTCAAGCTTTGTGACAAGGGGTTTCCCAGTCCAGCCTTAAAAAAACCTCTGATTCCATCCAAATGTTCAAGTATTTCCCATCTTAAAACAAAAACCCTGTCCCTAATAACAACAATAAATAACAATAAACAACATTTACATCTACACTAATCCATACACAATGTATGGATTACCATTTATAGACACTTTTAGCCAAATGGCTCATGGTAAAGGACACCACACAGTGTATGTTATGATCTGTTTAGTTACAACTCTAACAATCAGTGTAGCCTTTAAATCCAGGCTTTGACACAAGTTGGTAGCTATTTCAAATAAGTATTTTCACTAACTATTTCAAATTATACTATTTCATTTGTCTCAGCTAAATATTTTTTAATATGCCTTCACACATGCATTCATAGACTGTGTTTAGTGTAAGTTCAGATTAGCGCACAATAACACTACACGCATTCTACAGGACAAACCTGCAAGGAAAACACATAGTCCTACCAAAGAAAAAAAAACGCACAAATTACAATCTACAAGACTTGGTTAGATCTCAACAAGCTAGAGAAGTCGCTGACCCAAGGAGACAGCAAATTTCAAATTGTATCACTGGAACTTCCCACATTTTACTACTACAGAAACAGAAAAAGATGAAAAAAATCCTAACGCGCGGCAAAGATCCAGACAGAGGTGCACATACAGTCTTTCACGTCACACACAAGCTCAGATCGGCAAAACATGAGATTACACCTCTTAGCATTAATACCATTTCTCTTGTTTTTCCATAGATAATTCAGATCTTAGACACTTGAAGATACAAATAAATCAAGACATAAATGCCTTACCTTCCTATTTTACAAGCCACTGCAGTTCTCAGATTATGAGTCAGTCATAGGTTCATCTGCAGAGGAATGACTCAGTATAAACTTTTAAACACTCGTTATTTTTTCTAACCTACAACACAGTAATTAATTTAATATATCAAAACCCGGCGCTGGAAAACGCTGTACCAAATGAATGGCGTGAAAACAAAGCACTTTTCTTTCCGCTCACGCCAGGCAGACAGGCTTATAGCGCAGGGCCGTTGGAGGCGGACAGACTTTATAAAAATATAACTCCTTCCGCACCGATCCGGGCCAGCTCCGAGCCAGCAGCAGAGGATTTTCCCCACCGCGAGGTGCCCATGGCACGGCAGCCGAGCGGCCGCCGGCGCAGGCAGCGGCGGCGCCGCCGCAGAGGGCAGCTCGGGAGGGGCAGGGCTGCGGGGGGCCCGGCGCTCGGCGGTCAGGCGCGGCTGCTGCCGGCAGTGCCCCTTTAAAGGCCGTCGGCCCGCCCCCAGCACTGCATATGGAGGGAGCCAGGAGCGGAGCGAGGCTTCTGCATTCAAACGACACATCAAAACGCCGCAAGCGCCGCCGCGCCGCCCGCTTGCCGCACGGCTCCGCTCCGGCCTGCCGGCTCGCCTGGCCTCTCCGTCCCTCCCCGACACAGGCACACACACACCGCGGGGTGGAGAGGACAGGGGGGAGGGAAGAGGGGAGGCAGAAATAAGTAAGTGAAGAGGGGGCACCTGCAGAGCCCTGGAGTGCGAGTGCGTCCGGGCAGGCAGAGTCCACGCCGCCCCCGCCGGAGGCTGATCTATCCCCGGGCACCAGCCGCTGCCAAGGTCCCGGCAACAGGCTGCGAGTGAAGCGCTCTCGGCCCCTGCCTGGTAGCAGATGCCAGGTATCAGCGCCCCGCCGCCGCCTGGCCGCCCGCTGGCTCCGCCGGAGCACCCCCCCCGGCTCTCGCCGCCCGCCCGGCCCCGTCCCTCTGCCCAGAGAGCCCAAGTGCGGGCAGGCGAGCCCGGTCGGTGCTGGAACTCTGGGCAGGAGCCGCCGCCACAGCGGCGGTGAAGCGCCCGCGCCCCCCCAACCACCTTCGCCGCCGCACCTCATCCCTCCCCAGGGCGCGCCGAGCCCCACGGCGCCCTACCTGCGAGCGTGTGAGAGGAGCGGGGCGGCGGGCGGCAGCTGGAGCCCGGCGAAGACGACCGCCAGCCCGACGGAAAGTCCCTGCCGCTCAGCGCCGTCTCCCCCCGCCCCGCACTTCCTCTCCCGCCCGCTCAGGCTGGAAATCCCCGGCGAAGCCCGCTGCTCTCCCGGCTCCTCCTCACACACTGAGGGGCGGGCCCGGCCCAGCCGCTCAGCGCGCAGGCGGCAGCGGGGGGCCGGGCCTGCCCTGCCCGCCTGTCCCGGCTGCACCTGATGCCGCCGTTACCCCCCCACACCTTCGGGCACAACTCGAGGAGAAGGGGCCCCACGTTCTCCGCCCGGCAGACGGACCCCCGTCCCGCCCCGTGCTTGCCGGCCCTCCGCCAGCGGCGAAGGGAGAGCGGGGTGGGCTGTGGGGAGACGGAGCGTCCCGCTCTGGGCGGGTTTTGGCGCTGGGGGAGCCGTGCCGGGGCTCGCCTCGCCGCTGCGGGGGCTCGGCCTGAGGGCGGGTGTTGCTGCACCGGGCCGGCCGTTGGGGCACCGAGAGAAGGGCTCCGGGGATGGCAGCGGGACGCGGGGCGCCGGGAGAGAAGGATCGGCGCGGCGAAGAGCCGCCTGCTTCCCCTCTCCGCCCCCAGGGACGTGCGAGCAACCCCGCACAACGGGTCGCGTTGAACACAATAGCCTTTATTCAAAATAAAAAAAAATGTCACTAGGAAAAAAGGGGAGGAGGGGAGAGGGAGAAGAGTCTGGAAAAGATCAGAAAAGAGCAGCAAGCCAGGGCCGTTCGCCCCCCGCAGAGGCCGATCGCTTCAGGCGGGCTCGGGCCGGCTGCAGGCGGGGAGCAGCCAACCGTAGGTGGCAACCCCGAGTCACCGGCCGATGGAGCTGGGGGTGTGTTCCCTTTCCTGAAGGTGCGAGAGGGACCCGTCCTCCCCCGTCAGGCGGCTCTCCCGGCAGCGGGGGTAGGATGACGACGCTGGCATCCGATAGAACTTGTCGCTCTGAGCGGCCAGGTTGAACGAATGCCTGCGTCGGGCTCCGGTTGTATCGCGGCACGTCCCGATAAGGGCAGATGCCCGGCCGGCACCGCTGTGCGGTTTGCCGTCTCCCCGCGGACCCACCGGGCTGCCGGGAGGGGAGGGGGAGAGGCGGCTCTGGCGCAGAAGCGGCGCGGGGGGCTCAGCCGGAGCCGCGGGGGGGGCTCAGCCGGAGCCGCGGGGGGGGCTCAGCCGGAGCCAAGGGAGCTCAGCCGGAGCCGGGGGGAGCTCAGCCGGGGCCAAGAGGGTTCAGCCGCAGCCCGGGGGTCCCAGCCGGCGGCAGCAGGGGCCAGGGTCTGTGGGAGGTATTGCCGCACTGGGGGCTTCGAAGCTCCGGATGCAGCGGTGGGGCTGGTAGGTCAGGAAGCCGGGAGAGCCGGAGCTGTGAGGAATGTGCGGAGCTGAACACGGAGAAATGTGTGGTGTTTGGCTAATTTCAGTGGGATGAGGTCACCGTCCTTTTTGGACGTTGTTTATCGAGGGATCACTAGGGAGGAACAGTTGGATGCGTGATCCTGAACGGACAAGCTTTGCGTCATAGTGGCCGCTTACAGCATCTCCGCACGTCCCGACCCTCTTCGGTCCTCATCCCCCGGATCTCTGTAACGCCCACACCAACCTGCCCTGCAAACCCGAAGGTCTCTAGCTCGGGCTGTGTCCTCACCAGCCCCTAAAATACGAAGCTTGGCTCGCACTGCTAATTCCCTCCTTGTGTGCTGTTTTTTTCCTCATCACACTTCTCTGCTTTCTCTCTCCCCACCTCTCTGTCTCTCCCGCCTTTTGCTGCTGTCCCCAGTAAGAGGCTGGCTTAGCTGTCAAGACAACTGCGCCTTTTGAGATGATGCCTTGAACCTGCGATCAGAAAGACAATCTAAGACGGATGTCTTAAATGTTCCCATCGCTTGTTCAAGATTGCTTAGCTCTGGACCAGCTGATAGGACTGTGCACCCAGCCTGGATTTCTCCAGCAGCAGCACTGCAAACAAGTTTCCATCAGAGACAAACCTGCAATTTCCTTCTTTGCCACTCTTTTAACATCCTCTTGTTTTGCCTTTAAAGAAAAAAGGAGAGAAAAAAAAAAAAGAAAAGGAAGGAAAATCATAGTAGGTTTCCAGTGTCTGTAGCTCTAGCAGCTGTACTAATGTATTATTCGCCCAAAAGAGAAAACAAATTCTTATACCTTCTAAAAGATGTCAGAAGCTTTTCCACATTTAAAAATATCTGTAGCCAAAGGGATAAAGCATTAATCTAATGCAATATCTGCTGTTTCAAGCGATTTGGTGGTTTTTTTCTTTTTCCATATCATGACTACAAGATTTCAAAGATTTCTGATACAATTATTACAGCAAGATATGTCTCTAAAGTCTTGTCTTTAACTGTTTTTGGAATTTCATGGTATAAGCAATGTGCTTTCACTGAGCCCTGGAACCTCATGTCTCAATGCTGGTGTTACATGCTGCACACCTCTGCTTAGCAGTGGTGTTCAGAATGTAGTTGTTGCAGGGGTAACTACTTAGAATGACAGAAATAATGGCAAAGACCATGGAGTTACTGTATATTCTAGTAAAGTGGTTTGAAGAAAAAAAATAATAGGGCATTACATTGCAAAATTACACAAGAACAAATAATTTTTTTAAAAATCCACCAAGAGAAAGGGGGTAATCCATTACAAACTTGGATAGGGATGCTCACCTCTAGAAGCTATGGGGAAGACATAGAAGAGCAAATATCATGTAATTATGGGAAATGATAATTTCTCAGATACAGATTGGAAAATAGCACTGGGAGATGATAGGGCTTAAATGTTCTCAAGTGTCATAGAAACTCCATTTCTGAAGCAAACAGGGACTGAGTCCACGAAAGAAGATGTTTTGAGCCTAGGATTAATAAGCAGCAAGGACCTTATGTTGAAACTAGTCTTAGACTGAGTGATCCCAGACTAATCCAATTTACATTAAAGTGCAAGAGGAACAAATGTAGGTCTTTGTCCAAGGCTTGTGATAGCAGAACAGCAAACTTAGAGAAACAGAGGAAATTCGTGAGGTTGACAGGACAGAGGAAGCCAAAGATAATTTTTAGCCAAAACTATTGAAAGGAGCTGGGAAAGGAAATTACAGCTGCTAAAGCAAAGATTTGTCCAAGGTTAGAAGTGGTACCCCATGTCTGGAACACTGTAGTGGAAGAAGAAATGTGGTGATGCTGGTGGCCTTAGGCCTACTTGTCTGACCTACAACATGGGTGAATTCCTCCACGACAAAATGGCTGAGAGCTGCCAGAGGGAATAGCTGTGGAAAAGGCTTATGCGAGCGTATAATGCACGAAGCAGGGTATTTTCAGTAGAGAGAGGGAAGTATTAAAATGGCTTTACACAGCACAGCTCAGGACCCTCGTTTGGAAAATTATGTCCAGTTCTGGTGACTTGTGATTAGAAAAGATTGACTCAGGTCACCACAGGTGCAGAAGAAGAATACTGGGGTAGCGGGACAGCCGAGATCCCCTTGAACAGGAGCTGCAAGTGAGCAAGCATGGCTTCCTTAGCTACCCAAAGCAAGCTGAAACCGTGTGATGATTCCCTGTAAATACATTCAAACAGTAAGTATCAAGTAAGGAGAGCTATTCAAATTACAGAATTATACTCGCACAAGGATATATGGTTGTAAGTTGGTCATCAGGACACGGACTGGAAAGCATTCTAACCATTCCAGGAGCAAACAATACTCTAAGCACAAGCACCTGAATGATCTTAAATCATGGCATGATACTGCAGTTTGTCCAAGGGGGATTTGAAGGGGACTGAGCTGCTGACCTTTGGCGTTGTACTTCGACCATTCCCAAGCTTCACAGGTTCTTCTGGTCCTCCACCGCACCTGAATTTGGCTGCTGAAGGTTTTTTCAACTGCCTCTGAAGCACTGGAAATTAGTCAGAGACAGGATGTAGAAGGGACACCGGTGACATTAAATTGTCAGGTGGTTTGTGGTACATCTTTTTCACAGGCGTACGGTTGAATTGATTGCCAGATTTGGGTCACAACGAAACCTTTTACCTCAGGTGAGCCTGGCAAAGGCCTGATTTGCCTTCCCCCTACCCCCCGCCACTTTCTCAGAATCTTCTAGGAGATTTATTTGGTAAATACTTGTTGCAGGGGTACTGGTTATAGTCTTCTGTGATACTGTGCTTGAGATGTTTGGTCTTTTACTGAAGCTCTTAAGCTTATTACCTGATACTGAAAGGCGTTTTGTGGCCTTCGATGAGTGAGGGCTGCAGGAAAGGTGTTCTGTGAGACCTCCTACACAAAACAGCCATTGTGTAGTTGTAGAGAGGGATCATTTACAGTCCTCTCTCCCCAAAAGCAGCATCAACAGGTTATTTTTAATGCTGGAAGTAAACCTGAGAGGGGGAGAGAGAGAGAGGGCAGCAAACCATTGTTTCTTGTGTAAATTGACTTACTGCAATTAACAGTCATTCAGCTGAACGCTTGTAATTAGTAATCATACAGTATGTCTGCATTAGCCCTACTGTTTCAGATGCAGTCTGGCCTTTGTTCTGTACATAATGCTAACTTTAAGTGCTGTGATTCCTGTGCATCAGGGGTGCCCTCTCTACACTTTCTGCAGAAGGTGGTTATGTCATGTTTCTAATCGATACCTATTGTGTATTTGAGCAAGACTTAGTAGGAACCATTTTCTGCATTTCTGACACCGAGGAAGCTTCTTGACTTGCAGTTTCCTCATCCTATGCTTTGAATTGAAGATGCTTATTAAGAGAACAATAAAAATCATTACATTTATTTTGCTTTTTATTGCTGAAGCACAGCCCAAGAGGACCTGGATTGTGGAAATACACATTCATTTACTGCATCCTATACATGAGATAAAGATTCCCTGGGGTTTATTTCATCTACTACTAAGCAATAATGTCTGATGTGACAGACCACTTCCTTAAGGGAAAAAAAATCCCCCTGCCCAAGCAGTGATTTTCTATTTGGAATTCCTAGAAAGTGATGGCTTTCTAAATGACATGTATTTGAAGTGAAACATTCCCCACCTCTTTCAGAAGTTAGTTATACACGGTTTCATGAGTATGCTATGTGACATTTTTCCTTTTATTCAAACCAATTGTAATTCCCAAGTCAGCTTATAGATCCTGCTTCACAATTGACAAGAAATACTAATATGCCATGTCGCAACTGTGTCTCAGTAATCTTAGGTCCTTCTTACTCTCTTGTTGAGACTATTAAAAATATATTGAGGTCCCCAGGCTCCCCTCCCATCAAGACTGCCATTGTGCCCATGCCAAAGTGACTTTGGAGTCAAATGAAATTTTTGAGTGCATGTCAGTGGATTTCCAAAGAGGCCCATAAAGTGGTTCACATGAACTCTTAAGCTGTACCTGGAGAAAGAGAAAAGATACAGTTCCACAGCAGGGAATTATTAGAGCACAGCAATGCTTCAGCTGTACGTCTGTCTCTCAGCATGGCTCCAAAATCAGAGCTGTGATGGGAAGAGTGCAGACTCAGCAAGACCAGCTCTCCACCATATGGAGATTCCCCTGTGACAGCTGAGTCTGAATATAACCAGTAAAAGCATCTTAAAGGCTGCTTTGTGCTTTTTGAGTGGCATAAAGCAGCTTTATCACAAATGAGGATTTGGTCCAAAAGTTTTCCCCAGACATAGAACATCAGTTATTATACTAGTTTGTAACTAACAACCACAAGGATTCTGTTGAACACCTGGGTTGACATGAATATATATAACAGATGTATTGATTTATCCAGATGCCCTCATTTTCTGGATAATACCTCTATCTCTGAAAATATCCTTAGGATCTTTTCTCTATCAAGAATCTCAGAATCCAATCATATCAGAGGAAAATCCTCACCTAGTTTTGGCAGAAAGACCAGATAAGTGTACTTTCAATGCTGAAAATTGTTCATTATTGTAGAAATTGTTATTGGCTCTTTGCAGTAATCGATAGTAGCTGTTTCTTCAGGGTGGTGCAACTATTTTTGCTTTCCCCTTTTCTGCATGTCGTCATGGGCACACAAACCAACCTGTGAGATCAGGCTTAGGAACAATTTGAGGTGACTGGGAAGTGGTCGTCGAGTCTCATCGCTTTCCTGGCTTCCAGCTTGTCTGTGTGCCTTGCTTCCAGTATCACCAGAGTAGCAGAACAGATTTATTTTCAGTTGTGCCAGCTGTGAGGCTTTTTTCCCTCCCTTTTATTGACGCTGCTCTACCAGGTTCTAAAGGGAGATTTCAGAGGATTCTTTAAGGTTCTTCGAGCCTCTGGGTGTTTTTTGTTATAAGTAAACTGCCTGCAAAAGATGCATTTCTGAACTCTGAAGAACTCTGTCCTGACTTCACAGGCAGCTTGACCCAGGCAGACCTTCCAAGGAGATCACCGTGAGATGGAACCTCTGTGTTTGCTACACAGTAATGGCAGCAGATTCCTGGAGACAATCCAGTCAGGAGCAATCATCGTCTAAAGAACACTTGTTCTAGAAGCCTAGAGGAAAACAACACTGCTCTTGTCAACACTGTTCCCTTGGGAGCTATAGCTGACACAGCTACCCCCGATTCCCTTTGTTAAATCCCGTGGATTTTGCCATGTGTGTATGACAGAGATACTATTGTCCTACTGAGGGATGTTCCACTCCAGATCCAGTTCTGACAGCCACGGCTTTGTGACTTGCTTCGTGGCATTAACAATTCCTTGCCGGCCTCTGTCTAACATATATCCAGCCCTCTAGTGGATCCACAAGTGTTGGATCCAAGACGTATGCACACCTCTGTGAAGGTATAATATGCTTGTGTCTCTCTGGCTTTTACTAGAGAGCTTGTATTCCTTGTTGGTTTGCCTCTTGTTATTCAACGTTTTTTCCTGTTATTCTTGGCAATTTTCTCACCTTATATAGTAAATGGAAATTCAGATTTACAGTTTTCCAGGCACGATTCATTCTGCCTCATGATAATATGCATAAAAATGTGGTAACTCTAGAGAAAAAATAATTAGCCAGCTGTTTGTCTGAAGATATCTCTCAGCTGGATTCTACTTATCCACTTCAGAGTTAGGAGAGGAAAGAAGATCAGCACATTCACTGACATATTTAGGATAATTCCACTTTCACCTATAATTTTCATCACAGGGTTTGGGAGATCTCTGCCCTCTGCATATGAAGAAAATGACAAAAAGTGCTCCAAGTGGTATCAGAGTGATAATGGCTGTTTCGGGATGCAAACAACTGTCTTAGCAATCCTCATATATTGCATAGGTGAGACTCAAGAACAAGTATCTAATTTAAATTTATCTCTAGGGAAGCACGATTCTATTCAAATATTTTCCTTGCTGAGTTTCAGTACTCTCAGTATCGAATATGTTCACTTTTCAACTAGAAAAATGTAAAATATAAATGCTCTCAGGACAACTTCAGCCTAGACCCTAAGAATCAAGCTTCCTTTCTTCTCCCGTCTCACCAGTTATGATGAATGTTCTGCAAGCCACATTACATCTTAATCAGCATTTGCATAATCTTTACTATCTCTATGATTACAGTATGAGGGGGTTATATATAAGCTAGACAGTAATTAAAGAGAGCTAGAAAGAACACAGCTATGATGATTAGCATAAAGGAGTAATGACTCAAGAGCACATAGACTGGGGAGAAAAGCCGAGAAGGAAAAAGGCGAGTTGGCTGTCCAGGATAAGGTTTCCAATGAACCTGAGAGATGTAGGAATGGGGAGGAAGGAGGCCTCCTGGTCTGCGCCAGCTGCTAGATAGTTGTCACAAGCTGTGGGTCTTTCATGTACGGCATTTGGAAGAGAGGTGTCCTGGCAGGGTAACTGCCTTGAGTTTCTTATTCATGCAGGACTGTTCAGACTTCTGGTGTTGACTCGTGCTGAGGCCCAAGCAGCAAGAGGAAGCCAAACAGACCTGGTGAACATGGGATCTTCAACTATTGGATATAGCCTTCAACTATTCCACTGTAGAGGCTGCTGTTTTGATATTGAGGGGACAACAGACAAGTTCTGTTGGCACCAACCTACACAAGAACTATGTCCACCAGAGAAGAAGCCCCTCCTGCTCTTCCAAATGCTGAAAGGCCTGTTGTAGAAGCATTAGAAAAATTCTTTGGAGTCTTCAAATGACTGGGAAGGAGTGTGTCTGACAAAACTGGCTTGAAGATTTTCTACAAGAAATGAGCCTAACTACTGCTTTCAGCAGTGGTCATCTCCTGTAGCCATGGGATGGTATACCAGCCACAGGCATCCTCCTGCAGAAAAGTGGACAGAGGGTGACAACACTTTGAGGTAGCTGAACCCACAACAAAAAAAAAAAACAAAAAAGAGCTCCTTTGAGATTCAGGAGAGATGCTTAGGCTGCAGCTCTGTAAAGAACCCTTGGAGCAACAGCAGATGTACAGAGAAGTCATCTGATCACCTTACAGGACACATGTAGTAATCTGCTGCCAGTGTGGAAAACAAGGACTCTTTGCAAAGCAAAAAGAGATGAGCAAGTATTTGTTCATAAAAACAGATAATAAGGGAACAGAACCTGCTGGCAGACTGCAGACAGGCCCAGGCTCTCTTGTAATTTTAGCAGATGTAGCCAAAGAAGCCCTAGAATATCCTGAGTGCAACTCTCTCACTTGAATAATAGCAAACAAATGTCATCGCTGGGGTTGAGAACAAGGGGCTGACATGTCCTTTCTCAAATGGAATAGCTGAATTCTCAGGATCTCTAGGGAGATGGGAAAATGAGACTTCACCATTCACTAGGTTGCACCACAGCAGTTCCTGAGTTTTTCACTTTTTCATTCTTCGTAGATTACATCCCAGAGAGATAAGAACCCATATCTGATCCTGTATCACTTCCCTGAGGTCGATCTCCGGTGTCTTCTTTAGCCATTGAGAAAAGTGTTTCCATGTCCTGAATTAAACTTTCCCCTGTTGCAGACAGATGTGATTTAAAATGCACAAAATATGTCATCTTTGTACTGAACTAAAAGTTGCAAAAATCTAAATTCTTCTTTAACCTCAGTCTTATCTGAGGTATGCTAATTCGTCTTTTTGCAATTGCTGCAGAATTGAACCAACACAATCCAGAGCAGAAGGAGGCCCCAAACCTCTTCTGGGCTGTTCAAGATAATACACAGTCATAAAACCCCAAAACCAGCATCCCTCCCTCCTTCTGTTTCACAGGGGTATCAGGAAACATTCTGATCTTAGATCCAAAGAGGAAAGCTGTGGTATTTGCATTAACTTTCCTGGAGTTAATCCCAATCCATCCTGTGGTAACAGATTGTCAACTCAGCTAAAATCAGAACATTTTTCTCTTTAGCTTGGCCTCCTGTTTCACTAGTTGTGGAGAGAAGGTGGCAACCTGTGTCTTTCCCTGGAGAAAGAGAAGTTATTTCTAATGATATTGCCACAAAAGTATAGCTTTGCATCTTTTATATACTTGAGGAAGTTCTTTATTTGTAAGAAGGACATATCTAAAACTTGGACACCTTTGAGGAGCTACAAATTGCCAATTCCACCATTTTTTATTGTAAGTTTAGTGATATTTGAGCCTTTTTCCTCAATGTACCAGCTCTTGTATGTGAGAAAGTCTCATTTTTCTTTCAATTAAACAAAAAGGCAGTAATTTCCTTGCTTTCACAGTTGTAGCAAGAAAGCTTAAAAATACAACCTGAGCACATTGCAAAAGCTCAGGAATCAGATAGCAAAGTAAAATGAATTGAACATATGTTCAGTCCTAAACATTGTCCATGTCATAGTATTTTTTATGATCTGATTCATTGTTTTTAAATTATTCAATTTGGCAATACTGTATAGAAACTATGCTCTTGGATAAAATTCTTTGTCACACTAAAGGCTAAACCGAGCCAAGAGTAAGTTCACTATCAACAGTTACACATATTGTCTATTCTTGGCTTTTTAAAAACATCATCTACTCTTTACAAAAACTCTGTAACACAATGAAGACTAAAGCTTTCATCCAGCCAAGCCCCAGTTCACAACAAATATAAAAATTGGAAGCCACAACAGAAACCAAAGCTAATAAAACTTGAAATAGGTGAGATTTGTTTCTTTAAAGTGCCACTTTTCCCATACCCACTGGACCACAGTCTGTTCTGGGTTACACTAGGGTAAACCCAGAGTAAATCCAGTGAAATAATCTGCCTTTATTGGTCACAAGTAATATATTTTGCAGTGAATTGATATCAGTTCTGCTAAGTGCATTTGTCATTTGATTTCCAGTTCCAGCATTTATATCAAAATCTAGTAAGAGCACTGTGACAGGGGAATTGAGGAAGTACTAAAATTAAACCACTGTCTGCAACTCCAGTGTAACTGATATCCCTTCTGCCCTGCTTCTGAATATGGATTCTGAAACCTTTAATGATGCGATCTCATTTTTTCCCCAGGATCCTCTACCTCTCTGAGTAATAGATCACTCTGTTGGAGATTAAATGTGAAGTGTGCAGTAAGAGAGACTTCTGCCCTCCAGAACTCTGTCGATTTAACCTTAAAGAGGGAGTTGACGCTACATAAACCAAGTCCTATAAAAAGGAGGTGAAAATGAGGTATTTGCACACTAAGCTCGTAAGGAATTCCAGATTGCAAAGAGAGTTTACCATGCTCTGCTTCAAACACTTGGAGCGAGAAGGGAAAAACACGTGGCCTACAAAAGAAAAGTGATCCAGGAGTCATGGTAGCAGTCATCTAGCTATAACCGGACGATGTTATGCATTGTGCTACTAGCTTGCTGTTGGCAGGTCTTTTCCCCAAAACAACAGAGCAAAATTAAAACCCTCACCAGGCTGATATGAAGATGAATTGAGTATTTGTGAAGCCCTCAGGAACAGCAGTGATGAGCACTTGAGAAAATTTTAGGACTTGATCTACTATATAGCTCACAAAAAGTGAGGCAGTAGAGGTCTTGCACAGTAACTCTCAAACTCTTCAAAGCCAAGAACACCTATCCCTCAAACTCTCTTTTAAAATCCTGATTACCTCTTAAAAAAAATCACTCAGATGGAATTCAAAGGGCAGAAAAGAAGCATGTACCAGAGAAAACCAAATATATGGCAGTCCTTACTTAGGAGGAAACAGATGGCTTTTTAAACAAGCCCGAATAGCACACAATAAAATATGTAGAGGACCACACATTAAATACTGCAGGTAAAACAAAATGACTAAGGGATCTTCTATCCATCTTGTGTACCAAAGAAATTCAATTCCTTTGGAAAGAATAGTATCCCACTAAGGGCTGCATCATAATGCAGTCTTCTATTCTGTCATTGTTCTGAATCATATGAATTTCTGAATCACATGAACTTCAACCTCACTGTCTCTTGTACAAGTAGATTTCTAGTTTGGGGTGAGAGAAAGGAGAGCGAAGACTTTTATTTTTAATATGTCATCTGGAAACATTCATATAATTGTACTCAGAACGAGGAGACTCTTTAGATCCACTCCACAGACTTCTACCACTTTGATCTAAAGGAGTATCTGCTGAGGGTACTACAATTCCGTGTGCCGTGAAGGGGAGAGCATCTCTCCTGCGATCACAGCTGCACTGCTGCTTATTGGCAGCAGAACAAGGAGGCTCAGCAGCCTGGTTGCCTTCCCATGCACTGATGGGGGGTATCGTACATCTCGATGGGCTTTCCCCTAAAACAGACCTTTCTACATCTCAGTCTTTCCCACATCCCTGCTTCCTCTCACTCTATTCACTTCTCCCATTGTTTGAACTTCACTCTCCATTGCTCAGGGATGTCATCCCTGTCTCTCTGATGGCCTCACTGTAACCTTCATCTCTGGGTTCTCCGGCCAAGTACTGTTCTCTTTCTATACTGTCATGCCTTTGCACCAAGGACCAGCCATCTTTTAATCATGCTAATTCCTAGTTCTCTTCCTTGTTGCTTATACAGTTTCCCTTTTCCTCTCACCTCTAGGCCTGTGCCATACACCAGGGTACCATCATGAAACCATTGCCACACAAAGCCCCATAGCAGGTCATTGAAAACTGCCATGCTGCAGTCTGTGCTTGAACACTACAAGGGCCATATACACAAAGTATTGAAATACCATAAAAGCACATGCAGAAGTAAGGGTCAGCGTGTTTGTCTGTAATTCAGGTTCACAAATTCTGTAGTCCATCGCGCAGTACACTGCACACTACGTGCACATTTTTAAATAGCTATAAGAGGGCCCGGGAAACCTGAAAGCCGTCTAGAACTGCAGAGTCCCAGAACTGAGGACTTGAATTTGTGCTCCAATCTGCTTAAGAGATCAAAGGAAAGGGGCTAATTAGGCTGGACACCCTCTTTCCTGCAAGGCTTGACTTTTTTTTACAACCCAAATGGAGTGGGAGGAGCGATCTGGTGAGGATACTTATTGAATGTTTAGTAAATCCAGAGACTCAGTCCATCCTACACCTTTAAAAAAAAACTAGGCAAAAATCATGAAATCACTACATTTCTCACAGCATAGTCAAAGGCCTTTCCTCATTGAAGGTCAAGGAGAACAGGTTTGGAAATCTAAAATTCACCTAATTTCTGAAGAAAGAAAAAAAAAAAACCAACACGCAGATGAATTTACTGTGAAGCATTAAGAAGAAACACACTTGAAAGTAAAAGGGTCAGAGTAAATGTGGCATATCCTGAAGCCTTCAAAGTGATAGCAATAACACATTTAATATAGCAGTGTCAATTTTTTTGTCCTTGGTGTATTCCAGTAATAACTGGAATAAGACTGATTTCTGTCTCTAAACTTGTATGTCTCTCTTCCCACAGGTCAGAGAAACCCTGCTGTCTGGAGTAAAGTTTTGAGGGGACAAAGACAGAACAAGACTAGGCATGACTAGCTAAATTCTTAGGGATGGCCTGGGATGGTGAGACTCAGAGATAGGTGCTGTCATATCTGAAACAGAGTTATTCTCCCCCTTTCTCCTCACTGAAGAATCTCTAATTATTTCAGGCAGCAGAGAAAAGCTTCAAAAGGTCTGCAGGGTCTTCTCTTCCAGCACAGTTTCAGCTATGCCTGGGTGCTCTGCTGATAGATGGGAGGTGAATGGATCTCTTTGTCAAGTGCTCCAACCCTTGCCTCTTGTGTCATCTCCAGCAGCTGACACAGAAACAACACAAACAACAACTGACTAACACAATAAGGCAAAGTTTCAGGCATCTAGCTCCAGTCTGAATTTTGAAAGGAGAAAGGCACTGCCTGGTGATGTGCAGTAAGATGTCTATGTCATGGGAAGGGACAGATTTAAAGCTTTGGTCAGATGGGCTCTTGCAGATGTAACTGTGGCAGCATGAGGAATTGGCTCCTTGTCCTTCAGCTACAACTCCTGGGCTGAAAACTGTTGCTCTTTTCCTTAGCAAGGCTGGCAGAGTTGCTCATGACTGAACTCATTGGCTTCAGTGCAAGAACTAACTGGTCAGACATTTCACTGGAGCAGGTGAGGAGCGCTCAAGTGAACTGTTCTGCTGGAACAATGGTAACCTCAGGCAGAGACACAATGAACTCAAACATCTGAAAGGACAATCGTCTTAAATTCCTGCAGCCTCTTCTAAAGTGGTAGTGTATATCCAAGGATGCCCCCTCTTTTTGGTGCTTCCTTTGGACTACTTTTGGTAACCGGCATTTCAGCATAGCTGCTTTTGTGGATCCTTTTCTGATGTTACCTTATCATCTCCATGCACTGGGAGACCAAGGGGTCTGCCACAGATATGCAGATCCTGCTGTGTTCTGATTACCCCATCTGTAGGGCAATCCTCCCTTCACAGCAAATAAATGCACTAACAATTCAAAGGCACTAGTAAAAGGAAGGATGCCACAAAAAGAAGTGTACAGATATCACTTTTACAATAACCGATAGGAATTTTTTCCCTTATCAATCTTACCACAAAGTTAGTCCAGCTTAGCTGAGAATCACTTGTATCGAAAGAGAGTATCCTTTTGCTAAACATTCTTGTCACTGTTATGTGATGGTCCAAGGAATAACTTCAAAGATACCTTTAGCAAAATAAAACCAACAGCAGCAGAAAGGCAGAGAGAAGACAGCTGGTCCCTGCCCCATCTTCAGGATCCCCAGGCATGCACAGATCCAGCAGGTGGCCTTTGGAATCTTGAATGTTTTTACTATTGACTGACTTTGTTTTTGCCCTGTCTCCTGTCTTTCTCCCTCGTCATCACTATGGTGACTACCGTATCACAGCCTGTCTCCCAGGCTTTGAAACTCTCTCTCCCTTATTCATCCTTTCTCTCTTAGCATCCCTTTTCCCTTCCACCCAATCCTGCCCTTTAAATGATGGGATCGGCTCTGCACTGTGACTGAAGTCATCCCAGCTGTCCAGCCTGTCCCTGCTGCGTGCTTGTCTCATTGCTCATCAATTACCTCCCGAACTGCCTTGGTTTTCCAAGCAACATTTTAAGGCAAACTGAAAAAAGCAACAGTTCACCTTGAAACACATACTCCCAGCTGTGGCAGCCAAAGAGCTGACAGACAAGCAGCTGTACAACAAAAGGGAGGTGAACAAATGTCCTAAGATAAACTTCCCCTTCTTTTAAAACAGTTTCCTCGGTAAATACAGGCAATGAATACTCATCCATCTTCCTCTTATTGATTTAATCTTATGTCAAACCTACCTTTTCACATATTCTGGAAGAGATCCTGTTTTCCTCTGCATGTCACCTAGCATCACCTGGCACGGCGACTGACAGGAGCAGAGTTCAGGGATGATAACAAGCTGTGTTGTTTCTGATGCAAGACACAGCCCCAGAGGCTCGGAGGTGCTAACTCAACTTCAGCTTGGTAAATGAAGTCTGAGGCTTCAGACAGAGGCATCTCAGCCCTGCGTATCCTCTTTAACGTACTGAAAGTCAGAGAAAATAATAAAAGCATTGGGTATGCAAAGGATTGAGTAAGGCTGTTATTTTTAACACTCCTTATTCCCTTTCCCATTAGCTTTTACCCTAATTTTCTATAGAAATAAGGCTTATGAGATCAGCTTTTAATGCACATCTCTCTCCCTTATTTCCTTTTCCCCATTAGCCAATCTCAACAGAATGTAATAGAGAAAGTAAAGTTCTTCAGAGTTAATTAAATTCTCTAGGAATTTTAACAAAACAGTGGCCAGAAAGCAGACACCACGGTTTGGACCTTCCCAAGTTGACCTCAGATGATTTTGCTACTGTTACCCAATTTTTAGAATATCACTTGGCTTTAAAATACTCAGGCAATGTTGTAAGGGAGAAGGGCAGCGTTGTGCGCTGGTGAGTACATGCGGTGCTCCAGCTCATGCTGTGCACAACAGCCGCTACAGTGCCATTGTGGTAAAGGCAAAACATCGGAGCCCTCCTGGCCAGACGTGGAGCATGCTGAGGGCAGGTGGTAGAGAGAGGAGGGCAGGCTAATGCAATGCCAAAAAAAACCATGAAAAAACAAAAAAACCTCATGTAACTGTGTAACTGCAGTCACAGCAGTGTGACTGACAAGCTGCTCCTGAGCAGCACAGCTTATGGTCCAGACAAGGACTAAACAAATCCTAGTTTAAAGGTCTGAAGCCTGACTTAACACGAGCTGTAAAAGGATATTGTACATTAGGGATATGTCATCCAGGAAATGTCTAAATATAGCTTTACATGAAATGAACACGAGGTGCTGACAATGACTGCCATGAACGTGCGACCTGGGGATAAGGATGAAAAATTGACCAATTAAAAATGTATAACAGGAGATAGCAGCCACTGAGGAAGTACAGTGCACAGAGCAAAGGGCCGATTGAATACCAGGGAGGAGTAGCTGTAGCTTCATTCTTCCACCTTCAGTTTCTGTGACATATGGGCCCTGGTACCAGTATGACAACTACTGTCCCACCCCCATATCAAGTGCTGGGATGAACCCTGTGCTGTCCTGAGCTGCATTAAAGAGCTGTAGTCCCTGTAACGCAATGGCAGACAGCAGGAAAAAGAGATTCCCCAGCTGGATTATGGCCAGTGGTCAACAGTGGAGGAGGACCATTAATGGGTCCCACCTCTGGAGCACAGCTAGTTCTGGAGTGTCTGTTGTGGTTAACAGGGCTGTGAGAGACCTTGAGAGATCACTGGCTGTGGGGGAGTGGGGTCAGGTGTCATCCCACCTTCCCTGGGGCTCCTCACATATTTGGAGCCTTTACTGCTTGGCCACAGCCCTCCCATTATTTACAGCCACAATGACAGCTCGCACAGCCCTGCAAAGAGAAGAACAGTTCAATCAAGGGAAGGGATGGGTTAGAAAGATGGAGGAAATGACAAGATGATCTCAACAGAAACCTGGAGCAGCAGAAAAACACCGCAGCTGTATCCTGCAGGGAAGATGGAAAGGAGGAGGAAAGCCAGGCAGCTAACAGCAGCGGAGCAGCCGTGGGGAGGCGAGGGAGGCAGAGTGGCTGAAGAACATGGAAGCCGCAAAGCACGATATCATTTATGCTTTATGCAGAGATAACAGCAGATCTGAGTGTAATTAACTTAAAAGTCAATACTGCCCTTTACCTGATAGGAACATAGATCTGCAGAGAAACAGGCTTCATTATTTTTCCTGCTTGCAGAATGACCTGCTATCAGGGAAAGCCACTGTTTGCCTGCGTCTTGTAAGGTACTGGAGGAGACAACTACTGTCCATTTTGGCAAGAAGGGAAAAGGTTATTTTAAATGGACCAGAGCAGATGTTGTTTTCTTTTGTTCCTTCAGAGGAAAAAAAAAAAAGACAAGAGCACACAAATGGAGAATGAGAGGGAAGAGCCGCAGAGACAGAAAACACAGCGGCTGTTGTGGTGCTGACTGTTCCTCTCTGTCTCATTGTGAAAGAAAGGGCACAGCACACGCTCTCATCATTTCCTCCGAGATTATTTGTACCAGCATTCAGCTGTTCAGGGCACTGCTCAGCTTTTCTGAGCACCCTCGCAGTACTCTCACAAAAATGCAATCTTGGCTGCCTAATCCAGACTTTGAAATGGGGGCACGAGCAGACAGAGAAGGGGAAACAGTGAGAGGGAAGAAAGAAAATAAGTAGAAAGCCCAGCTGGGTGGAAACGAAGATTTCTGCCTGATCCTTTCCTTCAATTTCCCTGATTACATAATTTTTCCAAGATCAAGTAGAAGATACCCATCTTAGTAACTTAGCTATTTCTGGGATTTGAGAAGAGCCTGGGCAGGACAGTTACAATAGTAACAGCTTCCTCAGTGGTCTGTCCTCCTTACCTAGTGCCCACTGCAGACCTCAAAAGGGCAGAAACGCCACTCACTCATCATTTTATCCTTTACTAATGACCTTCTAGTTTGCCACATGAACTCCACAGAACCCTGAGCCTGTGACAATAGGCCTTTTTCTCTGATCAATTCCATGTATTTTTAATACTTTCATTACTTTTAGTTTTAAAAAAAAATCTTGCGTGAGGGACTGTATAACCTGTATAACCCCAAATACCTTAAAGGTGTTGATTTCCACATTTTCACCCTGCTTTATTAAACCAAAATCAGTCCTGATTTAGTTGAGCATAGCGTACCATCACAAGTGCTGCAGTTCAGGAGCTCCACTGCAGGGATGCTAGAGAGGGTGGGCATAGCGCTGCTGGCAAGCTGATTCAGCCCTCACACTCTAATCCGCTGCAGCATGCAAGCTCCCGGAGAGCAGTCACCTCTTGTGGGACGAGCTCTCCTTGTGCTGGGCCGGGCTGTGGCAGAGCCCCTGTGCAGGGAGGGAGCGTGCACTGCACATATCCCACTTCCCCGCTTTTGCAGGGGCTCAGGCAGGGACTCCACAGATTTATTGCTCTGGCTGGCACCATGGCCATCCCCAGCCACTGTTCTCCCCCATATGTGGAGGGAGAAGCCCTGTGCTCTGTGCACGAGCGAACACCTACCCTAGAAACAGCAAGGAAGGGGTTGCATGGCCCCGGGAATAAAGTAGGCTGCTGTTGCCAGCTGCCCCACACGGCAATAGGGCAGGCAGACACGTGCTCCCTCTGCAGCTCAGCTCCCCTCTGTGTCCTGCAGCACAGTGGCCCAGGCACTAAGGCAGGAGGGAAACCAGCTCGGTCTCTCCGAGCCCTGGAGACAGTCTGAGCCACGGGGCTGCTCACAAGGCTGCTGTGGCTGCACCGGAGCAGAGCCTTGGCCCAGAGCAAGGGTGGACCAGAGAGATGTTGGAGAGCAAGGGTATCCCATCACCTTGATTTGAAAGAAAGCATGGCTGCTGATATGTTGGAGGTGGGCTGGACACCTCTGTCTGCTGTCCCCGTGGGGAGATGCATGGGCACAGTCTTTTGCCTTTCAGGCTGGAGTGCCTCCACACATGCACACAAATTTCAGGTATGCAGTGAATTTTCATTTTGAAAGCCAAGGTGCTTCTTTTGGTCAGGTTTTAGCTTAGGAGGGATTTTCAAGGTCATAGTTTTCCACTTACCCATGTACAGATTTGCCCCTCGCTGCCTGTGTGCTCTCTCTGCACAGTGATTGTAGTAGCACCCAAGAAAGATCCTGCTGCCTGTGGCTGGTGCCTGTATTTATGGCATTTTGTTCATTCTGTCACAGTGTGACAGGCTGTTAATTCTCTTCTCCCTGCACTTGAATGGGGCCAGTCCCACCTCAGCCATGCCAGCAGAAATATTTGCTGTGAAAGTACAAACATGAGAAAAAGAAAGTTTTTAAAATATTGACCCTGTAGTGCAGAGTGAAATAAAGACAGTCTCCTGAGAAAGCCTGCTCTGCTGCATTTTATTAAACAAAAATAACTTGGAGATGTCAGGGAGCCGACTGTTTGTCCAGGCCCCAGTGAAGAGTTTTGATTTTTATTTTTCTCTTACTGCTGCTCCCTTTACTTCCCCATGAAGGAAGGAGGATAAAAACACCTCCCCACTTTGGCAGGAGGGTCCTGTTCAGATCAGGGTCCAGCTGAGGGAGCTGACAAGAGAGGATGCTGCTGGGTCTGGTGGGGAGAAGGGACAGGAGCAAAGCAAGACCTACAGGCTTTCCACATCACAAAGTGACCCACCAGCATGAAGTCACCTGAAGGACTGACATCTTAAACTCCACGACATTTTATACATCTTAAATTTATGCCAACAAAACTGAAACAGAGCTAAACAGATATTTCCCCGCACTCCTGGTAAATTTTCACAAGTTGGATCAGTTTAGGACCATTATTTTTTTTAATGACCCAGGTGTTGCTTCAAGAGAAACCTCAGGAGCTAAAGGACTGTTAAAAGTGAGGAACACAGGTATCCAAAGAACACACTGGCCCAAGAATTAAACCAGTAGTCCTTGACCAAAATAAACCATTACTGAAGTAGAACCTAACCTAAATGCAATTTTTTTAAGGTATAGAGCCCAAGAATTAAATGAGTGTCATCTAGAAGTTAAAGTGTACTGGTCTCTCTAGATTCTCTCCAAGCCCCCAGAGACAACATGTTACTAGGAGTTTAACTGCAAACACTCACAGAAGGACACCAGTCTATTTTAGTCCTCAGGGTCATTTTTTACCCTTCTGTGGAAATACTCATGTCAAGTCCCTTTGCTTCTGACCGCCCAGGCAGCCCTTCGTCCCATTCCCAGCACTTGGAGGATCTCTTCTTTGAGGAGTGTGATGACAGAAGAAAGGGATTGAAGGTCCCTTGAGGGGTTATCTAATCCGTCTGGTTATCTAGTCCATTCAGGAGGAACAGCCGTACCTTATAAATGTAAAAACCTCAGGACTCTCCTGTACTGCAAGACATTTAGTTTCTAAGCCAGGGTGTGAGAAACATAAAGCTTTCCTAGAGGATGACTCCAGCAGAGAAAATCTGTACCCTAAAGAGACCTGACAGAGCCAGACACAGAAATAATAAGGAGCAAAACCACAGTGAGGCATCCTGTAACTTCTCTGCTGCTGCAACGCCCTTTGGGGACATAGCACCTGTGCAAGCTAAGGCAGCTTTGCAGAGCTGCTGCATCCAGTCCGCATGCTAAAGGAACCCTCAGGATCTCAGCTGTAAGCTTCTCACCTGTAAGCTTCTCACCTTGCACCAGCCTTTCTACCAGCACTCCAACAAATGGGGACTGACAGGAGCACAGTGGCTCCTCAAGACCTGAGAGACGAGCATGAAATGGGAGCAACAGGGCAACCTGCATGAAAGCCTCCAAGTCTGCTCAGAAATGCATCTTTCAACCCAAAGAGAACAAAAATCGGGCACCATTTTGAGAACTTCAGGTGTGTTAGGACACTGACACAGAGGAAGACTTATCTTCAGCTTAACTTTGGAAAGTTACTTTGGAGAAAAGATTTAACACTGTGCTGTATTTGGGATATTTGGGATGTTGAAGTGAGGTTCCATCTGTTGCTTTATTTAAAAAGGGGCCGTTAATATGTTTTCAAACTACTCAAACAGGAATACAACCTGTGACATAAAGTGAGAGGTTGGTCTGTCTTTCTCACACATCAGCCAACCAAACCCAACCCTTAGCTGTAGTTGTCTAGGTGGAATGCATGAGAGCTACCTCCTTGGTCATCAGCTGAAAATAGCTTTCAAGACAAAGCCCAGGTATGATTTTTGCCGCTGTTTTCAAAATGGACAGCTGCTTCTGGGTCAGTAAAAGCACTTCTTTTTCTCTGCCCAAATTACCTATTTTCTAGGTTCTTACCAAATCTTTTTAGCCCTCATATGCAAGAATTGCAAGAGTGATTTTGATTTAAGTGATAGAATGAATATTCCCAGGAGAGCTGGGGAACCCCATGCTACCACAAACATTGGCACGTGTGTTTCCATGGGCCAGTATTGCCTGAGATTTTGTAAACAACGTCTGAAGAAGCTGAGACACACGCTGCAAAGGAGCAGCTTCCCTCCTGGACACGTAGCATTTCCAAGAAAAGGACGTTCTGTTCTCCGCCACCTCTAAAAACAAAACTGATCCTGTCATCTCCATGTTTGTTTTGCTACGTCGGATATTTTTAAATTGTTTATTAAATACACTGGTGATTTAATTGAGTGTTTGTAATAGCATGAGAACTGTGCCATTGGCTTGAGCCAAGAGCCAGAAGGCACACAGAAAACCTCTCCTCGCCACACTGCCGCTGCCAGGCCTCCATGGCTTGCAGAAAACCCCTTTCCAATCACCCAGTGCTAAACCTCCTCGATGTCACTCCCCCAACCACCAGCTGGGGTAAAACTGCTGCGAGAAGTTGTCTCAGAGTCTGAACTCACGCACAAAGGATCCCTCTTTATTCTAACCATAATCGCCAAAAATTGTTTTCCAAATCCTATCATAATCACAATGTAGAAAGATTCCCTGTAAAAACCTTTTTGCTGCCTTTACCAAAATCATCGGACTTACGCTGCAGTACTATCGCCCTGGAAACTATGATAAGGAAAGCTCATTATATTTCATTGCAGAAGCGACCAATGTATACAGCAAAACAATTTCAAGGAAAAATCTTGAAAGATCCCATTTCAGGAAAATGAAAATGCAGGGGTTTCTATCTGGAAACGGAAGGGAGGACTGTGATTAGGTAGTTTCAATGCTAAAACAAATACCAGAAAACAAGGAAATCAGCTTTGTAATAATGAAATAAAGTCACTGCAAATTGAGTGACTGCTTACACGAAGTACACTAAACAAAAACAATGTTAAAATTACAATATTAAGACGTAAATCCACAAAAGGGGAATTCTAAATTGTCAGCTCTTTGCCTAATGCAATTATTTTTAAAATGACACTTTTCCAGAAAGATCCCTTATTCTCAGCTTATTTTTTTCCTGTGTATTAGGCCATAGAGTAGGAATGAATAAACCATTACTTACACAGTTTGAGTAATGCTCCAAATCTCACATTCACAGATAAATGTGTGAGGCTCAAGGCACCCAGCAATGCTAGCAGGACTGCATTTCACTGAGGCTGTCTCTCTTCCCATCACCTCCATGGTCCAAAGTCACTTCCACAGGGGAATCAGTGACAATTATGGCCCGCTGCCCCATGTTTTCCCCAAAATCAAAAGCAAACAGCAAGCAATGGAAATGCCTTTCTCTCCAGGTGGCTGCCTTACTCCAGGGGCTCCTTATTGCCCACCCACAGCAAAGGTTCACGGCTGAGCTAGAAAGCCACATGGACACTGGTCCCTCTGCAAGGCCACCCATGAGAGACGCACCGTGACAGCACCGTGGGAGACCCCGAAGAGAGAAACAAGTGACAAGGGATGAGCCAAGGACCCCATGCACCATGGTTTCACAGAGATGAAGAGCCACGATGAGTGACATCTCGCCCCTGCTGGAGGGTTGAGCACTGACCTGAGCTACCAGCACTAGAAGTCCTCAATCACCACTGTAAAAGCTGTGCCTGGCTCTTGATAGAGCAGTGTCTGGCTGAGAGGCAAAGGAGCCCTACCTGAGCTGGAAAGGGAACCCAAACCACCATGGGTGAAGGAGCCAGTCTCCGGGAGGCCCGAGGATCAAAGCAAGAGTGGAGATGAAAGGGAGCAAAATCAGGACAGAAGTGACAGGGAATGCATGTACCAGGTGCCACAGGAAACAAGACAGGAGGATGGTGGGAGAAATGTATGAAAGAGAAAAGCATGGAGGAGTCAAAAATTGAGGAAAGGAAGGGGGAACAACTAAGTACTTACTCCACTTGAGGAGGGGGCCCTGACCCCTGGAAGACTCCCAGTTAGACAAAGCCCTCCTCCCGTTTCCAAATTCCCCTTACAGAAATACGGACAAGAAATATTTTCCTTCTGCTCCTGATGGAACAAACTGGGACATGCTTTGTAGCAACAGCTACTGAAGCAAAGTCAACACTGGCACAAAAACAAATGGGTCTGAGCTGCCCACGAACGTGTTTAAGGTGGTGGGGAGAATGTGGCTCTGGGATGGCAAAGGGGAGGAGCTTAAGTCACTATGAAATTGAGTTTGATGCGTTAATTAAAGGGATTATACAGTGTAATCACCTGCAAAGAAAGGCAACTTGTTTCAACAGTCCCAAAGACCCCCACCGCTGTTCCCAAATCCCACCGTTCTTTCTGCGCCTTGGTTTGCTCCCATGGACCCAGCAGCACCGTGCTTCAAGAATAAAGGACAAAGGCACAAAACAAATTTAGAAGTTGCTAATGTAGCACCATACATATTTATACTCTTACATGGACAAGACCAACTTTTTCACTTAGGGCCAATTAAGGGCTGTGAAAGCACATACAGATCCATCCCAAAATAATGCTTTCTGTATATTTCAGGAATGAGCCTTAACTATACTTAGGATAAGGAATTTATCTTCATGTGATGAGCCTGACCTCATCATCTACAAAGGGAGAGGTTGTGAGCAAGCAGATACTCCTCTCATCCACAAGGTCCAAATCACCAGTATATTTCATATATTTAAAGTACTGATCTGGAACCCACTGCTGTAGTGTCTGGGTGCCTCATAGTCTACCTAAAAATAGACAAATATCAGTTACCCAAGTGGGTGACTCATAATCATACGTGAGCCCCTTCCAGTGTGAGCGAGTTGGCTGGTTAATTAACTCGAAGTCTGACTAACAGATGCTCCTAATACTATCCTCAAACTACTATCAAGTATGTGTAAGAGGGCCAAAGTGCACAAAGCTAGTAAACTTATCTCTCCATCCCTTCTACAGCATGTGCTAGGTAAAAATCTCTATTCTCACATCAGAATTTATCCCTATTGACAAGAAACGCTCATAGAGCTCTTTCTGTCCCACATTCAAAGGCAGAGGGGCAGATTTCTGTCATAGCACCAGTGAAAATGTACTGGTCCAACCCTTCACCAGAACAGGAACTCAGCATAAAATTCAGTTCACTCTTCAGATATTTGCTGTGATGCTCATGTAGCCTATTGCTGATATTTCTGATAACTCAGCCTCACCCTCCATCTCCTCCACACTCCTAATGAATACACAGTTTATTGGGACAATGCTTCTGAATCTTGGCCTCATGGAAAATAGCTCTTTAAACTATGTAGATATTTTAAAATAAGAATATTTTAAAATGAGCAGAGCCTTTTGGGATCTGATAGGTGGTTTATTTCCCTGATTTTAGTTTAGTTTTTAAAAACTCCTGTCTTCATATAGGTATACACACACACACGAGAAAATACATATACACACATACATACAGGACCATATGGAACTCCTTTTGTCAAGCCAGACTCAGCCTGGAGGAGATTTGCTGGCAAGCACAGGAACCTTTGCCATCCTTTGACTCAGCAGTAGCCCTCTCACTGCCAGCAACACTGGTTCACTTATTATTCAAAAATGCAGAAAAAAATCCTGGGCTTGATTTCCTTTAAAAAGCTACCACACTCGATTGTTCCAAGAAAAGTAAAGTTCACCTTTTTTTCCTTAAAACAAAACAGAACAACCAACCAAACAAACAAGGAAAAAACCCCGACAAACAGATCTTGAGGCACCTTTCTGTGAAGTATTACAACTGACCACCTTTAAAAGACACTTGAAGTTCAAGCCCATGTCACACTCCACATGCTGGTTGCTTTCCAGTCCAAGCTACTTCTCTGGTCCTCTGGTCCAGAAAGGGAAGGAAGGGGGATCCCAGCAGACACTCCTCATCTCTAATCAGCAGCTATAATTGCACTTTCCTTCAGCTGGCTCCAGCATTTTCTAGGCTAAACCCCACCGTTCTCATGCAAGGAAAACTCTTTGGAAGTCAAAACAGAACTACCACTCTGAAGTCAAAGAGAATTGACTTTTTCAGCCTGTCTGCAGGTGCTGGCTACGGTCGCTTTTTGACATTTCTGCATTACACCAGCTTTGTGTGTACAGATGAGTGAAGTTCCTCCCCAGTGACTGATTTGAAGAGACTTATTACTACCAACAGCTGCAGGAACTCTCATTTTGCTCAGGAGATAAAAATGTGTGTTTTGGAGCCAAAGAACCAGACAGTCAGAGTAAAACACACTGAAGTCGATGAGAAAACTCCTACCAACTTCAGTAGGATGAGGAATTCGTCCTTCTCCTGGTGGCTAATGGGTACGAGCAGTTGTGCCACTTGGCTTTGTGGCTTCTTCACAGCTCGCACCTCGAGCGTCTGTTCCGCAGCCCTGCAGCACACACGTACAGCAGCGTCAGGTGTAAGATCAGAGCTCAGATCACAAAGTGGTCTTGTATCTACATCAATCCCAACTTGTTTTTCTGTACAGAAAGATATGCTGGCCATGAATGAGGAAAACATCTGGTCTCATAACTGCTTCTATGGGATCTATTGAGCTGGACTGAGAGGACTCTTTAGGGTTAAATGCACACAAACAATACTTCTCCTTGAGTTGCTAATTGAGTTTTCTATCGGCATTCCAAAATGTGTGAAAACAAAGATTGTTCAGGTTTTCACCTTACTTTATTGACTGTTTCGAAGTGGTGTTCACCAGTGCCTACATAATTATCTAAGTGAGATAATACAACAAATACCTTTCAAGCCACAGGACTGCATCAGTGGATGATCTGTGCATATTACTTGTGCCATGAAAAATACTGTTACAGTAAGTGAGGCTTTGTTCAAAGTTATCCTTCAAAAGTTTGGGGTTTTCTTGTAGGAGTTATGAAAGTATAACACATGAAAACAAACGGAAAAATGTGCTATAGAGGAAACACAGTGTTCACCACAAAAGCCAGCCCAAAAGGGAAGAAAAAATCCCAACATTGTTCTGTGCTGGTTTTCTTTCAGGGAAAATAATAAACACAAACCGTGCAAACAGGCAGTTCTCTAACCTGAGCAGAGTCTGAACACAGGCAAGAAAATCATGTTGTGCTGTTGGTTTGTTTGGGTTGGGTTTTTTTTCCCCTTTCATTTTAAGATGCTTGTGAATTTCGTGGGATACTTTCAGCCTGATGTGGGGAAACTATTAGAAAAAAACAGACAATATCAAGTCCTACACCTGACCTTTTTCCCTCCACTGAATGCTTTTCTGGCTATATTTTTTCCTTTCCTTTTGAGATTCCTTCTTATTCTAGAAAAGAGTCACCCAGAACCACAACGGAAACAAAATAGCTGATTTTACATGAAATTAGCAGCAAAATCAATTATACAGAGCATATCCTCAAATCTATCGTTTGAACACACTGGAAAGATACAAACATCTGAATTATTTGGGGTAAAAGCAGTGTGATACTAAAGTTGTCAGCATTCTTTCTGCATTAGCAAAGGCCGACAGTTTGCACTGGGGGTCAGAATGTTCTTTATGTAATGGGGTTTTCTCATTTAATGAAGGTAAATACACCTCCCTCTGCCACTGAGCTGAGTTTTTTCTACTTCTGTTAAGGATTGTAGGAGTTGACATAAAAATTAGAAAACCCCTGGCATGAAAACAAAGGAGACATTAAAAGACATTCAAACTACAAATCTTATTTCTGTCTAAAATGTCATTTGTGCCAATGTACTGTGTGCTGTAAGTAGAGTGAATTCTGCCATGAATGGTACTAAAGGAAAGCCATTTGTATTGCAAATCCCATCCGGGGGTTGTGGCTGGATTTGTTTTTTCTGAACAGAGGGTTTTTTTTCCTTACTTTAAAATTGCTGTGTAGAAAGGCCTTTTTTCTTTTTCTTCTATAATTTCAGCATCTAAAGAGGAAGTCATCCCTTTTGCCCTTACCAGCATCCTCAGGGTGAGCCCTTCCCTTTGGTTCCCCTTCCCTCTCTTGCCAGGAGCTGAGAGCTGATGCTCCCATGTGAGTACCTCACCCATTGCTCACCTGCCAAGAGATTCCTACAAGATCCAGAGGACACAGACTTGGCCCCTCTCTCCTTTGTCTGTATCCTGAAGCAAGGAAATAAACAAGTTTTATCTTCAGAACCTACAGAAGAGCTCGCAGGTACATGTGGTTATGCTCCACCCATGCAGTGTACGCATGCTCCGGACTGTGCCAGCTCATGGAGGTCCTGACGTATCTCGCTAACTTGGCATGAACCACGTCTCAAGCTCCTGCACCCACCCTCCTTCTGAAATGCAAGAAGGAAATTACAGTCTGACACCACCCCCATTTCTACCACCCTGTCCTAATTGAAATTTGACTTCATTAGTGTCCTTCCTCAGGTACATCCAGGTTGTTGTTATGTTTCTGCTCAACAGACTTACCCACCAAGCAAACTGGCAGGTGCCAGTCCAGGCAGAGGTCTCGCTGAAAGTGGCAGCACTGGATTTTGGCCTAGGAAGCCAAACCAAACCTGATGGGTACCAGGGACATCATCATCATTATCCTCTGATTATTCATGCTGCAGACCATCAGTGCTGCTCAGCATCTTCAGGTTACGCCAGGGCATCTCTTGAAAGACTTGTCCATAGGGGACATCTGAAGAGTAGCTGTTCCACTGTTCACCCATCACCTGCCAACGTGCAATGCCATGTGTCCAAAACAGACGTCATCAAGACATCCTGCTTTAAACAAACCCTGAGTCTCAGCATCATGGAGCCCTGCCTGGGATCTTCATACTGTAAAACAGACAAGTGCAATCGATCAAAGAAACAAGTAATACTGTGCATAGCAAAATAAATGATGTTTTGTTTTCTACAAACAACTTCTTAAAGGTGAGGCTGAATTCTTCTGAGATACCCAGGGAAAGATGAGTTGCTGCGCCTTACCTGTCCTACGAGTGATAACAGGCCTAAATATTCATGGATCTGAAAGAGATTGATACTTCCAAGGTCCCTGAAATTTTGCCCAATTTGGTCAAATAAGTTCAAAATCGGGGGGGCGGGGGAGAAGGACACACACACACACAGAGTGAGCACATAAACTCTCTTTCATTGTAACCATTTAGTCCACATCTCATCCTCCTTTCCTGCAGCTCCCCAGGCCTGTGCAGGAACTGAGGGCAGGACAGCAGAAGGACATGTGCCACCTGGACCTTCTTACTGTGAGAAATCTTCCTCTCTGTTGAACAAGAGCACAGCACAGCAAAATGTGTTTGTGCCACACACCTTGAATTGGACACCTCTACCATCACTATTTTTTCCCTGCTGAACCACAAATGCGAGGGGACTGTTCACCACCAAGATATGAACTGCATGCAGGGGAGCACCCCAAAAGCCTGGGGTTTCTTTTTTTTTTTTTTGGTAACAGATATGCATATAAAATTGCAAGTGGCTGATTCACATTTTTAAAAGGATATCTTTTCCCTCCTGAGCAACCCCATCTTCCCCAGCTACAGGTCACATCTCCCAGCAGCTTTATTGCAACGTCCTTTGCCTGGAATACCTCAGACTGGCTCTGGAGAGAGAGCAAATAATGCCAGCAGAGTCCTTTTCAAGTGATACGACTGCATCAGCACTGGGACATTTGCCAGCACAGCTAGTTTTTGGCAAAAGAAGGGTAAAAAAGCCACTGCTCTGACCAGCAGAACAAAGCTGGCAAAACAGAAGCATGGGCCGTTGCATCTCTAATAGCACCTGTCTCCTCTGTCCCCCTTCTTCAGCATCACTTTCTCCCACCACAAAGGTCTCCACACACTCAGTTTTGGGTCTGCCTGAGAAGTAAAGGGTTTTACTGCTGTCGTCACGCAGATAAAGCCGAAGTGTTTGGCATAAAGAAGTCCGAAGTGCCCGTGGGAGATGCAGACCATATGCTGCAAATCAATTCATTCACTCAGTCACTCATCATCTCATTGAGCCCCTAACCTGACAGCATCTCCTCAGATCTCCTTGCTAACTACAAAGTTTTTGTTTCAAAGGAAAATGGTTCAAATGATCTTGTACAAAAGAAGACACCGTGTCAGTGATGAGAGCTGCAGCACTGCCGCTTGGTCTGCAGAGCACTGCTGGAAGGAGCAAACAGCCAGAAGCGAAGCTGCGGCCCATTCAGTGTGATGAGCAGTGAACTTCATGGGTGAGTTGGGACCGCTTCATCAATAGCATTATCAAGCAAAGCTCATTTGCCCTCCCACCTTCTGCCTCTGAAAACAGAAGTTCAATACCCAACTCTGTGCTAACGCAGCTGCAAAATTATGGTTTAAAAAAGAGCTCAAAAAGGGGAAGCTGGGGGGGCTCTTTTAGCAGCAGCCGTAGTCCAGCCTTGCTGCAGTGGCCCAGGTGGGTTTCCCTGGGCAAGGGCAACACTGAGAGCTTTACAGCTTCAATCACGATGCTTCAGCGCAGCAGAGAGCTCAGAGGGACTTGGCACAGCCCAAATGCAACTTCCAGTGCCCCTGCAGGCTCCCACCTTTGCTTTCATTTTAGCAAACCGTGTGTGATGCAGTCTGACAGTGCCTGAAGGAGGCTGTGACGTAGCTACACTTGCATGCAAGCAAACCGAGCAACAGATAGGAAGAACAGAGTGCATGCAGCCACGTCTCTGCTGACAAGCAGGTAAATCCTGATGACAGACTCTAATACTTCTTGTTAATGTACATAGATTTCTTCCAACAGTTTAGCAAGTTGATGCTGCTTGGGCAAAATACCACAATCAACATATAAGTTGGCAGGCACAGCAAATTGAAAAGGCTTTGAATAATGTTGATCCAATTCCTAGCTTGAAAACTTATAGCTTACAAACAACATAACATGTAACAACGCTGTATATTGACTTCATTAAATAATAGCATTGGATGGGGGCAATTGCTCTGAATAGCGGCTTTTAGGATAATCACTTTATAGTCCATAGTATCTGATAAAACCGTAGTGCTGGCAATCGAGACCAAGGAGAGAAAGAGCTGAATCAGAGGCCCCCGAGATGCAGTGCCAGTCTCTGCTGCAAGGGTGTGGGAATCCTGCAGCAAATTTTACTAATTCTCCTCCAGCCCTGCAGTAGCAGCATCTGACTGCAATCCCCTGGCCCCGCGCTGCCGCCGACAGCCCGGCTCTGCCCTGCGTCCCCAGGAACCGCCGCTGAAATCCTTCACGGCAAGACACAGCATCAATTCCTCCACGTAGCAGCTGTGCTCAGACCAGTCAGATTGTGCCGCAGAGCAAAACGTTGCGGGGGCAGCCAGAAAAATTCTGGGGAGGTGCTGGAGTTGTGCTTGGTGGGGTTTTACCAGGGTAACTAGACCAGAGCAGCCCCCAGCAAAGTGGTCTGGGTGCAGGCACTGGTCACCTGCAAAACTGAATTACTACCAGATAAATGTATCCAACCTCTCCTCTGCTCTCCTTGCCCCAAACTAGCCCTAGTAGAGAAAAAAGCTGCTGAAGGCATATCCAAAGGGGCTTTTTCCAACATGACTCTCTCAAGCATCCCATCATACTGCCAGCCCATGCAGTCTGGTCTCGAGCAAGATGTGAGGCAAAAGCCTCAGATTTGTCAAATTAGCTCCAGCTCAGAGTGGTGCGGACTACATCAGGATCTGAGGGGGCAGATGTTTAACCTCACCATTAAGCTTCCATCAAGAAACACCAGTGCCCCTGCCAGGGTGGAGCCCAGTATATGGGGCTGGTGACCTGCCCCGGCTCCTCTCATTCACAGCAGGCTTGTAAAAGCGCAGACGTTGCCAGCCAGAAGCACGCTATTAGTAGTAATAGTAGCGGCGCTGTTATTATTAGCTAGTCTTTTATTTATTTGTTAGGAAGTTGTAGTGCTGAACTGCAGACCTGCCTGTAATGCTTGGGGGGGGGGGGGTGTGCAGTGCGGGTAGGGGAAGGGAAGGCAGGGGAGGGCAGACTCCTCGGCACCAAACCCATCATTAATCTATTTTGAAAACAAGATCGTGTTTTCCAAATATCACTGCATGACTCGCTCCTATTCTGCCAGCACATTTTTATGGTGGTTTTGGATTTTTAGGGGGTTTCTTGGTGGTGAGGGAGGAGGTTAATGACTGATAAGCATACTAGCCTGCTTCACAGCGAGCCAGGAGGAGAGTTCGTGCCCTCACCCTGTGTGTGCTAAGCAAGAAAAGCCTTTCTGCAGCGGGTAGGGACCAGGTCCCTGGGAAGCCATCTCCACAGGCACTGGCTGTAACCCATCCCAGCTGGAGGATGTGCCTGTTTCAGTGACATCTGGAGGCAGCAGCGTCACTGGCCACGCACACAGGACTTTTACTTGGGTACGTACCCTAGGAGCATGGTTAACTCCCCAAAAAAGCCTAGCATGACTGCAGCCCAGCAAAGTTCAGGGCTGCATTCTCTGTTGCAACCCCGCAAAGCTGAGCTTTAGCTGTCATGTCCCAGGTGTAATAGCTGCCTCTCCTGCCCCTGACTGCCATGCAAGGCTGACCAGGGGTAGGTTCCTGCAGTCTCCAGCCATGTTTGCCAAGCGCAGACGTCCCATCTTTGCCACTGCTGTGATTAAAGATGGAGCTTAGCTACAGGCTCCATGTCAGAGCTGGTTTGAACGGTTCACAGTGCTGGAGCGTGGACCGGTGCTCCAGATGCAAACAGATTTGCCCCGCACCTTAGTAAAGACTAGCTCTGGATGGAAAGCTGGTTCGGTCTCTAGCTGCTGTTATTTAAGGGACACGTGCACTGTCCCAATAGGAAGAAATGAGCTGTCTGCTGGCAGGAGCAGCACGGACAGGCGAAGACCAGCAGCCTTGCTGTGAAGACAGTGAGGAAAGTGAAACACCAGCATTTTAGCTCATAGCTTTGGACACCACTTGGGGAATTCCCAGCATGCCAGACACTGTTTGCTTTCTCCTGGGGTCCCTCAGGAGCTTCTGGGCAATTACAAATGCCTGCAGCAGAGCACAAATCCTGGCTCCTCCCTGGGACAGACGAGGCAGCCTGGTCCTGCACCAAGGGCTTTCAGCAGCCTGGAGGAGCCGCACTCACTGGGACCCTCTGCACCTCCCCTGCCTCCGACCGGCACTAACGTGGGTAAAAGGCACCTAAGAGAGACACAACAGAGGTGAGAGCACAGACCTACCGCTCAGGAAACACAGTCTCTTCTTCCAGCACCACCTTGGCCTGCCAATGATCCTGTACTAGACATCTGGCTCTGTGCCTCAGTTTCCCCCTCTGTAAAATGGTCTTGCAGCCACCCTGCTGGTAAGCTCTCTGACAGGCAAGGGGGGGAAGCCCTGTGAGTGCTGTCACACCGGCACTGCCCTGGAGAGAAGGGGAAGGGGGCAGGTAGATGTCCCAGCTGTGTAGCTGGAATAGTAAAAAGGGCCTTAGCACCAGATTTTTCTCAGATTAAAAAACCAAGAATCCTGGGCAAAGAAAAAGAAATTAATGAAGTCTAGTGAGAGGCCAGGTAGCTGGCAAAGTCACACAGCTGGGGAAACTGAGGCAGAGACAAGCTTCAGTTGGGAATTAATTCACTAACACTGAAAAGCATCTTCAGCAGAGGGTCTTGTCCACTTCTGAGACAGGGACAATTCTGGCAGTGGGAAGTCCGTGTGCTTCTTCTAAATATCGCACAAAGTCCCAGACGCTGCAGGGAAAGGTGTCCTCCCCCTAGGACAGAGCCAGGCCTGCTGAGGAGAACGTGACTGTGCTACAAAACAAATCTTACGGAGAGGCTACTGGGTGCCCTGCTCATTTAAAACAGCGTTGTGCTTATTCATCTTTGTGCAATGTCCCCTGTGATTGCACACGGCTGCATACAATACTGGAGAAGTTAGGAGAAATCCAATTACATTGATTTACAGAAGAAAGAGACAATAGCAAATGTAATGGGTAGTTGCTATTCCATATTTTATCGTGAGCCATTAAGACTTCGGTTTCTAATATTCTCTACCTTTAGCATGAGAACGAAATTAAAACAATCATTTTTAGAATAAGGTGCTTCTCTGCACAAAGCCCCAAGCTGCCAGCTAACCACATGTCAACACACATAAATCAAGACCTCCTCAAATCTGGGTGCGTTTGGATACTTGCTGGAAGTCAGTCAAAGAAGGTTCCTCTCAGAAAAGGTGCTTCTTGGTATAAAATATGCTAAGCGGGCATCCCACTTCTTGTGCAGATCTAGTTGTAGACTGGATAAACACACTGTAGGAAACTGAATCTGTGGAGGCTTCTGTTTAATGTCCATGCTTCACCTTCTAATTACCAGTAAGTGACCACGGTCTGCAGCAGGGAAGCAGAAAACTCAGAGTATTAAACTAGAGCAAGCAGAGAACTGTACTGATCTGTAGCATGTTCCAGGTACCGATGACCAAAACCTGACTGATTGTAGGGAAGGCTTGAAGAAAGACAGATTTTTCTGAGAGGGGTAACAAAACCAGTCATCCAGAGTTGAGGTTACCAGCTAAGAAATACCTGACACCTCCCACTACTGCATACGCATATCACTGGTGACAGCTTAATGTGCTGCTGCTTTGCTTCCACAAGGAACAAAGCCCTGAGCCCCTCTTAACCAGGCTTTCCTCCTCTGGCTTACCCTTCATTAGGGGTCACAGTACAAAGATGTGCCAGGCAGAAAACAAAGTGCAACTAGTCCTCCAAACCTCTTCCTTTCAGCAAGAGAAATCAAAAACCGCTTCACAGAATCACGGAATGGTTGGGGTTGGAAGGGACCTCTGGAGATCATCGAGTCCAACCCACCTGCTAATGCAGGTTCACCTGGAGTAGATTGCACTCATTTATAGGTATGCTGCTAGCAGAGGAGTTTCCCTCCCCAGTATTCAGATTCTGGTGGGGACACACAACCAGGCAGCTGCTCTTTCTTACACAGGGTGAAAATGCCTGCTCTTTATTATGGGCAAAGGCTAAAAAGCTGCGGAGGTACATTCCAGTATTGTAATATTGCTCTGAATAGAAAAACAACAGGATAAAACTCTGGCTTCTTGAGGTAGAGCCTTTTAATGCTAATTGTGGTCTAGGAGCCCTGCTCGGCAGTTGAATGAATGACCACTTGTTTGCAGCATCTTAAGCTATGACTGCATGCAGTTTATGGCAATTTAACAGGGTATTTATAGCCAAGGTTAATAATTTCCCTGCGGTTTTTCTTAGGTCCTTGCTATTATTTGACACCTTGAATGGCTCCTCCCCACCCACTGCATGGACAGAGCAGCAATATGCTGCCAGAACGGACGGCAGTGATGCCTCCTTCAGTGTGCTCCTGCCTTGGACAAGCAACAGGAGCAACTTTTACCTGGCTTTTATTTAGCCCCCAGTTCCCAGAAATCAGTCTGCGAGTCACACATCTCTCTCCCTCAACCCCATCAGTGCTGAAGACTTCCCAAAATGCCCCCTGAGAGACACCAGGGCAGCCTGCGTCCCCTCTGCACAGAGGCTGGAGGTACCCCTGCGTGGCTTCAATGGGATGTGAGGAAGACTGCCAACCCACCCAGCCTTCCTCCGGTGAGCAGACTGGGGTGCTGCTTCAGCTCGCAGCTGTCTGGCACTTCTCCAGGTGACGCTTGCTTGCTTTTTTAAAAGCAAGCCACCCACAGCCCTCTCCCCAGCAAGATGGGATGTGCAACAGCATCCACTGAGCCCTCACTGAAGGTAGTCACCCAGCCCTTGCTTTCTGCACACAGCTTGGAGGCACATCACGATCCAGAAGCACTAGTGGGTAGAAAGTGGTTACTTGACCTCTGGACATGGACCTTCCTCAGAGCATCTTCCCTGCAGGAGGCCTCCAAAGAGCTTGTGTTTTCTCCCAAAAAACTTTTTACCTGGGGTGGGGAAAAGGCTCTTCCCTCTGTCCCAGAGCATGCGCTTTGCACCTGTTTGGATGGATGGATGGATGGATGGATGCTTCAGTGATTCCACCTCCTCAAGGATGCACAGGTCACTGAAGGCTGACTCTGCCCCAGCCTGGAGCTCATCTCATGGGTGCCTCCAACACATTTGGACCATCTTCAGGCAAACAGGATCTGAGGTCTGGGTGCAGGCCAGGCTGGTGGGAGCGGGTTCTGGGGCATCCCCAGGGCACAGGGCTGGGGTGCAAGGGGAAGCGCAGCTGCACGCCTTCCCTAGGGAGCAGAGAGTGTGAGAGATGGGTTTCAGTGCCAGTTTCAAAGGCACATGCTTCTCACAATTAACCCTCTGGCTTCTCAGCACACCCTGGGCCAGCCTGGTGCTTCTCTCCTTGGTGTTTCAGGAGCTCAGGACATCTTCCTTGAGCTCTACAACAGGGCTACAATACACTAATTGTGTCTCCAAGCAAGAGGAGGGAGCAAAAGGAGCAATGAGGCTGAGTGATTTGTGGTATCAGGATGGCTGAGGGTGGCAGGGACCTCTGGACCCTGTCTGTCCACTTGCTGCCCAGGGTGAGGGTCAGCTTGACTTTGTATATCTCCATGAGTGGAGATGCTATATCCCCTCTGGGTAACCTCTTCCCATGTTTGATGACTAGTAACATCCAGTCAGGCTGGGATTTAATCTCAGTCCACATCTGAAAATGTCATCAAAGCTTGAGCAGAGCTTGTGACCTTCACCCTTAGTCCAGGTCTCCTCCTTTTCTGTGTAAAACTGCTATCCTTCACAGGGCCCCTGGTCCAGTTTTGCTCCCTGATGCCTATGGGAGCCTTCACCACCCCAGAAGTACAAACACATCAGCACAGGAGACTTGGTCTCTCAGCTAGACCTGCTCACCCCTCTGAGTTCACCATCCATGTATTGGATAATTCAGATATTCAAATATTCTACCTTTTGCCATTTAACCTTTGTCAGCAAAGTTAATTTGCAGAGGCAGATTGTGAGCTCTGTGGGACAGAAACCACATTTTTCTAGTGTGTTGTACATAGTAACAGTTTCTATGTAATATTGCACAGAAATAAGAGTCTTTATAGGACGGGCTAAATATAACAGCTCTAATGAAGTTACCTCTGGTCTTAAACATAACATGCCGCCTTCCAGCCTGCAAGGCTTCAGCACACACATTGTTTCCCTTCTTCAAAAATAGGGGAGTAGGATGGCTGTTTTTCTGTCCTCAGGCAGCTTTACCTGCCTCCTTTTTAGCCTGGGAACCGCTTCAATACAATCCTTCGCTTCCTAAATATCTCACGGTGACCTCCTAGAAAATGTCACATCGCTCCTTTGCCACCTGCTCCCGCCCAGGCCACTTCCCAGATCTGTCCCACCATTCCATGGCCTCCTCGAATTCACCCCTGCCTTTCTTGGCATCTCCATCCCTCACCAGTTCCCATCGCTACCCAAATCTCAGAGGAAAACAGGTCTGCCACCCTTAGTTATGCTCGGGTTTTATTTCCAGTTACTATCACTAAAAATGAGGAGATTAAGTTTATATGAAAGAAAACAAAAATCATCCCCCAACCTCAGGATGCAAAAAACGGAGCATTGCCTGGTTAGATAGTGCAGAGTTGAAACTTCCCTCTAAAAGCTCACTGTATAGTAGCTTCAAACCCAAGGAAACTTTAATGACCTCAGCTAATCATGCCTATGAATTAGGCTGCTCAGGTTGATTCCTACTTGTGAGTTATGCAGGACTGCACACAGCACGGCCACCCAGGTTAAAAATGTGTGAAATAATTTCCAGGGATCTAGACAGTAATGGCAGACCAGGGGTTCCTGCCCTGCTCAAAGAGCAGAGCTCCTTGGATCACTGCACCCTAACGTGTGAAATTATTAGATGCATTTATTGGGACCATCTGATTCGAGAGCTGCAGCATGAGGGCTGGGGAAGCTGCCTGCACCAGCTTGTTGTCTTTAGCTGCTTATCTGGAACCCAAGTCACAGTTGGCTGGTGGTCCAGAACTGAGAAACAAAAGGCACCCAAATGAAATGTAGCCAGATCAAGTACTGCTTGAGCATTTCACTAACGGGCTGCCTCGCTTAAAATCACAGCTTCTGGTACACGTGCAGAAGTAAAGAGCACTCTAGAAGATATTCTACAGATGCACAAAAATAAACAGTGGCTTAGCTATAAAATACAGGAGGGGGAAAAACCCAGTATGTCTATTATGCATTCCAGGCCCACAGATAATAAGAATCTGATTTTCCTTTCCTGCCTACTACCTGAATTCTCTTCCACTGTAGGCGATGTCTGGAGAACCCAAATAACAAAGAGTACCTGATGATGTGCAGCTGCAGATACAGTGGTGACACTTGCTATTTGCAGAGAATTGTATTAACTGTGTAAAACTGACATCGTCCTCGTATAAAACCAGTCAGAGACCCCGTTCCACTAGAGTAGGCACACTTACTATAGGTGTATCTACAGAACTCTACTGATTCTTTAGGTAGAATAGGTGCTCTCATTCCCTGTACCTAAAGGATGTGCTGGATGAACGAGGGGAGAAGTTCCTTTAAAATACCAGTTTTCCACTCTCTGTGAAGGGCAGACCCAGCCAATAGCACTCTCCACCGCATGCATTGCAATAAGCTGTAGATCATTGTTTGGCAGGAGACTTACCCACAGGCTGCCAAGCTGTCCAGCAGCTCGTAACAAGAGACCCAGCTGCCTCTTGCTAACCCTGGCGTGCTTGGGACCCGTGGACCACTGTGCGCTGCTCTCTCTCATGAAGTGAGCACCGCTCGATCCAGGTCACAAAGTCACTCTCGTTGGCAGCAGTGGCAGGTGCATCTGGCTGCATCTCGAGTCACAGCTGAAAGCCTCTTGGCTGGGGTTGTTCTGCACAGTCCCCCGTGGGCTTCTTTGCAAAGGGCAAGCAGGCAGGGTGGAGGCTAATGCCATCGGACAACTGCCTGGATCCTGCCTGCCCCGGCAAGTGTCCTGTTAGCAGCAGTGAAGGGTTTTCTGCCCTAGGGGGTCTCAACTTGGGATGTTAAAATTCCAAGTAATAGGTCTATTTACTGAGTTAGACACAGAGCTCTGTGCTTGCCGTGGCCTGAGATGCTCTTTCGAGCACCACTCTGTCACCAGGAACCGGCCACCTGCCAGGCCCAAGGTCTCCAGGCTGGAGCTGCAACTTGACCCCAAATAAAAACCCCAAACCCCATGTAATGTTCTCATTTTCTTTCTTACCACCCTGAACTGCTGTGTTTGCTTAAGTGACTGATTGTGCTCAGCTGTCACCACTGAAAGAAGGCAGTTCTACAGCCATGTCCATCCTGCCATCTGCAGCACAAGACCAGCTGCAGAACATGGCCCCACAGCCAGGGGAAAGGGCTGAACCAGGGGGACCACAGGAGAGGCAGGAGAGAGGCTCTTTCTTTTGTTTTGCTCTCTGTTCTGTCTTTTCACCTTTTATCACTTTCCTACCTGCTTTACCTTTTTCTGCTGCTTTCTTCCTCCTCTCTCCTTGGCCATGAATCCTCCCTTGGTTCCCACCAAACCAGGTGGGTTCAGCCTCTGACATTTGCAGCCCCAGCACTGAACTAAGCTGTGCTTTATTTCAGAGAAGGAGCATCAGCTCCCACACCAAAACTGGTCCCTAATCTCTGTACACCCATTTCCATCCACAGCTTTTTCTCCACCAGTCCCAGAGGGCGTGAGCTCTCTGGGTGAGGTTTGGTTTGGAAACTGCAAGCAGACACCCACGGTGGCAGAGGACAGCCTTTTTCTGGGTCACTGGAGCAGAGCAGTGTGGGTGCCTGAGCTTCAGTGCCAAATCCCTGAGTCCCTTGTAGGTGCATATGGTCACAAAGTGTCCTTGTACCCACTTATGTCTGCACCCTCAGCTCTCCCCTGCCAAGCCAGCATCTCTGCTCACATCATCACCACGTGCTCTGCCTCCAGCGCTTGCTCAAAATCACATGGCGTTCACAGTGATTCAATTGAAGGTGCCTATATCCTTCATTCGCAGCATTTCACCATGCAACAGTGAGCAGATACTCTTCAGATTCAGTTTACCGCAATAATTTCTTTCATTAAGTCCTTGCCAGAAACCCCTCACATTATACATGCTGCTAACACAGCATAATACTCAGCATTAATCCAACATGCAGCCACCAACAAATTCAGATTTGTTGCTAACAAACAAGAGTAAATGCTTGGCCACTGGTGCATCTGTTACCTTGTCTCCTGCATCACAAAGACTTACTGTTTTCCCCTTACCTGCCACCTTCTCTTCCATTCTCATAGAAGGGTCCTTAAATATAATCTAGCTCAATCCCCCTGCCATGGACAGGGACACCTTCCACTAGACCAAGTTGCTCAAAGCCCCATCCAGCCTGGCCTTGAACACTTCCAGGGATGGGGCATCCACAGCTTCTCTGGGCAGCCTGTGCCAGTGCCCCACCACTCTTATGGGGAAGAATGTCTTCCTTATATCTAATCTCAATTCTGTTTCTTTCAGTTTAAAGCTGTTAGCCCAGTCCCATCGCTACATACAGCTTGCAAAAAGTCCCTCTCCAGGTTTCTTGTAGGTACACTTTAGGTACTGCAAAGCTGCTATAAGGTCTCCCTGGAGCCTTCTCTTCTCCAGGCTAAACAACCCCAACTGTCGCAGCCTGTGTTCACGCAGGAGGTGCTTCAGCCCTCTGATCATCTCTGTGGCCTCCTCTGGACTTGCTCCAACAGTGGCATGTCCTTCTTATGTTGGAGGTCCTGGAGCTGGATGCAGTACACCAGGTGGTGTCTCACCAGAGTGCAGCAGAGGGAGAGAATCACTTCACTTAACCTGCTGGCCACACTCCTTTTGATGCAGTCCAGGATCTGGTCAGTCTTCTGGACTGCAAGTGCACATTAGCAGGTCATGTTGAGCTTCTATTAACCAACCCCCACAAGTCCTTCTCAGGGCTACTCTCAATCCATTCTCCACCCAGTCTGTATCTATGCTTGGGATTGCCCTGCCCCATGTGCAGGACCCTGCACTTGGCCTTGTTGAACTTCATGACATTTGCATGGGCCTACCCCTCAAGCCTGTCAGGATCCCTCTGGGTAGCATTCCTTCCCTCCAGCACGTTGTCACCTGTACCAGACAACCTGGTGTCATCAGCAAACTTGCTGAGGGTGCACTCAGTGCCACTGTCCATGTCACTGAGAAAGATGTTTAACAGCACCAGTCCCAACACCGAGCCCTGCCACTCGTCACTGGTCTCCAATTGAACACCAAGCCATTGACCACAACAGTTTGAGTGCGGCCAATTCCTTATCTACCGAGTGGTCCATTCGTCAAATTCATGTATCTCCAATTAAGAGACAAGGATGTTGTGTGGGACGGGGTCAAATGCTTTTCACAAGTCCAGGTAGCTGATGTCAGTTGCTCTTCCCTTTTCCACCAATGCTGTAACCCTGTCATAGAAGGCCAGCAAATTTGTCAGGCACGATTTGCCCTTAGTGAAGCCACAGCTTCTCATCCATCCCCAGGCAGAGCTCCATGCACTCCAGGTGGTCATTAACATGAAGGACAACACCCTCTCTTTGCCTCCCCTGCCTGTCCTTCCTAAAGAGCCTGTATCCTTCCATTCCAGCATTCCAGGCATAGGAGACACCCCACCACATGTCCATAATGCCAATAAGATTACAGCCCTGCAGGCATGCATACATCTCTAACTTCTCATGTTTATTCTCTGTGCTACACGCATTTGCATCAAGGCATTTAAATTGAGCCCCAGTGGAGCTGACTTACTGGCTGGAGTGGCTGGAATTTCCAGGATGTGAAACAATTATCATGGAAGGGGGTGAAAGTGCTCCTCCCCACTCTGAGAGAGGGGAAGAAAGGAGCTGCAGGACTTTTCTAGCCCAAGTAAAAAGCATCAGGATAACAGTCTGGCACCAAGTCATTCTACAGAAAAATTAGCAATGATCTCCAACTGCAACACAAGCTGGAGCTGGCTGGGTATTTGTCAGGGTTTTGGCATGTGTGGGTTGGGGTTGGTTGAGGTTTTTTGCTTTTACATAAATTAATTTAGAAATGGAATGCAGAGGTGCCTCTTTTATAGTGGCTCAGCTCAGAAAATGTTGATTTGCAGTTTTTGTGAGGGTTTAGGTGATAGCGCTTTCACTGTTGCGGCCCACGGACACACTGGTTTGCTTCCTCTTTGCTAGTTTGCGAGGAATATATATCAGATATATATATATGTTTGTTTGTTTTCCCTGTTGGTATTTCAGACCTCCTTTTTTTTCCTCTCCAGGCATCCTTATTGACAGACTAATAAATATTACAGCATCTCTTTCCTGTGGATTAGGAGGGCTGCAACTGTCTGTTCAAATGCTCAGAACAATCCATTTTTTTCACTGCACATAATAGGGGAGGAGAAAAAAAGCATCGTAAACCATGATGGGTGATCAGGCAGGGGAACAGCGTCTACACAAAATGCTCTGTAGCAGCTCTGGAATTACACTCTGCCTCTTTCTGAGAGCTTAATTTTTCATTTCAGGATTTTGTATACCAGAGTATCCAGCTGCAGGCTTGAATCATTGCATTCCCACCAGGACAGCTCACAGAAATAATCTAGGAGGTAAACCATATACCAGTGTTGCAAGTATGTTGTTTTCAGTAGGACAGGTAAGAAGGGGTTTGCCATTAAAGGGGGCTTTTCAAAACAACAGTGTGCCTGTAGTTCTGGAAATGCAGAATCAGGTCTGAGGTTCCTGAGTCAAGAGCAATCTTCTGGCCTTCTCAAGCACCTGAATATCTGAAGGTACCACAGGCTCATCTCTTTGCAGCCACAGCATTGCCTTTGTAAGTCCCGTGCTGCAGTTTGGGGCCAGACACAAAAAAGCCACATCAGATGTGGCAGGCAGGATTTGTATCACTGATGTATTATGGTTTCAAGGCTCAATGCCTTAGGCAAGACCAAGGCAATAGGACTTACTGAAGTCACTACTTTTCCTCAAAAATATCTTGCCTTTATCACAGGAAAGTTACCCACTGACACATGGAGCTTTGAGAGCACAGGGCATCAAGTGGATAAAACAGGCAGGTGAGTAAAGAAGAAATGAGATACGAAATTAAATAATTGATTATAACACTTGTCTCTTGCCTGTGAGAATTTGGAAATTAAGAGACAGGAAAGTGCCTAACACCAGAAATACCATCAAAAAAGGCTCATGCAAGGTTGTATTTTTATGAAGACATGTTCAAAAGGAAGACAAGCAAAGCATGACTCTAAAACAAATATAATTTTTCACAGTCAAAAAGATTAGTCTTGCTCAATAGTCTACAGCTAAGTGGGAAGAGCTGGTTATTAGGTGACACTAGAAAAATAGAAGAACACTGCAGTCTTTCAAAAAAGAAAGAAAACAAGGGATATCACTTTCATATAAAGACAGAAGTTTCTGAGGTCTGAGATGGGAGGCTTACGTCAAACCCACAGCCTAGTGAAATGTGTAGTTTAAGGCTAGATTGAAAGGGCTGTCAGAGACACAAAGCTGGAAAAGTGCCCACTAAAAAAACCCAGGAAGGATTCACCGTTGCTGTCGATCACAACTGCAAACCCCGGCCAGAAAGCCACAGCGGACTGGATGAGCAAATCCCAGCCCCAAGGACCAGAGATGCAGAGCCAGAATTGCAAGACCCAAGAAAAGATTTGCAAAGCCAATTTGCAGAAGGGGCACAAAGGGTTTTCCGTACAGCGTGGAGGTACACACTGGCCTCTGTGGCAGCTTGTCCTGTGAGCAAATCTGCTGAATTTACAAGAACATGGTGAGGACCCACAGAAATGTACCTTGAAAGAGACCCCAAAAGTCCATCCCTGCAGAAGCAGATGGGCTCAGCACAAAGATGAGGAGGAGAACCGCTCACGGGGATTTCTCAAGAAGCCGAGGCACACAGCGAGTGAAATATCAGCATGAGCATGAAGGTCTCTTATAAACTGAACATTTCTATGAGTATATAAATAGGGTTTCAAGAAAAGGGTTGAAAAAGAAAATGTGATGGTGCTCATTGTTGAACCCTGCTATTGCAGTAGGAAAGTAATTTCTGTCATAGACAGAAGCAAGCTAGATGTTAGAGCAAAACAAAATATTGAAGATATCTGTTTCAAGCAACAAGTTCCTATTCCAGGGCTGAAAACATCTTAAGCTTCAACATTGGAGCTCATCTCCCCCAGCTTTCAGGATGTCCAGTATGGACACCTGCGTCTGCACTGCCTGTCCAGGGTCCCTCATGGGTCAAGGGAGGAGAACAGGCACTTCTGGGATGCAGGTCATCTCAGCTAGTTTAGAGATCTAGCTTAGATCTATCTTAGGAGGAGATGAGTCACATCTTAGGACTGGGGGTTTTTTTCCATCAGATAGGAAGGGAGGCTTTACAATACAAATACCTACACATGAGCTGGTTGATCATCATCTTAAACCAGAGTGGGATTCATTTTTCCTTACTGAATGAAAATTCATATCATAGAACAGGAACTTGCAGAGAAAAAAAATAAAGAGAGGCAGAACTAAACAGATTCACAGGCCAAGGCTGGCACAGGCTTGCTTATGCTGGGAAAATATATATTGATTTTGGATCATTGTTCTTAGAATCCAAAAATAGCATTATTAAAGATTACAGACCAGTAACCATGTGGTCTCCTGTCTAAAAGTCCATCTGCCAGTCATAGCACAACTACTACAGAAACAACAGATAACAAACCACAGCTTGAGTGTTAGGAATGTAAGTGTTTCAAGAGAAAAATGAAATTATTGTGAAGAAAATCCTGTGAGCCCAAAGCGATTTGGCTCTGTCTGGGATCTCCAGTTTATCCACCTCGTGGGAAGCGATGCTCACAGTCCCAGCCCATCACACAAATGTATAACAACATATTATTCTGGGTGCTGGGGAGTGATTCCACCTTCCCAGTGCCTCTGAAAGGGTTACCAGAGACCTAGGTTACTACAGACCTAGGAGAGAAATGGTAAACCCTTCATGAGGTTCATCCAGAGAAAGAGGAGATGGCAGCTCCAGCTCCCCAAGCTGCAGAGCGGGTCTGGCTGGGGCTGGGCTCATCACACCAGGGAGGGGACTGCAAGGTCAGCACAGGGACACTCAGGGTGCAGAGGAGTGAGAAGACCAGCGCCGAGCATGACCAGGTCCAGTTGAGTTGCCTTTCCACAGTCTGCAAGCCTTTCCCTCCTTTAAGACAGTGGGGCTGAAACAGAGTGTCCCAGAGCAACCCCGTCAGAGCAGTGCTGGGAAGAGTAAGAGTTTGCAGCCAGACACCAGCAGGCAGTGCCATTCTTCAGCTGGCAGGAATATTTCTTAATTTATCTCTCACACTGAGATGCTCCCAAGTCATGACCCCAGCCAGGCAACTGCCCCACCACCACTACTACCCACATGCATGCCTACGTGAAGAAGCTATTACCAACACCTGGACATCTTCACTCAACGTTCTGGCCATACTTCTGTGACCAAGCAACTGGTCTGGTGGGACCAGCGCTGCCAGAGTTACAGCTGTCTCCAGATCACTGGGGGTTCCTCTGCATCCCGAGTGCTGCAGCCTCTGGGGCTTGCTGCAAGCTTGACCTTCATGTTCAGAAACTGGGAATTCTTAGCCCTTGGCAGAGGCACAAGACTGGATGGAGGAGGGAGAGGGGGATGGAGAAGAATTTGATGCTGTTCTTAGTGCAGTGAAAAGTAGAGAAAGAAAAAAATAATCCTGCAGAGGTAGAAAAGCTGATTTACAGCTGAGCTCATTTTTAGAGTGGCAGCCACCAACATCTGCTAATGGCAGTAAAAGTCCTCCTACCTTGGCTGCATATCAGCTCCTGTATAAACTTACCCAAAGGCTGACAGGTTGGCTGGGTTGGTTGTTTCAGTATGTTTTATTCCTTCAGCACTTGCAAAGGGAACAAATTTGTGTCCCTGGTGGCTGAGAGCCATGTGTAACCTGCAGCCTCACCTCTCAACAGGGCTTAAGACCCCCTGTATCCCACTACATCCCCTGCTGATCCACCAGCACTGCCCCAGGCGCCCAGCCCAGCACCCACCTTCACAGCAGCTCCACCAAGGCCCAGCTTCCCCGCAGAGGACAACACACTGCAGCCAGCCTGCCGCTTACCCAACCGGGCTCCATCAGGAGGAAGGCTCCAGCTAACCCAGCCCAGGGCAGCATCGCCCAGAGCTCACAGCATGGGCTGAGCCACCCAGGGCCCTCCAGCAGGGCAGGGGAATAGCCACAACTTCTGCTAAAACTCCTCTGCAAAGTATTCCAGATGCTAATGGGTTTTAATATTCCATGAATGTGCAAAAACAGTATCCTGCAAAGCTGCAGATGATTGTTCATGCTTCCTCACCTAGTCTAACATTCATTATATTTTTCAAACAGACATTAGTATTAATTTAATTTTTTTTTTCCCTGAAGCAGGCTATAATTAAATGTCCTTTTCCCGTGACATTTGCTGGGATATGGTGAGGCCAGGGCATTTTTAAAGACTCATTCAATATAACTAGCATTTCAATTAGTGTAAGTGCACGAAGTAAACATTAAAAAAAACAGCCCAGTCACTTGAACTCATACCCATGGGACAATTTGATTTTTAATTGACTGCAATTTCCTATTTTTTTAAATGAGATGAAGTCTGACTGAGGTGTTGAAGTCCTAGCAAAGTATGCATGTTAAAGCATGCTGGATTTCTTTTCATTTTCTTCTCAGAGCTGTAATATATTTTCCTTTCCACAGCTGAAGCTTCATGTTGACACTTCATCTCTGTGCTGCTGCCCTTACTTGGGATGATTTTCATATAGGAACTTTCCTACTGAGTAACACTATGTCACTGAACAAAGCTGCTTCTCTTTTTGCCCATCACATCAACATGCACAAGCACAGATTGGCAAAGGCACATGTAATACTTTCAATGGTTTATCCTTCCTCTTTAAAAATAATCACAGAGAAATATGGAGTTCTTGTTCTTATTTTTCAGGGAACATTTCTGGGGGGAAAAAAAAAAAAGCCTCCTTTGGGGGTTCACAGATCCCAGCTAACTACAGAGAATTAGGTCATTAAAGCAAGAGTCACATCTTGCTGTATATTAGAGCAGCAACTCACACAGCAGACCCCTGACCTTGCTTGGGGTGCTGGGCACGAGGAGGCAGTGCTATGCAGCAGCAACCATCATTGAGCCTTTAATAAGTTTTCTCAAATTACCATAGAAGACATTAAGGAAACGGACATTTAATTACAGTTCTTTGTTAGAGGGGGAAAAAAAAAAAAAGCAGCAATAATCATTTTAATCCATCTCCAACAAGCGTGGAAAAGCAAGAGCATCTTCCCCATGGCATTTAAGTCTCCTTTCTGTACTGCTGACGACCGAAGATGAGGGGTGGTGGGGTGACACCAACCCATGGGCCGACAGCAGATCCTGCGACAGTGGCACCCAGAGAAGAAAAGTGGAAGACTCAACTTTTCCAACCCAATATAAAGGCACTTACGATACAGCACTCAGACACACTGTCCCACTTCGAGAAAACTCCCGGTGCCTCCGTGGGCACCTGCTGGTTGCACCTGCCTGCAAGAGGGTCCAACACTTCTGGGCTGCTTTGAGGAGTTCAGGGGAGAAATAATGTGCTGGAGGTGAAGAGACAGGCTTGGGAAAAAGGTGGCTCCGAGCTTTCCCTGCAGAAAGCAGAGGTCCAGGGGCTCCCATGGTGAGAGGGGCACATTCCCAAAGGGATGGCTGAAAAGCGTGTGCAGGAGGCTCCTGCCATGGCTGCAGCAGCCGTGGTGAGGAACGCTGCACGCAGATACCTCACCCCTGAGCAGCCCAACCAGACTGCAGCGAATTAGGAAGGTCTTTGGGCCCTAATTTCCACCAAGACCTGGAGAAACATGAGGACAGTGCTCAAGAAGAAACCCGGTATCCATACTGCTATTTCTCTTCCCAGTAGTACTGTTGCAACACCGAAATGAAGCCTGATTACAAAAGCCAAGAGTATTTCTAAAAATAAATACCGGTAAATGCATACACATGAAATGTAGCATTTTATCTAAGACTACCAACTGAAGCAAATGCTGTGCTGCTCACTCCGCCATCCCCAGAATAAGCACAGTACATCTCCCATTGATTTATTCTTATTACTCATTTTGTACCAGGGTTTGCAAATTCCTCTCTCGGTGCAGAACATAATTTTTCTCGGTTGCTGACGAACAGCAGCAAACGGACTCCAATAAATCCCACTTGGTCAGAATCGAATATCTACATAATCATTCCTCCTAACTGACTGGCTGAAGCACTGCCGGCACTGCATTAGCAGGAGGAAATTTCAGTACTTGCATTTATCCTTCCTTTAGCCTCTTCCACAGATCCCAGAGCTTTTCCATTGTTCCTGATGCTGGAGATGCTTTCCTCAACTTGGGTGCAAAGCAATTCCTTCAGGAGGAGAGATTTGAATGCTGTCACCTTTGGGTAGAAAGCCACCTTTAGGAACACTCATCCCAGAACCATCATCTACTCCCAATGGGAAGCGAGCATCCTGATGCTTTTTCCCCACTTGGGCCGATGGCACTTGGCTTGAGCTGGAACCCAACACCCTCCCATGGTCAGGGTAAGATTTACATGCAGTTTAGCAACATGTTTACATTTGTGCAGTCGGTTACTACAGTTACTACACACAGTCAAGTATCCTTAAGGTGACACTAAACTCTATTCTGCAGCTGGCATTCACTGCCCAGCAAATCTACATGACAGGGGGGGGGCGGGTGTCTTATTAATTAATCCCACATCATGCTCAATATTTGCTGGGATTCTCACTCCCTTTTCCTGGGCACAGAGAACCTCATCTCCCCCCTGCCCCCCCCTCCTTTTTTTTTTTGATCAAACTTGCAACAGGTGTGTACCAGAGATAAACAGGGGAGGAGGAAAACAAATCAAATGGTGAAGCCGACCTGCCCGGCATATTGATGAGGCTCTTTGATGTGCTGCCGCACTCACTGACAGCAATGGCAGTGGAGAGGCGGCAATTCAAGCCCTGCATGGATGCAAACCCCTTAGCTTCTGAGTTATAGGGAACACCTGGAAAGCTCCTGGCTGCAGGATGGAGGCAGCACCCTGGCCACACTGTCCCCGCTGGCATCCTCAGGAAGGGACACGGGGATTGGAACCTCTCCCATCCCCATGCCCTTCCCAGAGGAGCCTGATCCCAGCTCCCTGCCCCACGGATCAATTTTGCCCCAAGATGCTGGTGACCCACAAGCCTCAATAGGAAAACACACTATTTTTTTTTTCTCACAGACTTCTTTTAACACCTGGGACCTCATGTCTGGACTTTGCCAATTAGGGACAGAGTTGCAGAGGCTGCAGAATTGCTCTCATTTTGTAGTTCATTTTTTCAGTTAGCTTAGTTCAGGTATCAGAAAATGAATGAGCTTAGCTCGATTCCCACAAGCCTGCTGTTCCTCCAGGCAGCCAAACACACTTCTCTGCTTGCTAGACAAACATTTAATCACTTTCTGCACTCAGCATCCTCTGCCATGCTGGGAGATGGGCTCTTGCCAGGCTCCTCAAACAGGCAAAACCGCCACACGCATACATTTATTTCCCATGCAAGTTGTGTCCAACACACAAGGACAGGCACAAAGAGGGAAAATTGCCTTTTGTAAGAGAGAAACCTTGTAAATGGGATCAGGTTAAACAGGCTCCCTGACTTCCAGAGCATCTTCAGTGAAACCATAAAACAGGAATCTATCTAATACTGTACCTATCAGACAATTTATGCCAGGAAACAAAGGGTAAGGGAGATTCACCTCCAGGTGTTACCAGTGCCAAACACCATGGTTTTGGGAGGGTGACAGGAATTATTTCAGCTCTGTCAACTTTGCCTTTTCATGAGAACAGCAGAAAACTCATACTACTCAGTTTATCCAAAATGAGACTATGATATAGGCAACTCTTCATCTACAAGTACCACGTTGGGAAGAAGTGTCTGATAATAGTCTTTAACCTAGCAGAAGGAGATGCAATGAGATACACCAAGTTGAGGGGTGGGGGAAAAAAGTGTTTGGCAAATTAAGGCAACAAAAGTAACTTACTATTGAATCTACTTGCTTTGGGACCTTGCAAATTCATTGTTGCTTGAAGTCAGACCTGGGCATCTTTCCAAGAGCTACGTTACAGCTCCAGAATAAATTACAGGTGTGACAGAGCTGATGTTCTGGAAGCACAGAGATATGATAAAGGCCCTTGAAACAGCCACATCAAGTAGAAGTCATTATGAATAAATTGGTATTCCGTACCTGATGGGAACTGCTGAGGTGTGGGGGAGCAAAAAGGAGAGGAAGGGATTATTAGGGCAAGCTCCCACAATTGCCTGCATAGATGGCTTATCCTCTTGAGATGACACCTCCCAAAGAAAACAGCTCCGCTTGGCTCAGAAGGTTGGACCAATGCTGCTGGGCTCAGAGGAACCATCTCTCTCCAGTACAAAATACTGAACATGTGCCCCATATGCACCACTTGCTCCTACCTGCTGGCCTGTCCACATTTGGACTTGATGTGTGGGACCCTCTGTTCCTATTGCCCTAAGCAAAGCTGGGGAGGCCCAGCTGACATCCAACACATGGAAATCACCCTGGTAGATCAGAATGCCACCGTGGGTTTAATATCCATCCCTGGAGAGACATGTGTGGCACAGAGACACCAGAAAACCTAGAGAAGTCCCTGAGGAGCCACAGAAGAGCTGCAAGTATGGCCAGCCTTAGGGTCTAAATGGGGTCTCAATGCAGAGATCACCAGGCAGGTTGTGAGATGTTTTAGGGCTATTAAAGTCTGAGTGATGGGATAAGCCACACAAAACATGACTGCGGGCCTTTCTGGCCTTCAAAACCCACAGGAACTTATCCCACTTGATCATTTCTCATGGGACACATGGGTCCTTCATGCCTTCTAGCACAGCTTGTGCCTCCCCCTCAAATTATACTCATCTAGACTTTTCTTCAGAGAAAATCCCCAAATGAATAATTTGTGATTCATGATTTATTCAAGCAGCTCCCAGTCCTTTGGACTAGGTATTGCTCAGGTTGTCATTTGGCAAGATTAATCACTTTTCAGAGTCACTGGGAACACCTTCCCTGTCCTCTCCTCCTCAGAGCTTTACCAGCTCTGGCAAAGGGCCGGCTGGAGGTGCCACCTGGCACTCCTGCACTGAAAGCAGGCTGTCAAGAAATAGTTTGTGTAGAAAGACAACCAAACTCAAAGTTTCACAGCAACAAAGAACGCGGCACATCTGTCACTCAGCTCTGCTAATGATTAATTCCCTTTGCCGAGTCGTTTCCAGGACTTCATCAGGAGCTAATTTCTAGACCTACCACACAGCCTGGCTGAAGCATCCACCTGTTCGCCATCTCCTGCAAAAATAAATGCTGTCGGTTCAGGGATCCGAGCTGCCCTGTGTGCCCACGGTGTAGCCTGCACCCAGTGCCTCCTTCCCTGAGGACCTGCCCTGTGTCCCTCCTGCCGTCGTTCCTCTGCAGCCTCAGCTTCACCACCAGACAAGAGCTGGATTTTCCATCAGTAGATTTCAGTACCTTCACATGGCTGGAGCAATCTGGACTTACACCAAGCTTCCCACACAAAAGATCTTTTTCTTTACAAGGAGGATAGGAGAAAAAGAAATGCCAGGACATATCCATGCCCCTTTCCTCCTGTAGAGTCCACAGATTCTTCCCAAGCTTCTGCTGTAGGCAATATTTAAGACAGCAGCACGTACGCACTGCCCAGCTCCAGACACAAACACATGGCTTCCAGAGGTTTCTGCAGGAATTAATCAAACACCTCAGGACATGCAGTTTTCACATACTAATTTACTTAAACGACATGCTGCTTTGTCTTCACAACAGAGACACCTAAACAGCTGAACAGAAATCACAAAGTGAATCTCATAGGAATAATTAGGATAGGAAAAATAAACCAAGCCGAGCAAGAGTCACCCAAGCAAGTGGCCCTTGGGGTCTTCCTACAAACAACCTATTTAGAATCAAAATAGTTGCACGCTGAAGAAATTTGGACAGTGGTCTCCAAAGCTTCAGCTATTCTAGGAAAACAGCCTGCTATAAAAGGCTGTCATGAAAAATGGATCTTGTGATGTACAGCCAGACCCAACATGGAAAACAAACCAAACTGTTCATCTGTTACTCAGGGATGCTCTTGGTGGTGGGACCATGGCAGAGGTCCCAAGCCCCATCTACCCCACAGACTGCAATGGTACTCCCACTACTCCCAATATAGGTTCAAGGTACCTTTTGTTGAATTCCAGATGCCCACACTGTTCTGTAGCTGGACCACAGCTCAGCAATCTTTTTGGTGTGTATAATATCAAGACATTCTTCTTATACTCTCCAACTTCCCTCTGTACTTCGATTATCCCTGGTTAAGAGTTTCCAGAAAAATCTGCTATAATGCCATCATTGCCAAGGAGCAAGCACAACATCAGGGACAATATCCTTCTAGCATCAGAGAACTTTGGCCTTCAGAAAGCAAGTCCACATTGGCATCTTTCTCCAGAAGCTTCTTGTATCCAACCAAGGACCCATCCCTCCAGTCTGCTACTCAAACACGTAACCTCACACTCTGCAATGTTCCTTCAATAAGGTCACACTCACAACCACACACAGCTCCTCAGGTCAGCCCCCTTCCCACCAGCACCGAATTTTCACAGGGCTTGTTTTATACAAGGCAAAAATAACCCTTTGCTACTAGATAACACCTACCACAAACTTCTTGTACAACACCTTATTGGAGTGTGCTGTCTAAAATTGACATTCTGGGGCCTTTAGTAGCCATGTATCGCAATGATTAGAAAATAGCTTCTTCCTTATGTATATAATTGCTCCTGTTAACTAAGGATTTTGCCTCCCAAGCACCCACAGGTTGGCGATACAAGCCCTAACTGGGCATTATCCTAGGACTTATCCATAGGAAGGACACATCCTAACACTTCCCGTCTGCAGACATCAACACCTTCACACTGACATTACTGCTCTCCACCCTGAGCTCACAGGTGAGCTCATGTCGATGCAGTTTTGGCAGAAATTACAGCTTTGCTCCTCCTCTGTGAGCATGTTAATGACTCCCAGCAGTGCTGTGAGTCCCCCCAAGTGACCAGCAGTTGTTTGGAGCCTTTAGTAGGTTCTGAATTTTTAAACAAAGATGTATTCTCCTGAGTGTTTTCATGGCATTAAGTAAACATTAAACTTTTTAGTAAAATGTAAGAAGATTGAAAACTATCTCAATTATTCAGCTTTCATTTATACAGCACTGTGACCTCTCTGTCTCAGGAGGCTGTAGAAACAAGACAGAGTTACTAAATGAAAAAAGCACACCTTTACAAGAAAAACAGAGATGACTCCACTGCCTTCTGGCAACCTTCAAATGCAAAAACAGCAACAAAAAATGATATGAAGTCTCTTTGCTTCATTTTACAGATTAATTTTTCTTTTTGTACCAGAGCAAAAGCCAAACATTGCAGACGGACATAAAACTGGATCACATCCAGGTCTGAAGGGGCTGCCCTATCGTTAACGTGCGCTACTAGTGAAATCCTTCAGATTAACCAGTTTGATCCAGGAAATGGCCGTCTCCAGCAGACAAAGCAGAAAGAAAAGAGTTTCCTGAATGCAAAATAATTCCCTCATCCAAGCCCTTAGAACAGGTTCACCAACCAACAAGGAAGCAATTCTGAGGTGCTAGATGTTCTCTCGAGTCGATAAAGTACTGCCAAAATCTCGCTGATTCTCCCAGCATGCTGACACGTTCCTTTGTTAGCAAGGCACATCTTTCTTTGTCAAGTTTCTGCTTGGCCCCAGACGCTAATGAGAAGCTGACAGGTAATCATTTAAAACTGCATTTGCTATAACGTTATAAAGTTATTTACCATCCACCTTGTCCAAGTCTTACTGCAGACTATGGAAAAACACCTAACAAGGCTAGGATTAGGCTCTCTACTATTTATTTAATGCCAAAAGCAGGGGCATCCTCAGATGGGGTACTTGCAATTTAAAGCGTTAATACAAAAATATCTTGGGAAATCCAGCAGAAGTCAGGGAGTCACAAGTAAATTTATATATATAGGTATATGTATATAAAAATTAAGTTTTCTCCTCTTATTGTAAGATATTTTCTCTGCTCCTTGAGAGACAGGCTGGCAGAAGAGGACTGAATGCGTTTCACATCATGGAGGCTGCAGGCAGAGCACATTTGAGGGCAGTGGAGATGCAAGTCAGTTCACAGTTATTTGTTATGGATCTATTTTTTGACACCGGATTCCGAACGGCAAATCTGGAGCCCTGCACAGATCCCACTACTCATTGCTAACAATGAACAAAAATAAAACCAGGAGGAAGAGAAGTTATCCATCCGTGCCTAGGGCTAAAAGCATTGCTCGTAACAAATTACTTGACTAGTTTATCTTCCTTGTGTGCACAGCATAATTCTTTTAAATTATTTTTTCTGCTGCTAAATCCCACTGTGGTTCTGGGTCACTCATTGAAAGTCAAAGCAAGAGGCTGCTTGTGATGGAGCACAGACATAGAGTATTGTTTGCTTCCCAAGTACAGCATGGCGCTGAACCCAGGGCCCCCCGTGACTAATTGCCAAACCTGGAATCTTTATACAAATACTTTTAAAGGAGAATTTGATTAAGCTTAAAAGTTATCTTCTCAGAATATTTGTACCAGTGAGACTTGATCATGCAAGGAGAAGAGAACCAGCCATGCAGCAAAAGGGAATTAGCTTAAATAGAACATCCAATTAACTGACTTTGGTGTTGTATTTTGGTTTTTTAATAGTTTTTTTTTTTTTAATTTTTTTCTTTTTTTAAGGGAGAGCATTAAAAGCACAAGCTACTGATCAGAGGCACAAAGCTACTTTTGGTATCAGAAAAGCTGTCCCTAAAGTTGCACTGGAAAGGCCAAAAATGGTAAGAAATAAATAACATTTTTTGCTTTCATGAATGATGACGGTTCCGGCCTGAGCTGTCACTTTGAGAGAGGTGGGACACAGGGCCCAAATGAATGGAAAATGGGTTCAATGGGATTGCCCCTGCCCAATACAGGTACATTTCAAGAGTACCGAAAAGGTACCAAGCCATGGGGGAGCCAGTTCTGTTATCAGAGGCACATTTCAACAAGCAAAATTTGGGACCTTTAGGAAGACATACTTGTTTAGAAGCTCCAGAAGTTTCCAGCTCTGTCACAGATTTCCTGCTATGTATCTCTCTTGGCAGGAAGCAGATTTAACCCTCCTTCACGAGGAAGGAGCACAGGACAGGAGTAGGGACCCTTCCTACAGGAAAGCAGGACAAGAAATTCAATTATTAACGGTGGAAACAGACACGTCTACAGGATGTGCCATTCTGCAGTTTGGAGAAACTCAACATCCAGTAGCTACTGAAAATAAACAGAATCCTCCAAGCCAATCTTGAGCAATAAGGAACCCACTTCATCTTACATGAGGAAAAAGAAAAACCAACACAAAATCCCTAATCCACCCCAGCAGGAATCCCTGGGAACACGCAGAGGCTATGCAGGTGCTCCTTGAGGGCTCTTTCCAATCCTCCCCACACCCCCAGCAAGGTGCTGGGTCTGGCACTGGGAGAATCACAGATTCACAGAATGTCAGGGATTGGAAGGGACCTCAAAAGCTCATCCAGTCCAATCCCCCTGCTGGAGCAGGAACACCCAGATGAGGTTCCACAGGAAGGTGTCCAGGCGGGTTTGAATGCCTCCAGAGAAGGAGACTCCACAACCCCCCGGGCAGCCTGTTCCAGTGCTCTGTTACCTTCACTGAGAAGTTTCTTCTCAAATTTAAGTGGAACCTCTTGTGTTCCAGTGTGTGTTCCAGAATGAGGAGTTACTGCAGCCCAGGGGCAAGTGGCCCAGCTGCTGCAGTCCAAGGCAGGCAAGGCAGCTGGAGCAACTCAAGGCTTCTTCAAAACAGCTTCTATAGCCACAACAGCACATGCAAAATGCAGAGCAGAGTGCCACAACACCATGTGGCCAAGGGCATCTCTCTTGGTCTCCCGCTATCCAGCCCCACGGGCAGCATGCAGATCACGGCCATGGACCGGACAGCTCCAGAGAGCCCTCCGTTCCCTGTTCTCACCTGCACAACTGTCAGCCAGAGCTTGATCCTGGTACAAGTTCGGACTCTAAACCCACAGCCAGCACACTCTCACATGCTCACAGCACCTCTGCAAAGCACTGGCCAGCTGCTGGCAGCCACGTGTCCAGAACAGGGGAAGACTACAGATACAATCAGAAATAGGTATGACTCCTGGAGCACCTTTTCCACCAGAAGCTGTTGCCCTGCCAACAGTACAAATCCCCTGATTCAACACCACTAAAACCCGCCGACCAGTAAGTGTGGACCCAACTGGCAACAGGAGCTTGCCCAATACCCTTCTGTACCAAGAAATTCCTTCACAGAAAGGGTTGTCGGGCACTGGAACAGGCTGTCCAGGGAAGTGGTGGAGTCACCATCCCTGGAGGGGTTTACAGGGTATGTAGATGAGTGGATGAGGTTCTTAGGGACAGGGTTTAGATGTGGACTTGACAGTGTTAGGTTAATGATTGGACTCAGTGATCTCAAAGGTCTTTTCCAACCAAAAGGATTCTATGATTCTAAGAACAGGGAGCTGGAGAAGAATCTTCAGCTCATCAACCACAGCACCTCCTTCACGTACTTTCAGAGTTCAGGATTATATGGTGAGATTTGTGCCCAAACGTGAAAGAATCATCTCACTAAAGTTATGGACTAAAATCCAGCAAAGTTTTTCTCAAATCTCAACCCATGACCCCTGGGTGCCGCTTACAGAAAACAAGCGCAACCCTCCAGCCCTTCCTTCACCTGCCTGAGCAAGCCAAGCCCATTCCCATCTGTTTGGGCAGACCTAACTTCCAGAGGATGAGCCAGGATTACAGGCAGTACCCCAGAGGAGCTTTTCAAAGCATTGGTATGACGGCATCAACATTTCTTGTTGTTGTACCTGAAAGTGCAATGATGTCTAGTGCTGCAGTGAGGGGTCTGTGTCCTTGCCCCGCCTGGGGCCAGCCCCAGAACCCACAGCACTGGTGTGGTTTGTGCCCAGCTCCTACATTTGAGACAGAACTCCAGGCTTGGTCTATAATATGGAGAAAAATAAGCTCTTTCACAGGATGTGATACATTAGATCAGTTTTCAACATTTAGCTTAGGGTTAAATTAATTTCACCCTAGAAAAGTTTACTTCTCTCTAAGGGATTCTGGACAGCAAGCACGGGCAGTGACAATCCGTATCCACTGTGATGTATCCCACATCTTGGGATTGACTAGTCAGGAACAAGTCTTTCTCTGGCAAACCCCTTCCATCCATTCTTCTATTTTATTAATTCACCTAACTCTCCTTTATATAATGACTTATTGTAAACCTTGAATACACAAAGCAGTATCAAGAAGTCTGCCGCTGCCTAGATCTCCTATTCATCTTTTTCTTTTTGAAATCAGTTCAGTTTTGTCAGTCACATACTATCATCTTCTATTTTAAAAGCTTATTCAGGACTTACTAAGCCATAGAGCTTAATATGCTACGTCAGAAAAATTGTATCTGCTTCCCCAAAGTGTGCAGATGGGGAAAGTTCCTCCCAGCTGACCCACGCACATTTTATGTCCATCATCCCACACACCTCCTCCTGTTCCCAGCTACCTTAGTGGAAAGTGTTCAGCTGGATTCAAACACACAGCCCTGCCTCTCCTTCACCGTCATCTCCAGCTGGGAACAGCAGTCAGCGTGACATGTGTTGGTTCTCTCCCTACTCCCATTTTCTGATCTCAGTGTAAACTCCTGGGCTGATCAATGGTTTTTCCCATCTTCCAAGTCCTTGCCTTCTGCTGCCCTTTCTGGGCTGCCTGCAGCCTTTTGGCATGCAAACACCTCCCCTTTCAGCAGGGCAAACTTCCAGGTGGTTTCTCCATCTTTCATAAAAGCTCAGACCTCCTGCATATTACTGTCCTCAAGATTTCCCCTCTTGATGGCTTCAGAAACTGGTTCCCTTAATATTTTACAGCAATTCTGTCCCTAGCCCTTCTACAGTAAAAGCAAACAATCCTCCTAACCCAGCAGCAGGTTTGAGAGATACTGTTTGGTTGGGGTGTTTTTTTACTTGTTTGTTTTTACATACAGGCACATTTTGTTTAGTGTTTACTAAAAGCAAGATGAGAAATTACATTTGCTTTTATTAGTTCAAAGAGGATTTTGGTGGATAAGACAGAGCATGGTTTAGAGGGGAATGAGATCATAGGTTTGATACCCAGTTCTCTCTCAAACATCACACTATCTTTCAGACTGGAGGGTGGTTTATGAAATAAAATCCATGCTTATAGTGTCTTATTTCATAAAGCTGATACTTGGGGATTAGATTAAGATCTCAGTGCACAAACAGCACCAACACTGAATCTCTTCCCTTTCAGCCTGTACTCGTATCGCATCCTGCAAGGCAGCTCCTATCCTGAGGGAGAAAGCGCCCGGTGCTGCCGTGTTGTTCACACCCCACAGCCTGCAGAGAGGGGAAGGGCCACGAGGACACCTGCATGTGCTCTGGAAACGGAAGTCTCCCCTTATCCACATGTTCCCCTCCTTGGTTCAGGTCCAAAGCTTAATTAACCTCAGAGATTAAAGTCTAAACCACAGTAGTTGCTGGAGTGCTGATGCCTTTAGATTTCAACACTGTAAGTTAACAGACACCAATTTGTTATGTAGGAAACAGGCTATCAGGAATACTAATTATAGCTTTTTAACTCCATTCGGCATTAATTCAACACTGCATTTCCATTCACAAATACATATCATCACTAGGTAGAAATGTAGCACCTGTGTTTTTATAAGTAGTAGCCTTACCTCTGCTTTACCTTTGCCTCTGGGCTCCTCAGAAGATTCTTCAGGTGTGTGTTGGGCAGATGAAGTCCCCATTTCCTCACCTGCTCTGCCCCCTGATTGACAGGAGAGGAAGTTCCTCCTTTTTTTATTTGTTTCTGTTTGTTTTGCTTTGGGGTTGGGAGGGCACATGGGCAGGAAGGGCTGGGTTGTATTGAAGGTTAATGGCTGAAAGATCTTTGAGTCAAACAAGTTCACTAGAAGAGCTCATCACCACTTTATGGTATTGGTACCGGATTCCCCACCACCAGGAAATTTACAAAGATGATTTCCAGTAAGGAAACACCCTCAACTCTTAAAAATGCTGTCTGTGCTTCCAAAACCCCAAAACAAACTCCCTCCCCACCCCCCCTTGTTTTACAACATAAGGGCACAGTTGATTCCTGCCCTCCATAAACTACAGCATTGAAACCACCTCAGTATCACAGTATCTTGCTGCATTTAAAACATGTCAACAAAGGAGAAAACTCCTCATCATTTGTCCTGGGCTAACACCCAGACTCACAAGAGTACCCAGCCTCTGGAATGTACCACGACAACACAAAGCAGTTTCCCTCGTAATGTCTTGTCTGTCCTTCCACATTCAGTGCCCAGTTGCACCCAGCACGTGAAGGCAGAACATACCACCTTCCTGAAAAGCCCAAAGTCCAACCCCAGGGCAAAATTTCCCGCAATTCTGAGCATCTGTGATAGCAACCTCTACGCACTGCAAGAGTTGCCTTTTCCTGTACATTTCAAATGCATTTCTTTGATTGCAGGACAAAGATGACAATCTTGTTAGCTTGTACAGCCAAGTGCTGGCCCTTTGCATGCAGCAGCCAGCAGGGCTTTTTCTTCAGGTCCTCATTACAGCAGCAATGACACCATCAGCTCATCTCCATCCATTCTGTACGAGCTGGACTCCAGCTCTACCGCCCAGGACCAGCCAGCACCCCAGTCCCACCACTTTCCAGAGCCGGGAGCTGCCAGGGCCAGCAGGGCTGCGGAGCCCACGGCTGCACAGCCAGGGAAGGGATGCGCTGCAGCATCCAAACCAGGAGCCGCGGTCGCCTCCCAGGGCCACCAGCACGAGTCCCATCGCGCAGCTCCAGCTGGCAGCACCTGCTGAACACGGCTCAGCATCCCCACAGCCCAGCGCCGCCGGCAGCAGCTGCCCCGGGCTCCAACGCCTCTGACGCGGTACGGGAAGGGACAACCCCCGGTGGGTTCTCCTGACCAAAACTGGAAAGGTAACGGGATCGATTACATTTCAAAACCACATTTTGCATCAATAACATTTTACTACATATTTTATTACATCAATGGCTTGAAAAAATTTTATTTGATGTCAGCAAACATTGGAAATCATAGAAAAATGAATTATGTAGAATTTCACAAAGGAATTTACCCCACTATAATTCCTCATACAGTAAAATAATTCAAAACCAAATGTTACTTTTCAGTGGCTAAGCAATTTTATAATGCTATGAACATTCATCACAGTAAGTGTGCTGAATAATAGAAAACAGGCAAAAAAGACATTTAAAATATTACTTACAACAGCATTATTACAACATACTTTCTTTAAAATCCCAACGAGTATTTTGTCACTTCAAAAGCTATACAGCATTTCCATTATATTTGCAAACTTAACCTTATACATCTTTTAAAATCTTGAAAAAACTTCTTTTAAGCAATCTATAAGCAGTTAACAAAATTGATAAAATCTACATAATGGAATACTATACACTCCAGTATAAATTTTATTTTAGGAGAATATGAATGTAAACACTCATTATTATACAACATGCATAGACTATACTGACCTTCCATCTTCTGAACTGTAACTTTCACTGCAATTGTGCTTTACTATCAACAGGAAAAGCTGCATTAATCCAGGGAGTGGCAGAGAAGTATTTGCTTTAGGGGCATTGCACAAGATCACTAGATTTTGACTTGCTGAAGACAAGCTGGAGCTAATAAAAATCCTTCTTTTTTTTTCTGTAAAGAGTAAATATCAGGCCATTCATCGCTGAATGGGCTATGCATAATTTTATAGAGACTTGAAAAAAACGCATGCTCAGAAATCTCCTACGATAGTTTTGCGCTTCATTGACTTGGAGATTTATGTTCACAAATCCAGTGATCAAGTTAGTGTAATGCACTGTTTGGCTCATATTTGGTGTGCAAGAATACCAACAGCATATTAGCGATTTAGAGAATAAAAACTGAAATTTAAAGTGACAATGAGCATATTTTACTACATAATGTTTCAGATGTATTTGTACAGGAAAGAAAAATGTTTGTCAGGACATTGCTTTAAGAGAATAAGAGTCTCACTCTTATATTACCTATTTAAAAAGTGTTCTAGTGGATATTTATGGGGTCTTCCTGGTTGCAAACTTGTAAAAATATATTAAGAATTCACTATCCCCATTGGTATTAAATATATCAAGACACAACCATTGTGGTTGCACTACCAGTTATGGCTACTATGGTCTCAAGCATCTGATTGTACTTTGTTGCTATATTGTTAAGCACAACTGAGGCATGTATTTTTTTTCCCTTGGTTATAAGATTATATTACAAAAATTGATCACTGTTTCAAACCAGTTAAACACGAATATTCAAGTAACAAGGTTGTTTTAATGGAGAAGCGAAAAAGAAGTTACCTAGCACTTTACACAACTACATAAAAATTAAATAGAACAAATGAAATTTGTTTATGCATATGCAATACACTTTTTATATCTTTAAGATTTCTAAAACTAAAACTTAAACTATCATTTTCTTTAACGATACCATATTTTGCACAATAACTTATACTTAGGAGAAATAATTTCCCATTTTCCACAAAATATATATAATTATGACATTCACATTGATAGTTTAAGAAACAAAATTTAAGTGAATATTCTATCTTATGCAGTTATCTTTGTGGACCCTTCTAATCAGAATGCAACCAGTTGATGTATCTAATGCTTGACCCACTTGAAAAACAAGAAGAGGGTCTTCACCTAAACAAGACCAAATCATTTAAACTTTCAAAAGCTAAAATGATTTCTTCGCGTTTAAAAGATAGTTAAAGAGGACGTAAAAAACTAAATGTTTAAAATACAGTGCTATTATATTGTATGTATCAACTACAATAAGATAGCCGTCAACTGAAAAGTAAACAACTTTTTTCTTCCTAATATCACGAATTACACATGTTTCCCCCTACCCTTTGGGGATGAAGCCAAAACACAACTTTTCTGATCATACAATGGACAGACTGGAGGGCAAAAACCGATGGGAAGTTCTCACAGGTAACTCAACTCGCCAGCAGAAGCCTCTCTGGGTGAGTTTGATCAGCTGGGACGGGAGCTCACAACCCTCTCCCACCAGCGAGGACCTCTCTCCACGCATTGGTACCAGCGGGAGGTTTAATACTAGAGTATTTCTAATGAGCGGTGTTGCTTTACACCAGAACTGTCAGCTGAATTCACAGTGCTATTTGCCCATCTTTAATTCACACTGGCTAACAACTAGTGTCCGTTCCCACAAGAGACTCCCAACTCCAACTGGACTGAAGGAACATCCGCAGGGCCACCAGGTCGCTTCAATAGCTGTGTAGATGCTGCCACAAATTTGGGATTACAGTTTCCAATACAGAGGACAGGGAATAGTTCTTTTCCATCCTCCCATCACCAAAAAGGATCTCTCTGGAGCTACCAGAATGAAACTGCTTAGGATCAGCTCCAAAATGGCTGAAACACTCAAGCTTGCCCTAAGAAATGCCTACCCCTCCTTTGCCTGTGCAGCATTGCTCTATTTCTGATGATGAATGACTGTCCTCACACACGACTCAAGGAGGAGATGCCTCAGTGGTACACGACACTACCTCCCCGCCTTTCCTTGGGTTGTGTCTACGCTGCCAGAGGTGCAGTCCCAGCCGGCTCCGTTAGCCAGCTGGCGCTCGCCTGCCTCATTTCAGTACAGGGAACAGAACCAGCACAGCACACAAAACAGCACAGCCCAGCAGCTCAAACATCAGCACCGAGCTCAGACTGCGAGCTGCAGCTCCTCAGCTGCATGCCAGGATACGGACCAGCTCGTTTCAGGTTGTGTTAAGAGGCTGGTGCCACACTTGGCTGCGTGCTATCTTGGCTTGAACCCTCTGCAGAGGAACAGAGACAAAGAAGGTCCTTTTTTCCCCCCACACAAAGACACCTGGTGGTTTCTTCCAACATCATTAAATTAACCATTTTTAAATGCTTTGTGACTAGTGTTATTTTGCAGCTTTCCACTGGACAAGAAGTAATACTGCTGCTTCTAGCTTCTCTGAACACTGTCTGCTCAGCAGTCAGCAACTGCCTTGTTCAAGGTGCAAAGTCCTCACACGGGACTTTCAAGAGCAGCTCCAGTTCAAGCCAGCTAGATAGGCCACAGCACAGGTCATCCGAGCAGAGGGCTGGGGATTTGAAAGCTGCATGCACCAAGTACTCAGAAAAGCACCTCTTAGATTTTAAATTGCATATTTTGGTTCAGAACATGAAAGCGATGTGTGCTTCAGAAGGGTTAAAATGGCCAATGGAATTAACCTGGTTCTTCTCCATTAAACTTCTTAGAGACCAAAAACTACCTGAAGGTTGAATTTTGTGCTCCAACCCTCATCCACACTTCCAGTGGGAGAAGCAGTTTGATGTCTTTGGCAAACAGCGCTCTGAAGAGGAATGAGACACTGGGACAGAAAGCGACCTATGGTAGCCAAATGTAAAAAGGCACATATTCCAAAAGGAGAGGCACCAGAGAAAGTTGTTTTGACTTAATCCCACAGAGGATCAGGAAAAAGAAAGTTGTGTAGCGCTCATTTAACAAGTTACAATGCAAATGCTGAATGCCAGGGGTTAAATAGCATATCAAACAGTTTCAGGTTACTTATTCCCTTTTGCACTAAATAAAAGCCATTAAAATATACAGGAATAAAATGTTCAATTAGGGAGCTTTCTACAAAGCAAGATCACACAAATACAGTGTAAAGAATTGCACAAACCAGACGTGTAATGAGCTATACGTTTACAACCTTGGGCTGAGCAAACCTTAGAAATAACATTTCCTATCACTTTGTGTTATTCAAGATTTCTTGTTAACATGCCCTGTCATTTCGGAACAAATCTGACACCACTGGCATGTGCACAGACCTCTCCTTTATAGAAAGCTCACTAATAATAGTGTCATCGTAAGAATACACAGGAAGCGGAGACCACAAGGCCATGCAGCAATATGTACTTACACCCTATGGACCAAGTATTACAAGAACTCCTAATGTGTAGAGTTACTGTGGGGCTGCTAAGGAGCTCCTTGTTTTGCAGGTTGGTCAAAATTTACAGACAGGTGTTACTGGATCTAGAAATCCTCATGCTTTAAGCAGGACAGGACGTTGATGAAATGGAGAGCTGAGCTACCTGGGTGCTTGTGAAAGAAAGTGGAGGCAGTATAGAGAAAATGAGGGGAGATTAAGGCAGATGTAGCACGGGACTGGAAGCGTTTGCCTTTTTTTGGTAATAGCTGCTTGTCCACAGATATGATGCAGATGGCTGTCTGAGGTTTGCTAATACCTGATATCCTGGATAACACAGTAGTCAACACAAATTGTTCTAGGCTACAGCACCTTCTCACGAAGCAGATGCATATCTGACATCAAGAACAGAAGTAGCCTGGAGGGAAGGGGGAGGGGGGAGAAAAAGGAGATGTTTAGTTTAAAAATGAATATACATCAGCTTTCCTGCATCTCCAAACTTCACCCCAGATCCACAATACCAAAAGCAACAAAACAGACAACCCTGGCACATGCAAGCAATCACAGCAGCTTCCCCTACTCTGAGCCACAACGGGATTTGTTGGGAGTATAAACACACAGAATTAAGACTGGAGTTGAGGTTGCTTTATAATCAGCAGTCTCACCTCCCCCCTTAAAAAAAAAGGGAACTGTGGTCACTTGCTGTGAAAACACACAAAGGGGAAAGCCCAGAGCAGTCAGAGGGCTGACAAAGCTTTCACTAGGCCAGCAGCCAGGCACACACAACAGGCCAGGGGAGAAAGAACCTGACGGACTGCAGTGCTAGGCCAACAAAATCTTCTCCTGGCTACTGCTGAGGCCACCTGACTGGACCAGCTGCCTGTGCAAGTGCTGTCAGGAGCAGGCAGGAGATGCACAGTACTGCACAGCTCAGGAGGGACCAGGAACCCCCCCTCCTAGCCCATATAGCTCACCTATATGATAGATAATCCCAACGATGTTTCACTTTTCCCCAGAACTGCTCAGACAGGCATCCAGTCAGCACCGTGCTCATGTCACCTCTGAAGGCAGGAGCACCACATTTACAGCCAGCCTGAGAGGCAATGTCTGACGTGCTCAGAGAGCATGGTGGTCATTCGATGTCCACTGTGCAACACCCTTGTGTTCCTTCTTTGTGCATTTTTATAAAGAGCCGCGGGCTTGGTAATTAAAATCCTTTCCATGCTGCCAGCACCTTCCTCCTCCCAGCCGTGACACAGCGGTTCCTGCTGTCCACAACAGGCTTCAGCAAGAACCACAAGCCACACGGTGCTCGTGTAAGGCATACGTGGTGTGTCACGCCTGGCAGCTCACTGCTGCCCTGCCTGTGTCAGCCTGGTGAAGGCAGGCTCTGCTCTCGTCCCCAACAGTACTGCAGGGCACAGTGAACCGCCTGGCTCCCACAATAGCTGCCTTTTCTCTAGACTTTGCAGGTATTCCCACCACCCCATTGTTTTGGTCCCCTTTCAACCACCCAGCACTCGCTCAGCTCCAGCCTGGGCACATTCCATCACTAGTTTCGGGTCATGAGTGCTGCTCCACCAGACCTTGCTGTCATGCCTCCACTCTCCCTCCTCCTCCTCTGCTAACTTGTCTGGGATCCACACACTTGGCCACAACAGCACATTCCAGCTAATGCTGCAACCATTGTCTTCCTATCTCAAGTGAGACTCCCCTTTTTTGTCTGTAACTTTCAGGATCAAGGGCATATTTGAAGCCAGGAAGAATTCTGGAGGGCTCAGAGAAAAAAAACCTCTGCTGTGCCAAGAGACAGAACTTTACCAGTCACGGGAAAAGGCAGTGACACAAGGAGTTTTTTGAGTTTGGTTTTGTTCATCTGCCATACCTTTGGACCTAGTCCCCAGGTATAAGCATCTTTGAATAACATGTTATTAGGATTTGTGAAGCAATGAAGTTCTGCTCTCAGTGTTTGAACAGCAACATACAAGGGAGACAACCAAAATCAGGGCAACAAAAACATACAGTATACTAAGTAGTCTTTAGTCCATGTAAGACCAAAATCTGCCTTACGCTGTTGACTGTGCTTGCATTTAGAAGATACAGCTTTTGTGCCAAGCTGTCTTATAAAATTAGGCCAAAGGGAGCCCTAGATCAGACATTTTTAAACATACAAACCTCCAGCGGGGTTTTCTTTTGCAAGACTGTGTTAATATTACATATTTGTAACTAATTTTCATATTTAAACACTCTACAGTCTCCTAGTCAACTTTAAACACACATTGTCTTTGGAGAAGTGTTAACTCCATGAAGCTCCACCAAGGAGAAGCTGTTTCTAGAATTTCTGTCTTCACAGAAACTGCTATAAAATCAAGGTAATTCCAGAACAAACAGTTTCACACACTCGCCTTGTTTATAGCTTTCTTCCCTTCCCCCGAGTGAAACCACTCCATCGTCAAAAATGAAAGAGCGAGCTTTGCCTCAGAAGACTGTACAGTCCCATAGAGCCAAACCTAGAACAGCTTGGAGAACTGAGTGCAGGGAAAACATCCAAGTGAGATAAAGACGTATGGGGTGTCAGCAGCAAGAGGCATTAAAATGTCCATGTGCTGATGAGATACAGTTACTGTCAGAGGGCTGCAAATTAACTGTTCTCTTTCCACTTTCATACATTTCTGGAATCCCCAGTTCCAAAATCAGTAATGGAATCTGTATATCCAGAGGAAGTGAAATATGCTCAGACTGAAGATTGTCAAAACCAGCTTTTGCAAAAAGAGTATCTATATAAATATATACATACGTTTATCTGAACTGAGCTCAGATTGGGAATTTTATGTGACTTTTAAATTGGATTTACCTCATCTTCCTCTTCGGACATTTTAGTGGAATTATCAGGGGATTTTACAGGCTTCTGGTTATTGGTTCCATTTGTCTCCTCTTTGCCATGCTCTGCCTCCCACTCCTGTAGAACTTCATCTATGTTGAAGCGACGTCGATAATTTACAAAAAAGTTTTTCACTTGCACCACAGATTTGTTTCCAATCACATCAGAGATTGCCTGAAAGTCTCGTCCGTATTTCCTGATTGCTAAAAGCAACAAAAACAAAAACAAAAGTAATGTGTTATTTCCACAAAGACCACAAATCAAGCTCAAGTTACAGCGTGAGGACCCTAAGATGAACTTCTGTCAACGTTTCAAGCCTTTCTCAGATTAATCCAGAAAAAAAAAAAAATAAAGAGTCTAAAACGGGCAGGAGACACCGTTAAGACCAGCCCTTGGAGAACAGAAGAAAATAAAGATGGGCACAGCCAAATCTAGAAGACCTGTATAAATCTGCCTGTACTGCTTGAGAAGCTGTGTAGGCGAAGAACGTAACAGTGACTCCAGTAGAGTTTCACTTTCTGAAAGCTTGGACAAGCAGAGATTATTTGCAAACATTCATATTGTGCAATTTATACTGCCCCGGAAGGGGTAGGGGGTGATACTGTTTCCTTCTTAAATTCCATTCTTTGGGCTTTAATGCACAGCAATGACAAAATCCTTCATTAGCCACTAAGGGTAACACAGCTCTGAAACACAGTTGGTTTTGATTACCACCACCGAAGGACAAAGAGACTCATAGTGCCATACCTTGCACAGCAAGAAGCTGCTCATCCGTGGTCCAACGGGCATTAAATTTCTGAACGACCTAGGCATCAAAAAAAATTAGGTAACTTTATTTACATAAGCAATAACTTTCCCTTGTGTCTAAGCTCATAAAAACCAAACAAGGAATTAGCTGTTCATCAAACTGTATCATTCCTTTCAGTAGCAACAATGTTTTCAACAAAGAACTGCGTTCGGCATCCATTCAGTTAACTGCGACACACACAGTGCCTCTAAGTCATGGGAATACAATAAGACAGGGAATGGTCTGAGCAGATAACCACGAGCCACGCTCTTCAAAAGCACCTACTTGTTTTGATCACAGACACCCTCTGTAATCTTGGTCAAATTATTTCCAGCATGAGGTACCAGAGTTGGAAGGAAAACAGCAAAAGCACCCAGTGCCAAGAGAAGGATGGGTCATTAACATCTTCTCCTACATTTCTCGGTATTTAGAGCAAATCAACTACCTCTCTCACAAGGGCATACGGATACGACACTGACAAAACGTGGCATATATGGGATACCTGTACTTCTGTTAGAAATCACTTTTACATGTTAAACACTGGTCTTTCTTCTCATCTCCTATTTCCATTACACAACAACAGTGAATATGGTAATGGTCTTGATTCACACTGACAACTAGTAGGGCATTGATCCTATTTTACTGGAAACCAGAATAGACCTGGTATGTAAACACAGATTAGTATTTATCTCCACAATAAGCAAAGGCCAGAAAGTGATCCTACCTCTGGAAGTCTGTATTGTTCTACACCACCTTCAAGTTTTTCTTTGAGTGCACTGTTTGTCTGTTTGATATTCTGAATCTGTAAAGAAAGTTTCATTTCTTTAACAGGGATAAAAGAAATCTTCGGACGAGCCTTCCTCCAGCAGCCCCAGCAGGAACCCCACAAGCTCAGCATTCCAGTTCTACTCACAACTCCCCTTTTCCAAAAAGAAAGTTTGCATATTGGAATAAAGGAATTCAGAAGGAGCTGGTACATCAGGAAGTCCCATTTAATTTATTCAATCCAGTCTGCAAGTTATTTGGAGCAAGAACTGCCCCAACTTCCAGGTCTGTATAAAGCTCAGCATAAGAAGGCAGGCCCTGTTCGCAGCAAGTAATGAATCAAAGACTGCTAGAGAGCTCTGCTTCTCCCAGAGTGCCAAGAAAAAGGCTTCAGGCCAAAATACCAATTCTATTAAGCTTAATAAAGAGCTTGAGCCAGATGTCTGCTCTAAAATCAGTGAAAATGTTCAGATCTAGGAAACAAACTCATGTAGTAAACCTGTCCGTACAAACAGATATTTGAAAAACATTTGTTTAAAAAACAGATCCATCAGGGAAGCAAAAGGCACCTAGGGAAGTTTGTATGATGCCTGTCTAAGAAAGAATAAAACAAACATTTGCCTGTTCCAAAAGTACTGTAGGCAAAGGAAACTGATGGTTACAGCTGGAAATCAGATGCTACTGAAATCAATGTCTTCTGGGGGAAATCCACAGTTAAAACATAAGCAACTCTGAACTGCAAGAAACGCTAAGCACCAACAAATGTCCCTTCACTGTCAAGCTACAAATTCCTGTGAACTACTGTAGACTATGATGGGCACCACCATCAAAACGAGCAGTTATTTTTGAACCATCCCATCCCTACCTGTCGTTTGATTGAGACTAATTCCATGTCCAGTTGTCTGAGTACAGTGGTAGCAGCTGTCGCATTGGCAGAAACGGCCTCCACATCTTCTTGGGAAAGGAACATTCCTTTGGGAGGTTTCCTCTTTGCTCTGTTCTTGGCCTGTGTACTGTGCTTCTCCTTCTTCACCTGAGGAACGGTTTCAGCAGGTGGCACCTGGCAAACAGTGGTCATTTTACTAAACTAGCTGATCTTTAAAGGTCCCTCCCAACTCAAACCATTCTGTGATTCTGTGACTTCTAGCCATCCTCAAAGGCTGGAGAATAAAGGTTGCTTGCAAACAGGAAGACATTTTTCACTGTTTGTATGACATGCCATTTATAGCATCTTCTACAAATATCTCTTTTAGGCAGCTTTCAATATTTACATAGAAACTGCTTGTCTTCTCTGCCTCTTCTCAATTTGGGGGACAGATGACCAATTTTCCAGCAGTTATTTTCAAATATTCCAAAACCTCTATTCTTGCTTCTATCACCAGGCCTCAACACAACAGTTTAACTGAACACCGGAAGGAAACAAAGTGAAGTTTGGAAACAGGGGAAGGACACAACTAGAAGAGTTTACAGAGACTTGTTTTTCTACCCATCAGGACAAAAAATAAACCCAATTTATTTAGATAAACTCCATAGATAAAGGAGTGAGATGACTACAAAGTAATTCTTAGATCATTATGCTGTTTCTTGGAACTGGCAGTTTTGCCCACAAATAAAATCTAAGTCTCTTTTGGAAAAGGGGATATTTCACAGGCCACTAATTATTTTTGCCTTCTGCCTAAAGCAAGGAATTAGGCACACACCTCTAGCAGGTATATTAGCTAGGATGCTACACTACAGATCCTTCAAGAGCACATTCTCTAGTACCAAAACCATCACTTCCAGCAGCTACTTTCAACAAGCAACTCATACCCAAGATTTATTACCCAGTGGCTGGAGCCTGGCCAAGAACACAGAACAGAAGAAGGGTGGCGGGGTAAGGAAAAGCAGAGAGGGGAGGCCACACATCTGAAATCCTCTGCCAGCTTCAAACATATTGGCTTCACTTACCACTATTGTTTCCCTCCTAATTTGCAGCTACATGTAGTTTTTACACAGTTTGCAGCATTTGCTCATTAGTGAGCATTAAAATGCTCACATTCAAATCCACATGAGGCTGAGCACAAAGCCCCATGTAATCATGAGACTCTGCCTCCCAAAGACTGGAAGACCCCAGCACAGCTGCTGGCAGATACAAACTTCCAACCTCTTCATGGGCTCAACAGCCAGAGCCAGATGGGAGCAGTAACGTGGACAATTGCCTGTTTTCAACTTTTTTTATTGCCCACTTTAGTGCCAATGACTCTGTGAGAGATGATGCCTAAGGCAAGCCCAGGAGCAAGAAGTAACTATTGCTGTTGCAGGATGGATATCCTCCTTCTTTTTGTAGAAGGGAGTGGGGAGCAGGAGAAACCAGACTGGTTTAGCTATGAACATGTGAGGTAAGCTCAGTGCTTCACAAGCGAGCACTTTGATAACTGAGCCAGGTGAATTATTCAACATGGACAGACATTTCAGATTTATTCATATTTCATCTACATAGAGAATTTCACAGGATGATGCGGTAATGCCTCGCCACAGATCCAGGCTGTAAATCGACCAACATGCAACACCTGCAGTGCAAATATCCCAGAAGCCTCAACATTAAGGAAAAATGAAAGCAGTTTCAAATTATTGTTTTACACAGTTCAAAGAATATGAAGCTCTTTTGTACTGTGGACAAGAAGCCAGAAAGCCAGAGCTCCAGCAGAATGGTTTTTGACAGCTCCACATGCCTCTAGGTCCCAGTGATATTGCATAGACTGTGTAAACTTGAACGCCAACCCCATCTTGGAAACTCTTGCTTTGCTGGCCACACACATCTCTCTGTAGAAGTAAATCAATTCATGAAAAACAGAGAAAATTAAAATGCAGATATTTAACAGTGCTTCTCTGTTTATTTAGATATTGCCATTGCTATCCAGCGCACTTTAGTCTTACAAACCACTTAATACAAAGTTCCCTTCCCCAGATTTCACAGTGTAAAGAGAAAAACCAAGCTATCTCAAGCTATGTAAAAGCTGAGGATGAAGCAGGAGGCGCTTCCAGGAACAGGGAAGATGCAGAGAAAGCAGCTCTAGTTCATGACCTCAGTATTATAAAGTCACTGTCTGAGGAAACCTGCACTAACACTGAAAGTACTTTAAAAAAAGGGAAGATTCCCCCTTCAATGATCCCCAAAAGAGGAAACAATGACAGATTTCAGATACTCTGAGAAATCCCAGTATTACTTGGCAAGTCATACAGTAACTGACATGTCTCAGAGCTGGAAAAGCCATCTCTGCGGGAATCGGACAGGGAGGTTCTTTACGGTAAGAGTCCTGGGCTAGTGGTACCATCACCACCCCTGCATGTCTGAAATGTAACCATCACCAAACAGAACCCCGTCTTGGATACCTGCTTGCTCTCAAGGCATTTTCAATTAGCCCCAGGCTCAGGTACTGCAAAATCACTTCAAATGAACAGGCTAATGCAGGTTATTGGCTTAATTTCACCCACCAGAAAAGTCCCCACAGTGCCTGTCATTGCACACACAGCCAGACTGCACGTGCTCCATAAGCTCTGGTCATCTCTTTCTGATCGGTTAGAGTGCCAGGGCCTCTGTTAGCGTGACAGGGAGGGCAGGCAGCCTCCTTGCGTACAAGACTTTCTACAGAAATGTCTTGATGGCATCTGTCAGCCATCTGCTCTGGTTTGGCCTTACAACAGAGACAGCCAAGCTGGCAAAGAACCTTTCTCTCTTCGGCAGCAAGTTCAGAGCATGCCAGCACTGGTAGGGAAGGAAGCAATCATCAAGGGGACTGAAGGGAGCTCTCTTACAGATGCAAGCTTTCAAAGAGCTTATGGAGAAATCTAAACTTGAACACTTATCAGAATAGTGGGAAATGGGATGATAGTATTAATTATTTACAGTGGAGAGCTGCAGCATATGCAGCTGCAACTCGGGCCAGTGAGAACCTTTCCAGTTTGGGTGTTCCTGAGGTTTTTGAGAACTCAGCTTCTTGTAAGGGTGACTGTGAGTGGCTTCACATCTTTTGTGCTCCTAGGAAGTCATCAAGGATGCCAGCTCCTTCAGTGGAAGCAACAGCTCGGCTTTTCTGGAACATCTAGAGAGCACCCTGGCATGGGTGAAGAGCAGACTAGAGTGCTGTGATTTTTCAGCTATTTCCATTCAAAATAATTTATTACGGGAATTAACCTCACTGACAGTGACTGGCAAAGCAGCTCCTTTAGGCCCTTGGTTTTGCCTGTGCACAAGCACGTTTTCAAATAATTCTAGTAATTTTTTTCCTACATATACCCTTTAAAAAAACCTGAAAGACAACAACCATGAAAGAGAAATCAGGCTACAAGAGAAGGCCTGAGGGTAAACATCTTCCTGTAGCACTAACTCATACATACAACCCATGCTGCTGCTAAACGGCAAAGCTTTTTGATTTAGTAATAATAACCACCAGGTCATACACATGAAAATAAAAGCATACACTTTCCTGTTAAGCACCACAGACCGTATTTTCAAAGCTATTGCATTTGTGTGGCTCTATTTTTACCTAGAACTGTTTGCCCGCTCAAAATGAAATACTTGAAGTGAGGTGCCCATGCTACATTTTAAGTAGACAAAATACTCTGGGCGTAACAACAGGCTAAGGCCCCTCTGACAGACAAAATGAACTGGCCACACGAAAGCTTTCTCCTCTACTGGTCACCACTGCTTACATTCCCAGTGCTACTGAAATCCTGAGAACTATCGCTGAAGATTTCAGTACATCAGGAATTTAACTTTGAATCTAAGGCATAGATAAATACACTCTTGCTAGTCTACCTTGAACAGATTAAAGGACATATTTTCCCTCCACCAAGCTAACTCAGCAGGCACAGAGTGCTTCTACTCCATCTCCATACAGTTACGTTGATCTACACCACCACTGAGGGTGGTTCAAGCTAGCACAGCCAGGTTTGAATCAAAGACACTAGAAACCTTCACATAGTACATTATAATGTGATGGTAGAGGCTTAAATTTTCCCAGCTCCATCTATAACAACTTATTTGTCTATGCTTGTCTTGATCTAAGAATAATTCTGAAGACAATTCTTTTCTTGTATGACAACTATACAACGCACAAATAAAGAAAATTAGATACTGTCAGCTTCTACATGAAGCAGCTAGTAAGTAAACACTTTCATTTGTACAGTAGTAAGAAAAGAATTTTACCTCCTTTTTGCTCTCCTTGTTTTGTTCGACTTCTATATCAATAGGGTTATTTCCATTTGCTTCATCCATTTCATCCTCACTGGAAAACAAAAGCAAGCAATATTGTATTAGTTTGTGAGGCACTCTTTTTCATAAATAGCGTGCTAAAAGAAATGCATTGGTGCAATAGCAAGTCCAACAGCTTTCCTTAGTTTTATTCCCAAGGGGTTTTTTATGGGGTTGGGGTGAGGTGGTTTTGGTTCAAGTTTTTTGTTTATTTGGTTTTGGTTTAAGTCAATAAATCCTTAATTGTAAAGATACTATGGACCATGTCTCGTAAAGAAAGACTTCTCGGTAGTGTACTTAGGCAAAATAAGTCTGCTCAGATGAAGGTAAAATACATGAAACCAATTGCAGAAGTTATCTTTTAAAGAACATGGGACATGGAGAATTTAACTTTAGGCAAACTGAGACAGAAACAAAGACAGAATTACAGCAAGTAGCTGAAACATGTATTTCATATAACTCCTTAGCATTTAGCAAAATAGACAGGCACAAGATGAACTCCCCCAAAAACAAGCATAAAAAATGTGGTGGTTTTGTTTTCTTTCGTTTGTTTGTGGTTTTTGTTTGTTTAGTTTGGGTGTGTGTGATTGGGTTTTTTTTGTTTTCCAGTGACAGTCTCACATTTCATTGTCCCCTGGAAAAGAAAGAGAGGTTATCAGTTACAGAATAATAATAGGGATGAAATTGGGGCCATATTGATAGTGACTCTGGCACACCTGGCCAGTTTGGCTTCATTGGAATTTTAATCAGACATTAAATCAAATATATTTTCACCATTTAGAGTTTTTGTACCGTACGCAACTAAAGTTAATTGCACCATTTGGGATGATGCCCAGAAGAGGAAGAAATAAGCTGACCTAATCAAAGCCCTTTTTTTGCCTTCTTTTTTTAAATTATTAATTTAAAAAAAAAAAAAAACCACACACACTATTTTTTCATGTCAAACTTTATATAGCCTGGGCCGAGGAACTTGGGCTGGTGCAGGCAGGTGACAGTGGCAGCACACAGCAGGGCTGTGCAGAGAAACCCCAGCAGAAGCTGTGCCGGGCTGCTGGGGCGCTGGGCTATGTTGGGAAGAGCGGGGGACAGCAGGCACAGCGGGGGCTGCTGAGCATGGTGGCAGTACCAGGGCTCGCTCACGGCCATCCCCCTGCTGCAGTGACCTCCTGTGCAGAAATACCCCACGGAAGAACGTGCCGCTGGGTGGTTTGAGCTGGAGTCTGTCTCCACAGGAGCAGTCACTTGTACAAGCTGCTGCTGCTCTCCCAGGCTGCCTGGCTCACCAGCTGATACACAAGGTATTTAGTTCATGTAATCATGATGCCAGGGAATAAACTCACAAGAACTCCCTCCCAGAGCTGCACACACAAAGCTCATCAGCTACGACTAAGAACAGTCACTGAAAACTGGTCCCAAATGTACTGGGAGCTATTTTAGTGACAAACTTGAGGAGCTGGGGAATTTCCCTGCCAAACCACAGAAGAGATATAGCAGCATTTGACTGAGATACCTCAGACTGCCTCTTCTCTTAACCTTGTCTCCAAAAGAGCTTCTTTGTGTTCTCACCTAGGTTCAAATTTCAGCCCTTCTGCAAAGGACAAAGCCACACAGGCTTCACTGTGGTCATAGTTTGCTCTTCTATTCCAGCAAGTTCCCTACATAGGAGTTAGACCAAAACCCACCTGCTCATTTCTGCCATTTTAGATATTGATACTATTAACTGAAGAACATTTCTTAAGTTTTTCAAACACGCAATAGCACATTACAATCTCAAAATCTGGGCACCCCAAACTCAGCCAGCTTTGTTTCCATGCCCCACATGGCTGCACCAACAAATCTTTTGGGGGTGTAGAGCTCTGACTATTTTACGTAACGGAGGGGAAGAAGGGAAATCAAACACCAAGCTGATGGCCTGGTGCTTAGCTTGCTGCAGATGCAAACCAAATTACACATTTCCAATCCAGCTGCCTTCCTCACAGGTTACACAATTACAGCACACAGCAGCCCATATAGTTCTTTCCCAATCACCAGATGGTCTGAGGTGCTGCTTTTCCCAGCAAACAGGCACAGGTACCAGAGAGGTGTATTTCCAAATTGCAGTAATTTCATTTATGAGCAAAAAGCAAAGATAGAGAGGTAGTATTAAACATAGTATAAGACAAACACATACCCCTTTTAAGAGATTTTTCTAGCCCCCTCATAAATTAGTAGGAAAATTCAAGAAAAAAAAGGCAGGAGGGGAAGAAGGAAACAAATCCAAACAGCCTTGCAGAGAAAGGAAAAGAACAGAATGGAAAAAGAGACTCAGGTCAAAGAAAGCCAATGAAATACTGGACAAGTTAGCTGGTAGTATCCTCCCTGGCCCTGCCTGCTAAGCAAGCATTGCTGATCTAGTGGAGAGATGGGAGAGGCTGAGTGACTCACTGGTGTAGTACCGTTCAACCCTGGAAACACGTTTCTTCCCCCTTCCCAAACAGGGCTCACTCATATACCCTAGAGCCAGTGTACGGCTCCTGGGGAAGTGCTAGAGCAGCAAGTCCTTTGAGGGAAAAGCTTTTGCAGAACTTTACACAATTATGCTAGGAGTCTTCCAAAGCCAGGCACACCCGAAGTTTGGTCTGCAAAGACATTAACTGCATCTCAGAGCAGGCTGAAAAGGCACCTGCAGCAAGCAGATGGCATTGCTGCTGTTCAAGTGTTTGTTTTTTCCCCCACACACACCTGAGGTCACCACATTTCTGAGGCCCTTGTCAGCTCCAGAACCAGGTAAAGTCAGCAAGTGGCAGTTCTAACTGTACAGATGCTTCCAACAATACACACAAGGCCACTGCATGACCCACCTTCAAGGGTTTGCAGGGGTATCCAGGAGGGTGAACTTGCAGACAAAGCTGCACAAGCAGGAGGCAAGCTCATCTCCTGAAGCTCAGTGGCCAGTGACCTCCCTAACACCACCACCCTCACCCAAATCCCTGAGGTACCCAGCTCTCCTTGGGACACCTCTGTCGGAGAACTCATCTTAACTTCCTCTGTGCTACCCTCTTCTCAGTCACTCAAAAATATGGCTTGACAGCCATATACTAGTAACAGTTTTCCAAGGACAAAGCAGGGGAAGTGTATGTGCATACGCAGAGGCCGAGGGGTTCTGCACTGGAGCCTGTTCCTCATCAGCTGCATGTTCTCACTCTACTGAGCATCACATGGTGGAAACAAAGGCAGATTTCTAGCTCTTTCATTACTTCCTTTTACTGTCTTGCTTATCAGCTTTTCTGGCTCTGCTGACAACAGTGCCAATCAGCTTGTAAACAGTTTTAATTCCATTTTCTCCACCCTCAAGCAGCATCAGAGAAAAAGCTTCTAAAGCGATGGGACAGTAATCACTGCACTAGAGGGCAATTGGGAATTGTACAGTGTTGAAAAAGGGAGAACACCTAACTACCAACAGTTTCCTTTTGGCTTTAAGCAAAGCAACACATGCACAGCAGGGAAGATGGGTGGGGAAAGAAGGTGCGGTACCAGGAAACATTTTGGGGGAAATCCTATATGTGGTTTCTTACAAGCTAACAGGAATCTCTGAGATAGTCTAAAGAAATCAGTGTGCGTCACGCCTTTCTGCTTGCAAACCTACCTTTCCTCACGTTCCCTTTTTTGTTTACGAGCATGACGGTCCATCACGCTAGTTTTAGTCCTTGTCTTCTTCCAGGAGTAGTAAAATTTCACCAGGCTGGCTATTGATTTGTCAGGAAGCTGTAAATTAAACATGTATCCTTTTATATGTTTATATGTAAAGTATCCCCAGGAGTTCACACACAATCAGTCTGGTTTTGTCAAGAAACATCTGATCTCTCTGCCTTGGATTCTCTCAAAGGCTCAAGTAATGCAGTTCTGCAGTCTTTCCAAAAATTAGCTGCGGGGGAGTGCTTCGGGTTAGTGCCAACTATTTAGGACATCAAAATCTCTAAGAGCATCTCAGCACGCCTCCATCCACCAGCCAGGTAGCTGTTCCCTTCAGAATAGAGGAACATAGCAAGAGCAAATCCAAAATGAGGCCCTGAAACTGAGATAACAGTTTTAAAAGCCAGCACAGGCATGTGTAAGCAATCACAGTAACTGCAGACTACATCCTAAGCATATCTTTGAAATTTGGTTAAAAAGGCTTATTCACACCATTCACATGAAGAAGTCTATTCAAAGGTCTCAACAAGAGATGTTTTCAAAAGATGAAATGTTACTGTATGCCGACATGAGGATATGGGAAAAACACGAGTCTCAGATTTTTCTATTTGCCGTCTTACACTAATGCCATTGCCCTGCAGCTATGAATGAAAAGTCTGTCTCCAAAAAGCATAAAACTACATTAAGACTAATTCTCTACTTCAGAGGCAGTCTGCATGGATGTTCTTACACAGGACTTCCACAAGGTAGAAGTCCAGACTTGCTGACAAAATATATTTTAGGTAAGTGTCTGATTCAGCTTGGAGGGCAGGACAGGTTGTGAGGAAAACAAAACTGTGAGCAAGAGCCAGATCTCTTATTCAGATACTGCAGTTTAAGCCTTCGCTTGAGATAAACTTGGTTCCCAGACCACAGGTTGACTTTAGGTCCTAATAATGGATGGCACCAGAACTACCAACCTGGCCCACAGGTGCACACAGGCATAAATCTGTCTGTGCTGGCAAAGCACAGCCGCTGTGTCCATGTTGTGGTGCCAGCAGCCATGCAGCAGGCTGGTAAGCTGGAATTAAAGACTTCCATAGAACAAACTCAGGGACAAGGCCGTACGTGACAAACATCAACTTGGCTACAAACACATGCTAAGGGTGCCAAAATATTGGAACCAGCTCCAGTAAATCACGTAACTTACTTTTAGTTCCCTGGCTTTGATTATTTTTCCCCTCAGTTTCAAGCTGCACTGGTGTTAATGGGGCAGCATATAAAACTAACTAACGTGCTCCTGAGCCATTGATTCCTGTCCCCTGCTAAACACAAAGCTTCATGCCATTTAATTCCTCTCACACAGTATGGCTTTTCTGGGAGCAACAGTAAAAAAATATCATTACCTAGGGAACAGTGCATGAGCTTGGCATCCCTGTATTGGAATGCACTTCACTCAGGGACAGAGTCATGCTTCTGCACATAAACTGAAATGAGAATTTCTTGCTTTGGCATTTAACCAAGTGACAGGACAGGCTTTATGTTCTCTCTTCCCCAGGACATTCTCCTCCCATTTTCTTTCCCCCACTACATAAGAACAGAGGAATAAAGAAGGAAACACCTTTACTCTTCAGAAGTTCACAACTCGCCAGTCTATATCAGCTGTCCATAGTGTGTGCAAGCCCCAGCATCTGACCCAAGGGAGTGGGAGACCCTAGGACTCCCAGAACATTTGGAAACAAACACTAGTGAAGGAACATTCAAAGAGGACATGAGGAAAACGAGCCGCCCCCTGCCACCCTTTTGAAAAGGGAGCTGGCGGTTTTGCTTCATACTTAAGCGGCAAGTTGCCTTTTGCTTTTCAGCAGGATCAGCAACATAGACCTTCACATGTGCTTTAAAGAGGCTGAACAGACTGCAGCAGCCTAGGCTCACTTCAAAGGGTCACAACCAACATAACCAGCTCCTGCTGGAACACTGGAGAGGCACTTTACTGAAGGAGAGCAAAGAACAAAGGCTGGTTCCCACCCAGGTGATGAACCACTTAAAGAAACTCTCAAGATATAATTAATGAAAAAATTTTACATCCCATCCTCTCCCTCTTTTGAAATAAAGTTGTACACACCCCGGTAGTTCCCTTTCAGGCTGAAACCTACCCTTGAATTTTTCAATTACAGTTTAAAAAAATATCACTACTAAATGAAAGCAAAGGACTGAATACTTGCAATGATGTATAAACCTCCACCACAGCATCCGCTGACAGTCCCAAATCACATTAAGCACAAACTTCATAGTCAAATAAAATGAATTCCTAAAAAGCAGGCTGTAAGAAAGAAAATCAGCTTTGCAGAGAGATGATCTTTACTTTGTGTGTGGGTGGGCATGTGTGTACAGACCATGCCTGAACTCCAGCTGAGACAAACACTACCATGGCACGCAGGGAACTGACTGAAAACTGTAATTTCCAACCAAAAGAATTGCACAGACAAAGTTTATCTTGAATCTTTAAAGCACTTCAGGAAAACACCTCTACAGAGACTCTGGGGGCAACGTTCTTTCTTTCTATTCACAGGATTATTTTTCCCCTAACATCCCCTTTGGCCTGTTCTCTCCCCAAGAGCATTAGACAGGAGTTCAGCACAATCAGCACTGAAGATGATGGTCCAACCGACTGCTCTGCTTTTCCATTCCTGCGACACCACTTACCATCTGCTGGATCCTGTGAAAGGTTTTCCCATGGAAACTGAAGGCCTGTTCAAACAAGACCTTGTCTTCCACTGTCCACTCATCTGGGAACGGAGTAAAGTTTGGCAGATCTGCCAAAGACTTCTCGATGTTGTGCTTGTGCCAAAACAGCATCCCAAGGGCCTAGAAATAACAAGGACACCAAGGGGACAATTGTAATCACAAGAAACACTACTATATGCATGCTAAGGGAGAGTCACAGCATTTTTCTCAGGCAACACATTAGATAAAGTTAATTCTCAGCTATATCAGACACCTTCCTGTGTGCAAGAGACCTGGAATCTGAACCCCATCCTGACAGGCTGTGAAGACCAACTTAAAATTTATCCAAACCACACAGGTAGTATTGTAATAAGACAGCAACAACAGAAAGGAGGGAGAAGAACACTGAAGAAATTACTCCAATAATACTGATCGTGGTGTGCACAGGAAAGCTAAGCAAAGACTTGGGAAGACTACCCAAAAACCAGGCTGGACTATAAAGAAGCCTCTTACCAGTGAGTGCAACTAGGAGGATGGTCTAGTTGACTGGGGGTTGGTTAGGAGGCTCTTTCTGATGGTGAGGGGGAAAAGAGGGAAAGGATTAGGGAAGACCTGGAAGAAGGAAAGGCAGAGAACATGCACAACCTTGACTTGTTGATAAAGTGTCCCTGGCCTGCAGGAGGAAAAATTCTTGCTTGTTTTGTGCACTTGCTGCACTTCACCACCTGCAAACTGACCTCCTTCCACTGTCCAAGATGCTCGCTCACAGCCACCCCTCTCCCAGGGGTGTGCAGCCCCTGTGCGTTATGACACACCACTAGATCTGGCATGCCAGCCACCACTGCCAGTCATTTTGGGAAGACCTGACTCTGCAGAGCTAAAACCCAGTCTTCTGCAATGGCTGTAAAGTGAAAACAATCTGTAACATGCTGATTAAAACATGAGAGTAACCTGCTTGCCATATGCAAACTCGGCTCTGGTTTCACAGCCACAGTTACCCTCATCTAGTAGTTTCACCCTGGCTGCTCAGAGCTACAAAATCCCTCCGAACTCGGGGTTTCCCCATTATGCTTTGCTATGCAAAAAGCAGTTCCTTTCTGGGATCTTGCTCCCTTGAGATTCTGCAGAGAGCAGGCATACAAATATTAGTGTTATCCAAGATCTCGTCCTGGCCCTCCCAGCCTCTCAGTGCTGCCCAGGCACTCTCTGCTCCTTTTCTCCACCATGCAGAACAAGAAGCAGTCTTGGTTGCAGCACAGTCACTTGAGATGTCACAGCAGCTACTTGTGTCCATCCACTCTGGCAAGCATGAGGTCAAAGAAACTATTCTGCAGTCACGAAGGACTGAGTTTTCTCTCCCCTGCCATTCCCCACAGCTTCAGGTATGAGCTGTACCAAATACCCCTGTGAGAAAGCAAGGGAAAAACAAGGAGAGAGACATTTTGGGAGGGCACGGTAGTGTTAAATACCACCAAGGTGCAGGCAACTGCTGAGAGGACAACTGTTTGCACAAAGCAAAAGGTAAACAAAAAGGTTTTCCTTATCTGCTTGTTTAACAGGAGAGCAGCACTCCTCCTCTGCTCCATGCTGCCCTAGAAGAGCTCTGCACTCATCCACAGGCAAGTACACAGCTTTTCCAGCCTCCTTTGTCCCAGGGCATCAGACAGGGACTGGCAAGAGCACAGCACCCAGCCAGATTTGCTGCAGTGCTCCCAAAAGCCTGGGACTGCCACAGCTCAGCACAACCACCTACTGAAGTTTGCCCACACCAGCTGAAGCATGTTTGCCCTTGACCTGGCGATGCTGCAGGGACTCCCCCCAGCACATCCCCGATTCTCCAGCCATCATCCCACTGCAGCACAGCCAACAACAGGGCGCTCGGCCACAGGCACAGGGAGAGAAAGGACAGAGCTATGGGAGCCACGAGTGGTGCAGATGCAGCCAGCTGGACAGTAAAGCTGCTGCACAGAGGAGTGCCGGTACATGCCCCAGCCACCCTGCCAGACAGCTTGTCCCTCCCATCAACAAACTGGCACGTCTTAGTCTGCAAAGGTAGGTTTTGGGTAGGGGCACAGACAGAAGAACGGGGAATCTCTGCGTGATGACTGTCAGCCAAGCCACCTGCACAGAGGTCCAAAGAGACTGGCTGTCAGGCATGTGTAAGAAAGGGCCACCTTGGCCAGCAAAACCCAGAGACAGTGGCCAAATGCTGAAGCAAGCTGTGACTGGCTTCCAGGGAGTCCATATTGGCTTGTTCAGCTACCCAGCCCACAGCAACCCTGACGATACCTAGTAAGGAGTGTCCCTTGGTGACACAACAAGTCATCCCGATTTGAAAGCTCTGACACTTGTCCCTGTGATACAAAATGAGTACATGCCTTCCAGAGTGATACAAGATAGAACCTCTCCAGTTATTCCTGGAAGTGCCTCGCTTAGCTGTCTAGGAAATCCCAAAGGACGTGGGAACATTAACTCCAGAGTATTATGCGAGAGTGCTAGGGAAGGAATGAGAAATTTTTTACAAGTAGGGACATTTTTACAAGCTGCTCAGCCACTTGACATCCCAGTGTGGCAAGTCCCATAACTTACACACACAGAGGAAGGGAGAAAAACTGGGGAGAAAGACTTGAAGGAATGAGTGGGCGGTCTGCATTTCTGACATTACAATGAATGCAAATCTCTGTTAGCCAAATCTAAATTTTGAAAAACAGAATAATTCAGTGTTTTTTTAAAAATTTGAAAGCTTTGTTTTGATCAGTCTTCACTCTCCAAACAACACTTCTCCACTAAAATAATGAAATCCATTTTTATTACCCTGAGACCATCTCTTTCGGCAAATAAAACCACAATATCCAATACTAGGATAGACGCCTCCCAAGTGAAATGCAAGGTACCATCCTTATTTTCATCGAAGTTTGCAGCCTTTTGGTGTCTTCGTGTACCTTTTATTTCTGTTTCCTGCTCTTAAAAACTATAAACATCAAGTCTGATCATTCCTGGATTTGCTGGAAATTTTGTTGGCTATCTCAACTTCAACATTCTTGTTCTACAAGAAGTCATTTTGAGCATGAGGATCAACCACTGAAAGTTTGACTCAAAGATGACAGCAGGGTCATTTAAATAGAAACCCTTGCCCATTCAAATCGCTGGTTTCTGTGCTCATGGTCTTTACCTAAATAATTTCATACAGTTTCAGGTTTTCACAGAAGCCCTCCGTAGAGACAGCACGTGATTTGCCAATACAGTAAGTCATGAAATTCCCCACCTTCCCTTTCCAGGCAAGGAGAAAACTCCACAGAATTCAGAAAAGGCACAGGTCTACTTGTCTCCCCAGAAAAGTATTGAAATTGATGTTATTTACATGGTGAAGATTAGCACCCAGCCCTAGACCATGTGGAATAAAGGAGAGCTCTGCTCCTCAGATCACTATTTCCGTTCCTTGGCTAACAGCACCGGCTAACCTCATCCACTGCTACCACACCGACATCTGAGGTGCTCATCTAACAAAATACAAAATGATTTTCAGCATGGGTTTAAGGTAATTAACCAGAGATATTGGTTTGCTTCAGAAAAGCATATAATGGTTCAATAGCTCATTAATAACTGCAAAGACATCCATGAAGCAGAGATGAAGCAGTCGACTGGAAACTGCAGTGTAATCAGGCAGCTGTCCAAAGACAAGCCAATCTTTTTAATGTTATTTAGGGGTTCTGAAAGCGTTCAAGACATAGTCACCATAGGAAGCATAACACTCATGTCCAAACTCCACTAGAATTACAATGGTTTTGTTTCTCTTCTTTTCACACTTGATGTGAAACTAGGGATGAACTCCATATCCCTGGGGCACAGGGTACAACTAGGAACAGTCAGGTTTTGGAGAAGTGGGAAAGGAGAAAACAGATGGTACAGAAGGTAAGAAACAGTTCTATGCAGGCACTTTAAGTCATGTTTTAATACTTGCTGAAAAATATTTTAAAAGAAAGTATTCAAACAGTTGTTACCTGCTCCATATTGTATCCATGCTTCTCTTTAGCAATGGCAATATATTCGTCCACTGAAAAACAAAGAGAAGGCATGAGAGCATTTAATATGAATCTCCTCTTCTTCCCAGTCTAAAACCCAGTCCTGCAGTTCTGACTTCAGTCATGGTCATTGCATCCTCCACACATCTCAGAATATTATATACATATAATAACATCATATATCACCAAAACTGTAGACATGAATGACTGTCTCAGCTACCTTTAAAAAAAACAATCCCCCCAAACAGTTGTTTTCTTACCAACAAAACCCCCCAGACACAATCCATATGTTCCAATACTGCCAGACTCCTGGTGTTGCGCAACCACTGCAGATATCTTGGCAATTTTTTCAGCCCTTATGCCTCAGCAGTTTTCATCTTGGACCAAACCCCACCTCTATATATCATTAAGCCCCCACAAGCTCTTAACCTTTACAAAGTGAAGATGTCCAAAGGACTTATATTTTGTATAAATGGGACTAAAACCAATATGTCTCTTTCAGTATGACTGAGCTTGTATTATATCTATCAGCTCCCACTGAGAGGACTAGATCAAAGCACCAGTGGTAGTGTTCTGAAGTCTGTGCCCTTGTGCTTGGTCATTATTAATTAACTCACTGTAATGTTAATGACACCCTTGGAAAAGAACGGAAGCTAAAAGGTGAGACTCCTGCTTCATCTAATGGAGTAGAAGATGCTGGAAGTATTGGTTGTCTTGTAGGATCCCCCAAGGTGTTAGTATCCTGAAAGGCTTAGAACTGATATACAGAGCCAGAATTCTCATTCTTATACAAATTTTGGACTTAAAGATGAGTCACTTAGCAATGAACTCAAAAATCATTTCCCCCTCCTTCTCTGCAGATACCCAGGGAGGGATGCAAATTCCTGTGCTGAGCACTCAACTGATGGGGAGCACACGCATCACCCCACAAGGAAACGGTTCTGTGCGCTCTGCAGCTCAGGAAGCCACATTTCCCACTGTTTGCACCTTAGGATTAACTTCAGCTCTCAAATGTACTTCTCCAATGTTTTTTGTCTTTATCAGAACTCTCACATGGGGTCTTTGGCATCTAATAACACAGCATTTCTTAAAGTCTCTCCTTCAAGCTGGGACACTCCTCAGTTCTTCTTTCAGCTGACCAAACTAAGCAATAAACCCAAAAGTTATTGGGAAAACAGAGGATAGATCAGAAAATGCACAGCAGGAGAGCAACAGCCTCTGATTTTCAGTTTGTCATCAATATAAAGAAATTAAATCTAGGTACTTAGAGTAAACATCACTTCTTACTAGACAATATGAGATTTTATATCAATGCGGTCCTTCATTTGGAAAGGAGATGCATTAGTTAATTTTCAAACAAAGGCGTTGCAAAAAAGGGTTTTGTTAAGTGCCATGAGAACATTAATACAGTCACAAGTTGTGGCAAGAGAAGAGCATGCAGTAAATACAGACAGTTCCACATCAGCAAGGGCACTCCATGAGGTTCTTGCCTTTCCAAGCTCCCACCTGCACACAACAGGCACTCACAAGGGGCTGACGAACCTGTTTGTTGGACCACATCCTAGATGCATTCAGTAGAAGTTTTATTAGCCCTTTGGAGAAAGGTGTAGCCACAGTCACTCATTTGCACCCCAGCAGCACAAATGCATCTGCCTAAATCAACATATTGTTTCTAAGGACCATACTAAACTGGGATGAAAACTATCCCTTCTTGCAAACAACCTTTTCTTGCACAAGGGAAACATAATAAAGTAGTTGTATGGACAGGAGAAGTGACAGAAATTTCCTTTGGCTGAAATCACTGCATTGCCTAATTGAATATCTTGATGGTTACCAAAGGGTAGGAACCTCGGAAATCAGCTAAAAAAAATTGCAAAACCACACCCCAAGGCGAGAACATGATCCAGGAGGACCACACAGAGGAAACAGTGACAGAGAAGGGAACTGCCTCCTCCCCACACACACCGCACAGGGCAGGGAGCATCAGCAGGTTGTGGGCAGAAGAGCGACTTCAGATGCTTCCAGATTTTATAACCACACCAAAAACAAAGGCTGCCTCTAAACCCTAAGTGGAGTATTTTCCTGTACTTCAGCTAACTGTTCTCAGTTTCCTTAGGACAGGTACTGCACATCCAGTGTTACATATTTTGTCTGAGGGGGAGGTGAAGGAAGAAGGAGGGCAAGGAACTGAATTCTCTGAAGTCCAAGGCTGAATTAAGCTCCTGAATGCTAAGTATTGCTGCATTAACTAGCTCGCTTTCACTGTGGAAAGATCTACAGTTCCTGATTTGACTTCAGAATCTTATCCTTTAATAGATACAGAGAAGAGATGAGGTCCTTCTCCTTTCCAGCATATTACATTTCTTATGCCAGATGCTATAAGCAATGAAAACGTATTTCCTTCCCCTTGCTCCCCACCCCCCAAAAAAAATCATTACAGTATTCTCTCTCCTGAGCAAGAACATTAGCAAGGTTCCCCCATATCAATAGTATGTCTTTTGAGTCAATATAGCACAGAGACAACCAGTAGACTTTGAGTGATCAGACACTATGAAAGGAGGTGGAATGCTTTTCTTGCCATAGTGGGATCTGAAACACTTCAATGTTACACCTCATTGTTACAGAGGAGGAAGAGAAAAGAAAAATAAGAAAAAGCTAATAAAGCACTAAACTGCCCAGGAGGAACACACAGTGATGCTCCTGCTATACCCTGAAAGAGTGTTTGTGGATGAAGGAAGAAAGGACAAGGAGTACATCATCGTATTCTACTCTTGGCTTGTTCCCTGCCTGCTTACTGACAATTCAAGCCCATTCTGCTTGTCATTTCTTGGCTAATTGCAGGCTCACTCGTTTTGATGCTTGCACCATCTAAGAGGTATGACAGCCCCTTGAGCAATCTTTCTGATTGCTCTTTCTTTACCATCCCCCTCCATATGAAGTGAGCAAGAAAGAGCAAGACACCAGCTGAATCACAGGATCCCTTTGGTCTCCCATACCAGTAAAGCCTGGAATTGCCATAAGCTTAATGCTTCACATGCCACACCAGATAAATAAGCGCCCTCTTCCATCGCTGCCTCCCCCGTGCACCTCTAGCAAGCCCAGGGCAGCGGGCACGTGAAATTCTGCTCCACTGCGTTTCAGTGGCATTTGGTCACGCTCAGCGTGTAACCCAGCAATCTGTTTAGACATCAGAGTTGAGAGCCAGAGGAGCCTGGGGCGGAGAGCTCTGCTTACACCAGAAGAGACAGTTTGCCAGCACGGCTCTCAGTGGCTTTCCAGAAGAGAGGAAAAGTAGCAAAGCAATCCCATCCCATTTCTCCTAGCATAAGCTACACCACCATGCACTCTTTCTACCAGGGTAAGTTTTCTCCAAACAGGGCAAACAAGAGCATCCTCTCCTCCCCCACCCAACTCACTTCTCTATGCCAGAATGATATTTCAGCACAAACCAGGCCAAAAAGACAACGCTTTAACAGTCGTGTGACACAGGAGATGCATTGCTCCTGTGAAAGCTCTTGTTGCTACTAGAAACCAGATGGGGGGAGGGGCAGAGAATCATAAACTGGTATTTCTTCACCTATTTGGTTACATTGCACTTACATTACTCTTGCACTCATTTTAGCTGTGTGGGGGTGAGCGGGACACCTCTGTCTACCCCACACCCAAAAAGGAGCGAGGACTGGCCCAGAGAGCCCCTTCCAACAGCCAGTCATGCTCAGGAAGGCATAAGTAGCACAAAAGGTGGGGACGCAAAGGGAACAGAGCTCCACATACACGTTGTCACCAGCAAAAAGAAGCAGAGTGTGCAGATGACAAAAACACCTCTCCCGAATACACAAAGTGAGGTCTACAATGAGATGACCAATGACCCTGGGTGTAGCACTAAAACAGCCAAAGAGATGAGGGAAATGGAAGGCAGTGGGAAATGAAGCAAAGAAAGATGCTTCCCCCCCGCCATCCAGAGATGAAAGTTTCTGACCAAAATGGTGCTGTCAGTCCCCTGAATTTTGTAGTCTTGTTTCCAGCTGTCTTTCTCATATACTCTTTTCTTCTGCTAACCATCTTCCTGCAAGAATTCATCACTAGAGACAAAAGAAAGGGGACTCTCTTGGCTGACAGAGGGAAGGAGAGACAAAAGCAAACAACTGCATTGCTGATTTTCAGTCCCGCATCCTAGAACAGTGAATTGAGAGATGTAAAACAGGAGCATTAATTTCAGGGGGTGAGGGAACTCTGAAAAGAGAAATGTCTGAAAGCAATGACTCCCCTTATCACCATTTGATCAGAGTAAATGATGTCTGAGTGGGTCTTCTGGGAGAATTTCTCCCCTGCACCCAAATTGCTTCTTAATGACCCCACAAACATCATATCATATTCAGTGGACTCAGTGACCCCAAGGAGGGTTTGCAGCAGAAATGAGTGTGCTAAAGCCTATAGAAAGCAACAGGAATGCAGAGGTAGAGCTGTTGCTGCAACCTCAGTTCACCCCTATTACTGGGGTACTGCAGGAGCTCTGAACACTTTGCATATTACGTGATGCAATAGCCTGACAGAACAGGGTGAAATAAGGACAAAAGCAGCAGCCTTCACAGCCTCAGTAATGTGCTTCACAGGGTTTGATCAATGCTGGAACCTGTGAGGAATTCTGGATGCTGCTGTATATCTCCCCCTCCCCTTCATCACCCTTAAGAACGGGGCGGGGTGGGGGGGGTGGGGGAAGAAGTCAAAATCCAGAACAAATCAATGTTACATAAAGAAAATAAGCAGCATGGATTAGACACATACATGTGAAATTCTTCCCAATTTCAAAACACAATTACGATAGTACACAAACAACTAAGCACAGTTTTTGCCTTGGTTGTAAAAAAGAGCAGCTGCATTGCTGTCCTGCTGTCCTCACAGCATCAGTGGAACAATCCTGCCACCTCGTGGTCCCAGCACAGGAGAGGAAGCTGCAAAAAGCACAAGAGTTTGGACAACAAGTGTCTAACAAAAGCCAGCTGCAACAGGAGGCAGGGGGGAGTAGGCAGAGATCAAAGCACTTTTTCTGGGGAGAATCACTTAAAGGTTGGACCAGATGATGCTTGTTGTCCCCTTCCAACCTGGTATTCTATGATTCTACGAAAAGAAAATAAAGCCTGCCTATTTAAAAGGGTCTTCTGCCTCTGAAAAGCTGTTTCCTCTTCTTCACAAGATGTGATGTGTGTCAAAGGCAGGAGAGGAGCAGAGAGCCAGAACACAGCCGTGTTTTGTGCCCTGTGCTTCACTCACCTGGGCAGGCATACAGCCCCTTTAACACTGTTTATAGGAACAGAGAGCTCTAGTTACACAGGCACAAAGGCTACTTAAAGATCAGTTCATGCAACTGAAGGCAGAATGGGGCTTAGGTCTCAACCCTGCTGCATATGCAGCAGGTGAGGAAAATGTCTGGATGCAACTGCAAGGCAAAGGAAAACCAACCTTACCTGGAGAAACTTACTTGAACAGGAGCAAGAGAAGATACTCTGTAGCAGGACAGGGTACCTTAAGTCACAGGACCCACAGTATATTCTCAGCCTCCCACCCACTTACTCTCTGCAGCTCAAATTTTATTTGTAAATCTTGTCTACATACCAAGTACCATAGGGTGCCATTGCATTTGAAGTCTCTTTCGGCAGCAGGGCCATGTTAGGCACCCCCAGCCTCCAGCCACCCCTACCCACCTGGGAGCACAAACATTTGCCTGGACCCCCACGGAACCAGACTGGGAAACTGTTTCACCTGAAAACCAACCAACCTCCTCCTGCTGCATTAGGTCCCTCAACCCAGGTGGCAGTGAAGCCATTCAAGCACTGAGCAGTGGTGGTTGAAAGCATGGAGATGCTCTCACATACCAGGAGCGATAGGCCCCTCCTGTTGCCAGCCCAGCACAGCATAAGGACAAGCAGGCAGGCAGGAACAGGCAGGGCTACATGAACTAGCACTGGTGAGGCAAGGGCTGCTCCTGGAACCTGGAAGCCACAGCTTCAGAGGGCAGAAAACAAGGAATAAGAGAGATTTATCCCTTTAAAAGCTCTGATACCTACCAAAAGCTTCCTTTCTCACACAAAGGCAACCAGTCCCCACCCAAGCAGTGTACACTAATAAGTGAGAAAATAAATACTCTAATCCCGCCCCCCCCACACACACTCTTATCATTAGTTGGGGTTTTTTTTAATACTACTCTTTGCATGGCCTGCATCTAAGGGCAAGTCCAAAGTTGAATGTCTACTGATGGTTAAAGACCTGACTCATCTGCCTTAAAATTTTGCTATACTGGTAAGAAAGCTATACAGCAGACACAGGTGTACTGACAAATCTAGCAAAGGCTTTTATATCTTGCCAAAATTACTTTAAACTGTTTGCGAGGAAAGGTCTTTTGCTAGCAGACATTTGTTGCTTTTAAAGCTTTTGCCAACATATGCTCATCCCTAAAGTTGCACCCTCAGCTGACAGATAAAGAAAAGGCTCACCATGGTGTGTTTATGTGTGGGTTAGTGTATTAATGAGAACTATCATAAGGAAAGCCAGCTGGTTGATGCTCTCTTGCTCTCCAATGCTGCTGCTGTTTCCCCTCAAAAAGGCCATGTGGATGCCCATTGTAAAGACATCCATGGAGGACCCTCTGGGAAGCAAGACAGCTTCTTACATGTCCATCACATTTAACCTTTACTCAGCACTTGATATTGGTTTGAAGCCCATACATGAACATAACAGTACTTAAAAGGGGCCTAACAAGAAAGATGGGGACAGACCTTTTAGCAGGACCTGTTGTGACAGGTCAAGGGGTAACAGTTTTAAACTAAAGGAGAAGAAATTTTGGCTAGACATCAAATTTTTTTACAGTGAGGGTGGTAAAACACTGGCCCAGGTTGCCCAGAGAGGTGGTAGATGCCCCATCTCGGGAAACATTCAAGGCCAGGCTGAACGGGGCTCTGAGCAACCTGATCTGGTTGAAGATGCTTGTTGCAGGGGGTTGGACTGGATGAGCTTTGAAGGTCACTTCCAACCCAAACTGTTCCACAATTCTCTGATAAATCCAGCACACAGTAGCTTCTGGCAGAAAGGGAATACTCATTCCCACATATGACCTTCCAAGACACAGACAGGAAGCCACAGACAGGATAAACGCACAGAATACACGCCCAAACAACAAAGTGAGTTTACAGCACAACAGCTCTTTACATTATTCAGCACAGCGCTCTCAATTCAGTCCAAGGAGCCCTAAAGCCAGATTTATTCTGCTGTCAAACCATGGCTTGAGTTAACTCTGACAGGTTATAGCCTCGGATTATATACTTCAACTACAGGCAGCAACATGCCCAAGCAATGCAAGTAGCAACATTATCAATACAGTTGTGACAAGGGGTAGAATATATATTAAAAAAAAAAAAAACTTGATGAGATGTTTCACAGCAGGAGATGGTAACCTGGATGAGAACAAACCTCCCTCAGGCAGATTTTCTTACAGATTTTTTTTTTTTTATTGCTCTCCTTGAGAATGCCTGATCCAGTGCATCCTTTCCAAAAGCCAGATTCACTAATTCAAAAAACCACAGTTTGACACACATTGATATCAGAGTCAGCATGGGAGACCCGACATTCTGACTACTAGCAGTCTTATACGAGGCTTTGGTACTCTACCTCGGAACATTCTCAGCTTTTCATACATGTCATGCTATATACGCTGAAATTCTTGGTCCGTAAAATAGCACAGACCACCATAAAGCTTGGTCAAGCAACCTGCTGCCAACCAGCTTCAAAATACACTAAGGAATATCCAGACTCCAAGCCCTGTAAAGAGGGTGAAGCCTTCCACAAGGCCCATTTTCCACCTTCCACAAGATTCTGAAAGCTCCTGTCTAAACCCAGAACTGTTATATTCCCTGTTGTAGTAGGAATACAAACTAATAAAAGCACTGTATCAGAGCCAGGCTTCCTAAACAGCATGGGTAACTCCACTACTCCACGACACAGGGTCTTTGTGCAGGATAAGGGCACACACACAAGAGGCATGTGGGAGCAGAAAAGCCCTCAGGTTAAATTACAGCTCATTATTATTGTAACTGATAATAAAGCCAGTGACAAAAGCATAGAAGCCATGCTGACCCTCTTTATAATTGACAGAAAAGCAAAAGAAGTGACCAGTTTGGCCCCTAGCTACCTCCTGGAAGGATGTCACTTGGGCAGAAAGGAAGCATCAGGCAAGCCAGCAGGCAGCAAAGGAAGGAGACGAGTCGGAGTCAGGCAGAGGAGCTGCCCTCAGCAGATGTGCCAAGAGTCAGGAGCTGTCACAGATGAGAGAGACAGACAGACAGCCTCCAGCTGTAATCACCCACATCCAGCTCCTCAGCAGCTGCCACAGGAGAACCCCCTGATCCTGAATGGCGAGTGGGTCAGGTCACAAAAGCACCACTTGCTATTTCAGTTATTTCTTGCAGCCAACCCACTCACTTCCAAGCCCAGCTGTATGAGTAACATAATAGTCTCAGCAACTCAGGCAGCCTCTGCACTTGTGAATAAGTTACACGAAATTTGTTTCCAGCAAAATCAGATGAACAATGATAGGGACTAAATGGAGGCAGCTTTATGTTGGAGAGGAACTAATCCTTCAGTTGTATTTTCTGAAGTATTACCAAGATGCTTTTGTTGCTTCTACATCTACAGTTAAAAACCTATTTTCAGATCTTTGGGGCTGTTCCCCTTCTGAGAAGGCAAGGGCCTCTCCACAACTGCACTCATTGTACTACTGCACATGGGTACTAAGAATGAAAAAAATAGGTCTCCAACTTGCTTTGAAAGACTCCATTTTCCTCACTTTCACATCAGCTGGATGTGAACAAGTTAGTGGGAAGCAGAACAGAGACAGGACAAAGACTTCCAGTGCACAGAGTACAGCACAGCCTAAAGGGAACAGCTTATCTCAAGAGCAGCCGTGGCTCTGCCCCTGCTGTCCGCCCCAGCCCTCTCCTCAAGCCTCCTGCAAGAACAGTTTGGTTGCTTGATTCAGCAGCTGCTTAACCACTTAATAAGGTAGGCCATAAACTAAGGCAACATAAACAAGCACGTACTGCAGGTTTAGGTGCAGTTGTTAATGAAATTTGTAGTACCTTACCTCACACAACATGAGATCCTGGACAATAAACAGGTTTAGGTGAAAAGCCCTTTCTCCACCAGAGATCAGAAGCTACCTACAGACAAACTCATAGGGATTACTCCACTGTAGGCAGGCACTAACACTCAACACATCCATTCTTGAACTTGCTTCCTTCCTACAAGTCTGAAACCAAAGAAATGCAAAGAAGTGTTTCTGACCCCGCCAAGCAATCTATGCAGAAAGACAGCAAGCTTACACAGCCAGATCATGGACAGTATAATCTCCATAGTAGACTCAAAACAGAAGTATTAGTGTTATGTTGACAGATATTAAGGTATTTGAAAATACACTAAACTAAGTCAATTTAGAAAAAGTCAAGTTACAGACCCACACAGCACATGCTGAAACACTGATTACATATAGGCCTTCAGCCTTCAAAGCTGATCCTAAGAGACTGAGTGGAAAAGTCTACAATAAACCAATGTCACTAACTAGATCCTGGAGCATCAGTGGCAGGTGGTCACACTTTTAAAGCCAAGATTTAGAAGCCCAGTCCTCACTGAGAAGTTATTACACTTTACTACTGATGTTTGCAATGCTAGAAAATTCACCACTACCCTATCGTAATATGAATCTGCATGAGAAGCACATGATGGGGCAAGTAACTTAACATGGAGTGCACAAATAAGAGTACAGGAAAAATAATTAGCAGGAGTGGTTCCTAGAATAATTAGAGCATATAATCCCACAGCAAACACATTATGGTGAGGGAAGCTCTGGCACACATCCTTGAGAAAGCCTAGCTGCTCTGCCTTCTGCACTAGCACCTCTGTAAAGGTCACACTCAGCAGCATATGAACTCAGCAAGCAGTTATGACCGTGACCTCTCTGAGCATGCCTCAGTGGAGAACACAGCACACAAGAGCTCCTCCCTGCCTGTTCACAGCTCCCATCACATCCCTATAAACATGCTCCCCATTGGTGCTGACTAACATTGCTGTAAGGAGAGAAAAAAAAAGTTACTCTCCAATTCCTTCCCTTCTTATTCTTCCCCTCACAGCTACAGTAAGAGACATGTGGTCAGGGGAAAAAAAAGGCCTAGTCCTCTGAAACACTTTGAGTCTGTTGTTCCCAGCAAGACCAGAGCACGCTCAGTCCGTTCATCCCAGGGCTGGCTCCAAGCAGCACGGTGTAGCTGCAGCCTGCTAGTTCTCGTCATACTGGTCCTACAACTCACACAGCGCCTATCGGGCTGGCTAAGTCTGCTCCCAGACATGTTGCAGATCAAGGCTCGCTGCCAGGGTAACTCTTAACACGGCTATCATCACTCCATTACATTCACATCATCCTGTCTCTAAACTCCTCTCAGGAGAAAAGCTCTTTCCCAGCGCCAGCGTTAGTTCAGTCCCCGCAGCAGCAAGGTAGTGGCAGACGGCATTTTCAAACTGGGTCATCTCGACATGGTCGGAGATGGCCTGTTCCGCGCTGCAGTAAAAAGGAGGAACAAACAGGTGGCAGGAGAGAACAAGGCACACACAGGGAAATTCGTGACTGTCATCCGTCAATCCCATCTGCCCCCCACACTTCCAGCACAGCAGCAAAAATTCCGCCAGGATAACACAGCTGCCTAAGATATTCTTTTCCTGGATACTCTCTAGTACATTCTCTCCTTCAGGTTGCTTGTGGGTTGTTTGGGTTTTGGTATGGTTTGTTTTTGTTAAAAAAGCAACACAGACACCAACACAATCCACTGTACCTTGGGTGAAATCCATCCCAAACACACACCCTAGTCCTTTCAAACCAAATTGCTTTCCCAGCTCCAATACAAACCACTGCTGTGAAAGGGTTAAAACCTCATCTTAATTTAAATATGCATTCAGGATCCAGAAATATCAACCTGCAGCAATAATGATGAAAGAGCTGCTGTGAGATTTCCACACAGTATTGCAACAGCAACGAGCACAGCAGATGACAAAGGGGAAACTGCAGCTAAGTTTGAAGCAACTCAGCCATTTCTGGGATACACCCATTGCCTTTGAAGCTTCGTATCTTCTTTTTGCTGCCCACAATATTGCTACTATAAGCATCAAAAGTTGCTTCAGCTAAAATGAAAAAATGCATCACTTCATCTTCTGAGCATTTTTTGAAGTGCAGCAACAGCAGCTGCTTGGAGAAGTGGCCATAACTATATTATTTCTACAGCTAAACTCAAACAGAATCTTAAATTAAACACCAGTTCTCTCATTTCTAAATTCAGAGAGTTGTATTCTTCAGCTACTGTATTTGCCTCCAAGCTTCACAGCTGCCAGTTTCACTGCAGAACATGGAATTTGGATTAGGGATAAACATAAACCCAATTCTTCTTTTCCATTAATCCTTTTTGCTGTCACTTGGACAGCCAACAAACTGGTATTTCTAGGAAAGGAGCACATACAAACAGCGAGATCATGAGGTGCTGTTTTCTGGTTGGTTTTGGGGTTTTTCTTGGTTTGGTTTGGTTTCCTATCCTCACTTGGGTGACTAAAAGCACACACCTAGCTTCACAGAATTATAACCCCTAAAGTACACCTCTCAAAACCTGAAAGTCTAGACTTACCTGGCACCTATTTAAGGCTAACACTATACAAAACCAAACAAACAACAACAAAAAACACCACAAAAAACCACAACACTAACAAAAAACAAACCCACACCTCAACAAAAACACTCAGACACAAACAAGCAGAAAAATTCCAAGCAAGAAAAGCACAATACATAATACATACACTCCATCTTCCAAAACTCCCACAGCAGTTAAGTCACAAAAAAAAAAAAGAAAAGTATGATCTCAGCTAAGAGTTGAACACTACTCCTCTCTCTGGTGGTAAAGCCTAAGCAGCTCCCACTGTCCCATCCCTGCCCACAGCTGCTGCACTCTGAGCGCCAACACAACCTTTCACAAGGTTGTGTTATAAACCACGTCACAGAAACGACAGGGAGGGAAGAGGTGACCAAAAATAAAAACACAATTCCAATTGTTTCAAGGATCCTGCTTACAGCATGATGGAGAGGAGGGACCTAAAAAGCAGCTTTGCTGATGCTCAATACACACTGGGGTACATCCTCTCCCCCACTGCTACTGCCCAGGCACGGGTGCCTGTGCACCAGGGAGGGGTGGCTCTCATGTACCTCTGAAGCACTAATCCCTTCCAGTTTAAAAGCATCCTTTTAAACATGGGCTTCATTTTCTAAAAGGGAGATTTTAAGATCAACACTCTCTCCCACTTGTGGTTTTCCACTCACAATTTTTTATTGCTACGGCACCATACTGATGATGATAGATGGAGTTGTATGCCCACAGAATTCACAGGCCAAAATAAGTGCTGAAGGGGAAAGGATATGCTCAAGCAAACGCCCTTCTTAAAACAGCTATGGCTCAGCTACACACTGAAAACAGAGACTTGCCACACAGAGCATGATCAGACACACTCAGCAACCTGAGAAGACCTTTTCCTGTCTTCTACTCTACCAGTCATTTTAAGTTAGAAAATTCAAAGGTGATTTCCAAGCTTGTTTAACATCCCCTTTAAAAGAGAAAACAAAGAATAATCATAGCCTGTTCTATGCAAAGATCATCCCTTGAACCATTATACAGCTAGAGGCAGACTCTAGCCACTTAAACCTGAAATTTGCCCTCAGAAATGTTGGGATTCACCTCACCTTCATGACAGAGGACAACTACCAAAAGTCATTCCCACCCAAAGGCAGCAGTTGACACACTCAAGACCAGGACACACTTACAGACTTGGTTGGGACATAGGCTTTTGAGATCTTGAATGCCAACTCATAGTTTCTTAGGGTGGAGCACCACTGTTCCACACTCCCAAACCGTTACCTAGCCTGTGGCACAGTCAACTCAACCTTGCCCATCCAGACACCACAGGGTTAATATCCTTAGTAACCACAGCAACCAGCACTTCTTCCTCCATCTGAGCCTCAGCTGGCACATTGCTGCCTTCCCAGCATCAGGTTTTGCAGCACATTTAGGGACCCTTCCCATGGGGTTTGGCCAAGCACATCACGAGGATGTTGGAGCAGTCACTGCTTTACCTAATTCTGGCATTCCTGTGTCCCCATGTCCCCTGGGCACTTCTACCTCCCCCTCTGTAGGGAGAAGGAGGCTGTCTCAGTTCTCTCCAAGTGCACCAAAGCGTACATAACAGAGCAGGGAGCCAGCTGCAGCCTTGCAGGAAGAGATGCCACAGGGTAACAGAGGGAAGAACTGGTGAGCATCCAAATTTGGCACACCAATCAACCATCAGGTCAAACAGAAGCAGCACTGCAAGACCAGAGGACACTGCTGCAGTCCACAAGCCACTGTCCCATAGGTAACGGGGACAGCACCTATCTTCTCAGTGACAGCCCATAAATCCACTGGAGATGCCCACCATGACATCAGTGAGAAATGAACTCCCATCTAGCAGCCACGTGTGTTCTGTTAGGAAAAGAAAAATGACTTTCAAAACAGAGCTTATCACTAGCAAAACAATACATCTTCCTCCTCTTGTAGTTCACCTTTGAACTGCAGATGCATAAAAGCAATCAGCACATCCCATCCTCCCGCCTGGTTCCCATCCCTCGCTCCTGGGCAGCTGCACCATGCCAGCACTTGCTCATTGCTAAGCAAACCCAATGTCATTTTTATGGTTCCACCCATTGGCGTACTTGGCACAGAGACACACTGCTGGTTTATTAATAGCTTCATGCTGGCCCAGCTCTATCCTGTGCAAGATTTCCACAGCATCATTACAATGCATTTTTCACTATTTGCCCCCCCACCTTTCCCACCTGCCACTAAGGAGAGCAGATACCTGTTCTCCACCTAGCTGTTCCCACTCCTCAACGTCACCTTGCTCAAGACCTCACTCCTCCTGCTCTGTCTCCTTCCCCACCCATCATGACAGTGCCCCAGCACAGCCAGAACAGTTGCCCTCTGTGGCACCATGTCCTCAGAGTGTCTCTCAGGAGTGTCACTTTAAGAGCAAGCCCTTTGTAAGAGGTGCGACACCAGCCACAGAACACAGGGTATTTGAAGCAGAGCTGGAAGGGGAGCACTGTTATTTTAAGTCCAAATGTTCACTTACTGGACAGTGAAATTTCTTTCTTCAAAAAAAGGCTAACTTTGTGAACTACTCACTAATGGTGGCAACTGCTATGCAAGTGATCCCTCAAAGGCAAAAGTCTGGAAGTAGATATGGAACATGCTGGCAGCTGCCCACTTTGGTATATGAGCAAGTCAATCAGAGCTTTGTACCCAGGATTAATGGTTAACAAGGCACAGGATAAAAAAAAGTGATCAGTGTGCCAATGCATACTTTTGTTTTAGTCTTCTCTACCACATCCATCATTTCATGGCACCCAGGCAAAAGGCTTCTCCAACATGATTAAAACATTGCTCCAGCATGTAAGGTGCATGGGACCCAAACAAACTTTAACTAACCGTATGAGCCTAGAGCATCAGGTATGCAGATACCCACAAGGTTTTGGCTGGAACACTGGTCTTTCCAGGACTCATTTCAGCAGCTTATAGAGGACCCTCCAATAACCTCTGCCAGTTTGGTCAGCCCCATCAGCGTGCATTACCCTGAGCATCCTCACAGATTTGCTCATCGTGTTTTGTAGCACAGATTCACCTTTACTGGAGGCGGCTTCCAAGAGCTCCACTGATTACATAGAACTATCCTGCTCACAAGAGTTCCCAGTTCACCCCGGGCAGAGAGCTAACTGGTGCTACGCTAATTTCTGTTTTCATGTTGAGCCACAGTCACAGGAACAGAGAAGAGTGCTATGACTTGAAAAGAGTTCACCACAAGAACAGGCACGGGATGGATTAAAGGCTTTGGAGTACAAATGAAAGTAACCAGACACAGGTACCAACATGCTGCTGATTGGAAGGATTTGTTCACTCACACCTCAGCCTGAACAGCAAAATTAAGAATGGATGTGCTAGCCAGGGTTCATAGTACTTGCAGCCCAAGGGGCTACATCAACCTCCCAGAGACCACAGCTCTTCCTGCTTGCCATTTCACACTGCCAATGATTCCCCCCACCGAGGATAACACACACACCACACAATTCACGGTTTAAAAAGGCATCAAGAAACAGAGAATCCATCACTTCCCTGGATAACTTCCAATAGTCAATCATAAAAAAACTAAACACACTCAGGCATCTCATTTCAGTCCACGTGGACTTATTGTGCAGCCACTTATTTGTATTACATGTCTCTTATTATGTCAAAATTTCCCTTTGAGAAAATAATTGACAATAGTCCCCTTTCAGTCTCTCTTCAGTAAGCTAAACAGATGGAGTTTGCTTCATCTCCAGTTTCCAAAATGTTTCAGTAGCTCTTGTCTCAATCCTTTTCTCAGTTTTTCAACACTAAAGCCACTATTCTGAGGTTCATTTCCATGAACACCGCTAAGTGCAGGGGCAGTAAAGCATTCCAGTGACTCTCTCTCTCTTTTTACACTCCCATCCATTGAGTCACACAGGACACCAGGAAGCTTTGTCAAATTATCTGCCCACTATGTCCCCAAAATTGCTCTCCAAGCCACTTCATTCCAAACACCAGCCTTGATGCAGAAGATAAAGCCAGAGCTTTCAGTACCAAGATTCAGAAGCCTGCACTTGGGTCATTAAGAGCCCATTGCGCTGGCATCAGTTCAAGTTAGGACAAGACCCAAAGCACTCTACAAGACTATCAGTAGCATCCATTTTATTTACTGTCCTGCCAGTCTGTGGTTCATCCTCAATTTCTCTCCAAAGCAATTCTGTATCAATTCCCATACCACTGATAGAAATGTTGATCATCAACAATTCTCTTACACATCTCCAGGGACCCCATTTAATTATGATTCACTGTCAACAATGCCAAGACTTGTCAGTGAACTTGAGAGTAGCTGAAGAGACCTCTTGTCCCCTGATGTTTGTTCTTCATAAACCATAAAACAGATTAGAGAACTCTGCCTGTAATACATTTAGTAAGTACTGGTACTTTGGAGGAGGTTCCTGTCTTTTGAAAGGAAGGGGGATTGAATCAGGTTCCCATGTAGTAGCAAATCAATGCCTAACAGCTTGCTGAATACATTAGAGCCATAAAGTTATTTCTACCGATCAATCAGTTTCTAGTCTCAAAAAGAACAAAAGCAGCTACCTTCAGCAGGATTACTTTCTTACAGTTCATTTTTAAGTAATGCCACGTAGAGACAGGAATAACTGATATCTTTTGGTAGTGTCAGCTCAAACTGACACAAGACAAATCAATGACCAACCAGCCCACTCTTACCCTGTTCTCATTCCCAGCACAGCTGCCCTCTCCCCATCTGCTGGAGCTTTCCTGTCACCCCAAGGTCCCCTCAGCCACCTCTTCCAATGCTCCTTTGTTTTGCTGGATTTTGTTTCGGTTTGGGTTTGTTTGTTTTTTGTTGGTTTTTTTTTGTTTGTTTGTTTGTTTTGTTTGGTTTGGTTTTTTTTTTACTACTACTAGATGCTCCATTTCGCAACTCCGTCCCTCTATATTGATGAGGCATTTGGGAGATATTCTGTGTGTCATGTATGGCACAAGAGCACCTCATTTCTCTACCCTAAATACCATATGAAATATTTATTTTTTTTTCCTGTTTCTTTTTTGGAAGGTGAAATCACAAATGAGCCTACACTCACTAGATTTTTGAATCTTATGAGAAATTTCTTCTTGCCCTCTTGTAATATTCATATTGTTTTCCCTAACTTATTTATTGTACCAGCAAGAGTCAACTGCTACCTAGTTTTTATTTAACGATGCCATACCACAGTTTTAATTACTTCTTAGGTTCATGATATTATATCCTTCTTATGCTCTATACTATCCTTGTATATTTTTGTGCCAACTGCCACAGAATATTTGGGCACAGATTACTTTATTAAATTCCACGTATCTTCACTCCTTTTTCTTCTGCATTCTCTCTTCCCTGTTCAAGAAACCTGTTTCCTATCAGGCACAAGTTAAATGTTTCAAAGCTGAGCCAGAATTCAAAAGACTCTCAGACTCAGGAAGCAGCTACAAGAATCCCATGTCACAGATGACCCATGAGCAGTCATGCCTTTTGGTGGAGGCAACAATTTCTTCCTTTCATATCTTTTTAGAGTTTCTAGCTGTGGATAAACATCAAATATATGTCTGTCCTCATCAGTCTTATTTAGTTCACCATACAACCACCAGCAGGGAGCAAAGAAACCACTGGTAGGACAGAAGGCAGACAATCCTTGGAAAGCCCTTTTTAACTGCAGTAATTTAAGGGGCAACTTGCTCAGTGGAACAAATGTCCCAGGGCAGAGCCCAGCCCTTTCATGACAGAGCCAGTTTGTGCACAATTTCTGCTGCTTTAATTTGTGTCTTGTGATGTGTCTCAGCTCTTGGGTCTGGGGCAAAACCAGGTATTAACTCCACAGTGCCACCACAACTGCAGAGGAACAGGAATGCAAGATTCTTATTCTTGGTCCCAGAATCAGAAAGGAGAAAAAAAAGTACAAACAAAGTCAAAAATAGCTCTGTTCAGCTCCCTCCCCCAAAAGCACTTAGGTGTAGTTACTGCATTCAAGCAGCAGCCCTTTAATCAAGGAGTCCTACTTATTCATGAGGAGAACTGTAGCTAGACAAACCTTTCAAACACTAGTTCTGCCATCTGGCAGCAGCACAGAGACTTGTTCCCAGACACACACAGAGTGTTGGTAATTGCCCTCACGTGGAATTCCAAGGCACTGCAATTGTTCTGGCATTTAAACCTCCATGGGCTCCAGATGTGGATTTTATTGTGTCTTTGTGGAAAGAAAAGGTACTACTAATTACCATATATTCTTCACCCCCCAAATACTTTTCATTTTGCTCTCCCCAGTTATTTCTGTCATCTTCTACAGCACCAGCAGCAGAAAAGCAGATTGTGTAGGCCCATGGATAAGTATCTGAAAGAATTCATACTAAGGAAGAAAGTATGTCACATTTCTCCTGGTTTCCCTGCCTCCGTGGATTCGATGCTCTGAGCAGCTGCCCAGTGGGAAACAAAGTTCTTCTGGGGATTGCTTTGTAGGCTTTTCTTCTTTCCGATGTTTAAATTAATTTCAGATCATAATTCAGATCAGGTCACAGAGATAACCTCTCTACTGAAAGTGGCAACTTTGCATTCTTGTAGTGATATACGTAAGGGAAAGGGGGAATAAAAGTATTTGAAAATACTTACATTTTGCTTCAGACAGATTCTGGTTAGGTGACCAGACCAGCATGCCGAGATTCTCTCTCTCCTGACTTCGCCGTGCAAGTTTGGCTTAAGAGAAAACAGATACAAACCAAGTTACAGAGAAAGTAATTTCAGATGCAAAATGGATACAAAAGTCACTTACCACATATCTGGAGCTTTTAATCAAGATACAAAACCCATCTGCAGAGTTAAAACCCCATCTTCACAATCAGACCTAAGGCTTTTCCTTGTTTATTCAACGCATCACCCCTATATAACATGACAGATACCGCACACTCAGTCTTTCATGCAGTACACTAAGTAGCATACGTTGGACCTAAATTAAAAGTTAATTAATGTTTCTCTTCCAGTATACTTGATTATTTTTCTTCCAGCCATCATTAAATGTAAAAGGGAGGAGCTAGGCTCAAGCAGCAGGCTCTAATCCCTTGACATCATGAGACCGTACTGTGCAGCTAGATTAACGCTTTATAGGGTAGACGTATACATGAACCTCCTGGGTTTCACTTCTGAGCACCTCCTCTCCTGCCCCAGCAACCCTTCTGCACCTCCATTCCCAGACAGACAGGAATGCCCACCAAGGTGACACCAGGTTCCCCCAGGTCAGAATCAGGTCGTCTGCTCAACCCCTCCAGAGAAATTCTTATGCATTCCCTCCCACGCTGGGTACATGCACCCACATTCAGAAACCAGGTCTGTTTCTAACCAACTTAACACCTGGTTGGCATGAGAGCTCTGAAAGTCTGACATGAAGAACCACAGCTGCATGTAGTTTGAAAGAGCAACCCTAAGCTACATTTCAACTCCTAGTTCTTGTGAATCTGCTGTTGTTCAGTCACAAGCAGTCAAAAGAGAAGAAGAGAAAAACTTGCTCCGTTGAGTCAGCACAAGCACAGCCAGCTCAACCACCCGCCCTGGCTGAGGGAAACTTGCAGGTCTTGTTATGAACAAGTGCCTGCAGTGCTACTTCCACTGCAAAACGTCACGTAGCACTGACATTTTATGCAATATTTCAACACAATGTTATTTTCTCGGTGCTGTGCTATTAAGACATATAACCACCACTTGATGACGCATTAAAAAAAATCCACTAACACAGAGGATGCAATGCCAGGACGGTGCCTTATGGCACAGGGGTTGAAATCAGAACATGATCTGCTCATGTGTCCCTGCTGCAGCAGGAGGCCTGGCAGCACCCAGCCCCTGCTCATCTGAGCACAGCATAAAGTTTACTAATTACAATGCTATGAACACTTATGGTTTCACCATTTTCAACCCGAAATCCACTCAGCTAAGAACAGTCAGGGTTGAGATGATGAAAACATTGTAATATTAAATTTAAAACACAAATAGCACGTATTAAAAATAATTAGTTGCCAGCAACATATTTACACTGAACTTTTTCTTAACTGCCCAAACATTAGTTTACATTGTTTCTCTTTTCTTGCCACAATAAAACAGAAAGTTTATTTTCATTACTAATTTCTGGATTTTCATGACAAACACCACGATTATCTTTCACACAGTTTTTTTCTTTTAACGGTCAGCAACCACACATACAAGATAGTTTGTGCACTGTGCATGTTCAATATTTCCTATGCAAGGCAGAAAAACAGGAATGAGAAAAGACAACAACAGCCTCTGGTGGCGAGAGACGGGGGTGGAGTCCAGATATGTACAAAGAACATGAAGGGTGTCTGAATTTATCATTGTAATACTGAATTTAAAATTATAACTTCACCAAAAACAAACAGAAAAAACCCACCAAAACAGTCTTGAAACATTGGTGATAAAATTTTACTTTGTCCCTAATTTCAAGTCTGCATCATGAATGCCAAAGGCAACCTTAACCTTCCCCTCTTATCAGCTTCTGCCCCTTGCTCTCCCTACACCACAGTCTGTCCAAATAAAAACTAGTGTAGAGTTCAAAACATGGAAAGAAAAAAAGTCTCTCTCCTCGCTTTGCATTGCACTGAAAAGCACGTCTCATCCCATAAAAATATACAGAAATCATCATCAGGTCTCCAGGAGGTCAAACACTTTGCACCCAAATCCCAACGCACCTCCCCACCCCCCGTAACCCACTGTAGTTCATGAGCCTGATGCCCAAATTCTGCCAACAAGGCTTAACACAAGGCATATCATCAGCCTGGCTTTACCACAGACTCATTCACTGAACTGGCAAAACCCACCTAACTCAGGAAAAGGGCAAAGTTTTCCCCTAGTTTCGCAGGCTGAACATCCTCCCTGACACAGCAGGTGGACATCCCAGCCCAGCTGTCCCATTCTAGAGAACACTGCCAGCCCAGCTCATCACAGGAAAGTGATGTTTCACCTCCCCAGTTAAAACCCCAAGTTACACTTTAGGTCAAAGGCAGTGCCTCAGGTCAGGAGTTTCCTACCTTCCAGCCCCAAATCTTCTCCCTAAGAGCCTGGAAAAAAACAACTCCCTGCGTCTCACACCCAGAACCAGAATCCCCTGCAGACGCTGGACTTCATGCAATCCCCAGGACCCCCTTTTTGCGCAATTCTCACAGCCCAGCTTCTTCCCCTCTGCCTTTCTCCAGCCTCTTGGTAGCAACCATGAGCCAAGTTACATTGCACTTGTAAGTGGGTGTGAAGTAGCAGCCCTGGTATTCCCACATCTCTCCTGCCCTGCCTCTCCACCCAAGCCCATGCGCATCCACCCTCAGGAGAGGCAGAGGCCAGTGCAAGGCAAGCTCTAAGGGTCAGTTAAAATTCTCTGCTGAGGACAGAAACAGCTACAAAGGCCAACACACATAGAAAGGTTGGGATCCTCAAATATCCGCACAGGCAGAAACTCCCTCCCTAATATCACCAGTGACTTAGCCTGTGACCCAGCTACTCCACCTTCCAGCACCACATCCTCCACATCACCCCTTCTCCAGCCCACAGACCCACATTTACCATCCCTCATAAGCAAGGCAGACACCACAGGCATTCTTCCAAGTCCAGCGTTGACCACATCACAAATACACCCAGCACAAGTATTCTTGCTACATGACATTAGCAAGGAAGAGCTGAAGAGCTTGCTCCGAATATGGGAGCACATTGGAATAGTTATTTCAGAGCAACAGCCATGGGAGGAGAAGAGGCTTATAGCAGAGTGGTTAGTGCATTCCTTCCCTGCACCACTCCAAGCACAGCTGCAAGGCTCACCAACACAAGGGAATTCTTTTCCCAGTCCCTGCTTCTGGACAAAGGATACCAGGGTGAATTCAAACACACTGCACTTCAGTGGCAAAGCTAAAAAGTTAATTCAGTTTAACCCAATATGTGTTTCATATAAAAATAGCCATGTAAGGAAGACAAGGGTCACTCTGTTTTAGGGGAACAGATCAATTTAGGATCAATGGGGTTTGCTTGTTCAAATAACTGCAGTTTAACCAGTGCAGCTTGTGTTTAGAGAAGCTGTATATTGGCATATAAGATCAACTGACATTTTGGTTAATCCCGCACTTTCATCTGGGCTACTCACCAGGTATTTGTAGTCTTAGCCATAGCCATTAGCTCCCCGTTCCAGCTGTTGTGGGAGCAAACACTGTTACCACTTTGCCACTGCTGACTCTCCTCTCTGTCCCATGTCTGGGAAGAATCATGGATGCTTCCTCCAACCCCAAGAAAAAGACCCTCTATTACAAGTAGCATCCCTGAAACTCAGTTCTAGTGCCAGAATTCACAGGGGATGCAAGTTCCCACTGCCTTTACTCAAGCAGATGTACAGGCCCAACCAGACATCCTATAGTGTTGCCTCTTTTACAGTACTTCCCATTCCTCTCTCTTCCCTCATCCTCTAGATGCACCCATATCCAACGAACCATATGCTGAAACACAGGAGGGAACTGCTCTAAGTTAAAACTCACTCTGTAAACAAAAGTTTACTTTTCAAGTTGGTGCCATTTACAGATCTAGTTTACTGCCCAAGCCCAAACACAGTTCAACTGGCACAAGGGAAGAGATAAGCCAGGGTAGAATATCCACAAGCCAACAGTATCCTAAAAAAAAAAAAAAGAAAAAGCTGCGGGGGCTTCCCCCCCCCAGAGCTGAAGGCATATCTCAACACCAGCATGTGGTTGACCATACTGTGTGTAGGAATATATTGATTTGCACAACAGAGAGACACATCGCTGTTGGAGTTGTATCACTTCTGCCCGCAGGCTGAGGCTCTCCATCCCTGGGCTGCACGTGCCAAGGCACCAGCCCAGCACCTGCAAGAGCAGAGCAGCACAAGGATGTGAAATCCCAACCTCCAGCAGCTACGGCTCTTCCCAAACTTTTGGAAAGCTGTTGCAAGTCTGCAGCAGAAAAAAACAAGAGAGGCTTCAACCAGCAGCAGCAGTCAGGTCAGACTCCAATAGGCATTAGGCTGGCAAAAAAAAAACAAAACACAACAACAACAAAAACAACAAACAATACACCACACCACACCACACACACCCCCCAACCATGTTGACTGAGTCTTTAAAGGAAGTCTTTTCCCTGCTGTGAAGGTTACCAGACACAACAGCCTCACTCCCCAGCATCTGTCTGTCCAATTTTCACTTGCATACAGAAAGATGTCAGTCCTGCTCTCCCACTACCACCCACAAAGTTTAAAGCCTCAGGGGTAAATCCACCTTAGACCCCGTACCTGAGTGATACCAGCTCACACAGGAGAAAGGGGGGGGGGGGGGGGGGGGGGGGGAGGAGGGGAGGGATGGAATAAAGAGAGAAATTTTTTTTTTGTCAATACAGAAAAACAAAAACAAAGCACACACAAACAACAACAACAAACAAGCCCACACACCATCAAACCCCAGTCAAAACTCTTAAAACTTACTCCCTTCCTCCCAGAGCCACACTCCTATGCCATATCTACTCCACACCACAGAGCAGAGGGTCAGCTCTGCCAGGACTGTCTGCAGAAACAGAGGAGAAAGGTGGAACTTGCAGGGAACTTAAAGGACACCAAAACCCTAAACACCCTTGTAAGTCCTCTGATGTGTTTATTGCCTTAAATCCTGGGTTTGGACCCCTTCCCTACTGCAAGAAATCTGCATGTTTCTCCTTACATCTGAGAGGTTCTTCTGCAGATATTGTAACTTCATATTTTCACTTTGGCAAACCAAAGTTGTACCAAGTGCTGTATGAATAAGCTCAGTGCTGAACATGCTGCAGCGTTTGTCATCATGAATACATTTGTGTTGACATGAAACCACAGATCTTTGTTCAGGCTCTCTCCAGAACGTTGCAAGAGAGCCAAGACACACGCACATGCCCTGCAGGCTCCTCAGCCAGCACACTTGGCAGTTGCTGCAAATGGACAACAAAGCAGGGCTGAAAGTAATAAGTGTGCTGCTCTGTCCACCTCTACCAGGGTGCTGGCAACTTAGGACACCTACCAAAGGTCAGTGCACCATACACATGAAGTCCCCACTACAGGTCAGAGAGATCTTCCCCAGCCTTTTGACCTCTCCTCAATTTGAAGTCAGCCATGGAGCAGCTGGAATCTGTACAGAAGGAAAGCTGTGCCTGGTAGAAATACCACTCCCTTCATCCCACCTGAATCTCTTTCTGCTGAGATGAACTCAGAGCCTCTGAAGAGCTGTGTCAAGAAGCCAGGGGGTGAAGTTTGCACTTCACAGCTTGAATCCATCTAACACTTCACCACTTCTGAATGGACGGGAGGTCCTGTTTAGCCAGCACTGCTCTGAGCTCCTGACACATGCTCCCTGCCTCTCCCCGTGCCCTGTGTTGACTCTGGAGTTTATCCCTCCAAGTCAAGCACATTCACTAGAAGCAACCTGACAAAATACAAAGCAAATAGCAGTTTCCCTAGTTATTAGCTCAAATCAGGTGGCTGCAAGATGAGACAAACAGCCAAGTGCATGCACAGGGAACAACAGGCCTGCACAAACAGGGATCTCTCTGCCTTTACCCCAACATGATAGTTCAGCAGCACCACTGTGAAAGAGGGAGGGAAGCTGTTTCCCCTTCCACCAGCACCAACAAAAGCAGGGAATTGGAGCTAAAAAGAAAAACAAAACAACAACAACAAAAAGGCTTTAACTCACATCAATTCCTAGTTTTCTACCACATATCCTAAGATACAAGGAAGGGGAATGAGAAACCAGGGACAAGCAGGACACCTCTATCAATCACAGCACCAGTTTAGGCTGTCTGAGGGACGGCTGGTGCAATGGCAGCATACACCATGATCAGGCAGGAAGGCAATGGTGCCCACCAGTGAGCAGGAGCCGAGAGCTGTGCATCTCCAGCCTGATGCATCCCATTTTATTTTTCCTCAAGTTAGAGAAGAAACGTGCCAGATTAAACTCAGTGGGAGTAGAGGCCTCTCAAAAGAGCCACCAATCACTCTGTCGCCTATTCTTTTGCTTCTGTGCAAGGCGGCGGTGCCAGCTCCCGCTTGAGCTCCTGCACTTGAGGGAGCTGCTCTGCCTCACAGCTCTCCCCAGGGATCCTGCACGTTCCAGCTGCGGCTGTGAGCTGTTCAAGAGCACTTTGCGCTCTGGTTTTGGCACCTGTACTGACCCCTCAGAGGGACGACCTCTGTCTCTTGCAGATTACAAGACATACTTAGCTTCCAGCTCCATCCTGCCCAAGTCAGTGTGAAGCTCTGCCAGGAGATCTCCAGCATTCTTCCTTCTCCAGAACCCTTTCAATAGTCTCTGGTGTGACTTTTTGCTGTTGCTGTTTGCACAAGTCCTCTGAGTTTCAAAGTAAAGCACGCTAACACGCAACTATGTTAGAGCACTGCAACACGCACCATGAAGAGTGGGAATTAACTGCTAGTCAGTTCCTCCATTATTTAGAAACAGCAAAGGTTAACTTGGAAAAGCATGTCCACTGTCAGGTGCTCAGAGATACATATTTCTGTATCTTCTTTGGAAGGCAAACATGAGCAAATCAAAGTTTGAAAAGCACTTGCCATAGAAGTACAGGGAATTCTTCAGGTACTGATCATTTGCAAAGCAACAAGTAAGAAAATATTTCCAGATTGTAAACAACATATTTCATGAAATTGTTGAAGTTTACTGAACAACTGAAATCCCTAAGGTACAGGATGGCAAGATTCCCATCTACAAAGGCTACTGCATTACTAACAGCACTTACTGATCCCCCCATAACTGGTACTAACTCATTTTTAAATCACATACTACAGGTTTAAAAATAAAGACTAAGAAACACCTATTTAACCCTCAACATTTTATATAAACTTAACTCCCAACATTATATATAAAACATTGTATGTATAAAGCATTGTATAATACCCAAAGGTGAATAGGTGTTTTTATTGCTTGGGGAGGAGCTGGAACTGACATAACAACTCAGCTGTTGAATACTGTTGAAAGTAGTTTTGGACCAAGTCTAAATGTATTTACTTCTAATGAAGTGAGACTAAACAAGTGCTCCTGTTCCCAATCCTGTATTTTCTTTATCAATGCAGACTGTTTATTGCATATGGTGAAATCCCCTGCTTACAGTACCCATGATGAAACAAAATAAGGCAAAGGATGTATTGGCTCCCATAGTTTTAAAAACTTGCTCTCACTGGGTCATTGATATCAGTCAGGTTCACAGCGAACTGTAAACGCACAGTTGCAATACAGCAACAAAACACCTATGTAGCACAAGAGAATTCAAACAAATTTGAGAGTCAGAAGAAAAGCTTTTTCCACCTTCCTTCCCTGCTGCTGGCACTGGCGTCTCAATCAGCAACTCAAAGACGTCTGAAGAACTCTGCTGCCCATCTCCACCTCCTTCAGCATGTGACTTCTCCTCCAGTCAGCAGATAATGCTTGTGATTCCCTTTCATCCGTGTTTTCTGAGGACTCCCTAGATACAGGAGCTGGTACCTCACAGAAATACCATCTCTGTACACGCTATAGCAGCATGAAATGCAGCAGATTTTAGACTGGAATAATGCAAGTCGAGGAACGTTTTTCTAATTAAAAACTTAAAAATTAAGCAGCAGTTAGCTGTTCCTATACATGACTACACCCGGCTGGAACTATAATCTATATGCAAATAAAGTTCTGAGAGCATTTTTGTATCTGCCTAGGGAAACAAAGGTGACTCTTTGGGTTTCTATACAGAGCAGCAGCAGTGGAAATGCAGGCTGAAGAGCTGTATTGCCTCAAAATAACTGTAGGTGCTGTGCTACAAAAAACCCCACACTATCACACATCACAACAGTGTGAAAAATATTGCTTCAAAAATTACTCAGTTAAAGATTAATCATCCAGCAATCATTACAAAGGTCACTCTGCAGTGATAAAAATTATTACCATTAGAAGAACTGGAAGAGAAAATGAGAAAAAGTATGGCTAGCAATACAGTTTCTTTTTCTTTAAAGTAATCGAGTTCAACCCATACTAAGTCTGAACTTCACATCTTTGTATTTTTTGTATTTTTTTAAATTTTATTTTAAACTTTTTTAAGAACATATCTGATGCAAGATGCCTTTGCAGTTGAAGAGCTAGCAATAAAGCAAAAGCTGTGGCCTACATTTTCCCCACAGCCCAGGCCAGACCAAACAATAAAGCCTGAACAGATGTTGAGGCCTCGCCTTGATTTTTTTTTTTTTTCCTGAATAATAGGAGTCTGCTCATTCTTTCCTGCAAGCAGGTGGCACCAATGTGCAGCCATAGATGAGGTCTGAATAACTATACAAGCAAACAGGCTTTCAATACATAAGTGTGTAAAATTATTTTTTCTACATGCATGCAATTCCAATCAGAGCTCTGCAGTGAGTTCTGCATACAAAAGCCCTGCAACCCATACAGGAGCAGGAAACACATTAACATAACATCATAAGCATGAATATACCCCCACATTACACTCAGTATCAAGAAGCACACCTCTGCTAATTACAACAGGCTTTTGTCTAGACATGGCTGGGGTTTTGCACTGAAATGTGAAAGGGAGTTTGTTTGAACAGAGAGTTAAGTATAAAATTAAGAGGAGAAAATGTACGTTCAAGATTTTACCATAGATCTCTTGAAAGCCTTTTAACAATGTAAAAATTTGCACCACTTTTTTCAGTGAGGAGGGCTAGTAACTATACTACAGTGATCCTGAATGTAAAACCAAAACACAGAACAAAGCAAAAGCCTGCAGCACAGGCACTGGGTTGGAGCTCCAAGGCTCGCCTGCCCTCCTAAGTGCGCTTCTCCCCCTCAACATCACCGAGAGCAGCCCTGGCCTCCCCCGGCTGCACTTCAGAGCCACAGCAGCTCCAAAGCCCTGTCAGGAGGGCTGGGATGGGACTGGACACATGCCACCCTGCTGGTCAGCAGCAACAAAAGCAAGGACCACACATGGGGTCTCGTGGGCCCCACACACCCTGTGGCTACCACCCCATAACCCATGGCTACTACACTGGGCCCCATATCCTGGGATACACTCACAAACCTAAAAAAAAAAAAAAAAACAAAAAAAACCACCCACAACAACAAAAAAAACCCACACAACACAATGCAAGACCTCCACGGAGCCACATACTGAACCATTTTAAAGTTTGTTAAAAATAGGTAAATGCATGCACACAATTCATTCTGCAAGCCAAGCTATAAACTGAGCCAGGCTACAATGAGCCAACTACAGTAGGTTTCTGTTCCATCTCCCTGAACGCTGTCCCAATAAGATTTCCTTCCTTTCTCACACACTATTTCCCCTTCCACTTCCACTTAGGTGACCAAAAAGTCACACAGGCACACCTACATGTATGCAAGTAATACCCACGTAGAGAATTTAATATACAAAATAGGAACAACGATCATATAGCACAGTTCTCTCAAGTGTCAGATCTCGTGCTGCCAACTCCATTGCCAACCACCAAATCTATCTGAAGCCAGTCTACTGATGAGGAAGCAAAGATAAGGCAAGCACATCTTCCTCTCTTTCAATCACAGACCTTGATTCTGCAGTCTCCCTTGTTCCTTGACAATCAGTAACTCCTACACGCACAGCTCTGCATTCATATGGTCTCCCATTTCTTCACCAAACCAACCCTCAGCTCTTCCCACCCATTGAATGGGGCCCTCTGTTGTGTTTCCTTACCCTCAGCAGCAAGAAGAGCTGTTTGGGCCCAGTCCTGCCTGTTATTCACAGGCAGCGCTTAGGAATAACAAGACCAGGACCAGTAAAGAGACTTCCTGTGCCTGGCACTGTCTCCGAAACGTTGGATTTAATGGCCCTTTTTAGGATCGGGGCGGGGGGGAAGGGGGAAAGTCCATCAAATCATCTAATCCTTTTTGAACCCATTTGTAATTTTGGCATCTACAACATCCTGTGGCAGAGTGCTACAATTTAATTATATGTTTATTGTCTGAAGAAGAACAAAGAAAGCCCATGCACAGACTCCTTTCTCAGCTCTGATGTTGCTAGCCAGTCACTTCATTTAGTGGTCCCATTTCCTGCCTTATTAGAAGCAGAGAATAACTGTGCCCCATCCATCTCCTCCATGTCTCTTGCTGCTTCACAGACCCTCTACCACGCTGCTGCTCTCAGTCATCTGTTTTCCAAGACAGTCTGGGCTTTTCTGCTTCTCCCTCATACAGAGCCAGGGAACAATTCCTGTACTTTATCTAGTTATGTACAGCTCTGAGAAGCATGTATGCATGGGGGAGGGATGGAAACGGGGCACAACCAGAACTGTACGCAGTGTTCGAGAAGAGGGTACACCGCAGGATTTATAAAACATGCCATAATGAGGTTCTGTTTTGTTCTCGGATGCTTTCATAACAGCTTTTAACAATACACTTGCCTTTTCACTATTACCATTGAGTCAATGAAAAAAAACACTATGACTCCCAAGATCTTTATCTGGAAAGGCAACAGCTAATTTAGAGACCACTACTGTACACATACAGTTAAGGGCTGTTACACCCTGCCCTACCCCCCTCCCCAAATATTATGTAGCACATTACAACAAGTGTCACCTGTCATTTTTGTAGCCATGCTGTCACAAGACTAAACAGGTTGCCCATTCCTCCATTCAGCAGATATCCGCACTGCCTCTGCAACCCCCTCCTCCCATACACATACTGTCTTTTACACAGACAAAAGGACAATTCAGCTGTTAGTAGTAAAAATAAAAAGCAAGCAACAAAAATAACAAGATATGTAATTTTAAATGGAGAACACCCAAGTGTCACTTTATTCAAAGAGTGAGAGGTACACAGTGGCTCAAACCCCCGGCTCCAGAACACCTTGTGTTTCTCCCAAGGCTTCTTCCCCCAGGAGACATGACCAAAGGAACAAGAAGCCAACAGAGTGCTTCTCAGACCTTGCAGTTCCCAGCATTCCCTTTCCCACCAAAGCAGCATTACCATTCAGATCACTGACCCAAGCATGTTCCCCTCCCCATCTCCAGCCATCCTTTCCCATTCCCCAGCACCCTTTGGGGAGTGAGGGGAAGGACCAGAAATGGAAGAGAGGAAAAGGTGGTTTTGCCTCTGCTCAGAAGCAACACTCCCACTACCCCAGATTCAGAAAGCATGGAACATCCTTAATCATACAGGAGACCTGGTTTCCCTGGTAAAGTTTTAAACTTTGCCTGCATAGGCTTGCACAAGCACTGGAAACCCAAACAAGCAGCATTTTACTCATCTTTCCTGCACAGTAAGGACAACCTGGACTGTTTCTATTGTCCAATGCAGTAAGAAAGAAAAGAAAAAATTCAGTCTCAAGCGTTCACAAAGCAGAGTGATTATTTTTCTATATTTTTAGCAACACATTTTCCCTTCCCACCCAAAGTTCACAACAGCATCCTTTTGACATAGCTTACACTGACCAGTGAAAGTAACGAGTACCTAGAAAGTGCCAGGGATATAAAATGTAGATTCTTGGTTTACATAAAGCAACTGGTTTCTTTTTTCACCACACTTCAAAAACCCTTGCCAAGAGATAGTCAGGAACAGATCTGACTAACTAGAACATGGTCTCCAAAAAGTATGGGATATGGGCACTTTTCTTCCTCCTCCTCACCCTACATCTCAGGAGTCGGGGTGGGGGGGGAATTAAAAGAGAACATAAAGAAAAAAAAGAAAAAAATCACAACCAGCTATGCTCAATGGCTTATGAACTAAGGCTACTGGGCAAATGTGTGACTGCTTGGCGAGACAGCAGTGTGAAGGGCATGCAGATAGGACACACTGGTGTCTCCAGCCAGACAAAAGTCAACTCGAAAGGTCAAATCAGAGAGAAATTCCATGTTACTCTACTCCCACAGTACCAAATCATTTTGCACAGCAGAATGAATCAATCAGCAACAGCTAAGCACAGTCAGCTCTCAAAGCCAGTAAAGATTTCTCACATTATTATTATTCTTTAAAACCTGGGTCAAATACCAACACTTTTCAAGGCCGTAAGCAGACAAGCCCACCACAGGACAGCAGCAGAGGCACATCTTCCAAAGCCAGCTGGGTGCCGTGGAGAGGCTGAACAGCCAGGAAGGCATCAGCACTGCTCTGCCCTGCTGGAGGTGTTGGCCTCCAAGAGCAGCAGAATTGGGCCCTACAAGCACACCTAGGGGAGACCTGACCTCCATGCCAAAGTCACCTGAACTAACCCACTGCTACCTGAAGCTGGTTTTGCAGAGGTTACGCAAGCAGCCAGGCTGGCAGAACAGGAGACACCAGCATCCTGAAAAGGGGGCACAGCCTCCTCTCCTGACGCAGCCACCTCCAGCAGCAGATACCTGTCCTCAGGCCAACATGAGCATACGAAAAGCTTATACATCAAATCCCACCCAGCACTGAGTCATGCACTTATGTGGTGTGCAACTGCAATCAACAGGCTGCGAGCATGCCCAGTTTAACCCACACAAATCCGACTTTTAAATGTCTGCGACAGTTGCATATCCTCCTCTCACCCCCATCCATGACAGTCTTCCAGGTCCTTATCCTCACAGCACCCCTACCAGCAGATGAGCGCTTTTATCAACACACACACATGCAAAGCACCAAGCACCAGGCTCACAGGAGTTGAACCAGGTTTCCCAGGCCCCGTGTTAGAGCCCCAACTGTGGGTCATTCTTCCTCATCATCCCACTCTCAGAAATCAAACAGGAACCCATAAATAACATATTTGTAGTATTTCAAATCAAATCTTAAAAACCTAGTCTGCTTGCAGCTCTCCTTGGAGCTGACTGGCGTATTCATTAGCTCACAAGCTCCCCAAGGCACAGACAGTCCCTCTCTTTCTGTCTGTACAGGGCCCAGCTCAACAGGGTGCTGTAAGGATAATATTCATATCCAAGAACACAAAGTCAGATTTAACGTGCCCTTGAAATGCAGGCAGCTCCTGGATCACATTTTTCTGACAGATTTCACAAGTCAGTTTGTTTTTTCCCATTTTTGCCAAATTCAGAGGCACAGTGAGGACTATATTTAAAATGCAGCTAACAATCACTGCAAATCTTAAAATTTTGTTTTTAACGTTCAACTTCTAGCAAAACACTATCCAAAACAAGTTCTCTGGTGTGTCTCCTTCTCCTGCCTTCAAAAGAGTCTCAGAACTAGTTTGTCTTGCACCTACATTAATAATTTCAGTGCAAGAAAGCAGTATGATAACGAGACAGGCTAGGCACTTAATTCGTCATTGCTCCGCACCAAGCACCACCTTGGACTCTTTCTGCACTGCTGGTCTGCCCATACTCCCAAATTTATGCCAAATGTAACCGATCCTAAAAGGTGCCAAGTAACAGCAAACCAAACCCTGGAGAGCCAGGTGCTCAGTAATAGGCAGTAGCAAGTACACTTGCAGCCCAGGGGAACAAAACAGGGGCACAGCTCTGCAAAGATGTTGAATTTTCCTGAGCTGCCCCTGCTTTGGGATCACAAATGCTCCTTCTGCAGTGCCAGCATTTGCATACCACAGCATATTTACAAAGAAATCAATCAGGACACAAGCATGAAGGTGAGGATGGAAAAGCAGCCTGTAGTGCTTGGGGCACCCTGCAGAAAAGCACGCGGCTGGCTTTCTGTGCTGCTTAGATGCTTCAGGGAAAAGCAAACCAGTTACAACCTATCCACGTCTAAAGCATGATCCCCTTCCCCACTCCGTGTAACAAAGAAGACAGAAGTTTGCAGGCTCAAGGCCTTACAAGCTCTCTAAAACACAAGCACCACGTGGCGAGCGTCAGGAGCAGAGCTCACACAAAGAGCCAAGAGGCAGCAGGAGGCAGAGTGGAGAGGGCTGGGAAAGCCTCGGCAGCCAGGAGACCTGCCGGGAGAAGGGGAGACTGAGCCTTATTCTCCAGCCATCACCACAAGGAAGCGAGCACAAATGGAATGGGGAGGCTGAGCAGATAAGGAGAAGGCAGCCGAACACCAGCCTGGCAGTGTAGATAAATAGAGGAGCCAAGACTCTGTAGGAAGGAGAAAAGTGCAGTTTGGCTGAGAGCTGAGGGGGAACCCAGCTTAGCGCTGCCCTGGGAGAGGAAGGGGGAGACGCTTCCCAACAAAGCAGAGGAAAGCAGTTTGCACTGTGCTTACCTGCCCTGTAACATGTTCCTCACACCATGGTCCTTCTCACACACACGCAGATACACAGCTACAGAATTAATTTTACCACGTTCAGGGTCATTAGTCTTTCCAATCTGAGGACCAAGATCCTATTCACCACTTAAATGCCTCTTTATTGAGGCTAAAAATTCTTCCGTTTTCTCCATTGAAAAAGAAAGAAAATAAAATCCCTTTTAGACATAATTCATGCTCAGAGCAAAACATCCCCTCTCCCCCTTCCTTCCAAAACCCATCATCACAGTGAAAGCAGCCAGAGCGTCCCTGCCTGTCTGTAGAGCCCAAAGGTCTCATTTTCCCTTCCCACAAATTATATAATGTAAAAAAATGCAGTGGCCAGCCCCCAGGAGCTCTTTGACAGGAATACAGCTGTGCCTCCTCACACATCAGTTTTGTTGCCTGGCACTGCACAGGACAAATTCAAAACCAGTAGCTCTCCACAGGGCACCATATTGTGCCCCAGCCACAGAAGGAGGCGTTAAGCGACGGTCCCTGTCCTACACCCAGTGCTACCACTCTGGCCACTTTGGAGCAGCACCTCAATGCTATCATCTTCTCAGCATCAGTGACCCTCTTGTTCTGCCACCAGGTCACTTAAAATCCAAACATCAGCTCCACAGCTTGTAGAAATGGGCTTAATGGGGCTTGTACACATCCATACAGCAGTAAAAAACAAACACCAAAAAAAGCCACCACACAACACAAGAACAAGGCAGCAAGGGAAACAAAACACACATAACATAAACAGGACAGAGCCTCAGGGGAGGGGCAATATTTAGAAGAGTAGAGTTATTAGAGACTGAGAAGTTAAACCATGCTAAGGTTGCCAGGGCTTCAAAGGGGGGGGAAAAAAAGTCTGTGCAGAGCATCTTGGTGAACACAACAGCCTTACAGGTGCATGTGTGGGCTGGAGCAGAGAACAGCTGAGACACGGTGGCACCAGAGAGAAAAGCAGACTGTCAAAGAAAACTACAAGGCAAGGCAGGCCAGGGAATCCGCACCATTCACCCGCAGTGAGGGGCTCTGCCAAGCATTTTGAGACACTTCCATCTTCCTCAGCAGAAAAGCTGCACATCCTCTTCATTTCTGTCCCAGCCCGCACTATACTGAAAGACTACCATTCTCCCTGACATCTGGATTTTCATATGCTACTGTTTCAACAAAAGTTTGCCACCTTAAAGGAGAGACTACAAGACAGGTACTATGAAACAGGGACTAACAACCACCATTGTTAGAGCAGCTGAGCTCTGACCCGCGACTGGGAGCTGTAGGTACTGCTGCAGCATTGATTTCACCCCGTGCACTTGAAAGTCTTGAGTCTTCCACTTTGTGGCACCACTCAAATACAAATTACCAAGAGTTCAGTTATATCTATGTTGAAGGGAAAGAATCCGTGTCAAAATAATTCAGGGTAAGTTGACTCTACAGGCTTCTCTCTTCTATTCCTCCTCTTACTCCAGAAAAATCCCTCAGCCTCACCTCTCCCTCCATGCACGCACACAGCCCCTCACACATTAAACCAGTACTTGTTAGCACAGCCAAGGACACTGCTGAAAGCCTCAGCTCCCTTTAAGGCATGCCTCAATTGGTCCAGGTTTCTAACAATAAAACTACTTGTAGGCAGATATTCACAATACTGGCAGTAATTCTTGGTATAATTCCATTCATTAATACCTAGCCTGAATGTATTACAGCAAAGCAGGAAGAGTCCACAGCCTGTAAAATGTACCAAGCAAGCTCCAGTTAAAAAATAAACACTTAAGAGTAAATCAGCTTCACCAAACAAGACTTCTAAAGCTCTTTTCCTATAGCAGTTTTTTGCAGCATGCACTTGCAGTGCAAAGCAACAAGAACACCTTATTATATGTGTTGATAAGATCCCACCAGTGTAATGCCCACAGAAAGTGCTGGCTGTCTTCACTGCGCCCAAATGCAAGCAAGACTCCAAGCTGACTCTTGTCGCCACTTTGTACATCTCCACTTGCAGAGCCCTGTGTGAGGGCATCCAGCCGCAGCACTGTGACACGTTTGCCCTCCCACATCTCCACACACAGCTTTCCACAGCTGCCACAGCTCTGGGACCTTCCTGCAGGAGCACTCATGACATGTGCGGCTGCACGAGGCACAGAAGCAGCACGGAAATGGACTCCCTGAAGCCCCAGACAAACCCCATTTTTAAAAACCCTGTCATTCAGCAGGAATATGGCCTACGTTTTCTCAACAGCTGGATGCTACTTCTTTGCACACCCAGGTATTTCTCTAATATCACCAGCATAAGCTACAAACACCAGCTCTTCTGTTCCATCAAGGCTTGAACACCAACAGTGCTTGCAAGACCTTGGCACAAGGCGGGGAGACAGAAACATCCCTGATGAGCCCCAAGAAATTTGGGATGTTCATTTCCTCAAGGTCATGATTATCACAGGTGCCAGCATTGTGTCCAGGTTGCTAAGTCACACACTAGATCAACTCACATGGCTTCTAGCAACACAGTCCCAAAAACATCGGTCTTACACCCGTAGCCACCTTTTGCACAGTACTTCAGACTGCCAAGCTGCTGACTGCATGGCCTTGCTTGTTTCTGTGCCCCCCCCAAGAAAGGAAGAAGGAAGCCGCTTACAAAACTCCTTAAAATACCACCTTCTCATAACAGTACTCCAGATCTACTGCCAGCTGTTCCAGGCTTGCAGAATACGATGATCCTATTGCATCTGGTGCTGTCCTGAACCAGAGGCATCAACTTACACACAGGAGAGCTTCAATGACTCTTGCTGCTGAGTTCAGTTTAAACTTGCAAACAGAGTCCCCTTCAAAAACCTCCATTTCCCTCCTCTCACAGAACACAACGGTTCAACCACAAGTATGAACAAAAGACATTATTGGTCCAAGAGCAGTTCAACAATGAGTCCCAGAGCCCTGGCACGTCCCCCCACAACCTCAGCACCTCTTTATGCAACTGCCCAGTCACTATGTAGAAAAATCACATGAGACTAGCACAGATGCTGGGAGAGCAAGTTTTAAGTTATTCCTGCACAAGAAAAAGTATATAATTAAGCAACACCCAATAAATGTCTGGTTTTAATCTATTTGAGGATCCTTGCACTCTTGACTATAGCAATACACCAAGAAAACAGCACAGATATTTAACCTGCATAGAGGGAGTGCTATCTCCAGCAGAGAATTCCGCAGCAATTTCTAGGAAAGATGACACCAGGGCACCAAAGTTTCCACATCTCTGGCTTACTGCCCTTGGATAGTTCTTTTTGTGCAGAGTCGATAAGGCTGGAAAACTTGCTTCCATCTGACACTGACTGGTGATGCAACCTCCACCTCCCTCCCCACCCTGAGAGCAAAGCCCTTCTGAAATCCCACCCAAGGGACTACAAAGAACAAAATAATTACAACCCTTCTTTCCCCGCCCCCCCCCCCTTCCCCCCCCACCAAGCCCCACTTTGCCAGGGTGATGCCACTGGCAAGCTAAAGCTTTCACAATGAGTTTCTAGGTTGCTTCTCAATTCCTAAAACTGAAGGTCACAAGCAGGCAGGCTCAGCTAGTGCCCTGCAGTAATACTGCACAGAAGGCAAGGGCACCATGCCTTTGCACCACCAGCAAGAAGGAATTTCCCCTGTAGGAGCAGGGGAAAGACAAAAGAGACAGGGAACACACCAGCCTATGGTATGGAGAAATAAATGTAAGCACTTGTTTCTTGTAGCCATCTCCTGACAGAAGGGCACTGCAGAGTAGATCCCCCACAAGTGGTATGCGTATTCGCTAGGTGGTCAGTTGTTCCTTCATCAAGTTTAGAATCGGTCATGTACAACTTTACCTTGTGATGCTGGTGCCCTCCTGAACAGAGGTTTCAATTCACATATACAGGCTAAGGACATGCTACCAACACCGCTAAGAAAGCAGAATTTTCTACTTTCAGAAGCCCTTCCTCTGCTATTCCTACCGAACCATCAATTTTGGCTACTAGAAATTTTTTTTTAATAGAGGCAGCAATTATCATCCCAGGGTTTGCCATTTAGATATACTAACAATCTCTTCCCTGGTTCCCTTGGCACTACTCACTTGAAACAATCATACAACCCTACCACTTTTGCTATCATTTTAAAAAACATGGTGAGTTTCCCTTGTTCCTCTCCTTTCTTTGTTCAGGTGATTTCAAGGCCATCTACAATAGTATCATTCTCAGCACTGCCACTTGTGAATTAGAAAGGGAGCTTTCCCAGCCACCTAAATCCTTGGTAGAACTAGGCACACAGGCAGAGGACAGAGGGAAAGGTCCATGCCATGCCCCATGTTCTCACGGGTTAGACACTGTTCTGTCTCATTACATCCTAACATAATCAGTCTTATTCACTTCATGCATCATCTGGAGGTGTAATGTTTCCTGAAGTGTTGAAACACATGGAGTGAAAACTAGGTCTCTTTCTACCTGCCTCTTCCCAGAAGTTTTTGAAGAAGTCAGCTGTAGGAACTCAGAACTTCATTTGTTCACCTGGGCATAAGGAACACGTCATACCTAGTTGAGTTAGCCCATGAATTTCCATTAGGTGTGCTTTCAAATAAAGCTCTTTAATACAATGTACATTTACCACCATTGAGAAGTGAGAATAGAACATCACAGCACACTACGGTAACAAGTGTATTTGTTGCCAGTTGGTGTATCTCTAAAATGAGACAAAGGAGGGAGGAAGTGTCAGAAATAGAAAGTACCAATATCGTTAACTCAAACAGAAGGTTATGTATCCTGGGGGCTCTGAAATGGTACGTAAATAAAGACCTAGTGTCATAATGCAAACATAAAGAAACAAGTACAACATCCCAGTCTATTAAATGTGTCCTTCCTTGCGACATAGAAACAGCAAGGACAAAAGGTAAATCTGATCCCAAGCTATCACTAATCAAATTCATATATACTGATTTTCTTTTAAATGAAGCAAACATTTGAATTCATTAGTGGCAGAAAACATTCTGAATAACTTCAGTGTAGCAGTCATCTCCATTTAAAGCTTCTCACTTTTAATTCTACATATATCTCAGGAATATCCCTTCTGATTTTTCAACGCTGGACTTAGGGAGGGGAAAGTGGATTCTGAGAGCTAATGATTTTTTTTCCCCCTATCGAGTCCTCACAACTACTACATCGCATCCATGACCTTTCCATAGAGATTAAGTGCTGTTTGATGTACTGAATCTCGCCCTAGAGATCTATCTGGCCTTCATGAAACACAACGCTATCATCCATGAACCAGTCCCAGGTATCATTTACTTCTGGTTATAAGGACCTGTGTTAGTCTGACCTTCTGACTTTGAGCCCAGAGTTCACAAGACACCCATAAAACCACTTCATTCATTTATTATAACAAAAAAAAACAACAACAAAAAAAAAAACACCACAGAAAACCTGAGGGAATTATTTTCTTCTCATAGACCTAAAAGATCTGATCCTTGGAATGGGACTCCCTGCATTTCATTACTGATTCATGACAACCTTATCCTGCTAAGTTGCTTTGCAGCCAGAAGCCCCATGTTTTCTCCTCTCAAGCACTGTTACAACAAAAGCTTAGATCATCTGCTAGATTGCTTATGCAGTTCTGAAAAAAAGGCTGAATGAAAATGGATTTATTTCTGATTACCACAGAAAGTGACTGAACAGGGATGCTATGTGGGAAACCAGGTTTTGTTCCCTGGAGCAGAAGCAAGTCATTTTACCTTGGTTTCCTCTTGCCTTCAACTTGCAATGATACTCAGCACTTGCAGACACCCAAGCACAGGACTAGAAAGTCTGAAGGCCACAATGAGGACAGCATTCTGGGATCCACGGCAGAAAGAACTGCTGCACACACACGAGACAGGTAAAGACAGACCTTGGGGGAATTCTACCACAGTGCACTTCAAAGTGAGAAGACCACAGAAAGTCAACTCAAGTTACCTCCTGGAGGTAACAGTGGCTCATAGGAGGCTTCTATCCATCAAACCCAAAGAATCTCCCAGTATTAACAGTGTACCAACACAGGCAGATCACCATGCCTGCTGAAGAACAACTTCCACAGAAGACTGAGCTACAAAAATTCCCCTTCTGAGAAGGAAGGGAAAGGGACAAAGTGGAGTTCTGCAGGATAGCTACTGTCCTTTGCTGTCACACCCTCCATTATTTCATAACTTTTCCAGTGAAGACAGCAACAGCACTTTCACATCCACTTCCAGTGCTAATAGGAATAGACACCAGTGTCAGACCAGTTATCTGGGCAAGTCTCTTGGTAGCTGTGTCCCTTTTTCTTCAGACACAGGTCTTTCCAGGGCCCTAGATAAAATAGTTCCTGGCCTGACAGGGCAAAGCAGGAGCAGAAACCATTCACTCCAGAAGGACAAAAGACAGTGTCCTTGGGCTCACAGCCTCAGAGTGGTGTCTAGTAGGATACGAGATGCCTTGTCTACCTAGGAAGGTCTGAGGCTTCCCAAGCATTAATGATTTCATAAAACCTCTTTCTAAATAGGAGGTCCCATTGGGAAGGAGAAGAAAGGAAGGGGAAAGCAAGCTACTCACAACTGACTGGAGTTCCTCCATAAGGGTTAGAGAGCCTTAACTACAGCAGATTAAATTCACACTAGCTCAGCTCATACAGGAAAAGCTTTTTTGTATGGACAAGGAATTTTTCACTGGTAACACTCAGAACCCTACGTCTCCGCAGATCTGCAGCCAGAATTGTGCTACACAGATTTAGTTTTTCTTAAACTACTAAAAGAAAATAGCAGGAGGATGATACCCATACACCTGAGCTATCACAAGGAGTTCCTGAAGTTCTTATATCCAGGAATCTCACTGCAGAGTACAGTCAGCCTACTTAGAGCTGCTACACCAAGCAGGGGCAGTCAAGACATAACCCAAATCCTTCTACACATAGGGAAGGTGAGGGCAAGTTAAACTGCGCAGTGTTATCAGTGAAAAAGTAGTCACAGCACACGCTGTTCCACTCTTGCAGTGGCAGGAGGCTGCTCCATCGTTATACTGGAGTCAATTCAGCAGCAGAACTTCACCAGGCAACTGAAATCCTCTGTGCCCATCTGGTGTGCTCCTCCTCTGAGGCTGCTGAACTAAGCCTTCTTTCTCTACAGTCAAGACAGACAGGAACCTTCAAGTTGAGTCCAAGGATGCTCTGACATTCTGCAGCATCTTCACACACAGTACCTTTGTAGGGAATATTGCCAAAATACAATAGAAGGGCAAAGCAGGACCAGCTCCACTCTCCCTCAAATGCCACATGTTTCTCCATAATGAAACTTGATTTGTTATTCTGTGCTGAGATAAAGTCTAGCCCTAGCTCACGATTACTGATGCTAATAAAAAGGAATTTTAACTCTGGCTGGTAAAAGTTGGATGGAAAAAAAATGAGGTTGAAGTACCCAGTTATTTACAGCACTGCAGACTTCCTGTTTTGATGCAAGTCAGCAAGATCTGGAAAATCCAGGAACAAAAAGCAGTAGTTAAAGAGGATAAATTAGTTACAGAGAAGCTAATGATCTATCTCTGTTAGACTTCAGAACAGAGGAAACTGCCTCTATGTCTATCCTTTTCTAGCAGTCTTTCAAAGACTAATGTACAGGAAAATGAAAGAATAAATGAGTGAACTAGAAAGAAAAGCAAGCCATAAGAAAGGATGCTATCTATGCCTTTGCTTATCTATGGCTATGCCTACTTCCCCAGTCCATCCTTCCTCGTGTGCCACATCAGTTTATTCCAACCAGGTGCTGCAGCAGCAGGTACCGAGCGCAGAGCCTTCAGGAGGCAGAAGTGATCCTGAAAAGTTCAGAACAGCAAGTCTTACCTCTGCACCAGATGAACTGCCTGAAAAAGATCACTGGAGACAGCTATCAAAATGAAAAGCTAAAACCAATAAGGACAAGACATTTAGGTTCTAGAAATATTGTTGGTTTTAATCACAAAATCTCCCAGAGTACTAAAAAAAACTTTTAACATTACTAAGATTTAATCAAGTCTCTTGCCAACGTACAATTTTGGAGAATCACAGGTGATGGGATAAGACAATACTGTGGATTAAAACCTGCTACATGAAAATAAAAAGTAGAGGAGGGGAGGGGGGAAGAAAAAAAAAAAGATAAAACATACACACACCACCACACAATTCTTTCACATCGTAAATTGGGAAAGGAGAAATGGCAATACAAGGCCCAGCCTACAGTCCTTCAACCCAAAGGGACTTGTTCCACTGCCCTATCTGGGCTCTGGTTCAATGGCATTTATGCTTTGAAGTTCACAGATTCACTCCATAGCAGTTAAGCACAGAACCATCCCCAGAGCCTTCCCTCTATGTACCCTGTGTATTGACAGAGCTGTGCTTTGTATGACCATAGTGCACTGCTTCGCAGCAAGCTCTGCTGATCAAGGGTGGGGTTTGCTGGCCACACTGCACCTACATTAGGGACTTCTGCCTGCCAGCAGCTGACCCACATCGTCAACTCAGATGAGCTAACACCATATCCCACCATCACAAGTCTGAATACCGCCAATAATTCCAAGTTTATTTTTAAAGCTATAATTGACAAAGCCATGAGGAAAAAACTTTGCAAACTAACAACAGAGCCACTCAGCTAACCCTCAATCAGAGCCAGTCACAGTGTAGTTAGGAATGATGGGCTCAAGGACTGCTCTCAAAATACCAGTAACATCGCTCCCTGCTCCCCTACAAGCAGTTCTACAGCAGAACATGGTGCTGCACACCTTCCTTCCAAGCCCCTGGACCAATTACTGACAAAGATCATTCACTTTAAAACATAAAACTTCAGAGAGCTGAGAAGACACAAGCAGCAGGCAGCCAAGGCTTCCAGCAACTGCTCCTGAACCTGGGGGCTCCAGCCAGGCTCCCCCACACACACCACACCAAGCAAGGATAAAGCCAGCATGACACACTTCAGACTCACTCCTTAGCCCACCAGATTGTTCACACTCTGACAATTCAAAAGCAAGTTTCCAGGAATAAGCAGCAGGGGCTTTTGTCACTAGATGGATGGGTGATTTCCAAGAGTGTGACAGACATACCCTGCGAAAAGTCTTATGATAACCAAGGTACAGACCAATTTGCCTGAGACACAAAATGCTCTGCATAGCTGGCAATACACCTGAAAGAAATACATTTTCAAGACACTTGGATGCACACTAGCAAGCAGGGTGCTGAGCCAGTATTTCATTCTCCTCTCCACAACACAACATGCTGATAAAGACAATGGCTTTTTGGCTGCTAGACCAAGAAGCAGCTCTCCTGGCTACTCTGACCTCTTTACCCTCCTCTGCTCACCTGCATACTCATCTGTCATAACACACGTCAAACTACAGCCAGGCAGACTTGGTCATAGCCTTGGACCAGCTTCTGCTTGCCCATGTCATGATAGCATCTCTTCAGAGTAAAGCAGGGGATAGTGCTGGAGCTGTCATTTAATGAAGATTTGGAATTCATTTCCTGTTTTACACCACTGTGGGGAAAATAATCAGCTCAGAGGCATGAGACAACAGTGTGACTGATGCAGAGAGTGTTTATTTAGGCAGGCAGCGAGAGCAAGTCCAAGAGAATGGAACATGCTTCTATTAGCATCACTCGGCATCCACTTCCCCAGCTTTTGCAGTAGACGAGGCCTTTAAGTGTGGGGAAATTCTGGGCTTCAGGCATTGCTTGAATCCAGCATGCCAGAATGCACTGCCTCAGGAGTTTCCCTACCTTCCCTGATTTCTTGTATTCCCCTCCCAGATTTTCAGGTGACAGGCCTCCAGATTTCTAGAAACTCTCCGGTGAAACAGTCACAGAAAAAAAGCATGGAAGAGAAACTGTCAAGAAACATCCTCCAAACCCTTTGTTTAAGGGAGAAGAGGGTTTCTCCTGAGCCAGTGAAATCCCCCTGCTCCAGGGCTGTGGCTGCTCCACCATACCAGACTTCACCCACAAAAGTGACATTCCAGAAATAGGGAAAATACCAAAGCAGTCAGAGCAGATGACTCCCCAACTTCAGTGGTCCCTGGGAGCAGTTTTTGTTGCATCATGGAAGCATCATGAACTAGAATTTAAGATAACCCAGTGAAATATGCCCTTACATGAGCAGCCGCAGACAGTCTAGGAAACCATCCAGTCCCTCATCACTCCATCACAGGCAGAGGGAAGGCATTATACTTTGAGACACATCAACACTGCTCATATGGCCCAGCACAGGTCTGGCACAATAGCGTCTAACCTAACACACATTTATTTGCTATACATTTCTCTTCCTTCCAAGCAGCCTGAAAGGGAAACGTGTAAATTTAGCTTCTGCCTTCCCTGCTAGAGACATCTCTCCCTCCCCCCTAGTGCACAAATGCAGACTCCTCCCCGAGACGGCCAGGCAAGCCAAGCACTGGCTGCACCTGCTTTACTCTGCAGTAAAGCTAGAGCAAGCACACTGTCTCCAGGAGGAATTCACAGTGGAATAGTTAATGCACCTTAGTTACCCTCCAGCCAAAAACACTTTTGACTTTTGGAAGACAGATTACAAAGTAAAATTTCTTCCTGTTTTACCTTCAGAACATGAATTAGTCAGCTGTGGTCGAACCAGACTTCAGATACATCAGTTTCTGTTAATAAGACACACCACAAACACTGACATCTCCTCTCCCCATCTTACTAGTCACCAAATCAGACAGGGGGGATTTCAGCCCTGCCTCATAAGGCACTAACTTTGTTCAGGCTGCTGGTTTCTTCTCTAATATCTCTCAACACACACATGCTTGTCCACTCCACTCTGATGCCCATACTGAACAACACAGGTAGCTTTAACGCAAAACAGAGAAAGCTAAAAGGTTCAGCTTTCTGCCCAAGGTCACACTAGAAGTCAAGCAATGAGTTTCCTGTGGTGAAACACCTGTCACAGTCTATGCCAAGTGGAAATGTTTCTCACATGTCAAGATTTTAGGTGACTTTGCTTAATGAAATCAAGCTCTTTTTAGAGTCGCCTCCCTGCCACCGCCTCTTACCTTGAGATGTCAGTGTTCTCTGCTGCAGGGCAAAGTAACCTAAACCAAGCTTACATTTCCTTATTAGAAGCATTGCCTGTTTCCTCATTTGATTAAAAAAAATAAAATAAAAACATAAAATCATCAACTGGAAGATGCTTTTTCATTTTAAGCCACTGGGTCCAAAAGGGGAGGAAGGGAAGAAATATCACCACATTATCTGCATACCAAGCTGGCTCACCTCCCATCTGGTTTCTCATTCATTCAAGTCCAGCTTCCACTGTGCAAAGTGAGGTGACCCAGCTGGAGGCTAACAGAATAGTAACTTGATGAAGGCTTAGCTAGGGACAACACACATGGAGAGCAGAGACATCAACTACTTGTCTTAGTACCTGGATTAAGTGTGCACTGGAAGTCCTGCCCCAAACAGGAACAGTAGCCACATTCTGTGAGGCACATAAGTGTCTCAAGCTCCTCCATGTGGAGGGAAGTACCAAGAGCCATCAATGCCGCAAGCAATAGCATTCTTTTTCCCAAATCCCATCACAAGTACTCTTGCAGTCCAAATGATGGAAAGATGGGAACAAGTTGTTTTTCTTCCCCTGCCACTGCCCACCTTCTCTTGTTACTACACATCTCAATCCTGGAAGGAACCTCTCAGCCAGCTTCACAACACACCTCCAGCAGTCAGATACGCCACAGAGAGCCCTGCAGAGGCTAGTGTCAAATCCCAGCATCCTACGTGCTCTTTCCCCCATCGCTGCCAATTAGTCAGACATCTACACAGAAGGGTCATTTTTGGTGTGCTGACAGCTTCCCCCATCCAGTTCATTTCAGGGTCTGTCCACGATCATTACTTCATTCCCTCACTCGCTTCACTAACGCTTTCGCTGTGCTTGGCCGCAAGCAAAGACTATTTATTTATGGCTATTTGGAGGCAGTATTCCCACCACCCCCAACATTAGCCCACACTTCTCCACTCAATTGCAGTTGCATGGAGATAGCACACTGCAATGCAAGTTAAATAGCCACTTTAACATCTGCTTTGACAAGATCTTTGTCACCCTACAGTTGTGTGACAGACACATCTGTGAAACAACAGGGTGTAACAATACTGTGATCCATGGAAAACAGGGATCTGACACCTGCCTAACAGCAGCAGCACAAAGTGCCTGCTCTTACTGAACAGGGTCCTTGGCACTCCCAGCCAAATTCAGCACCAGAGTAACCACCTGCTGCAGCAAGGATACCACAACAAACGAGGGACCTGCTCTGAATGCACCGCACAGAAACAGTGCATGAGTGACTGCAACATTGCTTGTTGGTTTGGGTTTTGTTGTTGTTGTTTTGTTTGGGGTTTTTTGGTTGGTTTTTGTTTGGGGTTTTTTTTGGCAGGGGGAGGAAGTTGCATGGCACAAGGAACATGAATTGGCATGACCCAGGAGATCCACGTTAGGCCAAGACCTGTCCCAACCTCCAAGAGGTCTAGGAACACAGGTATAACAGTATTTCCACCACCAAAAGAAATACAGTGCTTTGCACAGTTCAGGCATGAAACAAGGAGTCTGGAAAGAAGCGAGGTAAGAAGTGAAAACAGAGAAAACCATAAGGGCCCCTTGCCCCAAATAAATATTTGGCCAAGAACTTACATGGAGTAAAACACAGAGACCATACTCTCCAAAGTGTAGGAAGGGTAGATTTGCACTCATCTGAACTGGCAACTATATGCTTGATCTATCAAATTACAAAACAACAGAAAGAATAGCCAAACATCTTCAGAAGATGATACTAAAAGCATGAAACTTTTTTTTCTTTTAATTAAGATTTTCCCCACTGCCACTTTTCAGCTGTTCTCAGTTGGTTCTCTTCCTATTCCTCCCATCTACGACATTTAACTCCAGCTCTGCTGGCCTCACAAGCCCTTCTCACATCATTCTTGCATCTTCACTGATTTCTCTCTCCTTACAGTTGCCCTCCAAGACTACAGAGTCTTGCCAAAATGCAGAAGATAAAACACATTTTTGTTGTCAAGTCCACTTGTCCTTTTAACATATGGATGGCAGAGTTTTGTTTCATCTTTAACTCAAAGCAACAAAGTTTAGCAGCCAGCTCTCATGATATTACAGAACTTGAAATTTTTGGGCTCATTAAAAATAGTGTATTTAAAATTCTGTACAGATTAAAGAAGACTGGAAGCTACTTTAAAAAAAAAAAAAAATCAAAGGCAACAAAAAGACATGAGTTTCACGCAGCCTGGGAGCAATTCTGCCATTTGTTTTAAGCTTTCTAGCAACGTAACATGGCCTTTGAGTTAACATTTCATTTTAAACCACTTTAAAAATATATGATTGCTCTGTGATTGCTCTGCTCCCATGGACATTTTTGTTGGAAAAAGTAAAGTCCAGATATGTATATTCTCTAGTCAGTGCTCACCGATTCCCTAAAGAAAAGGGCAAAAAACCCAAGGGAATCAAGAGATGTTTCTAATTACTTTTACACTGTTGATGATAAGCAGATATTTACTCCCTGCTCCATAAACCCCATGTGCCAGGTACTATGCAACTCACCACGACATTCTCTTCCAAACTTGCTTAAACAAGCTTTTGTATTTTGACCATGCCCTCTACCAAGCCTGTACAATAGTTATTAACAGGGAGCAAATGACCCATAACAGAATGGTTCTGTTGAAATTAATTACAACTGTCATTCCTAGAACTTTCAGGTACTTTCTGAAAGCATCCACCCTCTCTATTCCCATCAGATGCACAGAGACTGAAGAGATATACCTCTGCTACAGAAACTTCACAGGCAAGCCTTACCCAGGTCTTGACTATAGCTTCACTTAGTCAGGAAAGAGAATTTTAGTTAGAACGATTATGCCCAGAAAGAAATATAAAGATGGATTTCTTTTGAAGGCAGTATCCCATATCAAATTCATTTCCACCTAGTGAACATCTACTTAGAACATTTTGTTCAAACTGAAAAATTTCCAGCCCTTTGATTACAAAGGCAACCTGCCAAGTGAGAGTATAAAATTAGCACATTAGTGCAGTAGTGTCTTCCTTAGTCTGAAGACAGCTTCAGCGCCTCAACTGCACGCCATACTTTTACGGGGGTAAAACTGAGCTAAGACTAACTAGATTCATTGTTTCCTACTCCAGAGGCTCAGAATCACTTGAACAGCAGTGAAATACAGATACCAAGCCAAATTACGTCTACTGAAGGAAGAGCAAGAACCAAGCAGCAATAGGAGTGTGAAGGCAACCCTAGCACACAAGGAGAACTCTACTGCAACTGCCAACAAACACCACAGCAAGCAAGCAGCATCCAACCATTTTATCCCTTCCTGCTGCAGGGCGTATTGCAGCACAGGTGTTTCCCACTGTGGCTTGCAAGTGCCAAGGCAATTTTTCAAACCCTGGTTGTAACTGCTGCTCACTTTAGAAATATAAGTTATTTTAAAAATGCATCATCAAAAAAGGTTAAATATAAACCTTTTCCTTTTATTCTCATGTTTGATCAACATTTCAGCAGGCATCTATCCAACTTAAGCAAGCTCTGCGTGCGCACCTGCTCCCAGCTTTGTCCCAGCTCTGGCAGCACGCATTAAATCTGCTGCCTTTATTTACACAGGCACTATATAGTCACTGGAAAGGTTTCTCCTACCCATCTCTTTCAGAGACCCTATCACATCTCCTTCTACCCCCTCCCCAGCAGGCACTGAAATCATTTTGCAAGCAATGCTACTGCACCCTGTAGTTTCCTTCTCTTGAGCTGAAACAAAAGGGCACGCCGCTGCTCGGGAGGTATTGCTCTGGGCAACGCAGCCGCCGCTGCAGAGCAAGCGATAACCAGACAGGGCAGCATTCCACCGAACTGAGCTGGAGACAGTTGGTTTCAAGAGGAGACCAGTGTTTGCTCCCAGAGCCTCTTTGCAAGGGCTCACAGAAGAGGACGTGAACACAGTCCCCTTCTCAGCAAGTTTCAGAGTCATAAGGACTGCTTCCAAGCATAATTCCCCCAGTGCCTCGTTTAGTTGCTTTATGACCTCTAAAAATGCTCTTATTAGGGCTTTAAGAAGTTCTGTCTTTATTTCTCTCCCATCCTCCAAAATAACTTCAGCAAGATTGGTACAACAGACATCAATTTGCCTAATGTAACTACTCTCACACATGTTTTGAACAGTTTAAACATTTATAAAGATGCTCTCCATATACAACCATCCTTTCAAACCAGTAGCAGCCAGTTTTGGATTGTCAGGCAAAGTGAGTGCTGCCCACCTCTGACCAGCCCATGGATGTTCCTCAGTCACAAGCTGCGCCAGAGTAAGCTGCAATGCCCCCCAGTTCCACCACTTTTGCTTCTGCTCCAATAGAGAATGTCATTTTTCACCCAAATCCACAAATGCACTCCTAGACACTTGCCAGTTTTCAGACTCTTGTTGGAATGGCTGGATCTGTACCTGCTCTGTTTGCACTACAAGGACAGCATCTGACCCATGTGTGGAGGGTAGCTTGCTGTTTCACACGAAATTGCTCAAGAAAAGAAACAAAAGAAACTGATTCCATGCACTAACACTGCCAAGCAACTTGGGGTGTGAGGGGGAAGGGAACCGTCTTAAGGATCAAATCAAGAGGACTAAAAACCCACCCAAAATACAGATACACAATGCAGCAGTTTCCCAGAGAGCAGACCCACTTCTCTGAGCCAGTACACACAGGAGGAAACAATTTGCCAAGCAACTCATATCTTGGGCTGAAAGCCAGAGGACAGCTCTGAAAAATCTTCCCTCTGCCACCAAGTTCCCACCAGCAAGCCTCTCCCTCAAGTTATCCAATACTTGTACAAAGCCTAACAGGAGAATAGAGGCGATGAGAACTTCAGATGAGATCCAGCTGTACTCTGCCAGCACCACCCAACGATGAGCCCGAGGCTGAATCTACAGCAAAAAAAGAAGAGGACAAGCTCTTTAGAGTGCTTGCCTGTCCTCACTGCTTGCAGATCTGAGTCAGCTGGCAACCCCAAGATTTGCTTTATTCACAAAACCAGAGGAAAGATCTCCCCTCCCTCCTCTCCAAACTGGTAAGATAGGCTTCAGAGCTACTCAGAGCAACTCAGCCTCAGTGCCCAGCAGGCAGGGGCTGGCTGGAGGCTCCAGCCAAGCCCTCAGCCCATCCTCAGGCTGCAGGAGACATCAGCGCTCTCACCTTTCTCACATGCCTGTTTGCTCACAGCAGCAACAGTTCAGGAGAAGAGTGACACTACTGGCCAAAGAGACAGACGCTCTACCAGGCAAAAGTGAGGGGAAGCACCTGCTCCAACAAGAGCAAGCAGTGCCTTGAGGCTTCCACAGGAGAAGCTGAGGCACAAATTCTTCAGTGATGCAAAAAATGAGCCTGAAAAGGCAAAACCATCACTATTTAAATGCTTGAAAAGCAGGCAGGCACCATACACAGAGAGGCGTGCAAATCGTAAAATAGGTTAAGGGGCAGAATTCTGCTACATTTTCCTCCCTTTTAGAGAAAAATTATAACACAGTAAAAATCAGGACCACTTTTCTTCCAGGGAACTGGGGAGAACAACTACAATGTAGCTCAGGCACAGAGAAGGTCTCTCTCCTACAGGGACAAAGCACAGGGAAAGAGGGCTCAAGAGCAGAAAGAATACAGAAATCTGAGCAGGGCTGGGTTAGTAAGAGGGTGGACAGATAGGATCTAGAAGCTGTACATAAATTATAATGAAAGTGGGAGAATCACAAACAGCAACTTAGGAACTAAAAAAAAAAAAAAAGGGCTGAGGCATATTAAAGGAAAAAATGTTTTCTTATAAGAGTTGAATACAAAAACATGTGGGGCAAACCGAGCAAGCAGATTCTCACCCCTGAAGTACGTCATTTCTGAAAGGAAAACAGGACAATTGCAGTTTGTTAGGGTAGTCAAAGGGGAAAGGGATAGCAGTGAGCCAAGGTGCAGGGAGAAAACGACTTCAAAGCAGTTGCTGTGGGAGGTTAAATTAGGTAAGAGTGTACTTTGCTAAGAAAGAAAAAGAGCAGGTGGTAATTGGGAGCATCTCTAGAAATGGCCTTATTCCAACAGAAATGACAGTCACTGCACAGCAAATGTTTATAAAATAAGAAATATCCATTTAAACCAGTTGCCACAGCACAACTGATTATTGCTGTGATAGAGGAAGCCAACAGCTGCAGGGAGCAAGGCGTGCTGGAGATCAACCCTCAAGGAGCACACAAGGCCCATATCTCCCTTAGAGTTTGGGGCTCCAGTTCCCTTCACGCCCCCATAATTTGCCATACGTCCTTTGTCAGGCATCAACGACAAAAATAACATGAGGGAACAGGCTGTCCTGATTTATTAGACAAGAAGTACCAAGACAGGAGCTTGGGACAAAGCAACTTAAGAAGAGATTGCCCAAGTTAAAAGGTCTACACCAGCTTATCCAGTATATACCAGCATCTACACTTACAATGTGCAAAAGCATTTTAAGTTTTGAAGGTGTTTACCTTGCCTTAGTCATAATTTTAAGTTTTTACAGTCAGAGGTTAGAAGATATCTTGTGATATTTTAAGCCAGTGACCTTTGTTTAGAGTGTATGTCACTTTTAGCAGTATCTATTTTAATGCAGGCTACAACTTTCAGACTATACGAGCAGCGCAATGGTTTTGCATTGGATGGCACATGACTTCACAGAATTTCATTTTTAAGAAAAGGTGGCATCATAAACTACCTGCTGAAACTCCCACTCACCCAGCCGTCACGTACTCATTACTCGGATGTACAAAAGGGGTTTTCCCCAAGGTTGGCTGGTGTAAGGGGACCCTTTGGGGTTGGTTTCATTCCGACAGCCTGAAGACAAAGACCCAGAATTCTGAACGAGCCAAGTTGTCTTCCCCCACGAAAGAGGCAGAATATCAGAACGGGTTTTGTTGTTGTTGTTAAGACTTCTTCATCCACACATTGAGCTGGGTCTGCCTAGCAACAAGTTGGAGTTTTAAACTTGTATCATCCTACTTGTGTTCCCATGGCTACTGTCATGAGCAGTGAGGTGGCAGCTGCACAATCAGCACAAGGGTCCCAGAAGGGACATCCTTAAGATTCCCAGACAGAAAACAATACCAAGAAAGTACAAATGCTACACCTGGTACACCTGCCTGCCTTTACAGCCCCTTATCCCCCCAAAAACACCCAGAGCAACCCCCTCCTAGGGATGGACGGATGGATGATGGATGTCAGCCAGAGGAATAGACATGCATGCTGGTATCTACAGATCATTTGCACTGTTCTGCACAAAAGAAGCTTGATTACAGATGTAGCACTTTCAGCTTCTCACACAGCTGTTGGTAACCTAAAGGCAAAGCTACATACAACTCCAGCCAACAGCACTTGCTGCGGGGGGCTCTCAACACAAAGCAGGCAGTGGGTGAAGAATCCTCCACATCCCCATTCACATGTGGCCAAGACTCAAACTAGTGCTATTGATGAGAACAGAGGAACAAGCTGAGATCCCCCAAAAAGGTGGGAAGATAAACTCCACATCTCAATGCGAGCTGCAACTAAAGAGTTGCTTCAAAGGCAATGCTGTTATGCAAACCAGACTTTCCCAGTCCTGCTGCTTCAGCTCTTCAAGACGGGAGGCCATTTCCTACTCAGGAGAGCTTTTTCTTCGCCTTTAACCATCCCCGGTCTCCCTGTGGAACTAGAATGTCTGTGTGCACTCTCCAGGGACCAGTTAAGAGGGGAGGGCAGGCATCGTCCTCCTGCGTTCAAGCCTTGTTCGTGCATATTCCTTAGGGATTTCTGAACCCAGAAACCACAACTATGATTACACATTTGTTACGTTGTGCTTTCATACTATGGTTATAAAGCCTAGAAGGGCACTAATTCAAGGTCATGTACACTAATAATGATTTTCAATACCCAACTTTCAAACTAAAATATCTATTCGAACTAAACACCAACCTGATAAGACATCTAGTCATCTAGAAGTACATGCAGATGCTATCATGACAGGTTATCACAGACACCTACTGAGAGCAGAACTGAAAAGCTGCGATAGACAGCCACATGGTTAGACTCCTCTAATTAAACAACTACACTACATAAACAAACTATAGGCTCTCAGGCTATTATTCATGAAATCCATGCAGGTGAAGGACACAGAGATACGAGAGGTGGCAAGGAAGCTGAAGTAACTTTAAAGACAAAAACTCACCACCTTATCCTCCTGCTTCTAATGGGGCAGGGTGATACTTTTCTGGAGGTATACCTAGTTACACACAGAGTACATGCAACACCCTGCTGATGTTCCCTAGAGATACCTGCATGATAGAAGTGCAGGGTTGAAGAGGGAAGCATAGACTAGAATTTCCTCCCAAGAGGGGATTTTTGCAATTTTATCACACTGCTGCAGCCTCCTCCCCCCAGACAGGCAACATTTACCAATACTTCCTTTACGAAGTTCAAAGAGCACACTGCTGCATAGAGTTGAATTTTTGAAGACAGGCAGGTTAAACACATTTTAGTCTCAAAATCTTACACAAGAAGTGAAATGAATTTATTGAGTTTGACCTACAGTACTTAAAGGCAGCCACATCACAATCTGTTGCACTTCAAAACAAACACCAAGAAGAGCACAAAAGCAGCCCCAATTCTAGAATATGCTGGAGAAACTTTCACTGCTTTTACTAAGGCTGAGCACATCCTCTTGCACTTTCGAAAAGCACAAAGAAGTCAAAACTTTCACACAGAACTATAAATTAAAAGCTTGTCAAGTTTAAAGAAAGAGACACCTAATCCAACACTCCTTTAAAAAAAAGCACTTTTCAGACTAAATTTAGTTTACAGATAAACTTTGTATTTTCAAGAACTGAATTTCAGACTGTTCTACTTAAGAATGTGGGACTGATCATCTTATTATATTATCAAGTCAAAGCCCCAAAAAACAAGGTCAAACAGCACAGAAACAGGTACAGGCTTCCTAGGAAGGGAACACACTCTAACTACCCCAAAGTTTTGGTTTTGATTTGGTCTCTAGACTCAATCAGCCAGCCACTGGTCACCACGTCTCAGTCTTACCCTACACTTGGAATGAGTATTGGCCATGACCAGAAATTGTTATACCTGAGGGAAGGAGGGACTAGCATCAACCACGAGTATCTGAGGAGCCAGTTACTTCAGATTTACCTGCCCAGCGCATATTTTAAAAATGCATGTTAAAGTTACAATGCAGTTAAAAAAATACATATGGATCTCCAACAAAGCATTGTCATTTATACTACTCTGAAGGTATGTGACAGGACTAGAGCCCACTATAAGCCGCATTACACAGTGCACCTTGATCACAGAGGCAAAGATTTCCGAGCTAATTATAATGACTAATCACAGGGAGCTCTAAGCCTTCACTTGGCCTAGTCACAGATCTAACTAGGGCTGAAAACAAGAGTTTTAAGAGCAACTCATTACGCAGCAGGAACCAGCTATGAAGAACAAAGCATTCACTCTACTTAGTATTAATTCCAGTCCAGCCATTAATACATTTGTCAGTACATGAGACAGCTATTACCTCCCCATACAAACACTGCATGTGCCAGGCAGGGAAGGAAGCCACAAGCTCTGGCTGCACCGAGACTTGTTTGTTTACTATAGCAAGGAGAAGGCTCCAAAGCCATGCCTTGGAATGAGGTGGAGCAGGAGCAGCCTCTGCACCCCTTCATGGGACAAGTGAACAGATCGGGTGAAAGCTAACTACACTACTGAGCCATGCAGGCTTAAAAATGGTCTCCCTTAAGGAGAGTAGACCAAAGGTAAAAAAGGTATGGCAGCAGATCAACAGCTGTGCTCCTGCTGAGGTGCCAGAAACACGGATGATGAAGTCTTCACCTTGAGCACTACTCTTCTCCAGAGTGGATTTAAAAAAAACAGAGGATAAGCTGAAGTGTCAGCATCTACAAGTCAGCTTCATTCTCCTAGAGTAGGTGTAGTGAGACTGCACCCTCTCCTGCCACGGTGACTGGACTAGCAGTATGTACCAGTGATGGAACAAGACGAGTCTGAGACTCACCCACACAGCAGCAGAGTTGCCAGCACAGTAAGGTGGTGGTAGAAGTCATTTCCCCATTACTTAGGGCTGCTGAGGACCAGCCTGACCTCAAGAACCCCCTTCGCTTGTACCTAAATGTCTCTGGGTTAAGACAGCCAAAAAAACAAGGTTTCAGTAACAGCTTTTGGTGGAGCACCTATTGAAGAACTTCTCAGCTGCTCTGCAGTACAGCACATATAGAGAGGCTGTGACTTGCAGAAGAAAGAGAGCAAGACAAATACAGCCCATGAGGGACTAAGGAGCTGAGCAGCCTAAAGCTAGGGGGAAAAGCTCCTCTTCTCCCACCAGAAAGCTTAACAAAATGCACAGTACATAAATTTTCCACCACCTAGTCAGGAACACACACTCTTGTTGGGGACAATGCACACCTCCTCAGACCACAGTAAAAGGACCGAGGTGCACACAGTTTATCAAGATACTAGGCAGCCTCTGTCAGCCCGAACACATGGGGCTTTAGTACATTATGGTTTAGCATTTCTGATTAGATCAAACATCCTCATAACTCTTTTCCAAAGACACTGTAGCACTAAGAGAGCCATTTGAGGAGATGAGATAGCTCTCCAGGATACCAGTATTTCCAGTTTCAGGAGCTTGGTTTTGAGTCTTCCACTTGCTTAGATGGAAATTCCTAAGTCTCACCTGACAAGGACACTTTTTTCCATTCCCCTTCTGATGAGTCCATTCATCTAAACACCATTTTCTCTCACTCTTAACTCAGACTATTTGCAAGCCGTTAGGACTGTTAGGAACAGGACTATTTGCAAACAAAGAAATAGAACAAGCTGGCTGGGAGTAGGACTTGCCAAGTGTGAGTCATAAGGGGGCTTTTAACAACCTCTATTTACAGGGTTACAGTCTCTATTGTGCAGACCAATAGGTGCTTCTGCCCAGAACCCCACCAAGTAACATAACTTAATGAAGACCCAACTTGATGAAATCTGGCCTTCACAGCCACCAGAAAAATACAGCTATTCTGGGGGAATCAGCCACCCAGGGGCTGTCCCATTAATACACTTTCACCTTTGAACCTAAATAGGCAGAGGGTGGACTCATTTTAACAGTCAGGGTTGGATGGATAGATGCACTGGAGAACCCTTACAACACAGCCACACCACCACTTTCCTATCAGGCATTCCAGATCAAAGACAAAGACTATATTTCAGGGGCTTTTTTTACCCTTCTTAGACAAAACTACACTGACAGAGATTCTGACTACATTAAAAAGGGTTACTGGGTTGTTTTTTCTTTTCCCCCCTTTATTCTTGGTAACACTGAAACAGTCTTGGCCATGAAAGAAGGCCAGGGAATACCAAGTATTTGTGCAGAAGCACACAATGCACAACTGTGTGGAGCAGAGAACGAGTTCCTCAAGAATTCTGGCAGTGAGCACCTAGAGGTGAAAGCACTACAGATTATTTCCTTCCACCACTCTTACTTTAACTGTTACAGTACAACAAAGGAAAAAAAAGTGGGAAATATTGCAAACAAGTAATTGAAGTCACACATCCCAGCTTCAGATCTCTACAAGACAGTAACGAGTCAAACTAGTTTTTGCTCATCGGTTTCCACTGGAAATACCCCTAGAAGTTGGTTTCCAAAGATGCACAACACAACTGATGTCCAAAGCTACAAGATGTGGCTGGCATTTTTATGGCCATCGCAACAAACGAAAGAATCTAAAGTTGTAGTGATACAAAGGAGAAAGAAAAGCTCACCTGCCTTCAATGTACATCAAAATTCTAGAGAGATCACTCTCTTTGGGGAGTTATTTCACACTCCTCAAAATCATGGAAGCTTTAACCTTTACTTAAATTCACTGGATATGTTTAAGTGCTCAAAAATGTTCTCTTCCTATTTTTAATGTTCCAACAGCATAAATTAATAAGTAACAATCAGCATAGTCAAGTACAATATCAGTGCTTCCCCATATGAAAGACTTTTATTTAGGTTTAGGATATGCAATGTTTCCTTCCAGTGAGTTTTTCCATTAAGAGGACATGTGGGTTTTGTTTGTATGGATTAAAAGAACCATAATAGTTTTCCCTCTTCAAAACCTTCAATATCTCAGACTGCAAACTCACAAGAAATGCTGACCTACCGATACCAGCCTTTGTTTAACACACTGAATTTTTGGCTGGCAAATATGTGACTCTGAGCTCTTTATTAGAGAACAGGAGAGACAATAGCAATTTTTCACATCACACCTGTGAAATCAAGGCCAAGCAGTGAAACACTGGTGAAGTGCAAGCTTTACTGACTCTAGTGAGCTCTGGCATGGGATTTTCAACCAAAAAAGTTTTGCCTATTCTTCTAATTGAAATGGCCTGTTTAATAAACACATTGCCTCTGCAAAAGCTCTGCCTTTACTGTACAACTATTCTTATTATACAAGTAATAAAAATAATAGAGGTCTAAGTATTATACCGTTAATAATAGTGGTGTAAGTTTTTGAAAGAATAAAAGAGCTTGGATCAATGCAGTGAGAACTTTCCCAAAGTAAGGAGAAACTGGAATAGGTAAAAAAGATAGCGACATCAATTTTGGCAAAGAACCTACAGGCTCTGCAATAGGTCTTGCCACCATAAAGACTTCTAGTAAGAGAGCTGTAAGGACCACCTCCTACAGAGGATTCCAGCCACAAGCATTTTTACAGTCAAAGAATCACACCAGGCCCTTGGCCACTGCTGCAGCAAGTTTTAGCCACAAGGAGTATTATAAACTTGCACCAAGATACTGTAATCCAGAATGAGAACTTGTTTTTTTTCTGATGATAAGCATTCAGCAAAAACAAAGCAGCACAACCGTTAACAATTTTCCTCACATTCTACTCAAACAAGGGAGAGACAAGCACTGTCCATCCTCCCCCACACTAACCTGTGCTGAGGTCCCTCCCTAAACCCAGGCAGTCATTAAACTCAGCCAGAGAAGAGCAAAAAGGTACCAAATGGTATGGCCTATTTAATCCATGAAACCCAGGCCAACATCCCACCACTGCCTTGCTCTACCTCTCTTTTCTCCCATACTCTCTTAGATAAGGATTTCAGAAAAGCTTTCCTAATTTAATTGCTCTTTGCTACAGCTTGCATGTGGTTGAGAAGTGAAACAAAATTAAATGCTTTCTCTGCCCCTATGCATCGGGACAGAGGAACACCCACAGAAGAATGCTGATCTAAGAATCTGCAGTTACAGATATACCTCAGCCAAACCCAAGGTATAATTATTGAACATTAAGTTACCAAAAAAAACCAAACATATAAGGCCTACTCTGCACCGTTTTCCCCTCAGACATAAAGCAGCATGAGCCCTCCACGTTTTATCGGACAGCTAATCTGAAGGTGAAAGCCTCCGCAACACGACACCAAGCAACCTTCAGGCTTTAGGATCTTCTGGTCAACCAGTCCCTAAAATTTCCAGTGAGAAACAGATACGGCATCTGTGTGCTCTGATAACACCATTCCATCTATTTAACTTTGAAATTAACAGTGAGAGAGGACAATTTGCCAATTTCAATGAAAAGGTCTCAGTGCAGTATTGTTAAGCTTATTTAGGGTTTTCTTTCTTAAACACAGAAACAAAGAGGCATAACAAATAATACACAACCTGGCTATTTAGCCTTTAGGACCGAGAAGAGATCACAAAATTGAGGGAACACTGCGCATTGTAAAATTATTCCTAGGGTAACTCCACAGGCCAGGAAAACAACTCTTCAATACACAAGCAGATAAAAGTTCACCCCAAACTTCTTAACTAAAAAGTACACTTTTAAGGAAGAAAAAAAAAATTGAGCAGTAGCCCATTCAGATCATTAGAAGACTAATCATTTACTTTGGGTGAATCTACTAAGAGTCTGCTGTACTCCACTGTGCATTCAGAGCACCTGCTGATGCTGTGTTAGGATATATATTACTCATCAAAAAAAAAAAAAAAAGTGTTTCTCCACATCACACACTTTCCCCTCCCTTCCACTCCCCACAGCACAGAAAGCAATAACCTTTGTATAGGTCACTGTACATCTATAAGTTAGAACCAGAACAACGTATAACTGAACACATAATAGCGAGGAAGGGGCACACAGTATTTCCCCCCCCCCTCTATCTATTATGTTAGAGAAATGAATTACACAAAAGAGTGTAATTCACAGGGGTGACCAAAAAGCCCAAGTATTGTTGTGATACCTGGCTAATAGCCAGTGTGATGTGCGTTGTGTGTTACAGAAACGCTGCATTTGACCTACAGATTGAAAAACAGTGTCAACTGCTGCCTAACTAACAGCTCCCCCTCCCTCCCCCCCACTTTTTCTCCTCCTCCTCCTCCCCCGCCTTCCCTTCCTCCTCCTGGTCAACCAAGAAATGGAGTTCCCATGTGCCAAGACCTTGTATCTTTATTTTGTCCAGAAAATGAAGGGGAAAAGGAGTGGGGAAAAACGATTCTGTAAATAAATGCAAGTAGTATTGAACTTCAGAAAAAATCCTCTTCACGTGTCCGCCCTCCCCCCACCCCGACACCTTAACAATTAAGAACAAATATATATATTCAATAATAAAAAAAGCATCCAACATATTAGTCCACAGTCTGAGGACGATCCACGAGGAACCTTTTTCCTGAATCCACACAATAGTAACTCCCAGGGTTATTCGATAAGAAGACACCCGTGGCTTTCCACACCATTCTTTTTGTTTTAAGGGAAGAGGTGCGGAGGATTCAATTAAGTTTGGGCTGGGCAAAGGGACAACTCCAAGCGCTAGGATCTCCAGACAGGAGGAGGGTTTTCGTCAGCTTCAACCTCCCCTTACAAAGGAACAATACGAAACAAAACAAAACAAAAAAAAATTGCTTACATTTCCAACTAAGGAGGTCAACAGCCTGTCTTTCTATACACGGAGACACATCAGTACTAACGTGCTTCCAGCACCTGCCTTTCAGCACAGCCCCAATTCCTTTGTTTGGTCAAAATTTGCTTCCATATTACTTTAAATTAGCCTGCAAAGAACAGCAGCAGAATAGCTGGAATGTGAAACAGTTTTTTTTTTCGGGGGGGAGGAGGGGGGGGAAGGCGAGCAGCTTCCCAGAAGAAAATTAAAATATAGATCCAAGTCGCTTCTAAATTCCTTCGAAAAAATTATAGTTACAACTTGATGCCTTCTAGTTTCACCCCTACCACCGAGCACACGAGTCCAGAAGGGAATAAAGATTAAAAAAAAAAAAAAATTAAAAAGAGAAAGAAAGAAAGAAAAAAAACCACACCACCCAACTGCCATCTCCTGCCTCTTCTAGCCCTGCCAGCTTCCCTGTTCCTCCCTGCCTGCAAAGCGCCCTCTGGAAAGCATCAGGACTTCTTTTATCAGCCGTGTGTGTTGGGGGGGTCCTTGTTCTTGTTCTGGGTGTTTGGGACTGGAATTAGAGGGGATTATTTTTGGACCCCCTCGATGAGTGGAGCCCCCCGGGGGGGGGGGTACCCCCCCCCCGGGGGGCTCCACTCATCGAGGGGGTCCAAAGCATTGGATGAGGAGACTCGTCCCCTCTAAATACATATATATAATTAATAAAGACTTACCGGGGTCGAAATCAGGGACCACCGCCTGGTACTGCGGCCCGACCCTCATCCCGCCGCCGGCTGCGGGGAGCAGAAGGAGAAGCGTTACCCGCGTGGGCCCGCCCGGCCCCTGCCCCCCCCCCGTCCCCCGTCACCACCCCCCCGCTCCTCACCGTGCTCCTCATCGCTGGAGGACCCCGAGCTGCCCTCCTCCCAGGAGTTGCCGCTGCTGTTGCCGTTGGGGGCGGCGGATAAACTTTTGCTGCCGCCGTTGTTGTTATTATTCGCGCCGGCGGCGTTGTGGTTCCTGCCCCGCCGTTTCCCCGAGACCTCCGGGCCCTTCTCGATCATGGCTGGCATTTAGGGGAGGAAGGGGGGGTAGGGGGTGTGGAGAAGAAGGGAAGGGAGGGGGGGAATGAGAGTTTAAAAACTGCGGGGGGGGGCTGGGGGAGGCGCCGAGGGCGGGCAGCAGCCGGGGCGGGCCGGTGAGCGGCGGCAGCGGCGCTGCTACATCCCCCACCACGATCTCCCCGAACTTTGAGGCTCATCCCAGCCCTGCGCTGGGACTCCGTTCAACCTGCACTGCTGCCTGCCACCAGCCCCGCCTCTCCCCACTCCTGCCCCTTCCCATTGGCTAAACCTACATTTTGGGAGGCCAGCCCGCCTGCCCATTGGGCGGCGTTTCCTGTCCATCGTGGCGGCCCGGCGCTTCCGTTTGCTGGGTTAGGTGGAGGCGTATCGCCGGGCTGTACGTGTGCGGGCTCCGCGATCTCTCCGCCCAGCGATACCTCTCCTCCGAGGGCTGCGCCGGAGCGGAGGAGGGGGAGAGGCGGCTTCGCACGCCCCCGCCGGAGCGGCGCTTCCCGGCCTGGCCCGCGAAGGGGCCGGCAGCGGGGTTCGCCGCTCCGCTGTGAACTCAGCCTCGGCAGGAGGGTGGCGAGGGACTACTTTCCCTCCCTTCCCCCTCCCGTGGCGGAAGCTTACGGCGTGGTTTGAATGGAGCCCATACAAAGCCCCCGTTGCCCGTGGCTGGGGTATTGGGGTAGTTGCTGGCCGTTAGAGCCGGGGTTCTATGCTAGAGTTCTATGCCTGAGCCGCTCGGGACGGTTCCCGCCGGCAGCGGCGGCTGTTCCGCGGGAAGGGAGAGAGCCCTCCGAGGGATTGGGGCACTCAGCGCCCCGCAGTGTCCCGAGAAGAGGGGCGGGGGGCGGCCCGGCTAGGAGCGGTGCTGAGGGAATGGGACAGCGCAGGGGACGGGGGGCTCGCCCTTTCCGGGAACGCAGCCCCGAGGGGGTGAGAGCAGCGAGCCGGGGGGCGGGCACCGTACGGACGGGGTCCCCGGAGCGGGGTCAGCTCCCCAGCGGGGCGCCGCCGGCTGCCCCGGGCAGAGCCGCCGGCCGGGGTGTCTCAACAGGAGGAGCCGCTGCAGCCCACGCCTCGGGCTGCGGCCGTGCGGGTCCCGCGATCCCCTCAAGTAACTCCTGAGCTCCCCCCTCCCCTCGAGGGGCTGTGCTGCCGAGCCAAGATCCGCTCTTCGGGCCCAGCCGCTGGCCCCACGTTTCCAGGGCTGGAGCCTGGCCAGCCTGGCTCCTCGAGGGACCCTGGCGGTGTGGCTGGGGGATCGGGCCACGGGGGAGCCCCTTGAGCCCGCGGGCCCTGGCGGGGCACACACCGGAGTCCGGGCTGCATCTGCCGATACCTTTGTGCTCCCGAGTCTAGCCCGGGTGTGCTGCCCTTGCCAGCCCCAGCGGCTGCGCCTCCCGAGACGGGGAAGGAGCCTGGGCCAAGGGCAAGGGAGCGAAACAAAAGGGGAAGCGAGACCCTTTTCCTTGTCTCCGTCCGCGAACCCTGTGCCCTTCTTGGGGAATTGCTCGGGGGGTAAAACGGAGACGGGAGTCCAGACAAAAATGGGCGACAAGAGTGTATGAACTGCTCGGTTTTATTTGCAACTTGAATTGTACAGTGGGGCGAGGGAAAACAATACATAATCATGGAAAGCAGCTTGTGAGGCGTGTCCTCTATTTTCATTCAAATCAACTTATGTACAAGTTTGTTGGGTTTTGGTGGTTTTTCTTTTTTTTATTGGCCCGTGCAATTAAAAGTGCAGTTTGACTAGCAGCGGTTATCTCGTATCGAACTGTCCCCGGCCACTCCCCGCCTCCCTCTGCCATTTTAATCCAAGAGAATTTGCACAGGGGGAGGGGGAAAAAGCCGCTGAGGGAAAGCTGCGGTCTCTAGTGCTGGGATTACCGTTCTTTCTCTATATTGTGCTTAAGATTGTCAAAATTATTTCAGTTCTAGGTTGTAGTCTGGAAAGGCTCTTCCGTAATTTTCGTGCATTAGTTGCTCCATTAAAATAAGGGAAAAAATATCTTTTACAAACGCATGTTAGTTTCTTTCAGTCTAGTGCCCTCTTTCCAATATTTACTTTCCCCTCTATACTCAGTATATGTGTTGTGTGTATATACTGACAAATGCATAATCGGTTTCCTTCATGTAAACCTGCATGTACCTGTAAATGTTTATTCACCAGTTATTTACAGCACAAAAAATAAGTTCATTTACACTACATAAAATAACTTCTAGCTCACAGAACTAAATTGTATGATGGCGACTCATGATCCCACACTCTTTAAAAATATCAGTTCTAAATCAGAGCAATAATTAGTGATGCTCTTAAACCCCAGCACTGAGAGCCACAAGTATTTCCTGGTGCAAAGCATATTAGTTCTTTAGTGTAGAATATATTTCATGGCAGGGATGCAAACATGGCAGAGTGTTCATTGTCCTCCTTCATACTCCAGTGTTTCTATCACAGAAATGCCAGGGCAGGATGGGAGCACCCAATTTTTCATGTAAAAATGAGCTTGAGTGAAATTTAAAAAGTTTTTCAATCTGGTTTGCAGTTCCCAGACCTGAAAAAGAAAAATAGCTCACCCAAGAATTAGACCAAAGCACACCTGAGTGTTCAGCTTGAACCTGAGACCACAGATGTGGTTACCCCAAGACACGTGTGTATGACTTTGCAAATCCAGACCTAATTTTGGTCGTCCTGCACTTCCTCTCCCTCCCTCCTCCTCTCCTCACAGCCGTTACCCACTTAGGCCCAGGTTTAAAATCTAAGTCAATCATCTAAAATATTTATAACACGATTTCACTCTTTTAAACTGTTAAAATGACATTTATTGCCAGCACTTAAAAACCATTGGCCTCTCCTGGAGCTGAGCCCCTGGGCCTGCCTCTCTGGTGTGGGGCTGAGCAGCACCCTCCCGATGGGATGGGGTGGGGTGGGGTGGGTTTGGATGGGGTAGGTTGGGATGGGATGAGGTGGGGTGGGGTTGGGTGGGATGGAATGGGTTTGGATGGGGTGGGTTTGTATGGGGTGGGGTGGGGAAGCAGCATATCCCCTGCAGCCCCACCACTGCTTGGCAGGACTGTGACAAATGCCACCCTTGCCAAAGCCATCCCCTGGGACAGCGGAACATGCTCTGCCACTCCATCCCGCTCACCATCGCTCGTTATCCCCGGCAGACGCTGAGGAGATGCCCATGAACAGGAGCAGGTCGGTGCCAAGGGGGGTGTGCACTGTGCACGTGTGTGAGTGTTTGTCCCTATAGCAGGAAGTCTGGGGCTGTCACCATCACAGCCAGTCTGCACCTGTCACAGCTGTTGTCCCAGCCCAACACCACCCTCTCCATCCCCAACAGGGCTGTTTTTCTATTTTTTTTGAACTTTTCTACAGAAACTCATGAGCCATGAATGTACCATCTCTGATGCTGATGGAGGTTTTTGTTTCTAACCATTAAGAACATTTTTCGTGTTTGTTTCTGCTTCCTTAACAATGGTCTTTGGTTTCTTTCTGCTTAGGCTGAAAACCTGAAGTTTTGAGTGTCCCAACACAGCACTACAGATTTTGGTGTTGTTCCTGAAGAAAACTTTGAAAAATTCTCTCTGGCCTTAAAGAAAACTCTTCAGAGAGTGTAGGCGACCGTGTACACAGAGACTGTACACAAAATACAGAATTTTATTTTATTTTTCAGCAGCAACAGTGAATGTACTTTTTACAGCCTCTGACTACTGCAAATGCCAAAAGAGCAACAAATTCTACTCCTCCAGCTCATGCCACTTGCTCTGCAGAAACCCAATGTTAAAACTTCTTTAAAGTTCTACAAGGTGGGACAGATGAGGAGGAAACCACATGAGCACTAAGAGAGACGCTGGTGGGCACGGGGTCTTGTTTACCTGCATCGATGCTTTGTTTAGACACATGGGATCATAATTCTACATGTGACCACACGCACCTGTACGTCCTGCCAAGACTCATCAAGCTGTGTGTAGGATCAAGAGAAGTTTCGTATATGATCTGTAGCAGACTGAGTCATATAAAGCAAAGATTATGTTTTTTCCTAGCCCATGAGCTTGACTGCAACTTTTGGACATTACTGTAATGTAAGAGTTAACCTGTTCAGCTGTTTAGAAAGCAGAGCAAAACCAGGGGGGAGAGGGGAAAGTATTTTCCTTATAAAGGTGGTGTCACTGTTGTGAGTTTGCTGTAGCATAACAGGTTGGACCAGGCAGGACTGTCCTTTTAAATAATTTCTTGAAATTTGGTTATCTCTGTCAGGGGAAAAGCACTTCTCCTTGCCAACTTTTAAATGAAAACTGTTTATTGTCATTAACCCTGTCAGTCTCACAAGTAAAATACAGGTGAAGTAGAAACACAGAGGGGATTCCTGACAACTGAGCAGCCTTCGTTCCCCGAACAAAAAGCAACATGTCTCCTGCCTCCTTCTTGGTCTCCTCTCTGCCCAGGTGGGTGTTTTGTGCCTCTCACCAGGAAAGTGAAGCTCGCCGTGCATCCCTGGGGCTGCCGGGTTTTGCAACAAGGGGTTACAAGAGTTAAAACCCTTCCCATTTGTCTGAGCTGTAAAAAGCAGCTCTCACCTCCTGTATATTGTATTTTCCTTGAAAACATACACACAAAAAATGCTTACCCCAGTGAGAATGTGCCTGGGTGTTTACACAAGTATATAGATACATATATATGTATATACACACACATATATTTGGTTGCTAGTAGTAGAAGGGACAATTAATCACGCTTTAGACTGATTGTTTTTAATACTGAAAGGCTATTAATCAGGAAAATGTTACCCTTTGAACAAAATGTTTAGACAGTCAACACTATGGGTTGGATTTTTTCCCCCAGTGCTAAGCTGCCTGTTAAAGCAGAGCGGAAATCGGGTTTATAATCTCTTACATTAGAACCTCATGCTTTGAGTTGGACAAAAATTTTGGCTCCTTTGGAAATTCTCACTTGTAGCCTTTCAGCCTGAAAGCTGCTTTTAGAGAAGGAATAATACAGCAAATTTTAATCCAAACTTTTATTTCCCACTGGAGACAATGGCTCATATCCTGTAGTGAGTGGGAGGCCTGCAGAAAAATATGGGGAGGACCGTGATGGAAGTGTGAGGGTGCAGAGAGTCAGCTGGGATTGGATTAGTGGGGGCAGGCAGGAGAAGGGCTGCTGGTTGCTGCGAGGTGACTCTATATTAGAGTCATAGAATCAGGGAATCGTAGAATCATAGCATAGTTGGGGTGGAAGGGACATTCAAAGCTCATCTAGTCCAATCCCCCTGCAATGAGCAGGGACATCTCCAACCAGATCAGGTTGCTCACAGCCCCGTCCAGCCTGGCCTTGAATGTTTCCAGGGATGGGACATCTACCATCTCTCTGGGCAACCTGGGCCAGTGTTTTACCCACCTTTGTTGTGAAAATATGGTGGGACCAGGGGAGCTGCAGCACCAGAGGAAACCCCGTGTTGGCCTGGAGTGGAGCTCCTGGCTGGCCCAGGGGGAGACACCAAGAGCTGGCCCTGGGAGAAAGGAGAAGATGGGACTGAAACTGCACAGACAGAGGCTGGCGATGCCAGAGAGAGCAGTGGGACAAACACACAGTGTCTTGGCGCAGGCAGAGTTGCAGAAGACACCCTGTCTGTCCCAGCGAGGTGTGAATACAGACCCCGGTGGGTTTGTTTCAGCATCTGCACTAGGAGCTATTTCACAGCTGGTGAAGCTGATGGGAACGGGAGTCACCCATCTGTACGTGCTACTGTCAGCATCCCCTTTGCAGGGTTTTGGCTCCTGGGGCACATGGCCTTCCCTGTCCCCTGTGTTGCTCCTACAGGACTCCTCTTTTCCTCCTGGGAGCTTCTCTCAGCTGATTAAATTTAAGGCTGTTGAGGAGCCCTGGTCCCCCTCAGCTTCCCCACCCCCCCAGCCAGCAGGGCTCTGGAGCTGGGGCACCCCCCAGCAGGCAGCACCCAGAGCAAGCAGCCCCACTCTGCCCCACACCCCTGGGCAGCCCTGAAGGGAGGAGAGAGTGGGAAGGGAGAGCAGTGAGAGAGAGGGAGACAGGAGCCAGGCTCTGGCATTATTAACCCCTCCATAGCTGGTGCCTTCTCACAGAAACTGAGGCTTCTATAAGGTGGGACAGGCACCTTCCCCTTGCTGAGGATGAGGAGGAGGCACATAGCAAAATCAGAGTAGAAAGTCTCGGATAGCTGATGGATTTGCTCCACTCAGTTCTGTGTTTAAGTAGAAAATATCCATATCAGAAGGGAAACACAAGGTGCGACAAGATTCATCACTCCTTAAAAAAAACAAATGGGGTGACACTTCACAGTAGACCCTATTGCAGGTAGCACAATGCTTACCCGGGAAAATACCGCTCTCTGTTTATACACTTCCTTCATTTCACTTCTCTCCATCATCACCACCTCGGCAGCGGGGCAGCCAGTGCACATTGCTGAGGTCTGTGAGGGGAGATGGAGTCCCAGGGGACAGCTGCCATCGTTTTCAGGGGGACCGGGAGTCCAATAACTTAATTCTTCTCACAGGAGATTTTGAACAAGAAATACACACAATCCCTATGGGGAGCTTTTTGTCACAAGACCTAGTGGGACAAAGATGGGATGCTGTACATCAAGCAATGCAGAGGTTTACCAGTAGATATTAATTTTAAGAGCTTTGCACGGAACATGATCCCTTGCACTTCAGCATTTTAGTTAGTCTATTGTTTTTTGAGTGGGGGAAGAAGCTTTCTCCAGGAGCAGCTACTCCTTTGACAGATGCTGCTGGTGGCGAGGCCAACAGACCGTGAGAAGCACCGGCTGGATCCAGCAGGACAGCTCCTCCACGTGAGATCCTCCGTGGTGGCAGCTTTCCAGTGGCCCATGTCGCTGGGATCCACTGGTGGGAGCTGAAAAGGCAGCCCAGAGAGAGGTGTCCCACCCTTGCAGCACTGCAGGCAGCCTCCTGCACCCATGTCCAGGCCTCCAGCAGAAACCCTGCAGCAAAGTCCCTCAGGACAACGGTCCCCTGCCTCCCTGGGGTTCCTCTTCACTTGCCTGCTGCTCTTGTGGTAATCCCAGCAATGGCGAAGAAAGGTGCAGCTGAGAGGCAGCTGCTTGCTCCTGAAATCCTACCAAAAAAATGCCGGTTTGAATTTCTGCCAACACAACCCCCTTTACTGCACCATTCAGCCCAGGCTCTTCCCATGCCACAGGATGATCTTTGGGAAATTCAGCCAGGGGGACCCTGCAGGGCCTGTGACCTCTGGCATTCCCACAGGAAAGGGAACTGTTAGAAATTCATCTGAAATTGCCCTCAGAACACGTAGTCGTGGGTCCAAGCAAACTTCTGTAACAGGGTAAAAAATTTATAGATTGGTATGTCTGTATACACATGGGAGTGGAGAAAACCATCTTATTCACATCCTTCTGACGTACATGGGGATCACGCTGCCTAAATCCCTGGAAATTCTGTTTGTTGTAAAACCAGTACAGGACAGCTCAGGCCCGGTGTTTCTGTGAGCACACCCCTAAGGCACAGCACAATTCATCAGGGCTCTAGTGCCAACCTTTGATTTTACATTTTCTCTTCCATTCATTCCAAACGTAATCGGGAAATCTCAAATGCTAGCGATCTCAGGGGGAGGAGAGAGAAATCAAAGGTAGTTCCTCACTGCTACTAGTCTAAAGAAAACCTGCAACACATGAAAACCTGGAAAAGAAAGAAATCAATAAAACCTCAGTTTGGTGTCAAGGGATTAATCACCAGCTAAAAGAAACAATCTTAGAGAATGCCATGACCTAGTACCTCTGAAAATCACAATTAGAAAAAGAGCTATATTCCTATCTGCCCCGGACTTTTCCCTCATTAAACACCAAATACAGATTCATTTCCCTGCCCCCCTCCCCAGCACAGCACAGGGGCTGGATGGTGTTTATCAATGGACAACTTGTTGGTACCCTCTCCCAGCCACCGCGCCTCTGGGAGTCATCTGAAGACACCAGGAGCCCTGGACCAAATTCTCAGTCATCAGACTGAATCTTTCTACTGTAGTCGTCCCCTTGTCATTGTCACATCGGTGTAAATCTAGAGTTTATTCTGATCCGAACCTGCTCAGAGGCACTGGAAGGTGCTGGATTAGTATCAAGCACAGGCATCTGCCTCCTCCTGTTTCTGTGCCTGTGGTATCAATAGCAATTTTGAAAATGATTATTTCTGTACAGGCTATAATGACTTAGAAGAAACAGTTACAGCCTGTTGTGCAAATGTGAACAATACTTGCTTTTTTAAAACGTGGATTTTTCACGCAACAGGAACTAATGGCCCTTTCAGAGCAGTTATGGTCTATCTTGTCAATTTGGTTTCTATTCATGCATGATAAGTGAATTTTTATAGCCAAACTAGGAGTCCCTAAAAATGGGCCTTATACTGGAAATGCAGATGTGACTTACTGTGAGTTGTGCTAGGAGAGCATCGCTGCCCCTGGGGAGCCAGAGCCAGTAAATCAGAATTCCCTTTCTCCATGCACATAACATGGCTCGCAGGCACCCTTTCATCTGTGCTGAGAGGCAGGAAGGAGAGGCAGAATTAGCCCCTCATTACAATAATGTTTCTCACACTTTTCCCAGCTACTCTCTGCAGGCATTAGCAGAGGGCCCTGGCTGCCAGGAATGCTGAAAACCTACATCTCCAGTTAAAAGAAATCAGAGAGCAGGGTGCTCAGCAGCTCTGAAAATCAGACACACACACAGCTTTAAGCAGAGGCTTTTATACTATTAAAAAAAAAAAAAAAAAAAAGGACAGGCTCAACTTTACTGTGAGAGGTTTGTTGTGAAAGAAAATTGTGTATTTTGCAGACTGTCTGATTTCTCTTACGGCTTCCCCACTATAAACTGTACTGCATACATACATCAATACATTTACCTGCCTGCTTCACAGCTGGAAAGAAAATTAAGCTGTCTCAATCATCTTCACATTCAGAGATAGAGAAAACTGACTTTTTTTTTCCCCACTCGATGCCAATTAAAATGTGAATTGTGGATAATCTGATCTCCACTAAATATTCCAGTCACCTCCATTGTACAGAGTGGATAAACCATATTCCATACTCAGTGGCAACCTGAACCCTTTCTAAGACTGGAAAAAGCAAGAGAATAGAGGCTATACAATCTTATTACTTATTTATTTTGAATGTTGCAGCCGTGCCTCCCTTCATCTCTTGGCTCCTTACCCAAAACCTGTGTAATGAGCAACATCACAGGACCTGACCATCAGCAGGCATGGCAGCTCCACTAAAATGAATGCATTTATACTGATTTATGGCAGCTGAGGATCTGGCACAGCGCACCCAGGGAATACCCACCTCTCCAGAAAAAAGATCCACCCCTGCCTGTGTCTTCCCAAGGTATTTCTCACAGACCCCATGCCGCAGTCGAGCAGGAGCCATCCCCACCCCAGCTTCTCCTGTCCCCATTGCTGCACCGCCTGCCTCGCCACCTTGTCCTCATCACAGGGGCTCTCATCTGAAAAGGCACAGAGCCAAAACTGGCACGAACCGATCAGATATGTACAAAGGAAAATCTTGACAGCATCTGTGAATAGAGTTTAAGAGAAAGGAACAAAATAATACCACATATGTTAACAGATTGAAGTGGTAGCTATGGTGACCACGGACAGACAAAGAACAAACCATTTTGACTGAATTCAGCCAATTCTTTCTGACAACAAACTGCAAGTCTAAAGCAAACTTTTAAAAATCCCTAATGAAATCATTATAACAAATCCGTTCAGCTCTGTTTAGCTTGTTTGCTTTTTAAATTTCAGTTTCAGCTGTTACATTAAACCTATTAATCATTCATGTAGTCAAATAGTTTCCACCGACAAAAAATGGGGATTTTCTCACTGTAAAAATAAAAATTAGTTTTCATTGTTTGCATTTTCAAATAAAGCGGTGGGGGGAGGGAATAGTTATTGTAAAATGACAGGCATTCATAATTCTGACCATTTTCTTGTGCCTGAGAGAGTGTCTGGGTTTTGTAGAGTACAGGCTTGTTTATAGAAGTTGGATTACTTTCCCTACTGCTATCCTATAGCAGTATAGCTATGAAAAATTACTGTCCTGATGTCTCAGAGTCTCTTTCCCCAGTGTGCCAGCCATTTTTTGCAGCCCTACAGAGGAGCCAACGCTCGGCGCTCCCCCACCAAGGGCTGGCTGGATGTGCCCAGGGGAATGGAGCTGAGGACAACACAGGAGAGCACAGAGCCGAGCTATCGAGGGACGGAAGAGCTGCCTACTGAGAATCAGCACTGGAAACATGCAGGCAGGAGATGGGGAGGATTAGTCTGGTGCCAGCACAGCATAAGGCTGCTCAAAGTGTTGCAGAGCTGCTTGCTTGCTTGCAGACTCCCACCCTGAGGGGTTGAAGGGGCCAAAGGAGGCTCCAGAGCCGATGTCAGGATGGAAACTCAGGCATATTGCCTGTTGTGGAGCATCCCAGGCACACCCTAATGGAGACCCCGCTGTCTGCGGCCGCTGGGATTTAACCTGGAGACCACTGCAGTACGACCAAAACAAGGGATGCTGCCCCTGCACCCCCTCCCTCCGCTCAGCCACACGCGCTGGGTGTAGTTTCAGAGCACGACACAAAATCCTGCTTCTAAGCTGTAGAAAAGCTGCTGTCATTTCCCTGACTGAGTGCTTAATATTTAACTTCAGTATCTTCTGCAGACTGTAAAATTCATAATAATATAGATTTGCAATGTGGCCATGCTTTCGGTGCTCCAACAGTAATAACTTCCAATCTCTATAGTGTACAGACACTCAGCTCTACGCTCGCATTTTCATCTGCTGAAGTTCATTGTCCTTTAAAGAACAAAACAACAAAAAAAAAGCCAACTAGCACAGAAGTGCCCCCATTCAAACACCACTCCCTTTATCTGCCTGCTGACTGGAGCTGTGGTTTAGCCTTATGTAAACTGAATTAAGTCCCCAGCTATGCCACCACTGCCTGCGTGAGACGGGCACTTCACCCTCTGTCTCGGTTCTTCCGTTCCCGGTAGGCTAAAACGGGACCAGCTTTAAGGCCTTTCACTTCTGCCTAGCGTGGCCCTTCCCTGTATTCTCCACCCACTCGCTTTGCTTTCGCTCTTGCCGGTGCAGAGGGCACGTCCTCTGGGACTCGTCCTCACTGTGTGGGTACCCCAAGAGTACAGCTGAGCGAGGGCAAGCACGTGTGCTCCCTGCCTTTTGTAAAAGGAGGCCAGAGGAATAAGCATTTGGTCCTGTGCAGCCTGACCTGCTGGATCTGTGTGCTTTAGATGTGGCTCGAGTGCAGCAGGAGCACATGGAGGGGGGTAAGGGGAAAAAGAAATAGCGCTTTTTCTTTCAGTATTGCTTGGAAACAGTGAAGAAACGGTTATTTTGATTTTATGTGCAGTAAACCTTCACTAGGTGGCTCCTTACAGCAAGTAAATATATCCCCCACAGAAAGAACACTGATGTGGCATGATCTGTGTGAGAGAAGAGATAGCGTGATGCTAACTGGGCTTTATTGCTGGCTGGGCATTTTGCACGGAAAAGCAGTATATAACAGGGCTGTGGGTGGGTGAGCAAGTGAGCATTTACACGAATTACGAATGACACCTCTCTGCGAGTTCCGAACTGTAAGTCAGATGGGCACGGGCGTCTCAGACATCAAAAATGCCACTTGCCCTTTTCTGTAGGTTTTTAAGTTAATTAATTTCACATTCAGCTTTCTAATTCAGAAAGCAGAACCCGGCTGCGGTGGACGGTACCAGCAGTGGAGATCTGGAGATCCTGGGGGGAAACAGTTTATCCCAGCAGCCAAGGCAATAGATGGTATTCAGGCTGAAACCCCCAAAATCATGCAATCACTCCTAAAACAAAGAAGCAACATTCATTTCTGAAATGTCCCCCCTTACCATCGCAATATCACTTTATTTGTAATGTGCGTATTGGCAGGATGTTCTGGGCAGAAGTACAAAAAGAAATGAGCTGTCATCTGCAGTTAACCTCTCATTCATACATTACTGTGTGCACTCCGTGGTTCAAGGTTATGCAAGTTGATTGTGCCCTCATTAGTGAGCAGTGTTAATTGGTGTCTATCCCCATTGAGATAAACACGTATATTACATGTTAAAAGTACTGCAGGCTGTGAAGGATCTGTACAGTATACAAATGAACACAGGCCCTGCACAGGGAACTGCAGGGAGAGATTGCATTGTGAAATGCTCAGCCCTATTTAAACCCACCAGCAATTTCAGACTGAGCAGCCCATGGCCCTGCATGACAGGCTGGCGCTGGCTCCAGAGCTGGGTGGCTCCTGCTGGCAGAGCTCTGTGCTGTCCCTGTGTTGTCCCCTCAGATCCCCATGCCAGCTCCCAGCTCCCAGCGCTCTGCCTGCTGCCCACCCGGCGAGGTGGATCAGCAGTGCTTCTCCTTTCCCTTGAAGCACCAGGATGGAAGCTCAGGCCATCAGCAGCTCGCAGGCAATGTAACCGTCCGTGTGGCAGGGCAAGTAGATGCGGCAGGAGATGTTGTCCATCCCCATATAAACTGTCCCTGCTCGGGAGTCGCTGGCACAGGAGCTGGTGTCCCTGTCAGCTTCCCTGATGGCTTTATCCAGCCTTTTCGCTCTTGCTGTCCCCTCTGCCCACGTGACAAGACAGCAAGGTCTGAAACAGTGGCAAACTTGCACATCATTAAACCTCTTTTTTTGTTGTTTTCCCCAACAGCTGCTGAAAATCAGCACAGATAAGTACTCTGAGCCAGGTCATAATCAACACTCAGCACTGATGCAAATATAAGGATTAGAGAATTACAGAAATTACATTAAATAACTTACTGTAAAAATTCCATTATAAATGCTCAAAAGAAGAGAGTTGCATGTCCCATAAGCAAGCACAAGCCATGTCAGACCAATGCAAGAATTTACGAACAAAGTAATATTTGATCGTCTAATTAACGGCACTGTTATCTCCCTGTGACAACTCAGGGCTTAGAGCTTTTAGACTGTTAAACATTTTGTCTCACGGTTTGAAAAAGAGTAGCACCTGACAGACTTTTCTTTTCTTAGTAGTGTTGCCTTGAAGTGTGGTTGTTTACTTCAGGTCTTGAAGGCCGGATTAAGAAAGGAGATTGTTTGCTTTAAATTATACACAGAAATTTTATAGTCATTGCTTCTGCCACTAACAAGCTATTTAACAAATGTCAAAGTGGCAAAGCTCACGAACTGCAAAAGCGAAAGGGTCACACCAGTGAATCCAGAAATAATATTGAGATTTTCTCTCTTTTCATGAAATGTACTTGCAGCAGGCAGTGTTAAAGTGCTTCCAACTTTCATGGCAACCAGGAGGAGCAGCTCATGAGTCAACCCAAAGAGGAAATATGTCATTGCCCAGTGAGTTCTCAAGATACGCTAAACTATCCGTACGTCTATGACATCCAGGGAGGAATTTTTATAATATTGGTTGTAGTCAGCAGTTTATTGTCACAGTCCTGGGTGTGGGCAGGTATCTTGGCGACTGAGGCTGTGATTGCTCCACACACTGCTGAGCATTTCACACTCTGGCTCTCATGTTCCTCCTTTTCAAAACAGGAAAAAGGTGAAACACTCTTATTTGATAGCTGCTGGAAAGACTCAACCAAGTCCTCATGGTTGTACTCTGAGTACTAGCATTCCCCTCCATCCCCTGTACCGTGCTCGCCACACCAAGGAAAGGGTAGGGCTCTTATCCCAGCCTGCTGGAGTTCCAGCCCTTCTGCAACTGAATGAAAACAAACTGACAGGAAAAAAAATAATCAGCTTTGTACATTTTCTTGCTTGTGTAAATTATGCATCACACTCATTATAGGCAAAAGGAAAACACAGATTTGGAAATTAGTTGTGGGTTCCTTCATTTTTCTTACAATCATGCAAGTGTTACAGCTCTATACACAGGGGACTTTCTTTTTTTATGCAGCTTTACGTCAAAATAAAGGCCTCAGTTGTTCTAGTCAGTGATTAGACTCAATGTTAAGCCTCTGGGAATGGGAAGCACTGGGAGTCAGAGAAACAGAAAATTTAACGGGTTCTTTATTTGAAGAAGGGAAAATTTTTCAGAATGTTTTCCAGAGCTCAGGGGATGCTCTTCCCCCTTTGGGAAGATGCAGCTCTTCCAGGTGAAAAAATTATAAACCTTGTTTGCAGAGCAGCAGCCCCCAAAGATTTCCTTGCCCTCTGAGCCCATGGATACACAGATTTTCTCACAGGCTAAAGTGAAATCATTTACCCTTATGTGATTTACTAGATCTTTTTACTGATATGGCTCATACTGCCATGTCTCCCTGCAGGAACTGGGATGCACAGAGGGAACACTCAGATCTCCACTTGCACAACAAGCTTCATGAAGACAAGGAATATGGGCAGTGAATTTGTACAGATATGCCTTGGAGTGGAGCTTACAAGTGGCCCATGAACCAGGCTTAGGAGGCCCCCATTTTGGCCAGGCTCCTGTAGTGAGAACTGACCCAAGAACATTGGAGATCAAAATGGAAATGGCCACACCACGAGCTGAAGGGACAGGGACCCTGCCCAGCAGGAGCAATCAGAAAATACTGTCCTCTGGAAATATCTTTGGGAGCTGTGGCACTTTGGATTTTTTTTTCAATTTTGAATATTTTATGTAATGCAGTAAATAAAAACAAAACCCAACCTCAGAATTGCTTACAGAGCAACTGGGCAGCTGGCTGAGCATCAGCGAGGCTGGTCAGTGTCTCCCCACTGTCACCAAAAGGCAAAGCCTGCCGGTGCTGACAGGTCTGTGACACTGACCCAGGGAAAACACCGCAGAGACCATGAACCCAGAGCCAGCTTGCTCAGCGCTGAAGCCATGGGGCACCCCAGCTCTGAAGCAGCTCACCTAACAGCATCCCCTGCATCCCTCCCCTGTCATCACTGCTGCTGGGACACAGCACTTCCAGCGTGGAGGCATCTGGTTTGGTAGGGCCACCCATGGGCGTCTATTGAAGATGACCTTGCTGCCAGCTCTGTCTACACTAGGAGGCAGAGGTGTGATGGTGAAAGCTACTGGATATCTGCCTGGTGCTTCCAAGTGCACTCAAGCCTGCACATAAAATAGGACAGGCAAAATAATAACGTTGCACAATGCTAAGAATAATAGAAGCGGTCACCTGCTGTATCTGGGCTGCTAAGAAGCCCTTTTGAGTAAGTGAAACACAGACCACAAGAAAAATGCGCACATCATATGTGATATTGTCTCCTGGGCTATCTTGTATTAGATGAAAAAGAAAAAATTACCCATGCAGAGCCCACATAACCTATAATCTGCAATGCATTAGGGCAGAGGGAGACCAGCCTTAACCCAAACCATGTGCATCTGCTGTTAAACCCAGCGTCACTGGGGCTCAGCCAGCCTGTGTGCCATCCCACCTGTCCTGGATTCAATGCTTCTCTGCCATATTCAGCGTTTCTCTCCACATTCACAGCTGAATCACTCTCGCATCAGTAGCCTGACTGTGGGTAGCGTTCCCTCTCTGGGGCAGGCAAGCAGTGAGACTTCCAACCCAGCCCCGCTCAAGCCGGCAGTGGCGCAGGATCCCTTCCAGGACACCATGCCGGTATTCTGCAGGGCCTTGTGCAAGTTTGTTTTTTTTTTTTTAATCCCAAATTAAAACTTAAGCTTCAAAGGCGAAGGTCTAGGGGGGGTCTCTTCATGCGGATACTGTATTTCCTGGAACAGATCCTTTAATTTTGTGGTGAGCTGGAGTTGAAGGCATTTGTATTCAAATCCTTATTTAGGCTCTAATGCTTTTTAGTATTGGATATAGGGATTTTATACTGGAAATGGCACTCTTGACTTTACTATCACCCCAACGAGACAATCAAAATTTAAGCTGCTATTTCTTTCCCAGCCTTCTTATGCTGTTCCCAGTGCTCCCAGAAATTGTAATTATTCTGCCACATGTAGTCTACTCATAAAATTTATTCTGGTCTGTGCCTTCCCCCCCCATTTTCTTCTCAAGTCTTACACCATCAAATAAAAGAAAGGTTTTTATTAGTAAAGGGGTTATCAGCAGCTTGGGTTTTACTTAGAGTTCTTCGAATAGGCTGTAGTGATGCTAGGTAGGTAGAAATGTACCATAATAGCATACACTGTGGTGCATCCTCCAAGCATCATTTTGTATGGAATGTCCCATAGTAGGCCTATCCTTTTAGGTTTATTTTTATCCTTGCTGGTGATAACATTTATGGCTCTAGTAATTTTGCTGGATATTTAACCAGACATGATCTAGGTGATGTTCAGGTCACTCATGCTGCCTCACCTCACTGTTTGCAATCCTGTCTGAACACAACAGGACTTTGTCATCTCAATGGGCCCTTGTAGAACAGCCCTCACTTAGCGGTCTCTCAGGGCTTTACAAGCTCACATTATGCTGTTGTGTGCCAGCTTTAGGTATGAAAGAGCTAAAAACGATGGATATGTACATCGCTGGGCTCTTACAGATCCAAGGACAGGAGGCACCAGCAGGTTCCAGTCCAGGCACAAGACTACATCCCTCTAAAAACGCACTGAGTGAAACTGCCTTCAAAGGATCAAACACGTTTAAATTCTTAACTATGCACAAAAGTCATGTCGAATAAGCACAAAGGATTTTGAATCTTAGTTTATTCCCCAGCTTGCGCATCTGTTTTTTGCTGGTGTCTCTAGGAGCAGCAGCTTTTCTGAGCCATCCAGCACAGAGTTCATTCTCAAGTGTACGTTCCATGCAGGTGTGCCTCTGGTGTCTCCTCCGCTCCCAGGTGTGCAGGTCTTTTTCCCCCAGATGTCCACACCTGAGCTGGGATGCATGGCCACAGCATCAACAAACAGTTGATTCCCAGGTCCAGGGTCTGGGAGAGTGTTGTTTCACAGGCTGGCTTTGGCCTTGGAAAAAACAAAACAAAAACGAACAAAAACCACAAACAAACAAAAACAAACTACAACAAAAAAACCCACACCACATTAAGTACGAGCTGGAAATTGGCTCTGTGTTCCCTTCGCAGAAAACAGGGACCACTAGGGAGAGTGAGGGGAAATCAAATGCCATTCCCAAAAGGCAGTCGTTTACATGGTCTCACATTCCCTCATCTAAAAACAATAACAAACACCTCCAAATAAATAAAACAGACAAGTCCATTCAATGCTTTTAGATCTGGGGAATACTGAAAAAAATAGTCAGGAATAATTTGTCATATTCCCAGAGTGTGGATGCACATTGCTTTGGTAGTAGCTTTCCCTGAGGGCTCCAGCTAACCAGCTTGCCACAGAATGATCTTTGAGTAGCACATTTTAAAAGGAGCGCTAGCAGGTATTCCCCAGAATACAATGTGGAATAACTATTCGTAAAAAAAAAAAAAAAACCACACACTGGATGTCTAATTTAGGAGCTCTGATCATCCTTTCAGCAGCTAGAAACATAGCACTTATCTGCTTGTCCAGTCAGAACAAATGTGTGTAACTCACAGGTCGCTGCTCAGTAAGTTGTCACTCACCAATATCAGGTGCAGAAGGTCGGGGATTGCTTGCAGAAAAGTCTTAAGTGAGAAAGAGCCTGTGTGTGTCAAGGGGTTCCCCCAAGTAGATTATTTACTATGAATGACTTACCCAGCCTTAGATTTTAATTGATAATTTTTCCCTTGATGTGCTCCGTATAAAGGAAATGTTAGCATTAACCAAAGCTAATCCACAGCGCAGTTGGGAAGGGGATTATTTTGCCAATGATTATTTCCTTTAAACATGGAATTGTGATCAAAGCAATATGGTTGTGATTTTTTCCTCTATTTTTAGCTTTGTAGTATGGTTCTTTTTAATAGTAAGTTACCGCTATAAGCATGCTGTGAATTTCCAATATAGCAAAGCTTTAATAATTTGCAGCCATAATTGTTCCTGCTTCAGTCTCCAATTCAATTTGATGTGGAATTCCCATCTCCCAACGCAAAGCTTAACTTGACGGTATCTGTGTGAGACAGACTATGAAACTAGTGTGGTATAATGGACTTCATTAAGGGATAGGCAAATTATTTTCATCTGTAATCTATTTTAAATGGAAAAGCAGGCTTTTGAATAAATATTTTTCATTCAAAAGTTATTAATTTCTGTGGGAAAAGGGGGGTGATTGTTGTTGCTCATTTTTCCTTTGTTTTTATAAAAGGTTTGAAAATTGTTTTCTGGTTGAACTATTTCTTTGGTTGAAGTAACAAATATTTAAGCCAGGAATGGGAACAGCATATTTTTATTTTACTGAAGAGTCAAACTGTGCTAAGAGTTTCCAATTCTTTGCCTGCCCAGCTGTAACCTCTCCCGATGCTAAAAGCCGGGCTCCCGGACTCACATGACGAGCATCACCCATCTCTGGACCTCGGTGGCCATTTTTCTGCCTACATACAGATTCAGGAGCCTCAAACCATATTTTAGACAAGCCTCAAAGCAGTGAGCTGTTTGACGCTAGCACAGAGATCTGGTTTTAAGAGTCAGCCTGCATTGGCACAAGACCCATTAACCCTAACCTGAACCGCATACACGCACAGACTAATAACAGGTTGGTGGAGAGTCTTATTCAAGCCCTGCACATGAGAGTAAATTACTCCCTTGATGAATAAAAGCCATTACTTAGTATTTAGCATCATAGCAAGAAGCCTCTTCTGCCTGTTCCTAACAGAGATGTTACAGTTAATTTAGTGTAAAATTATCACCTGCTGTACAATAAAACAACAAACTGCAGTCAAATAATCTCTTAATAAATGAAAATGTGTAATAAACTGTGTCAGCACCACAGAGACTTGGCAAGGCTGAATACCCTAAAGGTACCAATCCAAACAAATTCACCATACAATATATGGCCTGTGTCATTTCTGGTTCTTATCAGAGATGATTCATCTGGGAATCCTTGGCACTGAGTTTTACCTCTAAAGGCCAGGCAGTTATTACAATGATATAATTTCTGCCACATTAATTAAATATAATGCCTGTAAACCCCTTTATAGGGGTCTATAAATTCGTTGTAAACATATGCTGTAGATGGGCATATGTAATCTACAAAATGTAATAAACATTCAGTCAACTTCCTCTCCATTGCAGAGCAGGGAAAGAGGTCAAATGATTGCCATGCCAAAAAAAAAAAAAACACAACAAAAACACCAAACAAAAACAACAAAAAAAAAAACCCCACCACCACCAGTCACCCAAAGGTAAACCTGATGTTGCTTTTGCCAGGCACTAAATATATATAAAGATGGACAGACCTGTGCGTCTGTCAGAAAGAAAAGGCAGAGGAGCACAAGCACACAGCTGCAGCAGGCAGGAGGACCAGTGGCTGCTCTCACAGGCTGCTGGCTCCAACCACAGTCTACGTGGACAATAAAACCACCCCTAGTCACAGCATAGTTCCTCTGCTGGCATCTTCCGACTGCAGGAGAGCCACAGAAATGTCAGGTGTTGCTAAAAATCTACTTTGCACTTATTTGCTGGGGATTCAGATGTTCCCCCTGCCTGGTATGAAGAAAAACAAGAGGGGAAAACAAAAAGGGAAACAAGGCCAAGTGAACAAAAGCAGGGTAACACTTCTTGCAGTCAGCCAGACCTGGGCTTTGAGTAGCTTGTCTGAGGTCCAGATTGAGCAGAAATAACAGATGTCCTGCTGCATTACGTGAGAAGGTGAAGGAGGAGTTTCCCCAGCCCCATGCTGCCCGGGGAAGAGCGCGGCAGGCAGCTCCAGGGGCAGGAGCAGCAAAGGTGCTGCTCGCCCAAAAGTCCAGTCCATCCTTTCGGAAACCATGAAACCTTCAGGCTTTGCCTTTCTGTGCCCTGACCACACACTGGTTGCTTTAGTGAGTGCCAGGAGCTCAGTGCCCCTTGGCCCCGATGGTGAGAGGCTGTTTGCTGGCATGTGGAGCAAGTTGTCTTCTGGAGCTGGCCCAGGGCACGTCTCCAGAGCCGCTGACTCCCGGCCTCCGTTCTTGGACAGAGCCTGAGGGAGGTCTGCAACACAGGCCATTCACACTTTCACGCTGTACTTGGGCTTGTTTTGTTTTGCATAGTTCACACAGCAAGAGCAAGGGACAGCTGGTGACAGCTGAAAATGATGTAGGGTCAGGGCAGGACACAGCAGGATGCAGCTACCTAGCAGAAATTTTTAGATACAATTCACCATCAGAAGTCTTTCCCCTCCCCGCCCCCCCCCTCCCCCCCAAAATACCAGTTAAATTGTGAAAATATGAAAAATTACCTTTGTTTGTGTGCAGTGTTTTCTACATAGGTGTTTCTGATCCCATTCCCAGCAAACACTGTACCTTATGATAGAGTCCAACTAGAATTACAGCTTCACTGGGGTCAAATTGAGAGCTGACTGGCATCCCACGCCACCCCACTGATGGGCTGTGCGTGATCAGCACTGAAATCAGTCATTTCTGTTAGGCATCCATCTGCTAGCCCCTTTATAAAGTAGTTCTTGCTGGTACAAATCACCCTGGTCCATCAATACTTCCAACCTCAGTCAGTACCGTGGGCAACAGGAATGACCCTCCCAGTCTACCAGCTCACACCTATCTTCCAAACCATAGCTAGTGGCTTTAAACAGGGAACTGTGCCACGAAACTTCTTAGGTCCCCACGTCTCCATGGTGCCTTCTGCAGAAGAGCTATGGAGCAATTTCGCTCAAGCTTTCAGGATGGGGAAGGAGGCTGTGCTGGTACATAAATTTGGCTGGGCATCTGGAGGCCAAATAGCCTCTGCCTCCAGCAAGATGGCCAGCATCTCTTTGTCCATGCAAGTTCCTGGCTAGCAAATTGGTATGACACCACTGGAGACCTGTAGGAGGTTTGGATACTGCTATAGCTCTGCATGCAACCGCCACATGGGTGTGAGTGCGGAAGAAGGTCCAGGAGCCCATGGGTAACCACATCAACTACCCTATAGCTCTTACGGGGCATGTATCACACGAGGCAGCACTAAGGCTGGAACAAGCCCCTCACGTTGCTGATACACCCCTCCCAGTTCTTAAACTGAGGGAGCCTTCTAATGGGTGGGTGTTTTCCAAAGACAGGACCCCCCGACCCATGGCAGACGCTGGGCTTCTGAGCCCTGGGGCTTCCACGAGCAGGGCCAGAGGCACTACTTTATTCACATCCCACCACCATGATGGCAAAGCGTACACCCAACACAGCTTGCCCCTGTTTTCCCTTTAAAAGGCTGAGACCGATCATCTAAAAACAGGAAATTAAAATGACAACTGGAGGAGACATCTCCTCCACCCAGCTCCCTCCTTGGGAAACTCCGTTCCCATATAAACATCCTCTATCATTAACCTTTCTGGACAACATCCTCGCCAAGCAATGAGAGCAGAGCCTTTCCTTCAAATTGAGTTAAGATGAGCAAAAGATAAATACAGCATTTTTCCCCAATTACATCAAGTGTTTTTAACAGACAGGATCATCAGGACGTGCCAGCACCTTCTGGTAGGAGGGGTGGTCTGTGTGGTGGTGGGGCTTGTGGCTCCCGACATCTGCCCTTCTGGGGGTCTCAGCTTTGCCAGCGATGGGTGGCCAGGCTGCCTCTGCCACAGGGGACAGCTGAAACATAAAATGTGCTGCACTTCAAGTCAATGCTAAGGTTTCCCTTGCTTTTAAGAATGCTTTGATCAAAATGGTAAAAGATTCACTCTTTTGAACAGTTTTAACAGCCACACATCACAGCGCAGCCTGTGCCCTGTCATACTGCCCCATGGCTGCGCATGCTCACTAAGGTAACAACAAAAATAAAAATAAGCAACGCAGTGAATCTTATTTTGTCTCCTTATAGGGCCAGAAACAGTCTATATTTTCCTTGCTATTCACCCAGTGTTTGAGAGGGATCCTGCCCGGCCAGCAGTTTGAGGCAGACAGGCTGCCGGCCAGGGGTTCCAAGAGCCAGAGCAACGAAATGGGCCTGAGTCACCTCCAGCAGGTTTTGCTCAGTGTGACACTGTCTGAAGGGATGGAGAAAGGCCTTGACAGTCAAGGACATCCTCCCTCAGCCTTTAGTTATAAAACAGGCCGGGAGGTGCTCTCCCAACACCAAGCCAGGCTGAGATCAGCGGTGATGCTGCTGCCGTGAGGTGCTGGGCTCTGCCCTGGCTCCCAGGCTGACACAGCAGCTGGGCCCCTGTGGGTAATTCCTATAATTTCTTCACGTTTTGCAACACCGGATTGTTTTTTCTTCAGGTCTCACCTCCCAAATGCACATGTGATAACCAAGCTTTCCACAAACATCATCCTCTCAGGAAAAGATGGAGAAGAACCCAAGCCTAACCTTGCTGTTCAAACCCATAATGTACAGAAGTGGACTTGGAAGTGTGGTTTTGGCCGAATTATTTTCCTTCTAAAGGCAGGAAGGGGAGGAGTAAAGTAAGTGTGTTTTACAATGACTCTTGACCAGAAAACCAGAGAGGTCTTTGGGTGCCTGTGAGGGGACCCTGACACCCCATGAGTGGCTGTGCTCTTCACTTCGTCGTGCAGATTTGCATACGGGAGATATCTATAGCTGCTTCTCCTCCGGCAGACAAAAACGAAGTTTATTGTCCGTATATGGCACAAAGTAGAAGTTGCCAATAATGGGACGTTATAGAAAACCTTGTCGCTTCTGAGACCGGCCGAGCCTGGCTCAGTCCGCTGCCTCCAGCCAAGGGCAGCTGATACAACAAGGGCATTTGGCCACTGAAACACTGCACTAATCAAAAGGACATCACAGCGGTGAGACTATTGATCCAGCTCTCTGTGGTCCCCGGCTGATGTCTGCCAGGAAGCGCTGCCTGTGAACCCGTCCACCACAACACAGGAAACAAAACTGTTAAAAGTGAAGCCAACGGCAAGACTGCAACTGTCACTGGTCACCGCTCCTGCTCACGGATAGTGGAGGTCAGGGACCCACCAGCTCATCACGCTGATCACAGGCTCGGTCATCACAGGCAGCAAAACTATATGTGCATCCCGAAATCCTTCCACCCCTCTGCATCTGCGCGCTGGTTGCTAAAACAGTTAAACCAACCAAATAAGTGTGGTTTCAGTCTATCACGCATCACATACAGCCGTCTCGGTGCTTGATCTCTCTGATAATCTTCACTTTCCTCAAAGCATCACCTTATCAAAATAAAAACAAAAAACAAAAGACACCCCCCCCCCCCCACACACACACACACACAAAAAACAAACAAAGCAAAAAACAACAACAAAAAAACACACCACCAACCTAATTTGGCCAGGGCAGGAAGCTGGATATTTTTCCAGGGGTATTGGGGTTTTTTGGTTTGGGGTTGGTTGGTTTGTTTTGTTGCTGTTGTTGTTTGGTTTTGTTCTGGTTTTGTGTTTGGTGGTTTTGTTTGTTTGTTTTTTCCCCAGCAGCAGTCACTTTGGCCTCCTATAATTGGAGGGAGCAAGGGAGAGGATCCCTGAGGTTCAGAGTCTTGAACTCCTGTTAAAGGCAGAAAAGGCAGGACTGTAGTTTCCTTATTCCAGCCCAGAAGGGTCACGTTTCCTGTAAGGCCAGTACGATCTGACTGTATGATCTGAGCCCGTCAGTGAAAGGGACAGACCACGGCACACGCTTGACTTCTGGCTGCTGTACCAGGGCACAACGCAGCGCAGGACCTGTCTCAGTAAGAGAGTTTCACCCTGCAGCCTTGCCCCACTGAGTCTCCCCTTCCACACAAGATTTCCAGCCTCAGCAGGTCCCTTGCATTGTGTTATGAAAATGGCTGTTAATATGAGCGCTATTCGTACTGGCAGTTCAGCTTGATGTGAAATTTAATACCTGGTTTGGTACTAGGCCATGGTGTTAAAGTTTTTAATTAAAATTGAAGAATAGTAGAAGAAAAGTTGAAAACAAAGTAATGTTTGAAATTTTTAGAAAAGCAGGAAACCGTTCAGTGATAATTTTCTTCAGCTTTCAGCCATTTCAATATTTTTTTTTTTTAAAGAAGAAACCCAGCCACTCTAGTTATGAGCTGTAAAGCTAAGAAAAACAAACAAGAAAAGTTTCACTTAGTCTTTATCTGTTGCCAAATCAGACTGTGCCTTTTTGCCTGAAGCACAGTTACATTATAGCAGAGATGCCCACGTAAGAAGGATTTTCTTATAACACCCATGGTGATCGCCATCACTTACATCCTCAGATAGGATTCACTTTGCTCATCCACAATCACACTGCTTTCCATTTTGCCCAGGTCTGGATTCTTCCTTCCCTCATCCAAAGGCAAAATGCCTGTTTGCATAGTGACATACATTTTACACCCAGGACAAGCAACAAGGGCGGCAAGACAGCATCGCATTGCTGGGGGCTGGCTGCAAAGGTGCAGGGACCCCCCACCATTTGATCCAGTGTGTGGCTTGGGTGGTGACAAGGAGCAGGATATGAGCTTGTGTTATGGCCTCATTATTTTGATAATGACTTCTGCTCAACAGACTTTTTTTTCCTCTATGCTGAGTGCAAGCCTCACACTGAAACAAAAGCTATCCAGAAATGCATTAAAATGCAAAGCTATCTATAATTCACAGCAGGACCCTTTCCACGAGCACCTTTCGTAGGCTACATGGATAGTTTTAATTTGATTTTACCAAAGACCCTGTTGCAGTAAAAGGGGAATGTGTTTTAAGTGATATGAAAGCTGTTACACATTTTCACCAGGTCTGTCAAAATTTCACATATATAAAATGAAATTGAAAAAACAAACAAACAAACAGAAAACTCTTAAAATCCCCTGTAACCCAGTTCCTAGGTTACTCAGTGCTGTTTTACACGGACCCAGCCATCGGTATGGACATAGCCTGTACTGTTCAGCTAATAACTTTTTCTTGAACCAGATCTGAGTTTCCACTGCCCATGGGAGCACACCAGTACTGATGTACACACCAGGAAAGAATAGCAAGCAAGATCTCTACACATGATAGACCCATCTAACCAGAATTACAGAGGGTAGATACTGCAGAAAGAAACCAAGAAATGAGAGTTATTTACATGGACCCTGATATTGCCTCTGCCCAATGGCAGAAACAGTCCCACCACAGCCACGTCCAAGGGGCCAGCATTGCTGCCACAGTTTGTGCTTCTCTCTGGTTTGAGTGTCTTTCCCAGCTACATGGTCTGGGCATCACAGATGCACCCAGGGGCTCAGCATCCTGAGCACTGCACACCAGCACAGTTCAACAGGGGCGGCTCCAAAGGGGATGTGAAAAGTCTATTGCTCAGTAACTAAAACCGAACTTTCACCTGAGCTCACAGCTAGGTGGTGGAGCAGGGCAGGCTGCTGCAGGCATTTATCTTCCTTTGGGAGCATCTCAAGAGGTAAAGCACCCTCCACCACGCTGCTTTCTGAGCCCCACACCTGGTGTCAGGGCTGCAGACCTAGCGTAGCCATTGCCTGTGCCCAGTGCTCCTGAGGAATCACAGAATCACAGAAATGTTAGGGATTGGAAGGGACCTCAAAAGATCATCCAGTCCAATCCCCCTGCCAGAGCAGGAACACCTAGGTCAGGTTACAGAGGAAGGCATCCAGGCAGGATTTGAATGTCTCCAAAGAAGGAGACTCCACAACCTCCCTGGGCAGCCTGTTCCAGTGTCTGTCACCCTCACTGAGAAGAAGTTTCTTCTCATGTTTAAGTGGAACCTCCTGTGTTCCAGTTTGTACCCATTACCCCTTGTCCTACCACTGGTTGTCACCAAGAAGAGCCTGCTCCATCCTCCTGACACTCACCCTTTACATATTTGTAAACATTCATGAGGTCACCCCTCAGTCTCCTCTTCTCCAAGCTAAAGAGACCCAGCTCCTTCAGCCTTTCCTCATGAGGAAGATGCTCCACTCCCTTGATCATCTTCATTGCCCTGTGCTGGACCCTCCCCAGCAGTTCCCTGTCCTGGAACTGAGGGGCCCAGAACTGGACACAATATTCCAGGTGTGGTCTCACCAGGGCAGAGTAGAGGGGGAGAAGAACCTCTCTTGACCTACTAACCACCTCTCTTCTAATACATCCCAGGATGCCATTGGCCTTCTTGGCCACATGGGCACAGCACTGGCTCTTGGACCAACCTAGGAATGAAAAACAGCTCCATGGACAAGCCCTGTTCACATGCACACAGCATGGATGTAACTGAACAACAGCAAAAACAACAGAGAAACAGCACAACTGTTGTCCCAGTGTTGCTCCAGAGAGAGAAGGGGAGCTGAACCCACTTCTACCCTAAGAAAATCCAATTTCAATCTCTCAGCAATAAATGGCTCTACAGTTTGCTTCTGCTCCTTTGCTCTTTTTCCATTACTTATGGACCTTCATCCTTTTTCTTGCTTTGATTGTCCAGGTTTTCCTCTCAGTGTAACCAAGTGCACAGCTAATCTAAAATGAAATTCTCTTCTACCAGGAGAGGAGACATATAAAACCACAGATTTTCCTTCCTCATTTAATCTCTCCTCTCTCTCATCCCTTTCCACAGATTTCCATTTCCCCTAACCCTAATTTTCTGCTGAAAAAGTCCCTGGAAACAACTAATCCTTCTGCCCTCCCCCCTCTCATTTTCCCATCCCAGCTCCTGCTTCAGGTTTCTTCCCTTTCATCTGGTTTCTCTCCACCAGCTGCTCTTTCCATACACACAGCTCTCCCTTCCCAGCCTCTCTTCACCCTATCATCATTTTTTCACTCATGCTAATTAGGCCCTTGGCAAACATCTTTTCTCTGCTTCCCTTCCCCCTCATACCCTTTTTGTGCCTTCCTAACCCACTTGTCCTGGCATTTTCCCTTCCAGGGTTGCCTTTAATACCCTTCTGGGTTATAGAGCCCACCCAGCATTTCCAGAGGTCTGCGTGGGCTCTGACAAAGCACATGAAAGTACCCTTGCTCAGCAAGCGGACCCAGCCCCATCCCCACACTACATGCGTGCCTGCCACCCTGCACAGCTCACCATCAGCAAGGAGCCACCGTAATTACAATCACCCCAACTGGGGCCCAACAATTAAGATAAAGAGGTCAAATCATTACCGGCAGGTCAGCCTGCCAACCCCAGCTCTCCAAGCACAGCCGTGCTGGCTGCCTTTCCCCAACAGCATCCCCAGCATCTCATGCAAACCCCTCTGCTGCAGTCCCAAACCATGATTACCTGGGGTTGGACATACATGGCTGGACTGCACCCGAAATGCCAGTGGCTCAAAAGGACTGCTGAGGTGCTGTGCAGCTCTCCCTGCTGAGGAGAACAAAGCTGCACAAGAGCATTTTGTGTCAGAGCTGCTATTCATGCCACTCGCCCTCAAGGACATACATTACAGCAGCAGCATAACTTATAAACAGAGTCTTGCTCTGCATCCTGGTGGCAAGTTCCCAAGTCTCCAAATAGCTCAGGTCGCCAACAAATTGCACGATTCAGATGCCAAAACCCCAGCATCGGGGAGGGCTCCAGTAAAGAAGGGAGGAGAGGAGGGCCTGCGGCTCCTGAGGAACTCATCCCATTGCTGAGGGAGGAGATGGAGGCAGAGCTCAGAGGCTTTTGCTCTGTACTCCTACACATAAGTGTGCTTTTGCCAAAACTAGGCTGGAAGAAAGTTCCCCCTCTCAAAAATGTCTTTGAGCTGCTTGTCCCAGGAGTATTTGTCCCAGTAGGGGATCCCCAGGCAAAGATTTCTGCAACTGTTGGAAAACAAAATGCTTGCAAAGAAAACCAGTCCAGCTCACTGTATTTAGTTTCAATGTCACTGTCATTTTCTGTCTGGATCATCACTGTTTGTACCATCAGAGTAACCAAAGGCTAGACCCTGACTGCACCAAACGTGGAAAGATGAACTCTGGTGCAAGGACCATCTTCTAGACAATCAGCTCACTTTTTAGAAATAATTTGGAACAAGAAAAGTAAATTTCTTAAACTTTGAAAACATTAAGATATCACTTATCTGCCAGTAGTAGGTCTCCAGTCATGTTGCTCACACAGACGATCTACCTGAGGATGCGGGAGGTAAATGCAGGCACTTGCAGCAAGATGGGTTTTGGGCAGCGTTGCCCACAGTACCCAGGCTTTGCCTCTTTCCAGGCTGCCCATAAAGGCTACAGGGGGTAGTGTGTATGTCTGTTGAGATACACTACTGGGGGTTGAGACATGTAAACCTCTGGTTAGCTCTGCCAAAGTGACACCCGAAGCACAGTTTTGCTGAGAACAGCCCTGGCAGACCCACACCTCCAGAAACTCACTGCTGCAAGCACCAGGCTGAGTGGATGGAGGATTTGTCCCAGTTCACTGCAGCCCCTCCTCAAAGTGTGAGGAGCCCACATGGAGCCAGTAGGACCAAGAACCAGAAAAGGATTCCACTGAACATGTATGAGAGCTGGCATAGGGACACTACTGTTCCTCCCCAGCCCCTCAGGGCGTTTCTGAGGACAATGAGCCACCACAGATGCATCTCTGTGCTGCAGCTCTCCCTGCTTGGAGGAACACCCACTTGGGATGTGTTTGACCCCACATGAACCTTCTCCATCCTCCCCTGCCAACTGCAAATGCGTCACTGAGGGACACTGCCAGGGCCAACCCCAGTGAGAAGTTGGGTGCATTTTATTGCAAAAATTGATGAAAATGGGGCAGCTTGCACATGAAACTGTCTCAAAAAATATTTTGACAGGGATGAATTTGTTAGTATTTTTTTTGCATCACCAGTTCAAAGGGATTTTATTTAAAATTTTTAGAAAAAGTTTCAGTTGATTTCTTTCTCTCCTCTTTTAAGAGCTGCATTAGCAAATGCCACAATGCAGCAGCACTGCTGTAAGCTCCCAAACAGCCTCCTCACCAAGCTCGCAGCACAGGCAGGCAAATGAGTACTGGAGGACACCTTTAAACTGCTCTCTGCTTTTCCCCTCTGCCTCCCACACTCTGCTCCCCAGGATGCAGCTTCCCCTGGGCCTGCTGAGCAAAACACAGTCCATCTCCTCTTTCCGCAAATATTGCACCTGTGTATGTGGCAGGGGTAACCCCTCCAGGCTGGGCCTGCACTCCTCCAGCTGCCCCTGGGTTCATGGAAGGTGAGGATCATCCCAGCTCCTCCCCAGGTCAGGCCCAGTGGTCCATCCCATGGCAGAGCTTTGCCTGGGCTGTGTTACCTGAGCACATCATCAGTCCCCTGTGGTCTGTGCCTCTGCCCACCTAAAACATTTCCTTCCTCAGTATTTGCCAGCTGTGGGGTGAAATGAGTACATCCATCTCCAGCCACAGCTTCACCATCGCCATTGCCAGATGTGAAGACCAGCAGGTCACCCGCAGTGCAGAATTGGTGCTGCTCAGGTACAAGCACAGGGAGGCTGAATTACCCCGAGCGCTGCAGCGAGCTGGGTGCTGCGTGCCAGGGCCCTGCCAGCTGCAGGAAGACGGGTAATCTCCAATGAACCGTGCAGCTGGAGCAGCCTTGACAAACACTATCTGATCTTGCATCAAGCCAGCTGACACAGTTTACTTGTCAGAATGTTTTAAACCCATTTGGACATGCAGCCGGAGCTCATGCTGCACCAAGGCTATGCAGCAAGGGAGTTGAAGCAGCAGCAATCCCATCTCCAAGAACAAATATTCACTACACCAGCAAACCAAACTCATGGGTCTCTTCTCCTCCAGCTCCTGATATTGAAATTTGACAAATCTGCATCACAGCACAAAGCAGCAGCACATTTTAACTGTGCTCATTAATAAACAGCAGCAACAGCCCCAGGCAGCCAAAAAGGAAGGATTTTAAGGCAGTGAGTGGCTTCAGACAGGATTAACAGCACATGTTCTGGAGAAGAGGTACTGGTATAAGAGGAAGCCACAAAGACAAGACAAGCAGAGCTTTCCTCTTAACAGCAGTGATTCATCCCAGAAAGTTAACCAAGTAAAGGTTTTTTGGAAAACAGAACAGGGTTTGTTCCTGCAATTACAAAAAAATAAAGTTTTCATTCAAAAAGAGTAATTTCTAAACTTTCCATTGAGCATCAGCAATTTCCTTGGCCACTCTTCCCAGGAAAACCTTTAGAAATGTTGAGGGGGAGGAAAGAAGGATGACAGGAGCAGGCTGTTCCATGACAAGAATTTGATCATCTGATTTTCTAAGGATTACATACTACTTTTTGCTGTATTGATTTTTAAGAAAACTGTGCATATTTCCATTTGGACACCTTCCCAAGCAGCTGTAGTGTGAGTTTTACATGCGCTCTCCCTGAGCCAGGCCTGAACGTCCCCACTCTGACATGGAAATTGCACATTTAGACCTCTGGGAACTATAGCTGACCTGAAACAGGTATCACCCAGGAGGGTCTCAGGGCCGGAAGCTCCAAAGCGCAGGTCAGCAGCACAAGAACCACACACAGAGAGGTAACTCATCCCAGTCCTGGTGAAACAAGGACAACCCCTGGCTCCTGCAACACCAGCCCCATCTTGCTTTGCCAGTCCCTCTTGCCTCCTGACTATGGAAGCCCATCCAGGCTGCTGGAATGACCCTGTAGCCAGGTCTGTCCCAAGGGGCTGCTGAGGAGAACAGATACCCAAATGCTCCCTAAGTTATAGTGGCAGTCCCATGGAGGTAGGAACAGCAGAGCAAGGAGTCAAGGCTGGAGGTAGAAACATGTTTGGGGAAAGGAACAGGCTTTCCACAGAATGGTTTGAGTTGGAAGGTGTCCTAAATATCACCTAGTTCCAACCTGAGTGCCATGGACAGGGACACCTTCCACTAGACCAGGTTGCTCAAAGCCCCATCCAACCTGGTCTCGGACACTTCCAACGATGGGGCAGCCACAGCTTCTCCGGGCAGCCCGTCCCAGTGCCTCACCACCTTGGTGGGTCTGATTCACTGCATCCCCTCCAGCTCTCCACATGGCAGATGCAAACCCAGCCTCTACTATGGTCCTAGAAGGGAAGCAAGAGTTTGCTCCTCATCCATCCCCTTCAGCACCTACACACCCATCACTTGCCACCAATACACTACACACCAAACCCCCACTGAACCATCACCTGTTGGGTTGGCATCTTCTGCCACCCCCAGGCTTTGGGCATTCAGCAACCACAGAGCTGTGGGTATCGTGGACACTAACCACACCTTCTGGTGCCATGTTCCTCCACGGACCCTTTCCCTATGGTTTTTGTGCTGAGGACTAGCCTGCCCTGCTCAGCACTTCCAATGTTAAACATTAGTAGATAACAAAAAATAATGCCCTCCTTGCCACTGGCAAACACCTGTCATAGGCTTTGGTTTGGGAAGAAAGGGAAATCGGTCATCAGGGGCTTTTGATGCTTTTGTGAGCTTCCACCGCAAAAATGAAAGGGCAATTCAAGCATCTTATTTCCACAATCAGCAATAAAATGTTACATACCTGTGAAGCTGAACCTGAGATTATAAAGTAAGACTAAGTTGAAATTAAATGCTTTTGCCTTCATTCAAGAGGTTGCATTTCCAGTGGAAGCTTAATTACTTCTACCAGCTGTAGGTCTTAAATAAGCCTGTCTGTCAAAAGCTCACAAGTTGTGTTGAAGTGGAAATTTCTGTGAGGCCGAATTTGGAGCAGATGAAATTAAAAAAAAAAAATAATAAACCACAGAAGAAAAACAAACTGACATAATGTACTGAACTGGAATTAATTTTGCTTTCTTGCCAGCCTTCTGGAAGGAGTCACCAAGTCCCACATGCCTTTGCCCGAGGTGCTGGACAGGAGGAGAGCTTGTACAGTTTTAATGCAGTGAAGACCATCTACCAGAAGTTGAAAAAGACCTGGAATAACTGAAGTCAAACTTCATTAGGTAACTCCTCAGTCCAGCTGCATTTTATCATCTCCCAAGGTCAGTTTTCCTGTGAGAGAATGTCAAAGTCAGCAATTCACATTTTTCTTACTGATGTGCCACCTTGCAGCAGGTTCCACATTAAATTTAGTGAGTGCATTTTCCAGTAGGACAGACAACCACGCTGGTGTGTCACTTGTCTCACTGGGAGCCCTTAACCCTGGCTGGAGCTACCCCAGGAGCCAGCCTGGGACAAAGCCAGGGCCACCCTGGGTTTGAGAGGTATTTGTCCACCCAGCGCCACGGAAGGGAGGTAAGGTCCCACAGCCACCCCCAGCACGGCTCACACTGTGCCACAGCCTTCGCTGGGGACACACTGCCCAACAAAGTTGCAGATGCCTCATCCCTGCAGTGTTCAAGGCCAGGTTAGATGTGGCTTTGAGCAACTTGGTCTAGTGGAGGGTGTCTCTGACCATGGCAGGGAGGTTGGTCCTTTCCAACCCAAAGCATTCTATGACAGCAATCAGCCAGCATGGGCAGCCCAGGGCAGGGGGCCTTGTTGTGAAAACATGAATGCCAAAGCCAAGAGTCACTGTTGAAGCATTAGAGTCTACTACCACAGCACAACTCCCAAAATTTGGATGGAGAAGTGGCCTTAAACACATTTGGAAATACATTTGGAACAGGTCAAGACCCCCCCCGATCATCTTACTCCTCACTTTTTCCCTACAGACAAGGGATGCATTGCTCAGCCATCATACTATTTGAGACATTAAGTGTTTGGGACAGCATTTGGCCCTGGAAGATGACCCTCTGCAGAGGAAGGCAGCGCCTGCAGTGGAGGTGGGGAGGCTCTGCCCATGAGAGGCATCATCTTGCAGCCAAAAGCCATATTTGAAGGTGTATGTGCTTTGTAGCCACACCACATGGCTGCTGGCCAGCTGCCACAGCAGCTTACCGAGTCTGCTCTTACTGTTGGCAAAGCCTGGATGTTTTTTTCGCTGAAGGCACCCATATCACCCTCACCTCTGTGCCCAGCCAGCCCCACGCACCCCCAGTCCTCCACCCCACAGCTGGGCTGATCGCCTGGCTGGAGCATCCCCTTGCCTCCATTCCTCTCTGGGCCCATTCCTGCAGGTTTTATTGTGGCTGATCCTGTAACAAAGCACAGATGATCAGCTAACCCTCATGTCCTTAAAAAGCAAAGTGAAAAAAAACCACAACACAAACTTAGTTGTTACAGCTTTCCAGGTCCCCATCAGAAGCCACACTATCACACACATTCTCAAAGCAGAGCAGTGTGATATTGTAACACAGTTTATCCACACAGACCAGGGAAGGAAGCTGACCCTCTCTTATATTCAATATATTGATTAAAATGTAATCCCCCAGACCCTATGGAAACAAAGTGCTTCCTGCACCCATCTTCCTCCAGGGAGAAAAAGAGAACAGACAACTCATAGCAGGTGCTATCACCTCCCACCACACTGGATGGTGCTCAAAGCACAGAGCAATCGTCCTCAGCATCTCCAAGGAAGAGAAAGATGTGTCCAGAGCAGGCTCCTCTACTCACAGCAGGGACACGTACTTGTGCACGTCATCCATGCCCTCACCCACACGTTTTCTTTGCCATTTCAGAAGTGCTCAGTGCTACTTTGGGCTTTCCCTTCTGCCCATTGGTGACATTCATTGACTGTCAAGTTCTTTCCCGTGTCTGCACCGATTATTGTCAAGATGATTGTTTCCTACAGCACCAGGCAGGGAGCTGCTCTCACTCCAGCACTGGGGTCGCACCTGGGGAGGAGCTGAGCCCTTTACTCAGCCCCACGCCAGACCAGAGCCCATGGTCACCCACCGCCATCACATCCATACATGCACTTCGAGGCATTTCCTTGCTGGTTCAGTGCCTTCCCCACACCAGATCACATTGCCCTCTAGTGGAGCTGAATTAATAGACATCAGCTGGCAGTGACAATAACTGAGGAAACTGAATTTAAAATAAAAAAAAAAGAAAACCTAAACCAAAGCAGAGCAGCTCCCAGCCAAGCTCCTCCCAAGCATGAGGAGCCACTGTCTGAAGAGCAAAAGACCCATCAGGCAACAGTCCCAGCACAGCCAACACAGACATGGGGGTATCAAAGCCCCCCAGCGCAGGGAGCCGCTGGGTGTGTGATAACAAGCACCAGAGCAAATCATCTGCCCTTCTGTGCTGTACCGTCCTGTGACAAGCAAAACAGGCTTCACAGAGCCGACGAACCCAGTTTTCAGCCATCCCACAAGGCACAGCCAAGGCCTTTTACACACCATCTGTTTCGCCTTTGCACCCAGGGCTGACGCCTGTGTCATCTACAGGCTGCTGCGTTTTGTATGAACAAGCAACAAGATTTCAAGAGGTCTCTCCTCTCAGGGGGGAGGCTTTTAAGCAAACAGTTACCAACCACTAAAATGAAAAAACTTGGGAGGGAAACACTCCTATTCAACCAAGGTGGCAGGTTAGGAATGAAGTGCTCACTGTGAGCTGCCCCAGCCTTCCAGCAGGCTCGTTGCATCGCTCCTGCATTGGCATCCGATGAGAAAAGCGAGATCAAATATCCCCACTCACAGTTAGATTTTAAACCATCTTGCATGACCCATGAACCATTAAGACTGCAGGTTGCCATTCCTGAAGGAGGGGCAGCATGACTGGGAGCTGCTGGCCTTGCTGGTGACAAAAGCGGCACCCTACGATCCAAGGCTGGGGTCAAGCACTTATCTGCAGTTCAGTCCTGAGGCACGAGCACCCCCCAAAGCTTGGGGGAGGCTGGAGCAAGCCCCTTTTTCCCAGCAGTGGTTTTAGGTTAATTCCTGTTGGCTCCTGTGGGGCATAACCACAAGAGATGCTTCAAATGGGGGCACGGGGCAGGGGAAGTAAACAACACAAGAAGTGTGACTGACTGCTACAAAAGCTGCAAACCCTCTTAAGAGGTTGATTTTCTAATGCAAGACCTGTTATGTTCATTGCAGTAACTCTGAGGACCTTGGCACAGCAAGTCAGGCCAACATCAAGGCAGCTCTTCCACTGCACTGGCAAAAGCCAGATTCTCACCAGGGGTTGATGGAAAACTAGCACATGAGAAGAAAACTGGGCTTTCAAGTGACTCTCCTGCCTAAAAATAAAGTTAAAAGAAACAAGGCTATTTTTGCCTCATAGATCAGCACAAACCAGCGTCACCCTGCACTCCCTGGTAGGTCTCACCCATCCCAGGGTGCCACTGACCGCACCAGGAACTCAGTGTCACATTGGTTCAGAATGTAGTCCCACTTCACCTTGAAGAGATGGTCCCAACCAGAGTAGTTTCAGCTTTTTGCAGGCCTCCCCAAGGTCCTGTTCAGCAATTTTGGTTTAAAGTTTCTGTTGGATTGTGATTTGGGGGGTTGGATGGCTGCCACTGCATGACTGTGCCACAGAGTTCTCCATCATGAGCATTTGCTTACGGGAAGCTCATCCAGGCTCAGATGTTGACCAGAGCTTCCTGGGGCTGGCAGCCCCCTCAGGCACTTTCACCCACACTCTTCCTGGGGTGACACCAGGCATTGCCAATCTCTGGGCAAGGCAGGCTTGTGGGTTAAAGCACAGAGATGCTCACGTCCCCCAGCCAGCAGCACCTGATCAGGATGCAGAACAGATTGATACACCCCAGCAGGACAAGGAGGTAGGGACTCATGGGCAGAGAACAGAAAAAGTCCTCCCCTTCTTTTGATCCACCTCAGCCAGGAAGGCTTACATCCTCCCAGTTAGCCACCATCCCTTCATGCACAAGTTTCAGGTGTCCCATGCCACTGATACACAGCAAGAATTTGGCACGTGGTGTCCAAAGCTGCTTTTTGGGGTTCAGTTTCTCCTTCTGTGTTCCTTAGAACCGTGGCTGAGGTGTGAAGGCCCTGCAGGTGAGGTTCTGTCACCAGAGGTGCACCCAGCTCTTGCAGGACATGCCCCAGCACCAAACCCATCCAAGATTGGGCAGGAAAGGAAGGGAAAAGGAGGTCAGTGAACCTGTGCACTGTGCTTTTTCCTCTAGGCCTGGGTCAGTGGATAACAGGCCAGCTGCCCCTGATGCGAGAAGAACTGTGGAGGCAAACAACACTCAGTTTTCCACAACATTTCTGCTTATGTTGCTCTACCAACAATCAACCTTTTCATAATTTCTCCCGAGTACCTGTGCAACCTGTGTGGTTCACAAGACTAAAAATAAAAATGAAAAAAAATCTATAGTATGTTAACCTAATCCACCTTTTTATTTCTAATTAGAGCCTGGACTAAAGGGCACAGTCCCCTTCTGCCAGGCAATGGGATGCAGCCGATCACCCACCTTTGGTGAGGACATTCTGTTGGGCTTTACAGCATGTTTCACATGTCCCTCAGACACAGGCCCATTAGTCAGATCGTTCTCTTTCTCACTCTTTTCCCAGTTTTACTCATATCCCTTTTTCACACATCCACCCAGGTCCTCACAGTTATCAGCCAAACATACACCTGGCAATGGCTCATTTCAAGCATCTCCCTGCTTCTGACAGCTCCCTTGCTGTGTTGGGAACTGAACATCACACCTCTAGCTGGCCCAGGACAAATATTGCTTTTTGGGAATGGCATTGCGCACCCCACTGGCAAGGACTGAAGGAAAAACAGCAGCACTTGACCCTCTAGTACCTTACTCACTACTGCTCACTGATGGAGACCGTGTCCCTCTGGGGACAGCCACACACAGCAAGTCCATCACTGGCACCCAGTAAGTCTACTGGACTAGCATACCTGCTCCTGCTGAGCAAGGGAAGAGACAGAGCCCTTCTCCCCCAGGAAAGTCCATCAATGGGAGGAACAACACCAACCCCTCCCCAGCAGCACCCTCTTCTTCCTCCCCCAGTCCTCTCTCTCCCCAGCTCCTTCACCCACCCCAAAGCTGCTGTGCTCTGCATGCACCAACATTGCCCAGGGCAGAAAACACTGAAAAATTAGTATTTTTTCCAACACGTGCTAATAATAGAGAATAAATAATGGCTAGTCTGATAGTGTCAAGTGTGGACAGCATTTATCTTCAAATGTCCTGAGACACAGCAACCCTGAGGGCAAAATTTATAAGAGGTCCTGAACAGATGGAGAAGGAATTCAGCAGACTTACACTATTTGGGAAACTGAATCTAAATTTGGAATCAAGAAGTTGCCTTCCTGTTAGTCTTTAGCCATCCGTGTTCCCAGAAGTAGCTGCTTGTGTTTCCAACACATTTGGCAACTTTTCTGTCTTGCTCACATCGCGACAACTTCCATCAGCTTCTGTAAAAGGTCTTTAAATTAAAGGAATATGCTACAGAAAGGTAGAGCGTTCCCTTTGATACAGGTTACAGAGGGCATAAACGTCTTCTACCAACCTCACAGATTGAGAGCAAAAGTAGGATTAGTAACAAGGTTTTTTTCCAATTAAAAAATGCATGTTCAATAAAAAAGTTTAAAATTTTTTTTTCATTATTACTAATGACAAAATCTATATGTGTTCAACTATTGCAAAGTCAGGTCTTCATCTGATCATTAGTTACAAAATCAGTTATTTGGGAATACCACCTCCTCTGAGAACCAGACAAGTTGAGAAAATTTCCCCCTGGGGAGTCACTGATTTAATATTCAGATTCAATTCTCTTCTAAATTTCTAGTCTGACTCTCTGGTACAGTTTGAATGTATACTTGAAGACATTTAGTATAATATACTTTATAATCAAGCTGAAATTTATGTTCTGTCTGGCAGCTTGTCGGCTGAGCTGCTAGAAGTAGAAACATATTTTCCTTCCCACCTTGTTCTGAGTCTGTTCCCCCTGTCTGGGACATACTGCACACAGCACCGTTACACGTAAGGCTAATTTTGCAATGCACAGGCACTTTGTAGCACCGTTCCCCACGTGAGCACAGCCATTCAGACACAAAGGTCTGTGCCCCAGAGCCCCACGTTACAACCATCCTCACGTGCAGCTTGTTTCCCAGCCAGATTGAAGCAATTCGGCCATGGCCATCCAGCTCCAAGGGCAGAAACCCACGTCAGAGGAGTCTCTGATGCAATCAGCAGCCAAGGCTGGTAGGAACACAACAAAATACCTTTTTACACCTAAAAGGGGGCCAGGTATGGGGGGAGGCATACACCAGCAGCTGCTGGAGGATGGGAAACCTCACCGCCCCCGGGTGCCCCAGTGAGAGGAACCATTGTGGTCCCTTGGGCTCTTAATCAGGCATTTAAAATAATAAATCTTATTACACTAAGCATATTACTGTTAAGCCTTCAGCTGCTAATATTCAGACGCTGTTGGAAGGGCCAGACCCAGCCACACATGAGCCTAAAAGCGACACATGCAGAGCAGCAAGACGATACTTCCCAGAGAAATAATTACTTCGGCCAGGAAGGCTCAGAGCCAATGCAGCGACCATTGCTTCCATGTGCATCACCAACACCATGAAAGCAACAACTAGCTGTCATGAAGGACCTTTGGGAGATGTCCCCTGTGGCCAGCTACCTACAGATATGCCTTCATCCAGCCACATGCTGCAAACTCACCCACCCAGGACCCATCTGTTCCTTGGGTCCCAGCTCTGACTAACTTAGGCAGGCAGGTTTTCCCATACCAGGGAGCAGCCCATGCCAAACTCACCATCATTAAGCACACAGAGCTCTCCAGCCCTTGAACATCACACAGGCTCTGCTTCTCCATCCTCCAAAACACACAGGAGCCTCATTAGCCCCCAGCCCAGCTCTTACACCCTCCAGGGAGGCAGGAGCCCACCTTCACCTTCCAAAGCAAAAGAAGGCTCCCTGTAGGCACTGCTCAGCCCTCACCAGAAAGCTTAATAAAACAAGCTTCCCTCCAGCCCAGATCCCAGGACTACCACACCTCTAACGATCATACCAGCAAAGAGCAATACCCCAAGACAGCAACCCCCTCCAGGATTCCCAAACCAACCCCTGCTGCTTCCAGGTGCCCTCTACATCCAGCATTAAATCACTAACAGCCATCACCTGAAGGCCAATCTGCAGGAAACACAGGTTGTTGAGGGTTTTTTTTCTGTCTAAATGATTTCTTTAAACACCCACCTGGTGAGGGGTTTAGCAATCCGGGTGGTTTCTGTGGGTATCTGGGCACTGATGGTGCAAGCTGCCCTGGGCCTGGGTCTGTGACCACCCAGCATCCTGCAGAACCAGGTGGAAACCATGCTGGGCTGCACTCACACCACCTCTTTTTCTTTGTGTCACAGGGTTTTTACAAGAGGCTTTAATATTGGTCAGCTCCTTACATACAATTTGTTTAAAAGGGATCTTATCTTGAATACTCTATTTTTGACACTATCAGCTGTGATTCCAGCACTGGGCTCAAATTGTCTAATGTAAAAATCATAAGTGATCTTAAAAATAATGCACTTGGGAGTGGCTTTCAATGTCTTAATTTTCCTAAGCCTTTCTATGGCAATATTTTAAGTTAGAAGTTGAGAGCTGGAACAGAATTTAAAATGAAAGCGAAGGTTTGAGTCTAATATCAGGAACAAGGACCTGGGGCTCTAAAAGGTTCCTTGAATATTTAAACCAGAACAGTGTTACAAGAACCAGCTGTGCTAAAACAATTCATCTCACTGTTTTCACACAGGAGGTAGAAATCTATATTCGCAAAGTATTGTACATGATTTGAGCACCCAATGGGAACCGAACAAGAAAAATTCAACTCTGATGATCTGTTTCATTGAGCGTAAATAACTGAAAACAGAGTGGCTGCTGATTCCTTCAGTTTGTGCTGGACTCTGTCAGCACTGCCACTTGATTTCCTTCTCTGTTCATAGCTCTCTGTTTCACAAGGGATGGAGAAGACAACATGGCGGGGGTGTCCTTGGAAGCTGTTGGTCATCAGCAAGATCAGTCGGTACCTAAAAACTGCAGAAACATCACTGACTTCTAAACCAGTGCCACCCGGTTCAGTACAGTGCATGTCCTGCCCTACAAGCTGCACTGGTTCTTTAATAGTTCCTTGACCCCTAAAAGCAGAGCCCAGCCAGGCAGTAATCTCACCGATAGCTTGTTTTATACAGCCTTGGTCCTGCTGAGGAAAACCAGGGCTGGAATAGGAAGCCTGATGTTCGATAGCCCAGGGGCTTGCAGTCCAGGTTTGACGTACAACCCTTCATTTCTGAGATGCTCTCTGAATCATTATCCATGGTTCACAAATACAACCTACTCTGATCAGCCCGCAGAGCACAAAACTATTATATTGGAAAGTCCTTGGCTATTCAAGATAAACTTGGAAACCAAACGGGATGAAATACAACAACCTAATGTATGTGGCAGTCTGCTGTGTTATCCCATTTGGAAAGGATGAACTAAATCCAGCAATGAGAAAAATCTTGATTTCACGCCTAATTTAGCATTTTAAAGACTAACATGGGATTACACTATGCAAACATGCTGTCACCAAATTAGTTGACCTCCCCAGCTCGATAAGCAGTTGGGTCACTACGGCCACATTTTGTTCTTCACTGCAGTAGACTTGTGGGTGACTCCATGTGGGGCCAGGTGGCTGTTGCACTTCACAGCAGGAAAGCATAATTTTACCCTCCTATTTCGGCTTTTTTGGAGTCAAAACTGCTCTTCTCTCCCCTTCTGTGTCCATGCACAGAGGTCTAGACAAGGACATTTCACCGTGGTTGGTGAAGACCATCTCCAGACAGGATGATGGTTCTAACACGCCAAGGGAGACAAGACCTTCACTTTCCAGTTTCCTTCTCTGCTTTCTTTTTTGTCGTTTCTGTTCTCACCATTCCTTTCTCCAGGAAGTTCCCCCCAGCAACAAGATCAAGTTAATACTTGCAAAGAGTGTTGCACCAGACTACAAATGCTGCTGCTCTTTGTCCTAAAATAATTCTCATATGAGTGACTAGAATACAGATTCCCTAAATTGTGATTTGTTTTACTCTAGCTCAAATGTGGGACTTAAAAGTGGACCACAAGTTCCAAGAAGTGCCATTTTCTACTGGAGTGAAGCGTAGCCTCTGCAGGGCAGGGCTGTGTCCTGTGCCACTCCCGGGGGGTGACTGTCCTGCCCCAGGCAGAGGGGACCAAGTCAAAGCTCTGAGAAGTCTTTTTTGGTGCTGTTTGCTCTGTTTGATCCCAGGAAGAGCTGCATTTGCAACAGATAAATGCAGAGGGTTATATTTGAAGCTGCTATATCCATGCTGAGCTTGCAGGGAGGCAGCAGCTCACCCTGAGGGACTTTAATGTTCCCAGAGGAGGGAGAGGCAGCACTCTGGGCATGGGGACATGGTCCCATCAGCTGCAGAAGGACCAGGTCAGGTCTTGTCTCAGCAGATTTAGTTTGTCACCTGCAAATATCTTCCTGCCAGACATCGCGCTGTATTTGACCTTACACACACATGTGCACGTGTTCCATCAGCAGGGTCACTGATGTCCGTCCTATGCTGCCACTAGGCTGAACACTTTAATTTAGTCACCCAACGCCTAACAGACACTACAAAGTGACCCTTAGGGGAAGTGGGAATACCCATTTCCAGTCTGGAGGCCCCTGCCAACTTAACCAGGTACCCCCAAACACAGTGCCTCACATAGTCCAAAGCCCAAAGAGACTTTTGGGGTCAGAGACAGGACTACGAGACAAAGCTCAGATCCCAAATCACACAAGACACTGGCAGCAACCAAATCAAATCCAACATTTGCACTGAGTATCTCGGCAGGCCTGTGCAGAGCGTAACATAATCTCAACTCCAGAAGTCCTAAATCTGTGGGAAGTTTAAATCCAGAAACAAACCACTTTTACTAAAATTGGACAGTATTTACAGAGTGTATGTGCATGGGTGAGAGTTTATATTTGCATCCTATGCACACATATTTGTCTGCACACATTGACCACTTTCATTTTTAACAACAGCTAAAACCTAAGTTAGATCTCAAGAAAAAAGCTTTGCCTGTATTACTCCAATTTTTCATAGGCAAAAATCACAGCTCAGGCTGGCACCATGATCTGCTTTTGCTTAGCTCCTTTCCCACAAACAGCATTTGGGGGCACAAATAACCCAGTTCAGTGAAGCTGCAGAGAGCCAACCCATGCCAGGGGCAAATTCCAGGCCTGGCCTAAATGGGTGTAATTCAGATTCAAATCAATTGAAGTTATGCCAGCCTGCTCCAGGACTGGCCCAGCTCCTGAAGCTTTTCTCCTCAGCTTTGTTCCCAGCCTGTCACTGTAATGAGCACATGCACACAGGATTTTGGCCTAGAAGTGAGGCGAGGTCGGCTCTGGTCACGCCAATCAATCACTAAGCTTTACATCTGGCACAACTGAAATCAGTCACTGATTACCGACTCCCAGTCTGGTGAGGCCTGTGACAATCAGGAGCATTTGGGGATACATATTTATGTTCCCAGAAATGAAAACATAGGGAGTTATTAATAGACAAATCTAAAAGCATCCCTGTCCCTGAGACTGTAAGGTCTCATCATCTGGCAACGCTTTGCTATAACCCACTCCTGGGAACATAATCATGTACGTCAAATAACGTTGTCATGCACCCACCATCATCGTCAGCAGTATGAGCTCAGCCCTGTTTTGGGGCCAGCTCAGTCTCCACAGAAGAGGCAGCAACATTTTAACCCCACTCCAAGGCACTTTCAGAGGGAATGGGTGCTAGAGCTGGGACACAGCCCAGCAGGGTTGGATTTTCCTCTCACCAGCTCAGCTGTTTCCACCTTCCCTTGGGAGATAGGCTCCCTTTTCCTCTCCTTCCAGACAGGCTGAGGGAAAGCCTGGATGCTACCCTCTGGTTTAATGACAAGGGTACATTTGAGAGCAGGAGGGCACCAGTGGAGGATGCTACTGTCCAGGGTGCAATGATGAAGGAGGATTCTTCTTACCTTGAAATAGGTAAGCCTGGCTGGGGAATTGCTGGACCAATCTCAGCTTCATGCCTAGACCCTGTCAGCATATGAACCGAGAAGCTGGAAGTACTCACCACCTTCATCCAGTGGGGCCAGAGGACCAGGTAGGACTTGGCTGCACAGGCCACGTTTTCAACACACCACTGTTCACTAAAAGAAACAGAAACACAATGTCCTTGTCCACTTGTTTTTATGTCCACTCCTCTATTGCCCCCACAACAAGTTTCCCTTGAAACCACAGACACAAACGACTTTGCTTTCCAGCTCTGAGATACCCGTTATGCAAATAGACGAAACAGTACAAGATTGTCCCTCTTGAATAACCTCTCTCAGGTCTCTGCAGTTGCTCTGTAGAGGTGTAGGTGTTGGCAGAGAGCAGGCTGGGGTACCCTCTGCTCGAAGATGAAATGTGGTGTAGCCAGCTGCTTCCTGGTTCGAGTGCTCGGTTCCTGGGTATGGCAGGGCACTAAACACCCAGGAGGAAAATATTCTTATTATTTAAAGCCAAATACATGAAATAAATGAACAATCTGCCTCTTCTTTTTTTAAATTTTTTTTTTCTAGAAACCTGTGAGTTTTCTAGGTAAAACTTCTCTGAACATGCCAAAATACAGGTATCTCACATCTCCTCTCTTCTCATCCTTTAGTGAGGTATCTAGCACCCCATTGTAAAGGTCTTTTTCTAGAATGTCAGTCCACTATAAAGCTGCTTTAAATAGCTTCAAATTAGTTACAGATATATAAACAACCACATATTTATGTAAAGAGAGGGATTTTTTTGTTTTTAATACACATTTAATAAGACATTCAGAATATGAACTGGCTATGTTTTGGGGATTTTGTTCATTTTTATGGTGTTTCTGCCTATTTATTTCATGGGCTCTGGCGAGTGGAGGCTAAAACTGAGAGCTTATAAGAGGTCATAAAAGAAAAGAATGGCCATATTTTTCAAGGTAGTTTGAATAGCCAGGTTGGGAAGAAAAAAAAGCAATGCTTTTTATTCACATCTTAGCCAACACTTTTCAGTCAAAGGTAGAAATAAAAAGACACACATACAGAGACCCTAGACTAAGTAGTACTTGCTCATCCTGAGCTCAGCATCATTTTTTCTTAGCACTGGACTCAGGCACAGAGACCTGTATTTTTTTCACACAGGCTTTCCTCCAGAGTGCCTTTGAGAAAAGCCCTTCAGAGCTTTATTTCCAGCTCCATAGGCCTGAGAGCATCTTCTCTAACTGCAGCCCAAGGAGTGGAGGGCTGTTGCTATCCCCACCTCAGGGAATTGGACACACCAAGGAGAGGCTGCAAATGGCCATTAACTGCAGGGGCCCAAGCAGAACGCCCCAAGACCTGAGTTGTCAGGGTATGTGGCACCATTAAACTCTGTATGTTTAAAGCATCACCCCTACTAACGTCTGTCGAAGCTGCAGGCACCTGGCACTTCTGTAAATCTGGTTTTCGGGTTTCTGACATCGAGAAAGTGAAGAAAACACGTTTATAGGCCACCCACAGTCAAACACCACAGAGGTCTGGACACAAATTTGCACAAACCAGAAGGTCCCTGCGACCAGAATGGACTGAGCACCCAGTGAGCCAAAAGCTCAAATTCCTTGTGTGCAGTTGGTTACGCACCTCCCATGCACCACTGCTGCTCCTGGTTTTACAGCGAACTTCTTGGAAGGAGCGAAAACAGCTGGTGAATAATTCATCGTGCACCCTCCCGGTTGTACTGCAGCCTCACAGTTGTTTGCAGGCAGGGTTGTCTGTACCACCACGAGCCATTCCTCCAACGCTGCTGGGAACAAAGGCTCCCTTTTCACAGCTGTTTATGCAAAGGACATAGAGAGGGATGCAGAGGAGCTGGGGAAATAGCAGTGGTTGGAGATCTCACCCAGCAAGGTCCCTCCTCAAGGAGCAGAAGTACTTCCAAGCAAGGAGGACTTGGGACTCGCAGCCACATCCCAGGTCTATCTGCTGGTTCTGTTCCCCTCGCCACCAAACCTTCTCCCAGCTTACTGAGGATAATGACCCATCCTCCCATATCAGAATGACTGCTTCTCAACTTGGTAATAAAACTGAAACTATGAAAATTAAAGAATCAAGCAAATGATTTAGCATGGCGGGGGAAGAAGGCTCCAGGAACATTTTGGAGGGTGAAGAGCAGGGCTGGGCACCATAGGGCATGACGGGACCAGGACAGACTCCCTGCAGGAGTTGGGGCTGTGCTGGAAAGTTGAGCAGAAGCATCATTCCTCTTTGAAATGTGGCACCAGTTGGGTATGTACCGGCACCCTTTATCTGGAGAGCTTGGTGGCACAGAGCAGCCCTGGCAGATGTGGCAACAGGGGCACTAGCTCCCAGGAATGCTTTTTGTGGAAATGCTCCAAGCAGGGATGAACTGTTCCCCAGGACAGGGCTGCCAGCTGGGATAACCATGGTGCTTGTCTTGTGCTGAGGACTCCAGCCATCCTCTTGCTTCCAGCTCATCCTGAGCTGGGAGGAGTTATTATACTCACTGCACCTTCCAGCTCAGAACTCACACATCAACTAGTTAGTGACACCTTACTCTTTTGGGGTTTTTTTGGCCCTCATTTGCAGAGCTTTATATCTGGGTCATGGGCTCCATCTCCAGGAGTGGCTGCTTTGGGCAGGGCTGAGGGGAAGTGGGCACACAGCCTTGCAGTGCTCCCCCCACCTGAGCCTGTCCCCCCAAAAAAAGCTGGGAGAACTGCCCATTTCCAGGTCCCCCCCCACTGGCTAATAGCCACTTTTTGTGAGCTGCACAGATGCAGTGGGAGAGAGAATGCTGGTCAAATTCTGACAGACTTTGTGCTAATTCACCAAACAGCATTTTAGACCATACATGGACCCTTCATCGAGTGGGAGAGACAGCAGCGAACACGACATTTAATTATGGGAAAGAAAAAACAAAGTCTTTTACCCTGCATTTGGCATTCTCCCAACACACAGAGTTAATTGTTAGGAGGGTATATTAGGAGGCAATGAAGGAGAAGATTGAAAACCCTGATTACACCAACGTCCTGAAAATGCTGAATTTATTGAATTTCACATGAGAAAGAACAGGCTGTGCCACGCTGAGGGCTGTGCCAGCAGCCAGCTAAGAGCCCAGGGGGTCTGTATGTCCATGTTAGTGGGGGACAAAGTGCCCCAACTGATTCATGAGCCCCTGCCAACTGCTGGCCAAGCTCCACCGCATCCCTAAAATGGAGCAGGTCAAGATACTGAAGTAGGTGGCCCTGAAACATGAGCAGACCTCAGTGTAGGTGATGCACAAGGCAAGCACGTTGTTCAGGAGCTCCATTTTCTTTGGAAAAGGATCTAACCAGGTAAAGCTGGAAAGGATGTTTCAGCTGTGACCTCTGTGTAATATATTCGGCTACAGTTGCCTAAATTTGGCAAGAACCTACAGCAACATTAAGCCCAAACCACTTGGGGAAATGCTGGCACAGATGCTCACGAAAACATGAGAGCTGCAGCGCTGGAGGAGGGGGCACCACAAGGTCAGAGAATCTATAGAAATCTTCCCCAAAAAAACCTCATCACCTCCACTAGCTTCATACTTGTGCTGCGGTGTAGCTTTAGCATCCTCAGCACATTTCCCCATGAACTTGCCCAGTTTTCCCTTGAAAACCAGCTAAACTTTCAGCCCCCCCTTTTTTTTTTTTCAGGTCAGGTCACAGGTGAGGGGCAAAACTGCAGCTTAGGCTGACCTGTGGATTTAGTCATTATACCATAGTCCTTGGCCTAACACATCTCCCTGGAAAACTCTCCCAGTCAGGTGCCAGGAAGAAGAAAAGTGCCAATAATTGCCAACTCTTTCATTATGTTAACAACCCCACCTGTGCTTGCTAAAGTTGGTAGAATTGACTCTGGATTTTTGAGGAGCACACTGCTTTTTTATGCCTTTAAAAATAATAAAAAATAAATAAATAAATTAAATCTACACTGATAAATGAAATCCAAGTCGTGTTATACCTGCAGTAGCTTTAGATGTACTGCAGGGGGTAACCTTCGGCTGCTGATACACTCGCTGCTGCAGCAAGGCAAGCGGAACCAGCCAGCCGCGGTGGAAAATCCACCACGAGCCCTGGGGATTTATACCGTGGTCCCAATTTAATTACAGCAAGCTTCTGCTTTTCCTAGCTTTAAATAGTTTAGGAAAATGAACCCTAAAAATAAAATAATTTTTTAAAAAGACAGAATCTGACATTTGGGGTAGAGTAGCTACAATTATTATTTTTATTTTCTCAAATCACATGATTTTTGTGCCTGACCGATGTCAGCGGAGATACCCAAATTGAACACCTGAATCTGCCTCACAGAGCAAGGCCATCACTGCAGAGGGGGAGGTCCAACAGAAAACCTTTTTTTTCTAGCAAAATATAGTGAACCAGAGGGAGCCTAACAGACCCATGTAACAGAGATGGACTCTTCACACCAATGCTCAAGGAAGTATCCCGGTTCAGAGACTGCTTGGCTCATGCTGAGCTTTGAAGAAACCCCAGCAGCCCTAATGGGAGTTAAGCTAATTCTCGAGCCAGAGGTCACACAACTCCACTTCTCACTGTTTCTATAATACTTGGCCCTCTTTGTGAGATTTTTTTTTTTTTCCGGTGAAGCTATTTTCCCCTTTAAGCCTGCAAACATTTTCTTCTGAGGAGCTCTTCAAGGAAGGGGCTGGATGATCATTTGCAAGAGTGCTGTTCCCGGGGGGCTGTTTCCAGTGCTGCTCGGCAGCGCTCCAGGAGACCTGGCAATAACTCACCCCCAAGCCCTGCATGCCCTCCGTCACATCGGATTTTCAAGAAACATGTCAGCATGGAACCGCGCGCCAGGCATCCGATGCCCTGCTCGGGTAGGCAGGAGGAATGTCTGAGCCCACACCTACGGGCAGGTCACACAGTGGAAATGAGGGTTAGGAAAATGTCAAAGGCAGAGAGCAGTGAAATACAGGCAGACAGGTTCCTCCTTTTCCAAGGACTGATTTGAAATGTTTGCCTTTAGTCTGCAGCAACAACCATTCTTCAGATCCCTTTTGTCCTACCAATGCAAGGGTCCTCTGAGAAAGCCAAGGAGACCTCTGGATGTAAAGGAAGAAGGAAAGGTCTCAAGTCAGCATGGGCTTACCGGCAGAAAAGCAATGAGACAAACCCAGGCCTCACTGCAAAAGAAAAGGCGAAAATATATATTTTTATAAATTAAAAAATATCTCAGAAACAGCCATCTCCACTTTAGCACTTTCAAAATGAAAGTCAAAACAAAGATTTAAAGACCGTCCTGCACAAGAAGCACATTTTCCTGTACAACAAGCGGAAGGTAGTTTCAGCTCAGCAGCAGCTGAGCTGCTGCACAATGAAACTCACTGATGAATGAGCTACTTTAACAGCAACCAAGCTTTGTCTCTTGGTGGCTCAGCCTCTCCAGTGTCTCCAAAATGTTGGTTTGTATGTGGGAAATTACTAACAGACCCTTGCAGAAATGAAGGTAGTTGAGGCTCCAGCTTTGGGAAGTCACTGGGGCAGGGGAAGCCCTGTGAGAGCCGAGGCTGGAAGGTGGCCAAGCAGCATGGATGCGGCTCCATCCTCACCACTCCAGGTAACCTGAGGAACTCAGCTCCTGGTGTCTGGTTCAGGCCACCAGAGCCCTGAGAACAAGCTTGAATGTTGTATCCTGCTGCTCTGAACTCACCTCACTGCTTTCCCCACCACCATCCTTACACTCCTCCAAAAAATAACCCAGCTCTCAGACACCCAGTCTGTGAGAGCACAAACCAAGCACCAGAGAACCAGTCTCATCTTCGCCAGATGACAAAAAGCTGGAAGCAGCAGCACCAAGAGGCTTGTCTTGCCTTTAAATCTCCACAGGCTGTCAACTCTGAAATTTACTGATGGTGCTAAAACAGCAGCCATGGTTGGCTTGCTGGCAGGTACCACTGCAGCGGGCTTCTGCCACCATCCCATGCTGCTTCCACAAAGCCCCAACCCCTCGGAGTGACCATCCTGCTTATCCCAAACGTGTGCCGTGGCATAGCCACTGCTGCATGCCAGAGACTGGAAACCTGGAAGTCACCTCTGATGTAGGACAAAGTACAGCCCACAAAGCACAACCTTATCATATTCACCAGGAACAGCCTGGACGCTGGGAACAACACACCAGCACCATCAGGGAGCCCACAGATGCCAGCAGAAACTTAAGCTCCTTTTACTCTATACAAGCAAGCAAAGACCTTGAACTCTTATCAGGCACTTATTACCAGGACAACAGAGAAAGGTGCTTGAACCCTGGCCAAAATGTTTCTCTTTCTGCTCCACAGAACACATGAATTGGAAGAGCAGCTTGTGCCCAGGAGTACTCATGCCTCAGAGACAGCAGCAAGATTTCCAGAGTAAACAGATATGAAATCTTGTGTTTCCTGTAGTCTCAAACCAATTGAAAGGATAAGGGCTCTCAAATACTGACACCATTTAAAAAACAACATCAACAAAAAACAACAGAAACACCACACCACACAAAACACCACCAACCAAACAGCATTACCTCTCTGGAGCACAGGCATTACTCCAAGACCTACATCCCTCCATCCCACTGCACTGATAGATTAGCCCAGACCCACTTTCCTCAGTAGTTTAAGCTGCAATACCTGGCTGCAAAGTGGGGCACAGGCACTTCTTATTGTGCCATCCTTGGTTTGGGGACAGAAGAGTGGGGTGAAAGGCTGATAGCAACACAACAGAGATGTGGTGAGGGTAAAACGAGTACTTTGTCTGTCTCCTGCAACATTTCTTTGTATGAGCTATAAAGCTCTGGAAAGTTTCATTATTCGTACACATTTCCAGCCCCTGGAGCTGTAACTCAACATGCACAGACCTTTCCTGCTGCTTGTGTTACCTGCCCTTCCTACTGGTTTCAGTAAAAATTCCCATTTTATTCAAGTGAAATTCTTACCCGCTCTGTCAGGTACTTCAGGAGATGCTGCTGTACCCAGCTCCGAGTGAGCTGCCAAACAGCAGCACCCCCAAGAGCCCATCAAACAACCCCTGTCTGTGATGGGCCATGCTGGGGTGTGTGGGGTACGCAGACGGGCTGCCTGGCAGGCACAGACACCAGCCCTGCCCAGCCTCTGTGCCACACCATGCTCCACAGCCCCAACAGCAACAGGCTTTGGGAAACCATCCGAGGGAGCTCAAGATTTTGTTCAAGTGCACTTCACACCTTTCTGCAATAAAACCAACCCTGTGTGGTCCAAACATGCTGTTCAGACCCGAGCAGACGTGCTGCCAAGAGGGAAGGCAATGGTGAGCATGGTGAGCCAGTCCCAGCATCCAAGCGGGGCTACAGCAGAGATCCAGGGAGCAGAGCTGAGAGGGAGCAGAGCCAAGGGGGAGCAGCCCATTAGGACCCCATGCTCGCCTTGGGCAGCTCAGGTGGTGGCAGGGAGCCAGCTGACCTTTCTGACGTGCTTAGCACCTGGGCTTGGGTGTTCATCAGCCTCACTATTTATACCAGACTCGCTATTTATACCTGGCTTGTTTTTGTCACACATCTTGTCTTCCCATTGCCTTACGTCATCTTCTCAGCCCTTTTTTATTTCTGTTTTCTGGGCTGGAGGCGTCACAAAATACTGGCAATACCTTGGAAACATCAGCCGTCTCATTTCCCTCAATTGCATGTGCAGGAGCAGAGGGAATTCCTGGTAAGGGGAGCTGCACCTTAACCACTTATTACACCGTTAAGAAACATTAACAGACACACCTGATCTGGCAGTTACAATGATTTCAGTGACAAAAGCAACACTTCCAAATGGAGAATTGCATAAAAAAAATGCTGGTGCTGAATCCTGCAGGTAAAAGCTATTGCTGTGCTGATTTTAGGTGCCTTTACACGCACAGAGCGATCCTATTGCCTCTACATAGAGGATAGCTACTGAGTTAGGAAAAAGAAAAGGAAACTCAAAAACCCTACTGTGAACTTGCTACAGTCCAACCTCCTGATTGTATTTGGATTGGAAACTTTTATTAGAAAATAATTACAGAGAAACCGGAAATATTACAGAGGCTTCATCACCAGACCCAGGAGGTTTTCTTGGCAGCAGAGCAGCTTCAGGCAGCGCTAGAAGACTACTGACTATTTTTTTACAAAACGAAAGGGAAAGACAGATTCTTTCTAAACACAACTTTGCAGCAAAAAGGCTTTTGACTGACAACCCAACCTTTTTCAGGAAAAAAACCACAGGTTTCCTATCGGGATGTATGTGACACGAACATGTGGCTGTTGAGGCGGCAGTTGCCTTTGGAGTTCACTGCTGTAATGCAGCCGCTTCCCGCCGACGGCAGCTCGTGATGGAGCTGCCTTCTTTCCTCATCCCTCTTTGGTATTTCAACAGACCCAGCGGCAGCCAAGAGCAGAGAGAATGAACAAACGGGAAAAAAAATAAGCCCTCAAAACCACGCAAAGCGTTAGCCAGTTTGGTTTTGGTCTTGTTTTTTATTTTTTTAATATTTTTGCTTGGCTTTATACCTGTCACGTTTTACTATTCAAATGGCAGAGGATTTTATACCACAAAACCAGATCAAATACAGCCCTTCAGTGGGTATTACACTAAATGTACTTGCTTCTAAAGACAAGTGAGGTAGCTGCTTTACTTTTTCTTAGATAGGAGGAGTTCACCCTGCAATGAGTTACAAGCTCGGAACAGATTCACTCTGAACAGTGAGGTCCGAACAGCTGCAGGCACCACCAAAATTAAATATACTCTCATCACAGGTGAACTCGAATAGCTCAGGCCCAATGATCAAATTGGTAATTTCTGAGTTGCAGAGCCGTGCTCACATCCCAGCTGTAAATGCCTTGGGGAAAAAAAATGATGGTTAGGGTAACAGTCCCTGCAGCAACCAGAGCATCTCCACGGTGATGCTGCTGCAGCAAGAAGATTTCTCTCTGCCTTGCTCCAAAGAGGCTCCATCCCCCAAATCTCATCTAGAGACAGATATCTACACAGCCCTGACAAGTGCAGCCTGCTCAGAAACCAGGAGCTTGTGAACTTATGGCTCATGCTATGTACCTACGCATTCCGTGGCTTTATGCAGAGCCACCTCAGCATCGCAGGCAGTGGCCCCTGGAATTAGGGTGCTGCTGCAGTTCTGGGGCCCTGGAGCCCAGAGAACCACAAGTTTCATTCAAGCCAATTATAGCACATTATAAATAGAAGGTCCTGCCTGTTTTGGAACCAGCAAATAGCGAGTGGCAGGTTCTGCTTCCACAAATAGCCCGGGGAGCTGGTAAGGTCAGGCACATGTTAGCTGGTTTGAGAAGTGCTGGGGTTAAAATGACACCACTTGGGAGCAAGGATATGCCCCCCCACCCTGGCCAGAAACTGGGGTGGACAAGTCTGGGTGCCAATCATCAGCAGAGTCAGGCTCTGCCTTAGCAAAGCCTTTATCCTCCTTAGTGCAGGAAAATGGAGCTTTCATTCGATGCCTTCCTCAAGTCTGTTAAGTCAGCAGACTTTAATAATCACACATACAAACAGATGCTCTGGTAACGATTTTAGGCATGTTCATGACACACAATGCAAAAAGCAGACACCTCATTGGTTCATTACCTATAGCTCCATTCTTACGGAGCAACAAATTCACACTGAAATGAATCAGGCACCTGCTCAAATCAGTTCCCAATGGGGAAGGCATCTCATTCTCTAACTGTACAACACCGCATCATTTTTCTAAGCTTTGAATATTACTGATTTTTTTTTTTTAGGTGCAGAGAGAGAAACGTACATGGTACAACTGCTCTTTCCAGAATTGGAGCACCAAATGCCAACTGAAATCCCAACTGGATATTGCATGACAACAGAGACAAGATGTGCTGTGCACATTTGGGGCAAGGGAGGCAAAGGTTTGACGCCCCCCGAGCCCTTGGGGTGTGCTCTGCCAAGGCCAGGTTGCTATATCATTGTGATAAGGGTAATCCTGTTAGTCAAACACTTCAAACAAATAGTCGTTCCTGATTGCCGACCTTGTCTAGGCAAATCTAACCCAGGGTTAAAAATGTGCTGAGTGCACAGTCCTGTGGCACAGCACACTAGGGCTGAGCAGGGGATACGCAGGGGTCTCCTGTGCCCCAGGACCCTGGTGCAGGCCCTCACCAAGGCTCAGGCTAGTGCCTAAAAGCATTTAAAAATTGCAACAGAGTAAGTTCCCTCTCTTTCCCCTTCACTTCTTGTGCAGAAGAGGACAGATGACTCTTATGTCAGGCTGTTTTGCTTCTATAATTATGTCCTGCCTTAGGCTCACAATGTTCAGCTCAGATGCAATCCAGTCTGGTCGTATTAATACATCTGGGATAATATTTTTAACAACCAACATCAAGCTGAAGGCCAAAATCATCTGCAGGCGCCAGGAGCTCTCTGACCCCTCTCATCCGCTTGCTTATGCAACAGAAAGGATCCCCAAAAGGTACTTCTTCCCTTTTTGTCTTTTAAGGGACAAGTACACTTCTCAGCTTCCCCCGTAACATACTGGATCAAATTTAATTTCTGCTGCAGCTCTGGGAGTTTCCCTAGGTTTCCAAAAGGATGAATTTGGCTCATTTATTATAGGTGCCAAAATCAAGGTTTGATGAAAGGTGGCCTGCAAACTGAGCCAAAATAAAGAGGACACTGCTGATAGCCTGTGACTCTCCTTGAGGGCTTGTGAGATAGCAACAGCTGAAGGACCTTATCACCTTTCTGTCCACCTCATTTCTGCCAGAACACTTTGTCAAGGAACCAGAATAAAAACTAAGTTTTAAAGACTGGGTTATCCCACCAGTGGACACTGACAACCTCAACAAATTCACGACACCAGCTGAGTCATTTATTCAGCCTCCCATCAGCTGGGACTGATGTTTGACAGTGGTCAACCTTCATGCTACGTAGTTCCTCAAGAGCCAGTGGAGAGATGTCCTTTCTAAAACAAAGTGTTTCAGAGCTTCACTTGGTCTCCCAAGTGACATTTGGGATGCAGATTTTTGGAAAGGTGTCATATTCTCTCAGCAGCAGCAGCCAGGAAACAACAGAAACAAGAGAAGGCTTGTTCACTTTGCTGTTTCCAAAGCAGATTTTCTTTCATGCTGTGGGTCAGGATGGAGCTGACCCTATAACGCAGCAGAGAAAGCAAACCAGCCAGGGCTACGGGTAGGTCAGGCTGAGTGTGAAGTGATGACTCACACAGAGTCAGGCAAGCAGGGAGTGCCTGTAACACAGAAGAAGACTGAGGATGAAGAAGAGGTGGGTGCTGAGCGAGAGAGTGTGGGGCAAGTGGTGAGAACAGCTTCGAGGCCACAACTCCTTCCCTGGACAGAGCGATGTCTGATGGTTTCAGCAAGGGAGCCAGGAGCAATGCCCCAGCCCAGATCACCACTGATTCACTGCAGCATCATCAGCGGTCTTGTTTCTCAAGTGGAAATATTTTCCCACTTCCCAGGAAAACTTGCATGTCTTTTTTCCAAAGGGATTTGAGGTTCTGAAATGAAACGAAAGGGTGATTTGTAACAGCCACTTGCCAGTTTATCCCCATGAAAAACAGGCACACAAAAAGCATGTCCACGATGGACGTGATAGACTCAGAGGTGGGTATAGGAGGGAGATACTTTTCTCTCCACATCTGATGTACAACACGCATCCATAGTGAGTTGTCCTCACCATCATGCAGGGAGGATGTGTGCCTTCCTCCTTCTCGGGGAGGGACAGGACAGTCCCCAGGCAGCTTTCCTCGGCTGCCCTCCCATCCCTGCTCCTGCAGCAGCCAAGGGCCCTGCTGCCTCCATCCAGGCTGAGTACTCTGGAGACGACAGTAACAAAGGGTGAGCTCCTCAGGCAGGGAACCAGCAGCAGCAGAGGAAATGAAACAGAAAGGTTTCTGGCGAAAATGTTTATCTAAGGCTTCCACGAGGTGTCAGCAACAGCTATTATTCATCACAGCTGAACAGAGGTGCCTGGAACTGCCATCTGCCCCTTCACCTGGCATGTTCTTACGAAAGAACATGTCCCATTTAGAGACTGCCAGCAGCTCTGCCTTCTTGTCTCTCCACAGGCCAGCACCCTATGACAAGCCTGTGTCCCCTGTCTAACACGGCAGAGCAGAGGGGTCCCCATGCAAGGCCAGTACCCTAAGGACCAAATTGATGCACTTCTGTATTATCCCTGACCTAAAGAGCTCACCAGCTAAACCAGGATGGTTGAAATGGTGTTACTGCACCCACCCTGCAGACAGGATGCCGGGGGTACAGTGAGACTAAACTGGAGGTCAATGACATACCTTCGGTGGGAGAGGGTCACACAGTGTGTATATTCTATCCCAGTGCCTCTGCTGCAAACCCCTGACTCTCTTCATTCACTACTTTCTCTCTAAATATGTTTAATTTTAGCTAAATGGGACATTAGGCATTTCTATCTGACTTGTTTATGAAGACCCCAGAGCCAGAGGCTTGAAGCAAAGCAGCAGCTCTGCTGCTCCAGCCCACCATGGGTCTGGGGCTGTTGTCTGAACTCTGCTGACCTTCGGTCCCAAGCCTGCTTTTGAGAGAGGAGACTGGTAAATATTCAGAGCCAAACCTGTGCACAAAATCCACGCAAGGACTGGAGTGAACCCCATTTCTTTCAGCTCTTTTCATAAATGAGCGATGCACTATTTGCTCATCTTCTATCTCACAGTCAAAACCAGCGCTAAACATTAACTGTGTTCAGCTTACTCACTGATACTGCCTATTTTCATATTGCTTTTAATTACACCCACAATCATGGCTATTAAGTCAATAGGATCCTGCCCTCAATTTAAAGTAAAGATCAGGAAACAATTGACATCTGCTATAAGAAACGGCAGAGCTTTTCCCTTTGTCTCGTTATGTGGCTGGGTTTCAGTAGTGTTAAGTGGGTTTTAGTTGGTCACTGGGTGGAGAAACCAAAGGATCAACATCCCAGAGGAGGGTGAAGAAAAAAACCGCTCTGAGAGGACACGTCACATTACTTAGATACGATCGCACTGATGGAGTAATCTTCACCATGTGCCAAGGAACCTGTGATAAGCCTTCTCATAGTCAGATCAGTAATAAGATCACTTACTTAACTCAAAGTGATTAAAACCAGGCTTGACTGCAAACAAACAAGTCATGTCTGTGGGTCTGTGCATAAAATATATACCGTCACAAAAATAAAACTTTTTTGAGATAATGTGTTTTGTCACTATTGCTGGACATGCTATAAGCAATTCGGGGGGCAAATGCAATACTTTATCTGCAGTGCAGCCCGCAAACATACTGCCTTTCTACAGGCAGGCTCCTGCTTTGTATGTGACAAATACCTTCTGCAAACAGGGGCCCGCTTCAGGGTTACTTGTCTGTTGGTTTTGAGGCCACAAGGACTCAGCATGCTGGTTTTAAGCCAGTTCTGGGGCTCAAAGCACACGCTGGTTGTAGCTGGTCCCCCCACCTCCATACGAGAGCTTGGCCCGAGAAAAACAGTCCTGCTTCCACACCAAAGAGATTAGTTTTCTACACAAAAGCCAATTTGGCTTCGCAACTATGCCAATCCCCTGCCTTCGGGCCCAAACACCACTTGGCTTACCCTCACCCAGGCATGTGTGGAAGATGAGTAGAAAGGGCTGGGCAACCTGGCTTGTCACCACACTGGACATCCAACTCCATGGCAGTGTCCCAGTGATGACAAGGAAAGGATTTGGGATTCATGGTTGGGCAGGGCTGTCTCCTGGAGAGGCAGCAGGCAGAGGTGCGCTGGGTACCGCTGCCAGCAGTGGTGGTGGCGAGGCACAGGCAGGTGAGGCTGCGCCGAACAAAAAGGAAGTGCTACAGAATTATCTATTTTAAAACCATTTCTTTTGATCCTGCACTTTGGTACAAATTATCCCGTGCCTGCAGTAATAGGATGCAACTGAAAGACAAGTGCTCCAGCAATAGCAGGGAGAGGCGGAAGTGGCTGCCTTTAATGAGTTTTCATCTGGAATCGGACACGAGTAATGAAAGAGGATTTTCTGTGCTGTGGCTGACATCTGAGACGCCAAGAGCTGCGGTGGATCCGCAGGGATCCTCAGATGATGAATCGCTCTGACAAACACTGGATGTAATTCTCTCCCACAAAGCAGTTCAGCGCATGTTAGCCTGATTTCTCTTCCCTGGGACATGGTGACCGAGAGTTTCTGAGTGTGACAGTGCTGTGCAGTGTCCTGCCCGGCTAACCCCCCCCACCTGCACCTCCTCACATGGACACCCGGGTTCTGGTGTGGGCATCACGTGGCAGGGAAGAAGTCACAGAGCAAACAGAGCACAGTTTAAGCATTATTTCCCCGGCTGAATGGCAGCTCAGAAGAGGCGCAACAAAGCGAGCAGTTGTTCCTCGCTAGCTTTGTTCTGATCAGGGTCAAGGGAGCACTATCAGGGTGCTGTGAGCCCCTTCCCCACTGCTCCCAGCAGCTTCCTAGAGGGCTGCAAGGAAGCGGGATGTTTCAGCAGACACATGACGGTCCCCCCTGGTGTGCAAGCACACAGGTTGTGCTGGGACACGTGGAAAGCGTCACTTATTCCAGGAGCAATCAGCAGTAGCTGCACTCCTGGTGCTGGCTGGGAAGGCTGGAGATCCCTGAGGACAGAGAAACCAGAGCTATCGGCCATGAACACGACAGTGATCGGCATCGCTCGCCTGCAGTCTGATCACACCCTCCTGATCAAGAGGGTGATGGCTGCAAGCAGGGGAGGCCAAACGTGGTGCAAAAGAGAGAAAAGCTCTGAATTCACTTGGAGGGGGTAAGGACGAAGCTGATGCCATGATTTGCTGTCCCTAAGGAGGCCTTATGAGTGAGATCACAGTAACGACAGCACTTGCATTCACCGTGCTTTACTAGCACATGGCTGTTACCTGTACACACAGGCTTTAGGGCCAAGGGACTGCAGGTGCCCCAGGGGAAAGTCCCTGGTGCAGGGCTACCAGCTCATGCCCCACCACGACTATCTCCTTGCTCTTGCATAGCCAAAATCTGACAGGCAACTGTCAGCTGGAAGAGTTGCAAATGTCACTGTCCAGGAGAGAAGCAAGAGCCAGGAGTTGTACAGCCAGCACATGTGCGCACACATGCAGGAGCCCACAGCCACTGCCAGAGCCCCTGCAGGGATGGGACTCTGCCCACCCGGGACCCGTGTGCCTGAGGCACTGCGCGTCTGCAGGCTCCTGCACCCGGGAACCCGAGTGTCCCAGAGCCCCAGTCACCATCCTCAGGACTCCATTGACTCAGGACCCTATGTCCCTGGGACCCTGTGCTCTCTGCACCTCACACCCCCAGGACCCCATGTGCCCCTGACCCCCTGTGCCCTGGACCCCATATCCCCAGGACCCATGCCCCTGTGTCGCCAATATCGCCTGGATCCCATGCCCCCGGGACCCCACACTCCCGAGACCTCACACCCCCAGGACCCCACACCCGGTACCCACGGGCTCCCTGCCCCGGGCCCCCCGCCAGGCCCCGCCCGCCCCGCCGGGACTCGGAGCCGGCAGCCAAGTTTCTTGGAACTTTGCCTCCCGTGACGCACACGATGGTGCAGGGCCCCGTCCTCTCGGCGCAGCCAATGGGCGCCCGGGGGAGCCGGGGCGGCGGCCAATCGGCGGCGGCTGGACAGTTCCCCGGTCCTGACCGACCTTCACCGCCCGGGCCGGGGGGTGGGGATAAAAGGGCCCGGCGGCGGCGCGCGCTCCCGCTCCCGCCTCCACTGCGGCTGCGGCGGCTACGGGCAGCGGCACCGCGGGGACGGCGGAGAGGTGAGCGCCGGGCGGCCGGCGGGGCGGGCGGGCGGGAGGGAGCCGGGAGGCGGGCAGGTCCCGCGCACCGGGAGCGGCGGGTTGCTGTGCAGCCGAGGGGAGGGGTTACCATGCACCGGGTTCCCCTGCGCCGGGACACGGACGTCCTGTGCACTGAGTGGAGGCCGTTCCCCTGTACCAGGTTCTCTTGTACCGGCGATATGGGCGTCCTGTGCACCGAGGGGAGGCGGGTCCCGTGCACTGGGGGGAAGGGGTTCCCGTGCACCGAGGGGAGGCGGCTCCTGTGCACCGCGGGGAGGCAGCTGCAGCGCACCGGGGTATGGGTGTCCCCTGCACCGGGGCTGATGTCTGGTGCAGCGGGGCCGTCGCGGCTCGCTCACTCTCCTCGCACTGGCGGCGGGTGCACCCCGGGGAGCCCCGGCCGTGCGGTACTGACCGCCCTTCCCACTCCCGCAGGTCCGGACCCGATGCGGCCTTTGCGCGCCGGGGTGGGAGGCAGCCCCCGGAGGAGCCCGCCCGCCCGCCATGCCCTGGAGCGTCCGGTGGGTCGGCGGCCGCGGCGCCCAGTCCCAGAAGCACTGCAAGAAATCCTCCTTCGCCTTCTACCAGGCGGTGAGGGACCTGCTGCCCGTCTGGTTCCTGGAGGACATGCGGACCATGGAGGTCTTCCACTGGGAGGATGGGGGCAAGGTGAGCGTGTACTCACCCTCAGAGGCCCTGCTCTACGCGCTGGTGCATGACCACCAGCCCTACGCCCGGCACCTGCTCACTAAGTTCCCCCAGAGCGCTTTGGCTGTGCCCAGCCAAAGCTTCAGCTGCTGCCAGTCCTCAGCCCCACACCTGGCCATGGCCGTCCGCTACAACCGCGTCCGCATCCTCTTCCGAATCCTCAAGGCCATCCAAGCCTTCCCGCCCGGTGACAGAGCTGGCCACCTGGACCGCCGGGGCTGTAGCCGCGTGGAGGGCGGCAAGACGGCCTTGCACGTGGCCTGCGAGCTGGTGCGACCCGAGTGCTTGCTCCTGCTGCTCGGGCACGGCGCATCGCCCTGCTTGCAGGACAGTGCGGGGAACACCCCCTTAGACACCTTGCTGCAGCAGATCGCCCACACGCCGGCAGCAAACGTGCGTGCCAAGCTCCTCTGCCTCGACTGCCTCTTTTTCTTCGTGCCTCAGGACCTCCAGTTCACAATGAAACAGCAACTGTTGGACAACCGGCAGCGGTGGCAGGACCTCCTGGGGGAGAACAGGCTCCAGTGCCTGCTGGGCTTAGCTCCTCCATCGCTGTTTGTCGGAGCCATGCGTGTCTTGATCAGGACCATTTCCCCTGAGCATTTCCCAGAGGCTTTGGACAATTTGCCTCTGCCTCATTTTCTAAAGCCTTTGGACTTGAAACTGGAGAGCTAGAGGGGTGGCATGAGAGCCTCCTGCTCACCTGACAGAAATAGACTTGTGCTAAAAATGTATCTGTATATGAAGCTGCTAATGCAGCAGCCAAGTATCTGTTTTAATTAGGACTGTATTTTTTAAATGAATTGTATCTGGCACTTTACAATATATTTTATTTAAAGATCCTTGCAGTGAGGTGAGGTCTGCACTGCATTTTATAAAAACATGCACGAATGAGGGTACGTAGGAGAATATATTTGTAAATACATCTAAATAAACCAGTGGCAGATATGATCAAAATACAAATCAAGTGACTGAAAACTCTGAAGCGGCATGTGCCTTGAAACAGTGTGGATGGGGAGGGAGAGTCTCTCTTCGTTAGGATTTCCCTGTTATATAAGCCTAGCGGTGCTGGAACAGGATGACTCCTTTTTTACAGCTCTCCTAATACATCTTGGCAGGGATGTGGGTTTTTTTTAAAGGCACAGATGAAAACTTCCTCATCTTGTACACAAGACCAAAGAGAAGCCAGATACAATTAAAACTTCCCTAAACAAGGCTGGCAGGGATGTGCAGCTGAATAAAATACATTTTAAAAATGTACATAAATAACAGTTGGTTTCTTCGCAGAGTTCTCCCTGTTCTTCTGGGAGAGTCAAGGTGTCAGGCAGTAGCAGAAGGACACACATCCCCATGGCCAAAGATGATCCTGCCCTGGCAGCAGGCAGGGATGGACCTGGCCACCCCTCCGATGGGTGCAGGGTGAAGAGGGTGGCACAGGGAAGGACCAGCCTCCTTGTGCCTGCCCTCTGCTCTGCCCAGGGGCATTGGTGGAGGTGTGGCAATGGCCCAGGACCCTAGAGCAGCTTTTGTTGGTTGATCCTGCCTGCTCTGCTGCCAATTCCCAGCAGAATGTGATGGCTCAGGTTCAGCTGAGAGAGCTGTGCCAGTCTTGGTGTCCAATCTTGGTACCAGAGGAGTAGCTTACATCATAGAATCACAGAATGTCCTGAGTTGGAAGGGACCCACAAGGATCATTGAGTCCAACTCCTGTCCCTGCATATGACAACCCCACAGTTCACACCATGTGTCTGAGGGCATTGACCACTCTCTCCTTGAACACTGTCAGGCTTGGGGCTGTGACACCTCCCTGGGGAGCCTGTTCCAGTGCTCCTGCACCCTCTGGGTGAAGAACCTTTTCCTAATGTCCAACTTAAAGCTACCCTGGCATATTTTCTTGCCATTCCCTTGGGTTCTGTCGTTGGTCAGAGAAGAGATGAGTGCCTACCCTTCCTCCTCCCCTTGTGATGAAGCTGTAGACCACAATGAGGTCTCCCCTCAGTCTCCTCCAGGCTGAACAGCCAGACTTCCCCAGATATCCCTTCGGAGATGTTCCAAGGTACACAAAACATCTTCATGTCCGCTCCAGCTCAAAAAAGCCCTTCAGGGGCAGTGTCCTGCTTTCAACACTTGTGTTTAGACACTTCAAAGTCCTGAGCAAAGGGTACAGCTTCAGCAATTTGCTCTGCAACCTTTACTCTACAGCATTCTGAGTGGTCACGCTGCCAATTTCCCTGTAAAACCGGCACTGCCCCTGCCTGCTCTGCAGGGCGCAAGCTGCACCAGCTCAACCAGCATCACCACCACAGAAACGGCCACAGCACTGTAGCTTTGCCTCTGTTGTTACACACTGTCAGTGAACCTGTAGGGTTTGGTTTCAGTGCTTAAACGCATAGCCAGGGAGTTGTTTGCCACTTGAACTATTTCAGCACTGCTGTTCTCTTTGGGGTCACCAAGGAACTGATGCGCTCAGAGAGGGAAGGCCAGGTTCAAGGCACACATTTCTCTATTTGTGAATTAATTTTGGTTAGGAAAAAAACCCCACAGAATGCGGCACTATAAGCTGTTCATGCTTCAGCAGAACAGAGTGGTATTTCATCTAAAATAACCTCTGTAGTGCATGCACAATAGAAGATAAGCCATACTTCTGAAATCCAAGATGCAACAGAAAGAAAATTGCTATTCTTAGACTGATGGCACCAAGAATGGTTCCTAGAAGATGAAATGTTCCTTTTTTTCAAGAAACCAAGCTGATACGTGCTTAAAATAATTACCATGGGAAATTTAGATCCCTTGCTAGAAAGGACAGAACAACTCCAACTGTTCTTTTCAGCTACCTTGTTGATAATAAATTACAGAAATCCAAAGAACTAATCCCTTGCTTAGATGCTTAATTAGAAAAAAATTAAAAATCTGTGTTGCTACATTCTTAGAGTACATTTTCCCCATTGATTCTGTAATAATGGTGTGGAACCATCTTCCAAAACAGATAACAAGTAAAGCAGTCAGGTCCAACTTGCACATGGAAAAGTGTCTTGAGGTGAAGGAAGCAGCAGAGCTGGTGGTGGGAGGAAAGTTTGATCAGCCTTGCTGACAGAGACATTATGATATTAAGCAGTGGAGAGCTGGTCAGTTGAACTGAGTGCTGGAAGATGCTCCAGCTCCCAAGCTGTGAGGCTAATTACACATTGGAACAACATGACAGGCTGGGCAGGACACCCTACACTTTACAATGAGCCTGTTAACAAAACAAGAATTCAAGGCCAGAGCTGCCCCTGTGATTCTTCCCTTCTTCTCTGGTAATTCACTGTAGCAAACAGAAAGGGTCCCTTCAACGTGTTGTGACGGGTCCAAATTCAGGTACCTGCTGTGCCTCTCCTGTTACCCTGAGACAGAAATCAAGCCTGTTGCTGAGCATATGCTGGGATCACCCTGCTGAAGGTCACTGACAGACCTCACTACGTGTGGCTTGTTGATGTGTCTGGGATGCTTCATCTGGAGAGGCTGAGAGGAACTGCGGGCAAACTACACAGATCACTCACCCAACTGGGTCCAGGCTTGTTTTCCAAACAGTGTCACAGCTTGGAAAAACACTGGGGCTTCTCGGCTTTGGAAACAGAAGCCCTTTGTTTATAGACCAAGCAATCATGGCATCAGCTTTCCTCAGACTGACGTGCCAGCATGTCTCTCTGTCCTCTGCCACCTTTGGAGCACAGTGGAGCACAAGCTCCACAGCATTCTCCGTCTCTTGGCGAAGGCTGCCAGCAAAAACGCCAGTTAGTGCCAGTTGCAACACCATTGCCAAGCTTAATAAAGCAAACATGGACAGTCATTATGTCTCCGCAGAAGAAGACTGCCAGTGCTAGTCAGGGAGCCGGCCACAAAGGTGTGGGAAAGAAGATTCACCAAGTCCTGACCCCACGAGGGCACAGGGGTAAGGATATATACTTAAAAGCTTCTGTCTTACCTGCACACAGGTTAATCTAGACACACAAGGCAAGTTACTAATCTGTAGGAAATACTTTCAAAAGCATATAAGGCAGCATTCCTGAAAAGCTTAGTTACAGCCAGCTTTTCTAAAAAACTACTTCCTATCATGAAAACAGCGATGAAATAAATATTTCCCATGTGTATCTCAAGCACTTTCAAAACAAAGTATTCATATACTACCCACCTTTTAGTACAAAGTGCATTTATTTGCAGGTAAAAAAGGCCTGAAACACTTTCACTTGGAAAGCAAGGGGAGAGAGGAAGTACAGGGTTACTTTTATTTTTGACTCTCTGCAAATGACTCCTTGCTGCAGCTCCCTCAAGTGTTTCAGGAATTACAAAGTTCAGCCTGTCTAGAGTCTGCTGAATGAGCTGAAGTCTATTGTAAATTTGAGTAACTCATTTAAAAGATGCATTTGGGATCTTTAAATCTTACTTTACCCACAATATTAAGTAGTTCAAGAATTTAAATTGACGTGAACACAAAACTAAGTGGTTTAAATAGTCTAAAAAATCCTTTACTGTAACATTTGTCTCAGTCCTGCTCCCTGACTTAGTGTCCTGACATAAAAGGTGCATCCTTGTTCTTACCCTGGTCACAGCCTGGTCTGAGCATCACCAGAGGTGGGCATCTTAAATTTAGCAGAAGATGCAGGCATTAATTACACCTGAAAAATCACTCCCTTCACAAAGATGTATAGATATGGAATATCAAGCCTAACATCAGTTTAACCCTTGGCATCACACAAAGAACGTCTGCTGCAAACAGGTAAAGGTTTCATACAGCTTCAGAGGGAGAGGAAAAGGCCTGTTAACGAACAGGCTCCTCTGTGCAGGCAAGTCTTGCAAACTGAACCAAACAGGGAAGCATTAACTAAAGGCAAAAAAGAAGCAGGAAACTGCCAAGAGCAAGACCTGCAGGGAGAGGAAGCCTTGGCTACAGGTATGGCTGCAATTATAGACTGGATTGAAAATCAAGTTGAAAATATCAAGGACAAAGATCCAGCACAGAGGCATGGAAAGACAGAGATTAGAAATGGGCCAGGGTGCCAGGTTTGTTTCCTAATCTTTATTTGCCCTGTGTCTGGTGTTCAAATCATTTGGGTTTCTGACTTGCAATATAACAAATCTATTGAATCAGCACATCATTGTGCATTGCATCACCTCATCTTCAGATCAATGCTCCCAACTGGACAAACAAAGCACCCATGCCATGCACTTAATATTTAAACAGTACCGTAAATCTGTGCAAACCAACTTTTATAACACCTGTGTTAATGACAGGTGATCACTGGTTGCTGTCAGCAGCTGTCTGAGGTGAGTTCACCATTAATCCCCAGCCTGGCTTCAGTGGTCTCTCCTTCACCTACAACATGTGAAAAATAAACTCTGCCCATTACTTGCTCAGACCACATCAAACCGTCCTCTGTTATCACACACAAGAATCACACCTATGGTGTTGCAAGGCTGCTGCTTGCACTGATTTACTCCTCCTCACATGTGTAGCACAAGAACAGAAGGTGCAGAACTCTCTTGCAAAACATAACTCATCGGTCATAGCAGAAAACAGAAATACAGTTTGCATAAACATCAGAGCACCCTCACTGCTGCTAAAAGAAATGGATCCAAGTGCAGTTGGGATAAAAAGGTTCTCCCTACTTGCTCTGATGACCGTGCCCAGTGGTTTAGTTGATAAATGGAAAGACTACGTGAATCAACAAAGCAAAATCTTTAGAAGCCTCAAAAGATGAGAAACACTTCACATTTAGGAATTTTTGCTAAAGTCAAAAGAGTCTAGTCATCTGGTCTAAATTGTGTATGACACAGGTCAGCAATTCCCATGTTGGGCCTATCATAGCTGACTGATTTGCAGCATGTGCTTTAAGTCCAACCTTATTTTATAGTTTTTTAAACACTGGAGCATCCAGGGCTCTCTGAGGAACTTGTGGCTGAGCCAAGCAAAGGTTTCATCCAGATCAGCTCAATCTCTTACCTATCCCTAAACCACAAAACATCCCCTGTTGTCAACCCTGCCTCCTTCTGTAGGAATAATTAATCACTTGCTAATGCAAACACGAGAACTGACCGAAATGGACCAGAGTCAGCAAGGAGAGAAGCAGGCAAAGCAGAAAAGGGCTTTGACCTGTCCCATGCTTAGACTTCAGCTCTGCGAGCAAGGTTTCAGCAAGAGGCTGAGCCAGTAAGTCAGGGCCCTGGGTGAGCTCCAGTCACACCAGGCCTTGTAAGGTTAAGTTCCCTGTACCGTGAGTCTGATGGGAAACACAGAGCAAATCAACTCTTCTCCTTCAGGAAATCATATTAGGCTCCAAAAGTTCAATTCCCAAATTGAGGCCTAATGCATCCCACATTTTGAGCCATGGCAAAATGCCTGTATGCCTAGGATATGAGGCTCACAGTCTCCCCTTCCCTGCCCTCCCCACCTATGGCAAACAGGAGGCTCCATGGATCTCAGCAGGGAGGCGACCGAGGCGCCAGGGCCAGCCAAGCCCTTCCCTTAGGCTCCTCTGTGGAAAGCGATGGAAGGAGGCCAAGGGAAGAGAGAGGCTTCCAGGCAGAAAGCACTTGGCTGCATGCCTCAGCCAGGACAGGGAGCAGCTTCCAGCTCCCAAGAGGACAGCATCATCCCTGCCCTCATCCTCCCGCCTGCACTCCCCGCTGCCTGGCTCCTTGATTCCTGCCCCCTTCGCTGCCTGCATTTCGGCTCCTCTCCCACAGCCTCACAGCCTGTCCTCCCACCTCCCGCTCACACACCAGTGATCAGGCAGCGTCTGCAGACCCTGACTCTGTCAGGAAGATTGGGAAGCACCATCTTCTCTCTCAGCTAACAAAGCTCCCCTACCCAAAATTGTCCCTCTGCTCCTTTGTTCCAGCCCTGCTGGTAATAACCATCTGGATGCAAGGGTGGTTTTTCTGGCATCATGCTCTTAATATTTAGGCTTAATTTTACAATCATTAGGGTTCTTTTTAATGGTGCAAGTAAATTATAGCAAACACATTATCCTACATCACATTCATATTTTTAATGCGGTGTCATTTCCCTGACAATGTTTGAGGCAGCATTTTACAGCAAAGTCTAAAAGGATAAGTAATTTCTAACTCACAGTAAGAGAGAGAATGAAGTCCCTTGAGGAGCTGAGTTTTTGAACGTCCTTTCCTCCAAAACCATCTGCTAGTGCTCTCCCGCTCTCTCCCACTCCTGCAATAAGGAAAGCTATTGATGGTTAGTGACTCAAAGCAACAAGACAGAAAGATGCAGACTCTGAAACTGACTTCAGTCCTTTGCTAGTGACATGTACAGACAGGGCAATGGTCAATGCCAGGCTGGACTGAAGTCCTCAACTAGTAGTGGAGATGAACTGAGTGACTGCTTGTCCACTACTTCTGTGAGGAGAGGGGCATGTTGCATCTTTCACTGCTGGGACATGGGACCTTAAGGGCCACAGAGCTGAAGAAAACTACTGAGAGCACCATAGGGCCACGGCCATCTGACAAAGAGCCATCACAGAGCTCTCGGCACTAACAAGGGGAAACACGTGCCAGCAGTAGGAGCGTGACACTCCCTCAGGTTTGCCTCCTCCTTCAGATGTCCAAGGTCTGACTCAGCCTTGCTGCCACCTCATCTTCCCTGCCAGGAGCAGCACAAGGGCTGTGGTTAGACCGAGAACGCCCTGGCAGAAAAACACCCTCTGAGACAGCCCTGAGGTGAGAGCTGCCGAGAGGCAGACCAGGTGAGTCACTCACTGAGTCACTCACTCGTTGGGCAGAATATTCTGAAAGATAAACCCAGGTTGTTTCCTTCAGAGAAATGACAGCTGCACAACCAAGGCATTGTATGTATCACCCAGGTCGCCTTCACTATTAAGTGGTGGTGGAGCTTTGTACAATGTGGTGGTCAGAGATGCCCAGTTCATATTCAGAAACATCATCCCAGCCTTCCTGACAGATCAGCTACCTATCACCCCATCAGCCAGGGCCATGGTACCAAAGCTCTACATGAAAGACTCAAGGTGTATCTCCTACTAACCCTTTCCCCAGCCAGTCTGGTCTCTCAGGAGACTATGGCTTCTCCTGAGGGTCATCACCCTAGAGCGGGTGTGCAGTAGAAGACACTCCATCCTCCGTTCCTTCTCAAAGGAATAAAGCCCTTACCCTCAGCACAGCCTGTCCTGAGACTCCTGTCTACCACTGGCCCCTTCCAGCACTGCCTACACCCCTGTTCTTCAGGTACAGAGGAAGCACCACCAGCATGGTGATGGGCGAAGAGCACGGCCCACATCCGAGCTACCCTTCACTGCTGAAGAGACTTGGTAAGTCCTGGCTCGCCAGTGAGATCAGACCTCTGCAGAAGCACAGAGTACGGGGGTTGGGGAGGACAGCACAGCCAAGCAGACAGTGGGGCCAAGCACCAGAACATTTCTATCATGAAAGCTGTGAGAACTTGAGGTCCTAATTCTTTGATACCACATGGTATCAGCTATGCTTACATACGTGCTTAGACATGCCTGTGGTACTGATGCATCACCCACATGACGAACAACAAATCACATCACATCTCCTTCCCTTACCAGTTTAGAGTGACACAGAGCAGTTACAATCCCAGCTTTCTGAGCTGGAGCTTTTTCTCAAGTGGTATCAGCAAATATTCTTATCACCAGAGTTCTCTGGCTCAGTGTTGCCCTGCAGTGGCCACAGCAGTGGCCTTTAGCTCCTCAGGTCTCACAGGCACTCACTCCACACAAGCCAGCTAGCAGCAGACCTTGTCCTGCAAAGGTCCACACTGCACCTGCAAACAGCATGTGCTTGTACAAGCCAGGGCAAATCAGGCAATTGTTCCTCTCTGCTGCACAGCTAAGCTCACCAGGGCCAAAACCAGAACCAAAATCATCTATGCTTTCCTCAAACCGCAGGACTGATGTGTTCCCATCCTCTTTCCAGTTTTGCTGAACTGATGGCAGGGAAAAATAGAGGGGGGATCAAATTGCCTCACAGTCCCCGATAGTGAGGGAGTAATTTTCCAGGCTAGAGCCAGGCAGAAGAGGGCAGGAGTAACACAGAGTTTGGCTCTGCCCACCACCAACTCAGAAGGAAAAGCTCTGCTTAGCAAATGCTTTGCCTTTTTGAGGGTGCTAAGCAGCACTGAGCACTCACTTTGGGAGGTGACAATTCCCAGCCGGTAGTCTGGATTTGTATCTATTCACCTTTTTGGCATATGCAGTTCATGCACGGAAAAGTGGCACCGTACTGTATCAAGCCACGGATACCAAGCTGGGAGGGTATTCGGAAGTCTTTTGTTCCAGAATCAAAAGAAGCCTTTCCTGCCTCCTGCTTGCAATTTGATGCTTTAGAAACTGGTTGCTCAGATACCAAACAAATCTTGTGTAGATTCCCTGCTAAAACAAAAGCATAGAAATTTATGCAACCAAATCCCTGCTTTGGACTGGGACTTTATCAGGCCCTATTCACTAATTAGGCTACACTGAAGGTTTACGCAGATCCAAACCTGACACTGATGCAGCTGACTCTGTAGGAGACACCCTTCCTAATGGGACACATACTGAACATGCTATTTTAATGGAATGTTGACCACAAGTGGCCTTGATGATCCAGGCATTAAATACGGCGTGGCAGAAAGATGTGTGTCCTACCTCTCTCTATGGGTTGGTGTCTGTAAAGAAAAAAGCCAATTTGGCTATGCAAGCTGACAGCTTTCAGCTCAGTTGGCAAAGGGCTGCATGCACTGTGAGGGTAAGTCTTGAGCTCAGAGCCTACAGAGAACTTCTATTAATTGTGGTATCAAAACACGAAACTCCAGCACAACAATCATGGCATTATTGCCCACCTTCCTAGTTCCTCCACCTCTGCAATGGGAAAACTTCATTCTTTATTGGTTTGTTGCTCACTTTTCTATTACTGTAAGGTGTACCTGCTCTGACCATCATGGTACTCTCAAGCCCACACCCTCAATGTAAAACTCCAAGCTTGATACCCAGCTGAACCTGTGGTTAGCGAGGGTCCCCCCACTCTGCTCACCACTCAGGTTTACTCCTTTCCTAGCAGCATTTGGAAACTACTTCTGAGCACAGCAAGTCTGTCAGCAGCAAACTTTCAACTCTTCCTTCTTATTGCTGGCCCTCCTTCCTCATCTGCCTACAGGTGCAGACAAGCCAGCTGCTGATCATCTCTTTGGAAAGCGCTGTTACTACAAGAAAACATGGAGAAATGCATGAGATGACTGGCTTTGTTGAAAAACTGAAAGGTTAATAAAAATGGTTAGTCCACACAGCTAAGACCTGTTGAAGACAAAGGCTGACGCTAAATGTGAACATCCACTTGTAAAGAGATAACCTCTGAGAAGAAAGATTATTGAAACCAGCACCTAGAGTTTGACAAAAATGGATTTACTACACAAGTCTAACTTTTTTTTAATAAATCTGCCATATTGTTGTAATGTCAAATCATCAGTGGTCAAATGAATCCCTCTCAACTTACCCGCTTGATGTACTGATTCTGAAAACCAAAACAACCAAGCCCCTCTTACATTACATCTGTTACAGGTGATGTTACATGTATTAGTAGCCAGCTGGTTGCTTTTGTGCTTCCTCTACGATAAAGAGCTCTGTTCTTCTCACACGGGCCATCAATAGGCCCCGAATGTTCTCACAATAAACCAAAATAGCTGTAGGACTGATTTGCAGAAATGCTGAGTGTTCACAGCACCAAATGACATTAATTGAAGATGCACATGTTCCGCACCTTCAAAAGCCCTGACCTTCTGCTAATGCCATTCAGATCTACCATAGAGAACACAAAAGGAGGTAAGAGTACTCGAAGTGAGAACAAGGTGATATCACCTACATAAAAGAATCACGCAAAGCAACAAAACATTAAATGGCTCTGATAGATGTTCTCATCCGTTATGTCATTACAGGGATTGTTCCCTTTGTCCAGTCTTAAATGCTTCATAGAAAGGGACTGTCACCATCTCCTGACTACTGCACAACCTAACTTCCATCCTGTGGAAAATGCTTCCTGATATTAAGCCTGATTCTCCTTTTCTCATTCTTCTCTCACAGGTCAGAATTATTCTCTTCAGCATTCCCTGAAACCATCATCTTACCTCTGCTCACCCTACCAACTGTGGATTAAGGCAGTTATTCTTTAAAGACTCTTTGGCTTTCATTCCTGTCCCTCTCCTCAGGTCATTATCTGTGCTCAGTTCATTATTAATACTGGTTTTCTCAGAACTTAGTTTCCGAAATTCAGGCGCTTCCAGCTGTATGCAGTAACCTAGATCTGAACACATCAATATCGGAGCTGCACTACACAACACAAAAGAGATTCACCGCAAACCAGGACAAAACCTACAAATACTACACAAAACCGGCTACACGGGTCCCCCTGTGACTTGAGTACGTTTCAAAACGTACATTCCTGTTTCCCAGTCAGTGGCACAGAGTGGCTTCCAACGTCATTCCTTACTTATCTGGATTACAGCAGAAACACTGGGATCAAGAAACAAAACAAAGAAAACCAGTTCCTTCCCTAATTGTCATACATGTAAAAACTTTATGAGTCACTGCCAAGGAAGAAAGACACTCAGTATGTGGCTATCACTTCATACAAAGTAGATGCATTTATTTTGCAAAATCACTTGCCTGGGATGGCTTCCAAAAGCATCCTTTACTTGGCTGAACAGAGGCAGAGTTGCCTCTGGAGATGTCATATGGTAAAGCCTTAGATCCTACTAACAGTATTCCTGAAACCATATCCAGATCCACTGTACTGAAAGCTCTGCCATGGATTTATATAGGACTAAATATGAAAGACAAGCGTTCCAATATTCCCTGCTTCCCTGGCTGTATTTTCACAAAATAATTTTTAAAAATTATATTTTTTTTTTTCTAGTCACCATGGTGTTGTTATAACTGTTACCGGTATTTCTTCAGCTTAACATGACAACTGAATTCTGATATTGTAAATCCACCATCGGGAAAACAGCTAAATATAAGCCAAGAGATTAATGATACCAATGCTAATAAACATAAATAAACTAATTTTCAATAGTTGTCAGATTATTCTGTGCTGCTCCACACAACGGTAACTTTTTAAATGAAAAACTGCAAGAAATTTGATTAAATTCAGCATGAAGAGAACATGAAGGAAGTTTCAATTGTCACGATTAATCAAGTATGTAATTTATGTCGGTGTTACGCTGACATATTCCACCTTGGCTGGCTTTAGGAACTGCGAGCAGCAAACCCCAGACCTAAAGCAAGAATCTTTAGAGACAAACCTAAGAAATCCACAAAAGATTATTATTATCCACCATGGAAGCTGGCAAAACTCACACATGTAGACTATGAGCCTGTCCGTGCTGCCCAGAACAAATGTGCTATGGGAGACACTGAAGTCCAGCTCTTAGCAGGCCAGTCCTGCAGAGCCAATATTCTTCTCCAGGACTCTGAGCCTGACACTAACACAGATGCCAGCCTGCTCCTAAAACTGGCTTTGAGAAATCACTGGATGTATGATTGCGAAACTTAGGGATTGAATGAAGCATGGCCTTTTAAGTGAAAGCTGAGCCCACCTTGCTCAGTAGCTTTGAAACTCATCTGGCAACACACGCCATCTCTTGCCCATTAAAAAACCAAAAAAAGACCCGCACACAACCAACCATCTGTCACCTTCCATCTTGAAAGTTATCTATTAAAATCAGGTTTTAGAAGTTACCCTATTGTAAACAGTGAGCAATGGTGAGAAACATGCTACAAAGGACTACAGACAAGGTCAAAGGTAATACAAAAACCTGCTGGCTTTAGTAACATACCAAAGCTTCAGTAGAAGGAGCTGCTTTGCTACCTCCTTGGACCTCAACTGCTGTCCTACAGCAATGAGAAGTGGTAAGATGGGGAGGAAGGAAAGAAGGTGGTAAAACACTGGCTGGGTTGCCCAGAGAGGTGGTTGATGCCCCATCTCAAGAAACATTCAAGGCCAGGCTGGACGGGGCTCTGAGCAACCTGATCTGGTTGGAGATGTCCCTGCTCAGTGCAGGGGGTTGGACTGGATGACCTTTGAAGGTCCCTTCCAACCCAAACTATTCTATGATTCTATGATAAGGTGACATACAAAACCCTCAGAGTTGTCTCTACACAGTCCTGTGTTTTCCTGCCAGGAATGCTCCATATGAGCACCATGTAAGTACATAGTTGTGTACGGAAGAGCAGGAAAGGATCCCTCCACTGATGAACAGTACGAAAGGAAGACAGCAGGCCTTAAAAGCAAAAGGATTCAGCTCTCCACTGTATCTGTTCATAGTACAAACACTTATTTCAGATTGTGTTGTTTTAAATATACAGCCCATGCTGACAGTATCTTAAGCAACCACCTAATTAAACCTGAAGCCCAACAGATCTCCTACACAAGTGCTATGGAATCAGTGTTGATATTCAACAAGGTCAGCATTATTATTACAGTAATTATGAAGTGAATTAACAGTGCTAAACCTCTTATTTCAATGTGTTACACTGATCATTTACCATGTTCTCCTTAATTTAAAAGGCCCAACTTCCACCACAGCACCGCAGAATGAAGCGCAGATCCACTTGGCGTGTTTGCTATTCCCAGTTTGGAGCGCTGGGTGCGGCTCTGGGAGGGAACAGACTCGAGCCCATCTGCTGAGGCAGGGAATGGATTTAGTGAGACCAGCGTGGGAGCTGAGCAAGTAAAATCTCAGTCATCCTAGCAATTACCCTACTTACTCTGCACTTCCCACGATCAGCTGTCTGTTCCCTGTAACAACCGCGGATTGTGGGGTTTCTTGCTGGCAGTTGCATTTTTCCCCCTGCAGCTCAAGCGAATTCATTCTTTGCTGTACACGTGTGCCAGCCTGGCTGCTGGGGGCTTCCCTGGAACTTTCCCCACAGCCTTTTATTTTTGCTGGAAGAGGTCTAATTAGCTTGATCTTTCACCTGACCCAGGCGAGCTTTGCTAAATTCATCCAGCCCATGATTTGGCAAAATCCAGCTGTATAACAACTTTAGCAACTGTCTACTGAGTGTTCGTATTTCATGCTTTAACAGACATAACATCTACACCACTTCTCCATTTTATATACAAGGCACCTAAGCACACTCCTAACAGAGAGCTCCAGGCAAAGCTGACTACACCGATTAGGCTACAGGTCCACCGAATACAAATAGAAAGTGCAGCCAACTTGTGCAGATTCAAGACGGTTTAGTACAGGACATCAGCATAATTCTGTACATGTCTTTAGTTGTATTTTCTCTGGATATGAGACTCAAAACACAAGGGTTGTAAATGCAAGTCTCCTTTATCTCTATCTGCTGTGAGTCTCAGCTGAGGTTATGAGAAAGGTATATTAAAAAGGAATAATAAGTCACTGGTTTCTTCTACATTGGACAGAAACAGTGAATAATGTTTGAAAGATTAGTTCACAATGACAGCTCCACTCAGTGCCATGCAGTTGTGCACTATTCAGTGCCTCTATTAGAGAATCACAGGCTATAAAAATCAGTACATTTTAGTCATTTCTGAGGGCCAAGACAGAAAGGACATCTTTCAGTTTTGAGGTTTTAGCATTTTTTTGGTATTTTATTATCATTGTATTAGCTTTTAGAAAACAGAAAGCAAAGCTTTTTTATATGTATATATAAAAAGTCTGCATTCTATCAGAACAAAGTTTATCAAACAGATCTTTACTTTTTCTACAGTGTTTCTTTCCCCTCACTATCATCAAACAGGATTTGAACTTTATAGCAAATATAACAACTTTAATAGACCTATTCCAAGAGATTTTGAGTTAGATAAACTCCATGACCAAAGGACTCAGCATGGTAATTTCACCTAGATTCCAGTATGATACCAGCCACACTACTATCTGCATTTCCTGCACTGAACCCCAAACCTCACTTCCTATCCTGATTTCAAGTGATAAGAAATCCACAGCTATTTACGTAATAAACCTAGAGAGCACCATTCAGCAGTCATTCTAACGAGACCATTTCATTTATCCAGATATTTTAATCTTTATCAGTGGAGCTCTGGCTGTAGTAATTCACAAAAGATAATGACTGCAACTCAACTTTCACTTTCCAGCAATTAAAAACTAGTCCTCTATATTACAAGTTCTGTTCTGCTGATGTAAGAGTGGTTATTTTTAACTACAATAACCCAATATCAAACAAATCAGGGTGATCGACTTTGGCAAGGGATAAATCACCTTTCTTTGCTGTCTCCTTGGCACCATAACACAATTTCCAAGGTGCAACTTTCACTTTCAGAAAGACTATAAGAGGAATACAGTCTGCATCTCACGTTTCACAGCTAGAAATCTCAATCCAGATCTTCTCTTTCTACTCCTGATGGTAGGGAATGGGATGTGGGCAGGGCTGGTTAACATAAAAACCGAAGACCAGAGATTTTTCTACGCAGGAATGAGGAGATTCCCACATCTTCGTATGTGATTTATGCTTTTCTAATTGCTAATTAACAAGGCAAAGCCATAGGCATACAGGCACTTGAACTTCAAGCCTCTACACTCAGTATTTACCGAAAAGTTGCCTCAAGGTTGTTCCGTGAAATCTATCCAGAGCTCTAGTGGAAACAACTACCAACAGTGCTCTCATTAAAAGGAGTTGTAAGAGAGAAGCACAAAGATAAGCCAGAATGCCATACTAGTCTGAAATAACCCACGAGTGCCACCAAGACACTTAACCTCTCACCTATGGAGAAGCAGAGAAATTACGAGGTTCAGACCTTTTGATGTTCACGTGTGCGTGGGGAAGAAGGGGAGATTCTTGTCCATCACATCAAAGACGCTCTGTACAGGTACAAAGAGTTTGGAATAAATGTGACTCTTTGCACCTCTATAAAGCTATGCTTAGACAATGACACAAGTCCATAATTAAGAGTTCCTCGTTATAATTTTCTTAGCAGTTACAGTGTTTCCTAACAACACTTCTATCATCTTACTTCAGCAACTAATGTATTTTCTTTGACAACTGTTAGTGAAAGATTTTCTTTGTACCACTTAAAGTGATCCTATTCATTTTTATTGCTGCAAGACAATGACAAACAAGAGTTGCTTATGTAACTAAGATGGCTGTTCCAACTCATCAGTCACCTGAAGTTCCTTAAGCTGTGACACAGGGATTTCTCTGCAGAACAGCACCCATTGGGGGCTGGAAGGAGACTCCCAGACTCCCAGTTCCTTGGGGGGGGGATGGGAGAAGCAGCCAAACCCGTTTGTCGAGCTAAAAGCTATGATAATTAGCCAAGGATGCTGTCACCTGAATCTGAGCAGGATTCCTATGGCTGGAAGTGGGTTTAAGAGTCAGAAGCATCATTAATCATTGCTATGTACTCCTGTGTGAAGTTACCCAGGGTGCAATTCAGTTCTCCCCTCTGGGAAGTGAAGCCAAGGTGCTCTCCTGAAGCCCCAGCTCCAGTTAAAGGCCAGAAACATGGAAACTCTTCCCGTGAGCTTCGATATTTTAAAATGCAAAGAAGGGTGCAGTTACAGCATGTGGTACAATCACTTGTTTTCTGCTTGAATATTTTCTAGCTGTGACCGCACAGGTACATTCTTCACTGAAAGCAAAGACATTTATCATGCAAGTGCAATCTTTGTTTAGCATGCAAGGCAAGAAACATGTTTACTTCTATTACAGCAAGACCAACTCAATACAGAGGCAATAAGTTTAATATTCAAATATGAGAAGTGTTTAGTTGTCTTTGCTTGGAAGATGACCATTTTGCTGCTTTGACACATCTGTCACCATTTAAAAAAAATACATGAAATAGACTTTACAATATGCAGGTCCTTACACTGTTATTACCATATTGTCTGGGGTAACAGTAGGGGAGGGGTTTCATAAACACGTCTGTCTTGCGCATCAAGGCCATTTCCAGACACAGAGAACTCTCTTGTGAATCATACAACAGATGAGTCTTACCACAGCAATTTCTTTCTTGAAAATCTAGTTTATTGCACGTGTCTCAAAGCACAAACAAAACCAAAAACCTAAATACAGAAATAAAAGTAAAAAAACCCATCCTAATTTCATGAAAACTACCCTACAAAGTAGTCTGATAAGAGCTCTTGACACCAACTTAGTATTAACGACGATAGCAAGGTACAGTATTATACAGTAAACAAACAACTAGCAAGCTCAAGCCATTACTAAGATGACTTTGAAAAATGTACGACAAAGGAGTCACTATTAAATAATGCCATTGTACTTGAGCATCTGGTGCTTGGCAGGAAACAGAGAAGTAACTCATGTCCCTTCTCCAAAGTGACTGACTCAGGAGCTGCCACAAGATACTTTTAAGCTGAATTTCAGCTTCTCTGGGGTCCTCAAGATACCAAGCTATGCCTGCATAAAACAGACTGGGTTACTTCACAAGCTGAATCGTTACAATCCACTGCCAGACAGGCTAAAAGAATCCCCTGGGGTAACCTCCATATACAGATGAGATTGCAATGAAGCAAACATATCATCTGTAAAAGGGAAACAACCTGTCCTCCCTGTAAGATTGAAAGATCAGACTGAGAACTGACAGCCAGTATCACAAGTGCTACAAAAAAAAAAGTGACATAACTTGGTTCTCTCCCCATGGATTCACATTCTCACCTTGCACCATGTTTGTTCCAAGTTTAGTGCAGTACACGCATGAATTATTCTGAAAGAGAACAGAGGTTAAAAAGAAAACACATCCTTTTCCATATGTATTAAGTTCTCAGAACAGAAACATCCCCACTTTGCAAACTCTTGGCCTTTTCTGAAGCTGGCTCTTTTACAGTATTGGTTAGTAGCTGCTTAAAACAATCTGATGATTTATAAGCCTAGAATGAACACAAAATAACTCCTCCGCCTCCGTGGCGAACTCAAGTTCTCTCATCTACAGTTATATTGCTTAAAAAGATGAGGTATCTTTAAAGAAGATTTAAAGAAAAATAAACTGCAATGATTAACTTAGGTTACTTCTCAGTTCATCACATACCTCTGCTGCAACATCTGCTAAGTATAAGACACTTCAAAATGTAGCTAACATAGCTAAAATCAGAATATTGTTAAGTATTTTCTCACAATATCACAACTTTGAGTGGGATATATAGGTAATTCTATCAATTACCGTTTTTTGTTTAAATACATCCAAGTTTGGTGCTCAAAACAATTTGAGTCCAAACATTAAAGCACTGGCTGGAGGCACAAATACAGCACAACAGGAATTATGAAAGCTGCCTTGTACATTCCTGCTTTGTACTAAAAACCCAACATGCAACTTCCTCCTCTTTCGAAGTGGGACCCACCCCCCCAAATCTGTCAGCTTCCTGATGGCTGTGTGAAATGGGCAAAATTCCCCAATATAAGGTGTAATCCAAACTTCTCCCTTGTGAATGAAGCCAAATTATGAACCTAAATTTCTTGAAAACAAAGGTTAGTAGAGCCTTGCAGATATTTATATGGAAACGGATCAAACTAAGTTCATTTCAACACCAATGCTGTGTAATCATGATTTTATGAGATCTTACTAAGAAATACTTTGCCATATTTTCTTCCATGCTGCAAGGGAAAACAATTCTAAATATATGTACAATAGTCAGCAAGCATTCCCATCAGTTTGGAGTTCTAAGTACAAGAAGAAATTGAGAAATGTTTAATGTTTCTGCTGTAGAGAAATATTTAATGCGACAGAATCCTTCTCAAAATAAGTACACATGTATTAGTGTGCATGCTGTTGTGAAACAGTCACTTTCATTGCTAGTAAGATTAACTTAAGAGTTATATTTCCAAAGGAGCTTCTACAGTAGTACGGTATAACAACTGGAGTATGCCACACCTAAAGAGTCTCCCAAGAGATAATGAAACAAACATCAGAACTCACAGCTGGGGGCTATTTAACAGCTCAGTTTTTCAATACAAAAGTGCCAGTGTCACAGGTCCAGTATAAGTGGCTTTCAGATCCAACATTCTGTATATACATTACGGAAATTTTGTCCTTCTGTTTTTTTCACTGCTTCACAAGCTTGAGAGACGTCATATCACTTCCCATTCATCTTCAAAATCATCAGGGTGAAGCAGAACAGAAGTGTCATTATTTTTCTGCAAACTATGGGAATGGCTAAAGGTCTTAGTGAGGCGCTGGAGAAGGGATCCCGAAGTACTGATCGCCCACAGTTCATCTAGAGGGGTCACTGCAAAGCATAAATTAGCCATCTTTTAATTAAGGTAGCAGGTTCCGGTTATAAACATTAAATAAATAATATTTGGACCTATTTTCCTAATTACACCCAGAGACGGTTTTTACTAAGGCAATAAAAGCACCCTTGGTGAAACTCTCACAGTCAAAGCATTTAGAGTGCGCAGCTCCCCCTGTATGGGGGCAGCTCGAGCACCACCAGGCAGACGTCCAAGAGGGCATCACAATGTTTTGGACCCTCGTGTAGAACCAACTTGCCTGTTAAACGCGAGACATTCCCAGGAATCTTCTTCCAGTAGTCTCCTGCTGGATTCTTGTCAGTAATGCCATAGCGACGAGCTACATCTCCATTTGGACAGCGTGCCCAAACCGTCCTTGTACTTATAGCCAGCTGACAAGCTTGCAAACCTAAAGGTAGTTGGATATGAAGAGAGAATAACCACAGGCTTTCTTATGTGCTAAATACACTGGCAGAAAAGTTTATTAAGATGACAAGATTATAACAGTTTTTATATATACATTAATACTAGAGAAGAGCTCTCGATTATAAAAGGCACAAAGAAATACCTGTTTTGCCAGGGAGCTTTCTAAGAAAGGACTGGCAAGAAGACAATTTAGGACTACATACTTCCTTACACTGACTTTGAATTGAACAGTGTAGATACTGTTCATGTCTGAGCGCCTGGCCACGTGTGAGCTGAACACAGAAAGTAGGCCACTCGCAGCACATGAAGCACTGGTGAACAAAAAAGCTTTTTAATTGCAGCTGTTGTATTCACTGCATCTCCTGACCGTAAGGGTACCACACTGCGGATACGTTTTTATTATGTGGCCACAGCCACAAGCAACAACCAATCAGAGGATCTTCCAAACATGTTTTTGGAGTCTCTGCTGTATTTTACTACCACAAGGGGAATAATCCAACAGTTATGACTTTAGTTTATCTAAAAATGGTTAACGTTATAGATGTTGTAGACCTTTTGTTTCTCCCTCTTCACAAGAAAGCAAGTACTCCACAACCAAGGGTCACGCGTTTATGCAGCGAAAAATCTTTAAAAAGCAGACAGCATCAATACACAGCTATTTAAAAATAAACAACTAAAATTCAGTTCTATTCACAGGCAAGGCAAAAATGAAATTACCTAATTTCAAATGCACCTAGCACACAGGATTAACAGAAATCCATGCAGAATAGCACTAGGTTTTTGTTAGCCACATCTAGATAGGAACTCCACATTGTATCACATTTAAATATAAGACTTCCCACAGCACAGTGGTCTCCTGTTGCTTAGGAATACTGCTTTAGTTCTAACTGAAATGGAACAGTACTATTTGCTAATTCAGTGGCAGCAGCCTGAAATAACACACAATGGAAATTCATTTTTAAAATACCAAATTTCTCTTCAGTTAACCACTCAGTGTTTTTAAGCAAAACCAAGGCCATCTTTAAAAGACAACCCTTATCAAATACTTTACCATGTTCCTATAAATAAGCACACTTGATTGCTATGGAAAATTTATTTAAGCATTGCTATGCAATTTAGAAAGCAACACGGGGAAAAAAAACACACCACACAAAACCGAAAAAACAAGCAACACTGAGAAAATGGCAGAAAGAACCAGGAACTAACGCATTCATTTTTACCTGGTACGTGTTCCCAGTCAGTGCCCACAGGCATTTCATCTGTAATTCCAACTCGTACGTGGACATTCCATTTGCTGTCAATTGCCCACAACATCTGATCATTTGGACTTGAATGAATGCTGACCAAGTTGATTCCCACTGGCTATAAAAATTAAGCACAGTATTTAACATTTGTACTGCTGCATCTTTGTACTATTGTATCACTTGTTCTTCACAAAAGTACAAAAGAGAAGTAAAATACTTATCAGATATTAAAAACAGGAAGAAATTTAACTGCCATTTTATTTGCAAATGTATAAAATTGCCCACTTTCCAAAAAGTCAATCCCTTCCTAAATGGAAAAAAAAAACAGGAATGAAAGTCGATCAAAGTTACTGATAAAGATACTCATGTTTAATGTTCAGCATCCAAGTCTAATATTATTAGTATTTGCTTTACCACTGTTATTCCAATCAGGTACAGTTTCAATTGCAAGTTGAAGAGGGAACTCCTCCACTGAAATGCACAAGGTGCAATATTTTCCTCTTGCCTTCCTGGAAGTTTTCCTAATATAACTAAATCTGCGCTTTATTTATAAACATATACAAGCAGTGTGTTTTCACGGTTTGAGTGTTTCCTCTTTGCCATGAAATGGTGATCTGCCTTCTCCCTGTGCTTCGTTCTACAGAAACACGATGGTGGAACTCAGGGCAGGTGTCCCTGCGGTACCCCAGCAGCCATGCTGCAGGCGAGCACCTCCAGCACCGGCTGTGGGCAAACGCGTGGCAAACACACTTCCCAGTCCAGATCAGTCCTTGTTCTATCTGCTTCTGTGGAGATCTGCCTTAAATACTGTTCAAAATCTGTGTTACGGACCACAGCACTTTACGGGCATTATAAAGATGGTGATTTTGTAGCAAAATATATCAGCCGACAGGTTTAGGGAAAGCAAACATCCTGCAAAGTGTGTACTTTAAATAAAGCACATATAAGAACAATGATTTTTTCCTCCACATCAGCCTCATAAGGTCACTGAAGAAGACAGTAAGATGCCCTAGGCACAGACTGAAGCAAAGGACGTTCCAACTGAATATGAGGAAAAACTTCTTTATTTGAAGGTGCCAGAGCACTGCACCAGGCTGCCCAGAGAGGCTGTGGAGTTTCCATCTCTGGAGACATTAAAAACCCACCCAGACACATTCCTGTGTGTTCTGCTCTGGTGAAACTGCTTTAGCAGGTGGGTTGGACAAGATGATCTCCAGAGGTCCCTTCCAACCCCAACTACTCTGTGATTCTGTGAAATATGTCATCAACTCACAAAGAAGCACTGCACTTCTTGCTTTAGCCTCATAGGCATAAGCTGAATTTCTAGAGTGATAAATACAAGAGCAAGCAGCTCTTTACATGTATAAGACCAGGAATATAGGAGCATAACTTGCATGTGTATATAAGCACACAACCCAGCCCCACATGGGCCTTCTGTGTACATAACAGCTACCTGCTTTGTTTTCGCTTTTAAAATTCTGGTTCAAACAACTCTCTGACCTGCTATAACCAAGTTCAACTTGCATCACCAAATCAGCCCTGTCTATTCAGGCTGCAAGGCCTTTGACAGACTATCTTCTCATGCTTGTGCTCTCAGTAGGTACTTGCCCTCTGTTGGAAGCTTGAGGCTGGCAGAGGCCTGACGACGTGTTTAACTCTGGTCATGGTGAATTCACAGTGGCTGCAGTTTGAACACTTAGAGTAAGACACTGTGTTGACTACATAGAATATATAACTGTCTATTTTCTAATCGGTATTCTGCCATATTACAAGTAAACTAAACTACTGTATAGCAAAACAAAACAAAGAAACCAAAAAACAACCAATAAAAAAAATCCTGAAAAATAATCAACAAAAAAATATCCAAAACCAACCAACAAAAACCCCCAAACCACAACAAAAATATAACACCCCAAAACCTCACACAACTCTCCTCTCTGGTCTTGCTGCCTCTTCAGTGTAGTTCTCCTCACTCCTGGCCCTGTTCCTGTTTCTCCTCTCCTTTTTTTCTTTGCTTCTTTCCATGGCTACTTTGGCTTTGGCTCCTTCCGACTCCACACCACTGTCAGGGGGTGTTCCCGGCTACTGTGCTGCTTCCAGCTTCATCTCATCCCTCTCCATGCCTCTGCTCTTGTAGAACCATGTTTTCAAGTAAGGGAGCTGCGCAATTAATAGCTTGTGCAGACTGAATCACTGCACATAATCACATAACAAGAGATCTTTGCCTTTTATTTCCTTCTCCCTGCAGTGTTCTTCTACCACAGTCACCTCTTCCTGAGATTTAGGACTTTCTGCCACTCTTCCCCCATCTCCTCCACACCACAAACTGCCAGTGTGTCTGTCTGTGCTCCACCTCTGCAATACACTGCACGTTCCAGCTGCAGCCCTTCACAAACTGCCAAGCAGCTTCATCTGACTCTTGTTACTGAAATGCTGGGGTTTGTGCACCTTGATCTCCACTGCTCTGTGTCAGGTTCCTCTCTTCCTCTGTCATTTGTCTAGAAAATAATTCCCTGAGAAAGAACTGGAGTATTTCCATCCAGAAAGACTGAGTGCTCACACCTAGTACCTAAGGTTCTGCATTGCTACAGATTTACAGGTAGTGGAAGCTAAGAAAAGCAGACAAAACATCCCAGAGCGGTAGAATGGAAGGAGTTGCATGATGCTCAACTAGGTTGTTTTGGATACCACTGCGGCTTCAAATATCATCACAGCAAATACCTCTACCCGGTTCTGCAGCACCAACATATCTAAGAAACAAATGGAAATTATCAAGTTCAAAGTAACATCTCTACAAGTCTGGCCAAGAATTCTTCTCATTCTCCATTTTTCTAGGCGAGTTCCTGCTTCCCTACCTGCCTGGGTATGTTACTTTCAGCTTCTCTTCCTTTTTCAGGCTACTTAGCTCTTCCTGATAACCTCGCATCAATAAAACAATCCTCCTACTCACTCTCATTGTAAAGGATCCAGGCAACACGCTGATGGCAGCAGCCAGTGCTCTTACCAGAGCGCCCTCCCCTGCGGCTTTCTGCTGTGAACAGACACCGAAGGGCACAGCTGACAGGATGGCTCCTGATACCACCATGTACAGCAGCTTTTGGCACAAAACAGCAACAAGACATTGGGAAACAAGTACAGGCAATTCTTGGAACCTGTTGCAGAGGTTGTGCCTCTGGGTTTGCCGCTGGGGTTTTTCTGTGTATGGTTTTGTTTGGCTGTTTTTTACCCAGAAAGCAGCTGTCTACAACAAAAGGTATTCTCGATAGAATGGATAAAATTAATTTAAAACTTACTTGACATAATGTACCATTTTTTGGAACAATCATGCCGACATCATCTCAGATATCCCTCATTTTCGCTAAGTTTTAATTACCATTAGCATGCTTTAAGTATTTTATAATCTATATAACAAGACAGATCTCTACAGCTGCAGTTAAAGACTAAATAGAGTTCTCTCACAGCAGTAAAGAGAGACATCTGTGCAAATGTATAAATCTGCTGATAACATTTCAGAGACTGCTAACCATGAAAATTAATAAATTATTTCAGCGTAGCCTTTTCTCAGCTGGTTTAACTTCCAACAGCATTCATGAGATTTATATACTTGAACTGTGAAATATATTTGTAATTTACTGAAGAGTTTGGAATTTTAAAGAATCTCTCACCAGTCTCTCAGCCACCCTGCTCAGATGTTGATGCAGCAAAATCTGTTTATAGGTTTACTCACAATACTCACCGCCATGAGACATTGACTTGTTATGGAATATGACTGGATTCGGTGTTATTTGATTTTTAAAAAGGTGGAACATTGTCTTCCTCTTACTTGTGGTGCCAAAAATTTCTAAACTCAAAAAAAAAATCTCAGGAGATCGACTGATTGAATGCAGACCCTCCCATCCTCTGGTCTTGTACCTCAGCTACAAAATCCTCAGTTGCTCTCTTTTTTAATGCTGAGGATTTCCTATTACAACCATGGACTGCAACACATGCCGGCTATGTGCCTTTCAACATTTAAAAATGCAAACTAAGACCTGTGACTATCTTTGCTACAAATGAAAACAATGAAAACCAGTTTGCTAGCACCCACGTGTCTGATGAGAAAACAATGCTGATAAAATGAAGTACACTTGAAGGAAGCAGTTCAACAAATTGTTAAATTATATCAAGAAACAGTGCCAAGGCTAAACATATTTAAGTTACAGATTTGTCCATCAGCTTTATAATTTTGTGCAAAGTCATTTCTTTCTGCAATCCACAGAGAAATAAGCTGCTGTGTAAGAACTTCATTTAAACAATAGTATCAAACAAAATCCAAACTAAAAACTAACGTAGCTCTCCCTCGACCTACTAATCAAAAATGTTGTCTTATTGCAACTGCTTTGGTCACAGCTGAACCCAAATTACAGCGGTTCAACTTCTTTGTAGAGGAGGAAAGGACAAACGCACACATAAAAGGTGGCAGAACATTTTCCACGTCACTTTTCAGAATCACAGAGTCCATGTACCAGCAGACCTCCGCTATTTCTGTTATATGCTGTAAATATCCAGGATGAGGAAGACTAAACATCAGGTTCTCAGTCTGTCCAAGCCCAAGTTTTTTTATAACAGCTTGGTGGCTACAAGCAGCATGAATGTTCTCTTCACCTTCAAAAGCCAAACCAGAGACACCTTCAGCTGGTCCAGACCAGGCTGTAAGAAGGTCAGATCAGATACTTCTCACAGTGTCAAGCGTTACCTGTATATCAGACTAATCTGACTATTTTCACAGCTAACAGATGTCCAGATCCTATTATCCAGAATAACAAAAGCTGCAACTTAGGGGGACCTGCCCCTAATACAGGCCTAACTATTTGCATATTATTTCCTGAGCTCCATTTGAATGAAGGCTACAAAGCACTTTCAGCATTAGAGATACCAAGAAAGCACGAGCAACGTAAGAGCAGCACTGACCTGAATGTTTTGCATTCAGACATTGAGGAGAACGGCTTACTACATTAAAAGCCCCTTTCTTCTCTGCAGAAAAGTTCAAGGCAGTATACAAGAGCAGGAAAGATTACAAATCTATGTTTAGTCTTCCTGGAATGCACGTGTTCTTCAGAAATGCTGCCATTGAATTGTCAGAACAAGATTATTATTTACGGACTGAAAAACTGGAGTACTATTTTCCTCAGGAGCCTTAGAATAACAGCATAACCCTTTCCCCCACTTTCTGCCTTTGGTGAATAAACAGACGAAGGCCTTAGTTGGATATCTCCAGCCTATGGCAGCTCAATCAGGAAGAAAAGGTAAAGCCAAGGAGTCAGTTCCTTGACCTCTCCTTTGTTGACTCTAAATTCCTTATTCCAAGGTTTCTTCTCACAGAAACATTGGAAAGACTACAGCACATAGCATCAAATCCTAGAAAAGGTCATAGCAAACCCACGTGACTATTCTCCATGATAAAGCTCAACAGAATCATAAAACACTTTCAGAATATTTAGCACAACAGTTCCTTAGAAGCAGTTAATAATTAAAAATTTAATGCAGTTGCTTTAAAGACCATACAAACTACAGATCTGCTCAGGTTTGCCCAACCATCTCATACTTCTCCTCACACTGTCTTACATCTAAGATTATAAACTGTAGTGCAGGAGATACTCTGTCTGTATTACCACTACAGGTAGCTTTAATAACATACTGAAAAACTGAAGCATTAGGAAAAGAATGACTAAGTTTTTACAGAAATGTATGTCAAGTAAAAACTACGTGCAACCATTGCCCATGAAAGAGAACCTAATTTAGCACGACGTAATAAAAACTTTGTGTATAAGCAAGGCGCTGAGTAACCAAGGCATTTTCTGTTTTTGTTTTTTAAAGACACACCTTTAATGAGCATCAGTAAAACATCCTCCTCTCATGCAGGCTATGCCAGTAAAGCCACCTCTCTAGTTTTCAAAACTTAAATACCTTACCAAGGAAAGTAAAGCATTTTTGTAAGGTAGGAACACCCATGCCTCTTCAACTTCAGCCTCAGCTCTGCTTTGCTCTGACAATTTTAAATTATTATTAAACTGATGTGTTTTCTGCTGGTTTGCTTTTTACTGTTTGTCCATGTTATTTAACCTATTTGTGATGAAAATGACACATACCATTGATAGCAACAGGAATTCCCATTTCATTACTGCACTGCTTTATGAAAAAATGTATATATAACCTTTATTTGTTACAATTCATTTATCTAACCAGAGTGGGGGAAAAATATCCCAAACACCTGTAACAGAAAACTCCACAAACTCATGGAGGGGGTAAAAAGGTCATAACTTAAAAAAAAAAAAATCAACAAATGTTGACCAGTTCTGAAAAGTAACAGTGTGTCAGAATGCAAAACACATCCTGTAAGCCACAAGAACACTGAAAACACACTCAGGATAGAACAATCAGTAGTAGTACTCGTACAGTGCTAAAGCTCTTGACTAAGTACTGTCTCAGGTAAAGCGTGGCTCCCAAATACAAGGCCGTGCAATGCAGCAGTCCGGGGGTCTGGGATCAGAAATGAGGTCACTGCCTCTCAGATGGATGATCCATTTACTGGACTACACAGCCCAACCTCCCCGGCCTTGCTTACTTCTTAGCTGGGTTCAGTTAAATCAGGTCTTGCTACAGACCAGACTATTTGGCGGTTCTGTAGGAAGGGCCATCCCAGCAGGAGACACACCACAGCCCAGCTCCCTGGGAAGGCAACTCATCACCCAGCTGGTCTGCAAAGACAGGTCATCAGCACCTTGTCTGCTTACATCGTCATGATGAAACGGGGAGACAGTAACACACCATGGGGAGGGGCCTCCAGGCTCCTAATTCGAAGTCCAAGGGTCTGATGGGCCCACCAGTTATGCCAGGGAGTGTCCTTACTCAGGACAGACTTGTTGGCTCACTGATGTTCTCTTCACTGACCACACACCGAGCTCAGCGCCCGCCTCTGCTGTCCCAACGTGTTTCACAAAAGCTAAGCCCCCAATTACAATTACCGTTACGCTTTTGTTTTAAAATAGTTTTAAAAAACCTCTCAAAACTCAACAATGGTAACCGTAGTTACTGAACGTTAAATACATTTCTTAAGCCCTCTGAAAAATAATTAACTATATAATTCTGTGTTAGATAACCAAAATATGGGCACATCAGAACAGAGCAGATGTGAAGATGCTTCCTATTACTGACCAAACAAAAGTATGAAAAAAGAATGTTCTTCTTTGCACAATTTTTGTTTTCAGTGTAAACCAGTCTTGTCAAAAAGCAAATATGCCACCTTGAGATCCTATTGCAAAAGGATATGGAAGGACCGTCCACTCAGTTTTCTGGGTGTATCTCATTTTGTGCACTTTTTGTGATCTAAAGCTTCTGGTGCTGATAATAATTGCTATCTAATGTGACAGGCTACATGCACGCTTTTCTGAACATAGCGATAGCAAGGCCTTAAAACAAATATCAGAAGGCTAAACCACCAAAGCAGAAAAATACAGTGAAATATAGTGACAGCAGTTTTCTTAACAAGCAACAAAAGGGAAGATAATAAGTACTGAACTGAGGAATGGAATTGGCATGAGGCAACTTCAGCAAAAAAGCTGGAATTGCATTTTTTCAGTATCTAAAGCAGCTTTTATGTAACTTACAACTTCTTAAGAAAGGTATGCCTGTGAAGAATTGTACATATTTGAAATTAAACATTATGGCATTCTAAATCAGCTAAACAAAATAACACAGCTGCAGGAGCTTTGATCTCCTGTACTCATTTGCAACCCACCTTGATACAGCTATTCTGATTACTGCTAAAGAGTTTTTCTCTGCATCACCTTGAGAAGTGCCATCCTCCAGGAAAATCCTCTTCCTGTTAATGTCTTCAGGAGGCCTCACATGAGTAAAGATACATGGAACAATAGACTATCTGCTCTGGTCTACAGATAACCAGGGGTTAAATGAGTGTATTACCCCTCCAACCTAAGCAGAACTGGTCTAATAAAATATATGGTTCCTCTGTATCTCACCGTGGCACTCCAAAATAGAACTCATAGCAACTTGGAGATACCTGTGCAACAACCAGGTAACTAATGCAAGCTAGTCTGTGCTAGTGAAAACCAGACTTGAAAAGAATACTCATGTGGATTATGCACTAGAAAGAACAGTTTTCCATGCAAGGAGTTTCAAAAGTAGCAGAGATGATTCTGAAGTTATGAAGTTTTTTCAACAGAAAAATCCCTTCCCGTCCACTTATCCAGTTCTTGAACATAATTTCAACCAAACCCTTCTAACATTTCAGCTTTGATTTTGCTCGCCTACCAAAAAAGATGTAATGGCAAAATCTGACCTTGCGGAGCGCTCACCGCTTCCTCTGCAAGCGCCACTTAACACAAAACTGGCCTTAATAATAATAGAAACCTCACTGAAAAATGCAAAGATGAGGCAGATGGCAGGGGATGAGAGTCTCCAGATTTGCATTAAGTGTTCTGTACTGTAAGCAGAACTTTAAATAAAGAGAGGAAAGGAAACGAAGATCATGATAACCACTTCTAACACGTCACCACTCATCCGTAAAACAGATTAAGAGAAAGGAAGGTATTGAAAATAAATGAAATTTAACATGTATTGATTTTGCAGAATTACACAAGAATTTCCTAAATTTCAAATCATATTTTTAACTATTTGCTTTGTAGTATTAACAATTTTTGAATGACAGTGAAAGTGCGAACAGCCTTAATTTGTGTATGTGAGAGAAAAAAAAATAGCTCCTCCTAGAATTCTGACCTTCTTCTCTTACCTATGATATTAAACTTAAAATATAAAGAGACTATTATTAGGTTGTTTATGGGAAGAATGGTAAATCAAAAGTTTCTCTCACCTGAAACGTACATACTTCAAGAGACCATTTTACGGCCAACTGAGTGTGAGTTAAGTGGTTCTCTTCTGCTGAGACTCTTGGAACTACAAAGGATCAACAAAAGCTCTATACAGGAGCCAAAGAGCAAACATCTCCTGAAATACCCATCTGGCTCCACAGTTCGGACAAGCTATGTGGATATTTAAATAAACCTCTCAATCTAATAAAATTGCTTTTTCAATCCTATTCTCTATGAATTTTGGTTACAAAAGCGCAAAGAGTAGCAATTAAGCAAATGGCAATTAATAAAATGTTTAATGTGTTTTTAGAATAAGACTGATTGCTTACAAGAAACAGATGATTTGTCACTCATTACAAATACTTGTCCTGATCTTTGTTTGCCTTAATCCTCTTAAATAAAGTTTTGCTTATCTGATAGATCCCTTAAGCTAAACCTGAGAAGGTGGTCGTTAAGGCCAGTTTTAATGTTAAATAGTACTTGTAGGAAGTGAGCATTTCTCAAGATCAGATTTTGTCTCTGCATCTTCTTCAGAAGGTGCCAAAAATCAAAGCTGAAATGTTCAAAGAATTCTTTTCAAACAAGCATTCGACTTCTGGTGACCTTTTAAAGCAATTTGATGATCTTTAACTTTTAACCAACTTCTACTCCATAATTATCCAAATTAGTCTTACTGACTATATTAATTTTATATTTCATTTTTAATTATTATTTCTGTAGGCTAGAAATCTGCAAAGCATTATATCTTCATAAATACACATGCACACACGTAGAAACATACTCTATAGTACCTACATAAATAACATTTATAATTCCTGTTTATTTTTTAAAAAGTAAACAATGTATATTGAGGCATGCTACCGCAGGTAAGTTTTTTCCTGTATACTAACAGTAGAATGAAAAATACTTTCTATGTCCTGGACTAAAATAATTTCCATCAAAGAATTTTGATCAGCTTTGTCAACGTCGTTAAAGCTACTTCCAAAAAACTGCTTAACTACATAATTGTTTTGACTTCTAAGATTGCAGAACAAAATGGATGAAGCACAGAAAACATCTATATATGAACTACTACTGCTCAAGATATTGCAATGATGTTATCAACCACTTCTCACGTGTTGAGTAAAATAAAGAAGAGCGAGGGCAGAGAACGTAAAATGTTATTTTTCATATCTAGAGATGCTGCAGTAGGGAGTTACAAAGGGAAGAATAACAAATGAAAATGGTTTTAATCTAGATTAAAAAACAACCACACAGCATCACACACAAAAGAGTGAATTTAAATTATATACACTGATTTTAACATGAGTAAAATCTCATCAAAACTATTGTCTCTGAATACCTCAGTGAAGCTGTGCAAAGACGGCTGCTGTGCAACCGCAGCACTCCTTTAATGAGAAGTGACACCATAAAAGCAGAGTCTGGAGCTGCTCACGAGCTGCTCATGAGTCATGAGATCTGGGATATGGCAAGTCATATTGGCTCTGACATTTACTAGGGAATGAAATATCCCTAGTTGGTTTTAAATTACATTATTTGAGAATGCTGCTGTACTTAAAACAAGTGAAAGGCAATTTTGATTTCCTTCTTCCAAAAGAAAAGGACAGAATCGCTCACAAATACTCCTTACAATATTTCTGTTGTTCTGAAAATAAAGTGAGGCAGCATGAACTGTGTCAAAGTCAGTTAAGGGACAGTTAACAGTAAGGTACTGCTAATAAGCAAATACTGTTTACTGAATAGCCTACTTTTCAGACAATCTGTTATGATTGTTATCCGAACACTAAGCTAGCATTTGGAAATCATTTTAAAGTTCACAGGTTTTCTTATTTTGCATTAAGCCTCTGTAAAAGCACAAATGGCTGCTCCTTCAGTACTTTAATGACTTGTTTCAACCTGCTGGAATTGTCTCAAAACAAGCACATAACCCACAAGTTTTCATCATCTCTGCAAGGAATGTTTGAATTTTTGCCCTTTCATGTTGACTCAATAAATTTGCAATGTCAGGTGTTGGCAAGATAACAGGAAAGAGAATGACACTGCTCTAGAGATCAGGTTATCATTTTGGAAGGCAACATCATCCAGCTTCCTCGATAAGCTAATAGGAAATAGTTTGATTTTCAACCTTGTCCACTTAAAGACATTCTATATAAGGAAGTCACTGCTAAATAACAAACCATGGCAAATCCCAATTTCTTGCAAACACCTTTGTATTGAGTACTTTAACCTGCTTAAATGGAGGAGTAGAGAATACGCTTAGTACAGACAATATAGTATCAGTGTAGAGAAACAGCTTGTTGGTCTATTTTCCTGGATAGAGAAATCTTTGGTAAGAAGATACTACACAAGTTTAGTTCCCTGCCTTTTGGCAAACTCAGTCTAAGCATCACTGATACCCTCAGTCTCTTTCTGCTTCTCTACTCTCTGTTAGCAGGAAAGAAAAAAAGTCTCTTCCAGATTCCATCAGAAACACCCACCTGCAGCACACAAAGAATGAGCAGTGTAATCTAGCCCTTGTTGCAAGCAATGTTGGTATTTATTTATCAGTCTGTTCTGCTCTTCTGCAAAGCAAGGTGCCATTTCTCCATGTCTGACCACATTCCCAGCATAGAGCGACAAGTCTAACCAGAGCTGTGCTAACTGATGGGATGCAAATTTACAGTTTCATTTCCCTCTTTCCCTGCCCTTCTTTGCTGTTACACCCCAAGATTCAAGGAAGGAACTGATAATTGGCTGGTGAGAGATAAGCAGAACTAAAAGTGAATGATGTAAGAGACAAATAAACTTGCAACTGCACTGCCACAGATTTACTTTTATTTCTTAATATGTACCACACATTTCAAAACCTTCAAGAGAAATTGTTACATTATATAATGTAAATCAAGTATGCAAACACATCCAGTGCTACTGTGCTGGATCAGCAGACAGTTCAAGTGATTTCATGCCAAGAAGCAAAGAATGAAATCAGCAGTCAGAGGTCAGCTCTATTACAGCAGCACCAACCCACTACACAGATTACTCCTATTTCATTAACTTGCAAAGTATTAGAGCAGCAATGAAAGCAAGCATTGAAGTTTAAAGACTAGGAAAAAAAAGAAACCAGATACTGGACAAACAATTTTGTCCATTCTCTATATTCAGAAAAGATGCTCCCAGGGTACTTTAGGAGGCTTCTTTCCACTCCAGTCCTCCCAGTTGGAACATAGACAGGATATGAAGTTTTCTCCCTTGTTCCTGGTATGAGCAGAGCTGCAATTCTACTGCATGCTTACTAACCACTGGGTGATAAGGGACATCTCTAAATCCAGACAGAGCACCCTGGCAAGCATTCCAGACTGAGGAGGGTGAGGATAAAGGAGGAGGGAGGCACAGCAGCACTGAGCCTTCCCACAGCCCCTGCTCTGTGCTCTTTGCCAGCCCAGCCCCTTGGCTGGTGTACAGCAGGTGTCTGGTGGACGGTTCAAGGCTGCATTTTCTATCATGTGCCCATGAAGTGGCTGTGTTACAACAAGAGTAAACTTTTATTAAGAACAGAAAACAAAACCTTCCACTTTAAAAAAAAAAAAAAAAAAAAAAAAAAAGGTATTGGGAACTATTAGACGAATGGTGATAAGGTAGCATATTCAGAGTCCATAATACAGATGCTGAGGGTTTTTTGTCTCCCTTTTTTTTGGGGGTGTGGGATAGAGTAAAAGAGAAATCCTGTAGAATTTAAACATGTAGGACAAAGTTTTAGCTCCACATTTAAAATCTGGCCCTATTGTTTCCCATGAATGTTAAAATTATTCTTTTTCAAATACATAGAGATAAACCACACAAAGAACTATAATCAACATTTTACCTGTATAGGTGGCTCAATCATTATCCACGCAGGAAGCATCAGGCTTGGGTTAAGAGGTTGAGTTCCTACACGGAAATAAATGCCACCACTGGTGTCACAGGCCCAAACATGCTGATTTCCACAGGACAAGCTGACCAGCTTTACAGAACCTAATGACATAGAGACTATTAGCAACCTGGCTTTTTCCTTTCAAATTCAGCTAATAATGAGAACTCTTATTTAGACTAGCTTTAAACACAGTCACATAAAAATTATTAAAAGTTAATACAACTTACAAGAAAAAAAAAAAAAAAATCACTGGATACAATTAATAAAACTACCAGGTAGTATATGTGAGGTATTTCTCTTTTAAATCTAAAAATAAATGGTTTAGTCATAGGATACTGCAATTTCTAAAGCACACTAAAAATATGTTATTAAAATAACCGAATTCAAGTAGGGAAACATTCTGTGACAAATGTTATCAGTGCCTAGACAAACTTTCACATGACCTCATGTGAACTTTTCTCTCCAGCTGGCTGTGCCTGCAGACTTTTAAAGGTGTTGATCTGCTAATACATTCAGCAAGGAACATTCCTAATGCTAAATATGAGAGCATACAGATTATGCATTTCACTGTTAACATACCGGTGTCCCATCAGTAAAGAAAGGGCCTGATTTTCCAATGGATTTATATTCAACTGTGTACCTATTTCTTACACCTATCTCAAAAGTGCAGCAGTATTTTAACCCTATGTAAGTCAGCACAACGAAAACAAAGCTGCCAAATAAGTATGTTTTGCGGTTTGGGGGTGTTGGGGTTTTTTTGCATACCAAATCACACCCATCAACCTTGTTATTAAGTTTGCAAAGACAGTAGAGAAACATACCAGATATTTCAGACTAAAAATCTGCTAGTTAATTGCCAACTCAAACTCCTTCACATTCATTTTAAAATAGCCATGTGAGGTAATATAGGTAACATTTGATTGGCTTTTTTTTTCCCTTCACAATCTTGGGACAACACAACGTTAAGTAATGGAAAACATGTTGTACAGAAAGAGAGAGTCAGTACAGATACACCACAGAAGGAACGCTCTGGTCAGACTCCAAACTAAAGACTATAAATAGGCCTCGCTGGCTGATTGAACATGCCAGGGCTGCTTGGGATACTCCATTCTGGGTAAGTTCTTTCTTCAGTGATGCGAAATCTGGCAACAAAGGCTTGAAAAGTGCATCATATACAGCATTCCTTAAAGAGATGGGCGCAAATTTATCCCACAGAGTGCAAATTTAAAGCACATATTTCTGCAGCAGGCAATATTCCCTGTCATTAAGGCTTGCTACGATAAAGAAAAGGAAACAACAACACAACTAACACAGCATTATTTTTTAGTTATCTGTAATAGTAAACAGATCTTCTCTTTAACAAAAATTATGTAGTTTTCTGAAACATATTAATTAGAATTAATTCATCTCACCCCAAAACTTCCTTTAATCATGCAGCTTGATATCGAAAACAAATGACAAAACCACACACAAAAACCTCGAAGGCTTGGGATAAGCACATGTAGAACAACTCTCTTTTCTAGGCAGGGACTTGACATTCAGCTACAAAGTCAAAATCTTACTTAAAACATAATTATTCCTTCTAACAAAGTATGACTTGAAGTAGCAGTTTTGTCACATGATGTCTCAGCTGTTGAAATGTTCTGATCCAAACAAGCATCCAAGCACTCAAATGTGGAATCACATATCACCTACTCGGCATAGCTGATATTATTCACGTCTACAGTACAAATTGATATTCGAAAATGCAGCCCTTAAGTAAACATTCTGGGGTTTCTCCCTCCTCCCACTGACCTTTTTTATCTTAAGAGAACATCATGCTAACCACATTCACCTACTGCTTAGAAAAAGTAGCATGATTCAGAGCCATTGTTTATAGTTAAAACCTAAAGGTCATTCTACCGTGTTTAGAAACCTTGATACTGATAGTGGAACCCTATCAGTATAGTTTACTAGATACTACTCCCAGTACATAGTGTAAAAGCACAAGGAAGATACTACCAACATAATATTTCAATGTTAATGCTGGCAACCCTATCACTTTCATACTGAACTCTGAATTGCATTTTACAGAAACTTGTTCCCCAACGTCTTTCAAATGAGAGTCCTAATGTTTCAGATGGAAACTTATACACTTGAACAATAACAATAGTTCCCCAATTTCTTCAGCACCATTAGACCAAATAAAGGCTTTCATAATCACGGATATGCACGATCTTGTCAGCAGTGCTCTACCATACACATTGAGTCGGAGGAAAAATGCCTAAAACACTTTCACACTTTAGTATTAACCCACAGTGACAAGTAAAGTGGAGTGTTTAAAGTACTTCCTGACCCCATATTTCTGCAATATGACCAGAACGCCACAAAGCCAACAGGAAAAGTTGAATGTAAAGGCTGAACTTCTGAACTGCTGAAGTTCACAAACCAGATATTACTCAGCTTACACCAAGTACGCTGATTTCCTCTATGAATGCTTTGAGATTTGCAGACAATAGCAAGGAGTTATTTATTATTTCAGTTAAACAATTATTATCGAAACTGCTGGAAAGCAACAGTATCATGAGAAAAGTTTCAAACTCTACTAAACAACATGAGAAGAGTGTGGACAAACATATCCTGTAGGTCAGTGAAGGTAAAAGAAATGAAGCAGTGCTTAAACTATGGTACGATAGTGATTTGGAAGTAATCCATCAGGTCTTGAAAACCTGGTGTATATCTGGCAAACAAATTCATTTTTAAAAGTTTTCTATGAAGTACTACAAATCATGTACTGAAATTGTACGTGAGGCTTCAAGTCTGCCAGCTGTGTCTGCCTTTTGTTAATCCTGAAACTAAAATTGTTTGTTTCCAGACCAGTCGTGAACATTGCCATTAAAAATGGAAAACTGCAAAACAGTTGAATTATTTTTAAGACGGTGCAAGAATGGTGCATACTCTCAATTTCTTTTAGTTCCTCTTAGAACAGGAACACAGGCCAGCAGGAAGATAAGAATGTTCTAGCAATCAGACTGTCAAATAAATAAATCTAATTGGAATATGACTGATGAAGCTTACACATGGCCTGACTACTCCAGAACCAAACTGGGTGGACATTTTAATGACCAAACCACGGTCAACAACCTTGGTCTTACGCCTAACCAAATAAAAAGGGCAGTTAAGCAGCAGCACGTTCTTAACATTATGCTGAATTGTTAGATCGGTGTAAACCTGCACAAAAGAGAGTGTTTGTTATCAAATGCATTGCTTATGGATGACGTAGCTCTCGGTGCACAATTTTTCCTTGACAGGATCCTAACGAAGCTTTGACCACTCTGTTAAGAACATGTTTAACCGCAAAATTCAGGGCCTTGTGTACGGAAGTGCCCAGGACCACACAATTATGGTTACAGTACCATAGAGGAACTAGACTAGTTCAAGCTACTGGCACACCTGCACAGCATCGGCTCAGGCTGAGGAGCCTCCGACTGACAAACTGTAAGAAGCACATACACATACAAATTATCTTGTAAACAGCAAACATGGTGTCTCCAGCAAAAAGCTGAATGAAACATTATTTGAAAGCTGTAGTTGTTCCTGATGTTTTGCAGTCCTCCGCTGTGAAGCCCATTATTGTAAGGTACTATTTAAACCAGTAAATGTAATATTCCATATCGGTAAACCAAAAGATACTTCTGAGGGAAAATACTGACTGTCTGCTGAGAAAGCTAAGAGATAGTCAACTCAATAAAAATAGCATACCTAGTTGAGAGAGATCCAGTTTTGTCCAATGCATCCCTGTTGGACAGCTGGATGAGAGTGTTCTGATAAATATCTGCCCGAGACTATCCAAACCCCAAATAGCATCCTGGCAGGCAGAGTAATGCACCATTTCAGCCTCCAGTGGCAGCTGCACCGTAGAAGGACGAAACTGAGGATTCTGATCACTGACACAAAACAGATCCTTGTTGCTTTGGCACAGCCACAGAAAGCTTCCTACGGAAAGGACATTTCTGTTACTAAAATAATTCCTAACCCACTCTGAGAAAGCTTACATATCTGCTTCTTCTGAAAAAACATCAGTACATTTGAAGGCCAAACTAAAGCTTCTCGGCTATGCTCACGTGATAAGATTTTGAAGCACAAATATGCATCCCAAGCCCTTATTTAGGCACTTAAATACTCTCCCTCTGAAATCAAGCAAGTAGTAAGTGATCTCATTTGAAGAAATACCTCATTTAGAGAAACTGGTAGAGAGAAGACATATGTAACAGTAAACTACCACTTCCCTTTATTCTTCTGCTCTTCTTTATCCTTGATAATTGCCTTTGAAAAACAGCATTCCTTTTCAGCTCTAAATCACACATTTTTGCCAATAAAGCTAGTGTACTTAGATAGATAACACAATTGTTAACCATTGTAACTAGCAGTTGAATTCCATAGCGTGGTCGCACTTTTACTGATAATGTGCAATTTTGCTGCAATAACTGTACTGACAGGAGATGTACTTGGTTAGCACAGGCATTCCAGCAAAGCATGCTCCAGGATTTCATATTACAAATACTGGCAAGTCTACCTGTGGCAATTTAGGAAGCTACTGCTCCTAAAGAACTACCCGTTTCTCTGTTGGATGCCACTCCACACCAAAGGTGGCAGAATGATCTCCAGTAGTTTTACAGACATATTTCTACCTTACTTGAAATATTTTAGATCCCTTCATACAGAAAAGGCACCCAAAATATGAAGTAACTCAGGATATCTAATTACTTATATCATCAATTCCACTTGATTTAAAAAATCGGATATTATAGGCCAGCACTGTTGGTTCACTAACCTTCTTTAGATGGAGCTGTGGAAGCCAACATGAAAATCCATTTTGTGGCAGAAGCAGTACCACGAGGCACAATATTATTCCAGTAAGTGCCTTGCAAGAAAGAAGAGTGGTATTAGCATGCAACTTAATTTTGTATTAAAATCTGTTATTACGTAAAATGTGACTATTTTAAAGAAATTCTATTGCAATCAATTATTAAATATCATCTAAACAAGATTTTCTATGTAAATATCTCAATAAACCATTGGGGCAGGAGAGAAAGCCTCTTCCTGACGCATACAATAAATACACACAGAACGCTGGGAGTGCAGAAAAGGAGATGGTAGAAGATAAATAATCTTCAAAAGACCAATTTGGCGACAAGGTTAAACGGACAATGTTCTAGGTCTACTCTTAGTATTTCCCTGATCAAAGAAATGTACTAAATCAAAACTGTATTTTGAGAAATACAGCAAGAAAAATAAATAAAACAATGCTTCTATTATCACTGTAAAACCATAACATTACTGTTTTGCATAGTCACACTGATCATGAAAGATTCCACTGTGCTAGATACAACAGGTACAACACCTTAAGATCATCTCACCCCAGAGAAGGGACAAGTGTATGTGTAATGTGTGCACAGTTCACTTGCGGACAAAGAATTTTCCATGAAAAATATTTCCCTTGGAACAGGGAAGTATTTAAGACCAAACGCTAAGGAATAATTTCATTTAATTTTTAAACATGGAATTGTTTGTTAAAGCTGCCCTGCCTCTCCACAGATAATTTTTGTGCAGACAGAACTGTTGTTAGTTACTTTCTCTTATTTATTTTTCTTAACTTAAAAGTATTAGATACAAAAGCAAACCAACCTATCAAGTTTCCCTTTGCCACATGGAATTCATTTTTGCCTGAAGAGATCCAGACTCCGCTGCCATTAACTCCGAGGAGGCTGGGCTGACACTGAAGCTGCTGTGACCAAAATGCCATTCGAAGTTTATCAGCCACCTTCTCCACAGGTGCCTGTGCTGCTGTTGCCACTGTATGAGTCGCCTGGATTATCGTCTGGAACAGGCTGCACTGGTCGAACATGACATAATCAGTGATGCTTACCTGGAGGGGGAAAGAAGAAAATTCTTGGTAATTAGTTAAGCTTTTGGGAGAACTGCAAAGACTTTCAGTAGCAGCTTTTTTTTTTTTTCAATGCGTGCTTTATATACAGGAAACCTACCAAGATTTTAGAAACCTTTAAAACATATAAAGGGAAAAACAAAACCAGTAGGCTTTGGATAAGTAAGATCCTTGATAATAAACCAGATCAAATATTGAACATCACCTTACAACTCCCTCCTACCCAACAATCCACTCTGAATTCTCCATTTTAAGAAAGCCCTTCATTTGAGGATGACTGTTCTCTCCCTCTAAAAACACCGTGAACTCTGCAAACTAAGAGGCGAATTTTCAGTTTCTCAAAGGAGAGAAACTTGCATAGTGTAGCAATTTAAATCACGTTGTAGAAACTTGTATATACTACTCCTTTACAAGAAGCTCATGAGCATTTTAATTCATAAGGCAGGAGGAGGTCTAAATAATTGCCCAAGTCCTGTCATGGACAGCTGGCTTGGCAACACCCTGGGATACTGGGAAGGAAATGCTTAAGAGCACAAAAAGAAAAGTGGTTTGCCAATAACCTCAAAGCCAAGCTATTCAAGATGCCCATAAGCAAGAAGAGATTACACATGAAGATAAACTGGAAGTCTTTTAACATGTAGGCAAGTTTTCTGTGTAACTGGTTTTGCGCCCCCTTCTCCCCCACACTTATCTCTCGGGAAAATCAGCTGGGAAAAACAAAGAGTAGGGAATTCTACATCAATACCAGGGAGTACTTGTAGTAACTTCGGTTTTACCCACATGATTTGCGACTGAAGCAAGCAGCCCCACATGGTTCGATGAAACCTCAAATGAATGGGAAAACGTGTAATAAAAGCATTTTTGCAAGGTCACTTACTATTTATTTCACATAGCTAAGGAAAAGGATGGGTACTGGAAGACAGGAGACTGCATTCAGCAGCCAGGCTGGAACGCTCTGCCTACACAGCATGTCCTATTGCCATCATTAAGACAGCAAGCGCCACCACATGTGATGTGACCTGGCAGAGCATTTCTTGTGTTTTTCAAAACTGCTGCGATGCTGCCCTGGATGAACATGGGATGTTGGTTTTTTTTCCCTTTTTTATAGCAGACATGAAAAGGGATTTCAGCCACAGCCATGCCGTGGTTTTAATCTATTGCATAAAGAGTGCTATAACATACCAAACAATTAATTTATATTATCATAGAATCTCATGGGAAAACAATGCAAATAATACACCCAAGGCAAAAGACTGAACTAAAAGCAAAATTTTAAAATGCCTACTTGCCACCAATGGTTATCATCTCCTTGTGGTTTCTTTGAAACTATACCAGTTCTGAACCACAGATTTCCATGGATATCCAAAGCCCATAATGTCTGCTGATCTCCGAGGGTTATGCACACAGGTTCCAAAGCTTGCATTTCACTGGAAATGCAAACAAGTACAAAAATTAAAAACCTTAATTCAAATTTACACTTAGAGCATTTTAAGGAAGCTGTTACGATGCTAACAGCAATTCAAAATGATCAAACTCAGTGTGGCCAAGCTCAAACACACATTTGATTTCAAACTTTCACATGTATTCAGTAATTCAAATTTTATTAATTTGTGGAAGTAAAAACCATTCAGCAACAAAAAATAAGTCACTCACAGATCATTCAAGATTTGAAACTTGGGTACATAACAATAAAACTAAACAAAAACTAATTTTTTCAGTAAATAAGAAATAAACAGCTGTGTTCTTTATATTTTTAACAAACCAACTTCATAAATGTATCTCCTCCAACTTCCTTGACCTATCCTGAGAACACCACTAGCAGTTCAGGGACCATAAACAGAAAACTCAATGTAACTATATATATATAACAAAGACAACTGTTAAGGTTAGGACTATATGTTTCCTGTATAAATAAACAGTTTTCAAGCTCTGAAAGTCACCAGGATCAGGTGAGCATTTCAGACATTTCAAAGGTAGCCAACAATGCTATTTCTTTCAGAGAACCTCTCTCAACAATTTAAGAACAAATAGGGATTGCTTTCTGCAACTATAATGCAAAGCCCAAGAACATTAAGTGTACCTTAGATGTACGTCAAGCAGGTATTTAAATTAAATAAAATAAATACATATTTTAATTAAATAAATAAACTAACTGAAGCACATGCAAATTTCATATTTGAACAAGACACTGAATATTTTCTTAGACTTTTCAAAAGCCAAATACCAGGTTGGGAGGTAACACAAGTTACAACTTCACAATAGGGTAGTCAGTAGAAGATTAAAATCATATGATGACAAGAACTGGAATTTCTTCCTATACTTGCTTCAGGATGATGTCACAAGAGAAAAAACATTCTAGATTCTCAAAGCCAGCAGTAAACACTCAGTGCTTTTAACTTTATCACAAACTAATTACTGTGAGTGTAGGATCAGCTACAAAGCTAAATACCAATTACTCAGAATATTTATACAAATCTGTGACTGGGAAGTGGAAAAGTATTATCAAGATGTGTGGATGACCAAGAAAATGCTGAGATTTAATCTTAGGAAAAATTCACTCAAATATCTGGAGAGCTCATTAAAGCCATTAATCACACACATTAAATAAAGAGTGTTTGATCAAGAAGTCATACTGACAGACATTACAAAAATCTTTTTGAAATTGTTCTCAATTTTTTAAACTTGCTTTAACTGTATTACCACTCTCTGTAATGAGAGAAATTGCTGTAAACAGACAGAAAAATGCCAGTTACTCTGAATATACCTGATCAAAGACTAAAGGACATATATGTATATATACACACACATATATATATATGTATGCACATGAGTTCAGGTGACACTTTTTCAAACACCAAGGAGTTCCAGCACTGAAAACAATTATTTGTGCCATTCTTGTTATAAGGCTGTCCCACCACAGTGTCATTACCTGACAATATCACTCTTCCATTGCTCTCCTTCAGGACAAAAGCTGCGGACTCCCTCCCGGTATAGCAGGACCCGCTGCTCACTCAGTGCCCACACAACATTATTTCTGGATGTAACCTGTGACAGTGGATAAGGGCAGTCAACCTTTACTGCTCGGGCACAAGGACGATCCACACTGAGGCCTACAAATCAAAAAAGGAGGATTGCTTTACAAACTTCGGGTGGTTTTTTTTTTTTTTTTTGCAAGTAAGAGACAAAGCTATCCAATAGAAGAAAATGAAGAGGGGAATATCCTTGACGAGCTAATGCTTTTCTTTCAATCAACATTTCCCTGACTGACTGTTTTTCTCTATAAACTATTAATCATTTCCTCTAATATAGCGGAATTTATATTTTGAGAAATAAAACACTGTATATCCTTCAACATCCCACAGAGCACACAAGTTCTGCCTGGTCATTTCTGTTCCTTTTCTCCCTCTAGTGTCAATACCAGGAATCTCAGTTTATAAAACCTGTACCGAACTTTGCAGAAGCATCAAAGAAAAAGGCAGCAATGGAAAAACCTTTGCCCAAAACGTGCCAAGGAGAGAGGCAACCTTATCCGAATAGTGTCTGCAGAACAATTTAAAAAGAAGATGCCACAGTGTGCAGTACTGAAAGGAGAAGAAAGGTTCTGGTAGATTTACAAGTAGTTAGCACACATTTATACACATAATCTCGAGAACCATGTCTTCTTCACAGTTATACTGAAGCTTGATCTACACGGTTGCATGTGAAACACCTCAAGAGACACAGCTTTTGCTTAATCTTCTCATGCTGCCAAAGCAAGTATGAACACACTCATCTGTATGGTATTATAAAATAACAAGAATGCTCATTTCCAAATCTCTGAGAACACACTGTTGTTTTACAAGTTAGACAGGGCAGTGGAGGGAATGAAAGGATCTCATAGAAAAAACTATCATTAGTTCCCTCACATTAACAAGATGGATATACTGAGCACTCATTTTTGGCATCAAAGACAAATTTGGAAGCCCAAGAAGAGCAGAACATAAGCTGACATAACCAAACCAATATCTCATAGGGAAGAAAAACATTGGTTCAAACTTCCACAGAGCCATGTATGATTGACATCCGAAGTTCACTCTTTATCACCAGTATCCCATACATATGTGACCTTGGGCAGGCCCTTTGATTTCTCTGTAACTCCTACACCTAATTAAAATAATTTAAGAGCAGAGTATCTTTGAAACTGTGTATTTACACAGTTTTCTTAATCACAAAGAATTCTATATTGTGCTACAGCAATTAAATCTGCAAGAGAAATTAGGAGAGTACCAGAATTAAATGGAAGACAAATAAGAATTTTGATAGCCACTCTGAGATGCTATCCTGCTTCAGCATCTGCTTCCCTCTTACCCAGTCCTCCTCTCACTTCTCCAGTAACTCTTTCATCATGTTATTTGTAATTTTTCCTTACTAATTCATCTCTCTGTGCAAAGCCCACATGTCCAAGTGTCCCTGACACTCTTCTCTCTTAACTCGAAAACTTGGAGCTCCATCCTTCATCCTAGCTCCTTGTATTTCACCTGAATATTCTCCATCTAACACCATCCAAATGCATCCCCTTCTATCCACTGAAGGGGACAAAACTAAGGCCATGACTTCAAAGTTCCCACCACACTATTCCTTTTTCTGATTCTTGCCTCATCCACACCCAGTGAGAAGGCAGCTGTAAAGACTGTTGCTCCACAGCCCGTTCCATTCCTCCACTGTCTTTGTTTTCTCTGTCACATAAAATACATACCACTTGCTTGTACTTTCAAAGCACCATGTGATTTTCTGTCTCAGAATATCTTCCTTTCATTATCAAGCGGTAACTCTTGCCTCCAACAGATCTGTGCTTTTCAAAACACACAGCTTCCACTTTCCCCTACTCTGTCCCCCATACCTCAATTTCTTTTGAACAGCCCACACACTATCTCACCACCTTTCAAAGTCCTTCTTAAAACTTTGTTAAAATCCTTAAAGCAAGAAAAGAAAATCCACTTAAGGCTCCGTTGTTTCAGTGCATCATACCATTTTCAAGGCAAGGATATTATTTCAATATTTTCTTCAATCCTTTTCCACTTATCTGCATCCATCCCATGTCATAAATTCTCTATACTATATGTTCTCTAGTTGGCACAAAAAAATAAGTAGCAATGAAGCAGCTTTTCCAGTGTCCTAATTACACAGAATCTTGCAACTGTTTCCAACCATTTCTCAAGATAAAAAAAGTTTTCCTATGTCCTGGCTGTGGATGAAAGTTGAAAACAAATTGTGATCATTCCATGGACTTGAAAACCAATAATCTTAGCCCACAAAAATTCAAAGCGTCTGCAATTAAATCAGGTACCTGTTTGCAGATACAGATCTCCATTTGTTCTGATAATCCAGGCGGTGTCATCACTTAAAGATACAAATACAGCCTGGGGTAAAGCCTCATACCAGTGGCGTTTTCCTTTTATAGTTACTTTTCCACAAGCAAATGCTTTGTTAGTCTTCTGTTCAATCTTCCAGAGAAGAGCCCCTGTATGAGGAGTAAAGAGAGAACATAATATCACTTAGCAATTACTGTAACAGAGACAGCTGATCTGTCCTACCTGCACCTAAACTGATGTGATGGGAAAGGCAAACCACTAGCATTAAACAAACATACAAGATTTAAAAACACCTTTTTTTTTTTTTTAAAGCAAAACCAGAATAACGGCCAACTTCTCTACGAATTGCTGAAATCCATTAGTATATGTGAGACTTTTACAAGTTCAAATGCTAGTCACTCCTCCTTAGTTACACACTGAAAAATAAACAAAATTTCCTTGTCAGAGCCACACTAGCCTACTATTAGGAGGTTGAAATTCATAGCTTGCTTCTGTAGTAGTTGGTACATCCTCAGTACATAAAGGGGTTAAAGGTAATACTTTCACCTTTCACAAATACTAGTAGTAAATTACAATTTTGAGGACCAGAGAGTAGTGACAAACACCTGAAGGGCTGTGCTGCCCCACGCCACAGTGGGCAGTGCCACTACCTGCTTTCATAGCATGTCACGAGCAGACAAAGCTCAGAAACGTAACTGCACAAATTCATCTGGAGAACATTCTCCCTCATGTGAATGAGCAACGATAGCTCAGAAAAAGAACACCAAATGGAATTCCAAGCTCAACTGCTGATGAGTAACCATGCTGGTTTCTACCAGAGCTGTACACTGTCATACTAACTTCCTTTGAATAATTCCACAAAGTAGCATTTGTTTCCATTTTTGATGTTGGCACTTAACACGCTCTTGTGTTAATACATCCACAGGAAACTGTGGATGCTAGAAATTTGTATGGATTCAACGCAAAACAGTGGGAGTTCCTGGAACTGAGGAATAAGAAATGCAGAGAAAAAACCTTTTGCCCAGGAAATCTCAGAGTCACCAACAGCGGCCATCTGATGCTACCAAGTGCAAACCCCATGCCAGCCCATTCCTTTTATTTTTCTGCAGGCATCTGCGTTTGACCACGGTTAAGGACAAGATACTGAGGTGGATGAATCTGTGATCTCACCTATTACAGCTACTCTTAAATTCTTTTGTCCATAGCAAAGCTCAGCTACAGATCAAATAGAACACCTTTCCTCTTAAAACAGAGAGCAAATCTTCCCCTACAGCAACAAAGGGAAATTGCCATGTGCTTTTAGAGATGACAGGGGAAGAAAAGTAGTGGTAAGGCAGCAGACTTAAGTAAATAAAATGTCTGAGAAACTTGTATTTTAACACCAGTCCTGGAACAATCTGGAAGGCCAAAAGTGATGCAAGTTTGTAACCAAAACCTATTTCATTTTAATTCAACACAATCCTCACTCCCAACCATCCAGAACAAACTCATATGCAAATACACCAAAAATCAAAAGGTTTTTTTCTTTAGTACTTGCAAAATAAAGAAGAAAAAAAGAAAAAAAAAAAATCAACAAACCCATACACAAAACCAATTCTATATTTACAACAAAAAGAAATTAAATTTGGGAATCATAAGCAGTTTTGTAACAAAAAACACAGTTTTGTATAGACAAGGACCTCTTCATTCATCTCTGCCCACCACTGAACTATTACTTCTGAAATTCACTTTAATCAGGCAGCCATGTGCTCAAAACTTCCCAAAATGCAATATGAACCTGTTAGAAACACAACCACTTAAACCAGAACATGGTGTGCAGAGGTAGTGAAGATGCAGTCACATCACACAATATGACCCCTGGAAAAAAAAACCAAACCAACCAAAAAACAAAAAACAACCAACCACAACCAAACCCACCACCAAAATAAACCCCACTACTTTTACATGAAATGAGTTCCAAACAACCAAGTTTCTGGAAGCACTGTATTTAAAAAGAAAAAATTGTCTACATGGAAATTACATATGCACTGAACTGTATTTGTGATCTCCAAAAAACGAGGTTTCACCTAATTACATAACAGCTATTATTAAAAAAAAAAAAAAAAGGCAAGCAAATAAACCACGCAAGTCTCTACAAGTTTCACATTGACAAGGTTATAGTGAAGCAGACGGTGACCAACCTGAGGGGGAAACCGCCACCTGCTGCACCCCATCTTCAAACTTCTGCCAGCGCAGCCCCGCGGCAGGCAGGGCGCTGCAGTACAAGCTGCCCCTGTAGTCCAGGCACCAAATGTACTTTTCTGAGACAACCAGGCTCAGGATGCCGTAACCAGGGCCAGAGTATCCCATCCAGCTCTCTGCAAACTAAAAACTGTAGAGTCAGAGCAGTGTCGGGTGTCTTCCAACTGCACGAGAAAATGGCTATATGAGCATAGCAACTCCCATATTTTCACTCCAAAAAAGCAAAACTTAAGGTTAAGTACTTTGACCAATGCATAAATTTGCCTTGTGTAAACTAAAACCAGATCGGTCAGTGTTCTCTAAGATAGTATGTACTGCAAAGTAAGACTGCTAGAACAAACGTTTCAGAAAAAAAAAAAATTACACAAAAAAAACCAACACCCCAACCACACAAAAAAAACCAAAACACAACCTCCAAACTGCTACCTCACCTCCAAAAAGCGGAAAATCTTCTCTTATTAATTAAAGAACACAAAGTAAATAGCAAATGCAAAAAGGAATACATAAAAATGTAAACTCTGTAGTCCGGGAAATTATTTTTTGACTATGAATTGATGAGCAAAGGGAACAAGAAAGGTGGAGTGCAGAGACAGCTAAACATCCACCTCCGATACTCTCTGCATGGTACAGGAGCCATCTATTGCAGAAAATTGGTTTAAGGGCTACTAACTTAAATTTTCATAGCTTGCATGAGGTGAACCCAAGCACTGCATACACGACCCATAATACAAGCAGCTGTGGAGCTTTTCTAAACATTTCAGGGTGTAAGAACATCATTACTTGAAACTAGAAGTCTTCTGCACTTTGCCCTGCAGGTGTTACTATAATAGATAGGACACCGTCAACTTTTAACTCAACCTTTATCAACAAATATTTGGTCGATCTCAATACAAGGCTGTTATCGAATTAACAAGGAACAAAACCTCCAACCTAGAAGAACTGTATTTCCTCCTCAAAGACTTCTGCTAAAACTACTTTACAATTAATTTTAGTATTTACAATTTATTTTAGTATTTCTTTCTATTGTCTATATGAGAATTACTATTTCTGGAAACATTCACTCACAGAATAACAATGAAGGAAAGAGGGATAACAGAAAAAGGAAAAATGTTAACATTTTTTATAGTACTAACTGCTATCTAGGGTACAAAGATTAATCCTTATTCTGAGTATTTACAGGTAAAATGATCCTTAACCAGGGGCCAGCCATGTGAGATCATCAGCACTAATTCCTCCTGAAGTCAGAGAAAGTTGGGAACAGCATCAAGCAGAATTTGGGCTACTGGAGACCCAAACATTTGAGCATGACTTGGGTTTATTGTTCACTCTTTAATGGATGGGTTTATGACAGCATTTTTGTTGAGCTGGGAATAATACAGCCAGTGCAGCTTCTTCACATTGTAAGCACATACCAACTGTTCTGAAGACGCATGCATCACATTTAATGAAAGTTACAATACATATTGCTCTGTGGCTTTATATTTTACTTGTTTACTTGAATCAAGTAAGAAAAAAAATGCTTTCCTAAACAAGTAAAGCATAGTAATTACATTAATGTTTCTTCTGAAATGCTGTAGCTATGTATTTTAACTAAATTGAAAACACATACCTGGTCAGATTTTAACAGCACCGTTTCATCTAGGCTTATCTTGGCCACATCCTGGGAACCAGGCCCAGCAGCAACTTCAGGCATGCTGGTCTCTGAGGACGAATACGGCAATCCATGTCCATAAATATCCTCTTCATCACTTGAGGCAGATTTCTCAATCTTACTTTCATGACGTTCTGCTACTCCTTCAGTAGTGCTAGTACTACACTTAGCTTTGATTGCACCTTCAAAATTCCATCCAGAAATAGAAGTGTCATCTGAATAAACATCATTGGAAATGTCAAAATGGAGCACAGAAGGGTCCGACAGAGCACTGTGTATTAGAAAGATCTGCTGTTGTTCTTCCCCACCAGTTTCATCACTTTCCTTTGATGCCAGGGATGTCTGAACACCAAGTGCAGTGTCACATTCTAAAAACATTTGGTCTCTAAGGTCTGACTCTTCAAAAGATTTTTCAGTATCCTGAAGCTTCATTTTATCTACATTTTCATCTATTTTACACAATGTAGGAAAATCCTGCTCCTCCTCTTGGCTTGGCTTTCCAAGACAGCATCCATTGCTGGCAGAAACCACACTACTGTTACATTCACCATCAACACTGCTGGTCAAGTCTTCTGTGAGGATTAGAGGAGAGACAGATGTCAAAGTATCTATAATAGCTGAAGTACCCATGCCACTGTCACTGTTTGGAAGTTTCTGTAAATCAGCCACATCTCCATTTTCTTCATTAATTAGTACAGTCGCAGACTCAGGAGACTGTAGGACACTGAAAGTTTCTGAACCATTATCTTCTTGCAAGACGGTGTGGGACTCCACACTGAACATGCTTTCCTGATCTGGAGACCCCGTACTCAAATGATCAATGCTGCCACTCATTAGACTGGAAGTCATGGAAAAGGAGTCTGCATTCAACGAATGGGGACTATCGCCAGAAAGCTGGCGCTCATAAATTGGTGTACCTTCCAGAGAGCTGTGGTTCTTCCTGGTCCCACTTTCTGTTCTCATAAAACAAACACATACACAAAAAGGGCAGTGGTGAGGGGAATAATATTAAATAGGATCTATTACACTTCAATGCCAAGTAAAAAAATTAAATATTTTATTACTGGAGGAAGAAGAGAGTTAAATTTAAATTTTGACATACTGACTTTTCTCAACTTCAACACTGAATGATACATACAAAGCAAATAAAGGTCTTAATATCAAAACATTTTAAGGCTGTAACACCAATATAGAAAACAATTAGAAAGCAAACACTCATGCTATTTTAACAAACTAAAAAGCACGGCTAAGAAAGACACTGTCAAATAGTTTAAAGAAGATGAATAAGGTTACACAATTCCAACACAAAACTGGAAGCAGAGTCCATTGTATGTTGCCATTAACCCACACATTAGAACCTTAAGCATGTTTACATAAAGCAAAAGTTAAAAAAAATAAAACAAACAGATATAAAAAGACTTAATCAATTGATCACTTTAAAGACAGGCTTTCATCTAACACATAAATGGCCTACTACAGCCACTCAAATATCTCAAGAGCATGGCAATATAATATAAACAGCGCATGTCAAACACGCTCTGTCTGTGAAACATCAAAAGCAACGTGTTCTAATAATGAGCAGTGGCATGGAAAGTTCTGCCAGACTTACCTTGTTTCTTCTTTTTTTTCTTTTTCACTTTAATTGGCTTTACAATGAGTTCTTGATCAAAATCTTCAGAGCTGATTGTGCTGAACCGTTGTGAAGAAAGTTGACTTTCTCTTTGAGCTTCTGAAAGGTGGTCTGCACATATCATAAAGCTAGAGCCACTGTCCACAGAATTTACTGAACTGCTCCTGCTTCTTGATTCACTTACTACAGAGCAGCCCCTTCTTCTTGTTTCATTGCTCAAGTCTCCCACTCTATCAAAACTTTTCTCTGATAGCGTTGGAGTTTCCAGATTATCTTTCACTAAAGAATTAGAGTCATTTTTATCACCAATAACTGAAGGGGAAGTAACCAATTTTTTATCTGTTTCCACTGAAGGGCTAGATGATACAGATGCAACTACTGATAATGGGGTCAGCAATTTGGGACTTGTATCTGTTAAAGGATTCGGCAATTTTGAATTCACATCTGAACCTGACCAAAAGAAAAATAAAAGTATAAATACTAGTGTGTCAAGTGAGCAGGAGCGCAGTTCTTGGAGAGTACTGAAAAAAAAGAAGCTTTGTGCAATGGAAAAAATATTCTAAGTTTGCAGTATTTCAAATACATACACACACACACAATGTAAACTCTATGTAAGTAAACCTATATTAAATCATTTTAATAAAATCAGTCTCCCAAAGCCTATATCAAACTTCTATCAGCAAAATTCTGAATTTGTGGTACAGGTCTTTAGCTTGGAACACCCAACAGTATCACATACTGAAATGCCACTCTCTATCTTCAGCTTCTCCATTCAAACATTCAGTATCTTGAAAAGAATCAAGGAAAATTTACCAGATAAACCACGGTGCTAACTAGACGAAAATATACTTAAAGAAGGCTCCGTCCAAACTACACTTAGAAGTTACAATAGTAAGCACTCCCTAAAAGTTTGTGAGCAAAGAACTGCTTAAATGACTGAAGTTATGGCTAATAAGGAAGCTCTCTAGCATTCAGTGAGACTTCACAGCATATTTACTAGCATTTTGCTAATACAAGATGGAATAGTTAAAATGCGTAAGTAGTCATTCTGTGAATGTAATATGCTGGATAATGGTGTTTACAATCTTTATGATTGAGAAATCATCCAGAATCATCATTAAGGAAGTATTATTAATCCATTTTAGAGAGTTCTAGTAACATATATTCTGAGCTCAGGTGGTAAATAATAAAATAAACTCTAATTCTTTTTGGAATTTTAGTGAGTATTCTTCAGACGTTCTGCCAGTTTGCTCTTTTTCATTGCGGGGAAGGCTGAGATTTCCTCTGGAATGTGGGTGGTGACAGGTGGCGCAGAATCAACATATGCAAGTATCTCCAACCCAGACAATTAAGACTGATCAGTAAAGATATAACCATGATCAGGATCCAGATTGCTTCAGCATCACGGTTTAGAATAAGGTCCCAAATGCACAGATGCCTGGCTACGATAGTGCCATTCCACTCTCAAAAAAAAGGGAACCATAATTTATTTATTTATGCTCCCATTCTTATTGCAGCCAAAAATCTGCTCAGATGAGTAGATAAATCAGATTTTTAAATATAATCTGCAGAAACAGATAAGTAACTCTAAAAAAACATGGTAGGCTTTTGCAATGATCTGAAGGTTTTTATGTGAGGTTTTGGTTTGTTTTATAGAGGTCTTTTTTAATATTAAAAAAGATACAACAGGCACCATGTTCCATGAGGCACGTCCTAAAGTTTGCTAATCTATACAAACCTATTGATGACAGTCCTTCAGGTCTACTTGAAATTCTTATTATGTCTCTATCCCCCTTTAAGAGAAAAATCTCATTGTTGGTACAGGACACAGACACGATGTCACCATATCCTTCCAAGCCACCAATCAAAGCCTATAAAAGAGTCAACACAGAAAGAAATTATTGGCATCAGATTAACATGCTGTTTGGACAAGACAGTGCTCTTAACAAAAGTATTTACTGGAATTCAATCAACACAGGTACTTACAGAATAAAGATTTTATCTTATAAAAAAAGAAAACAGAAAAAAGAAGCAGGACAGCACTCTTTAATCATGATATAGCTCATTTTATACTAATTTTAATTCCACAGGTCTATCCATTTTCTCTGTCCAAATGGGTAGCAACCAGTTACTTAAACAATATAAAACCTGGTGGCAGACAAAAGCCACAGTACAAATTTAAAGATAGTAGCTTGTATTTGCTTTCATACGCACTTTAAAAAAAACCAAAATAGTCTACATCTCTCTGTATACCAATAAAAAAGTAATACTTGTTTTTTTTTGCAGACATCAACAGTAGCAGAAAGGAAAGAATAAATAGTTCCAGGCACATCTTATATGCCTAAACCCTATTTTTACATTAATTACTAGATTTTAGATTTATATTTGCTTTATTAATTATCAAAATCGACTATGATGCTAACACCTGGACTGAAACCTTTAAATATATTTTATTTTCATATACATGAAGCTTGTCTTTGAGTATATCATTGCAGCAACAACTTGAAGAGGGACAGAACAAAGTTGTCTTTCTTAGGTTTAAATACGGATTTAAATCATAGACATGTAACAGATAATCCAAAGAGTCTCATGGTACAGGATGAATGAAAATGAGTAAGAAACAAAACATACACCCACAAGATTTATTTACCTGGTTCACAGTGTCTAGTAAGTAGATGCTGTATTCATTCCAGGTCAGCACCCATCCTTCCTGGAAAAAGCATGATACAAGCCCAAAGTGTTTCTCCGGGGAGCTGTAACTTCCTCTGTCAGGTGGTTCCAAACGAGGATATAGTTCAAAAGTTTTTATTCCTCCAGCAAATACATCTTTCAATATGAAAGTGGCCTGAACAGTCCCGTGAACATCGGACTTCCAGAGACGAAGCCCGGGTCTTGCAGCAAATAGCGTCAGGTCACTCTGTTTACATAGGCCAGGTATAAAACATGCTCCAAATTTGCCAGTGCTGAAACGCAAACCAAGAATTTATTTAGAAGGCTACATACTCAACTTAGAAACATTTTTTAAAACTAATGGCACACATTTAGAACTGCAAGTTATCAAAAGTTTTGTTCTTTGATTAAAGTATTCAGTCAAACGTCTGAAGTACAATTTTGGTTACAGTAAGACAAGAACAGTGCTTCCAAATAGCCAGTTTTCCCTCAGCTTTAGATGTCAGGCACATTAAATGACTCCTCCTAATAAGCTTCGTAGGCTTAACAGTCTCTTTGCTCATCTCAGAAAGATCCCAACTATGCAGCCATCCTTCTCCCAGAATTAAGAAAAAACAAGCAAAACACTACAAGTGCTCAGACACTGACAACCTGTCGTTGCAAGAAGCAAGGAACTACCTGGACTGCTAAAATTTTCGTCTCTCACACATAAAAACACCCTTTGTACGTAACATGGTCCTGGGTATTCCTCTTACTATTCATATCCCTGAAACAAACACTACAAAGGTTCTTTCAAGAGTCCATTTCCTCCACTTCCAGATACAGTCAGTCATGCTGTTCTACGAGTGGGTGCCCTCCTTCATATCCAAAAGAGATTACACAATGGAAGATGCCAGGTCATACAAGAAGTTCTTAGCTTTCATGTCAGCTTTCAGTTCTTGCTATACCTTTTCCCTTTTACTTCACTTCAGCATATAAGAAAAACTGGGATGCTGACTTGCTTTTTGCATTAGATATTACATCACCCATTAGATGGGCCTGATAACAATGCTTGCTCACACCAAGTCACAGTAAACCAAGATGGACTGCTGAGGAAGTCTGCCCAGTGATTTCAGTTTAAATGAGAAAAAATCTGAACTATTTTTCCATAATAGTTCCCTGAAAATATGACTAATATATCTGCAACTATGCCCTTTCTAAGTAGGCAGAATTGTCATTTGATGTTTGAGCAAACAGCTACTGTAACTAACTTTTTGTGAGTGGACCGCTGTGGTGTATTAGTTTCACTGCTTAGATCACTCTTTCTGTAATCCACTCTGAAAAGCTAGTATTAACAGATGGGCCTGTATCAAGATTTTATGAGGGTTACTTTTTTCTGGGCTGTGTTCCAACTTGCTTGACAGATTTCTCTTCTGTGTAAAAAAGTATAGTCCGTTGTAAAGTAGAGACGAGGAGCACTTTCTGGTTGTAATCCAGCTGGACAATCGATGATGGCTCTTCCAACACAAGGCTGGAGTTGCAAATACCCTTTTAAAGATACAGGCAATTAACAAGAGTCAACCTTTCCAAAAATATAAAGTAATAACTAACATTTCAAATAAATTAATATGCCTGAAAAAACTAACAAACAAAAGCTTTTGAACTACTGCTGCACAAAGTACACTTGATGAATGTGGTGTTTCTTTATGCAGACAAGAAGGGAGTTAGATTGCTTGTACCACAGTGGCACACAATGCCATTTGATTTCTCTCAGAACATTAGCCAGCATATTTCACTCAAAGTCAACAGAAGCCCCACAACCCATTTTCTCCCTTTTTCTCTACTCCCAGGTCATATAATGCCAAGACAACTGTTGCACTCGAAGACATTAAACTTCGTTAAATCAAATGAGGGACAGTCATGGGTAAACTGGAAGGCCATTGTTTAAAGTTTTCTCCCATATATAAATTTAAGTTAACATTTATTTTGTTGACGTTCCAGCTCTGTTTTAGTTAACAAACCATCCAAAAAATTCCATTTACTGGTGACATGCTAGAGTCACCCAGTAGAGGCCAAGTGTTGTTTTCCTTCTGTACTCTATACTAAGATGCTGAACAATTCTGGGAAAAGTACTTAATCGATTTAGTGAATCAGCAATGTCGCACCATTCAAGGAGAAATTACTGGCTGAGATCTGAATGGAGACATAGACAGTTATTTCAGACAGAAACATGATAAAACAGGAAGGATCACTACTCACCTTTTTAAAAAAATAATAAGTAAAAAAAAAAAGGCAGTTGTGAAGGTTATCTAACTGTTGTCTTGCTGGGTGTATGCGCACCTGGCCCAGTGTACACATACCAACAAAACAGTCCAACCAAATACCTGATACTAAGCAATTCACTAACTGCTAAATATTTAAACACACAAGCATGCTTTCAGAAAACCGTAAATGAGAATTAAGGTTTCTGTAATAAACGCTCACCTGGTCTAGGTCTAGGGCAGAGTACACAATCTTCCCTTTGTCATCTCCAGAGAACAATTTCATCCCATTGGGACTCCAAGCTAAAGCTGTGATGCTACTTTTGTGGATACCAGCAACGTCAAATCTCCGAAGCTGTGAAACAATACCAAAGTGTTACAAGAAGGAGAAGAGAAAAATGGAGACACGAAGCCTACTCAGTGACTGACTGATAAACTGGAGATCAAGTGCAAAAGTGCAGGGCATTCTAATTTTTATTTAGCACAAGAAAAACTAAACAGTCAAAAAACCCACCACCAAATAGCCCAGCTATTTTTTAAAAAGGATGAATTTATCAAAAGCATTTTTTATTAAATATATATTTTTAAATGAAAAGCCTGATTTAAGATAATTGCTTTTATATGTTTAACATATGAAGCCTAAAACATATTCATAGATATTTCATCAAGCAAAATTCTCTGTTTTTTCACTATTATAAAGAATCATGGTAACATTCTACTAGGATTCGCCATACTAAACCTCACAGTTGTCTCGCCAAATGCAAAGATTTACCTGTTTGTTTCTTCCAGGTAATGAAGACACAAGCTGAAAAACTGCAACCCGACCTGAGGCTGTACCAACAGCAACTAGATCATCGAAACAACTCAACAGCTTTACAAAAGTAATAGATTCGCACTTCCCCTGTTGAAACAAACCGTACATAAATTTGCAAAGTTAATGAGAGACAAACGGCACCTCAATTCTGAACAACTCAACTTCATTAGAAGAGATGAGTAAAAGTTAGTATTTACCTCAAAATTGTATTTTTTCATTTGGTTTAAATGTCTGCAGTAGAGATAAAGCATTCCAATGCTGCTCCCCACAGCAATGTAGTCTCCATTGGTATCGAGTGCTGTGAGGTAAACCACAATTGAGCGAAAGCCTTTTTGGACCTTTGTAGGAATGGCATTGAGAAGATAATACAAAGGACAAAACTCCTTAAATATAACCGGTGAAGCCACAGATGCCATAGCAAGCATTGGCATCAGCAACTTTAAGGCTGAAATAAACACATCTACTTGGCCACATAAGGAAATCTGAAATACAAAAGCAAAAGACAAATCAACAAAAGCAAAAGACAAGTCATTAATTTCTTTGAAAAGAGTAAATGGTTACAAGAAAGCCATCATTTAGCAAATAAGGATGCAGAAATTCTCAGGTTTTGTTTTGTACAAAGAAAAAGCAAGTTAAACTCTTCTAGTGAATGCAAGTTATTCTTAGAAGAGCCTTTTTCTTAAGACTAAGCTTATTAGGTCCAAGCAATATCTAAGGATGTATGGTAACCACTAAATATGGTGTAACCACTTTTCCTTGCAGCTGTGAGCTCATCAAAGTTGAGTTCAAATGCAGTATTTCTCATCTAGCTAGTGAAAGAATCACAAGAGCTCAGATGCTGAACAGTCCATGCAGTATATTTCTTCATCTATCTGCAAAATCTACCTTCAGCCCTCCCAGTGCTGAGAGCACAGGATATTCACTTTGTTAGACAGGGCTTTAAGATCAAAGTGTCAAACTAGTATTTATGCTTGGCTCCTTAGTGCCCCACATCCCAAGCAAAACATGGTTGAGAAACAACTCAGTTATAACTACATCTGCTATATAATCAAATAACAACCAAAAAATGATAATACTGTGGGAAGAAAGGGGCAATACAAAGTGTAAAGAAATCCTATTTCGACACACATGGGAAAATATTCATGTAGCAACTGAATTTAGAAAGATAAGAAGCAAACAGAGAAGAGTACCATATGCCCATATTTCCCTTTGCAGTTAAGCAAATAACTTCGTGCTTTGTAAAACTGTAAATATACTTAGGGGATAATTTTGGTACTTTTCCAAGAATAATAGAAACAAACACTCTGTTTGCCTTCTTCAAGAAGACAAATCTAGTCAGAGCTCATCACAGTAAAAATGCACTGGGATCTTCAGAAAAACCTCCTATGACCATGACGTACGTAAAAATATTTTTAAAATTTAATTAAATGCAGTAATTTTTCTCACTGTGGGGTGACAGCCTTGGCAACAACATTTTTCAGCAGTAGTTATGCTCCTCATGGATGATTTCAGAACACAGAAAAGAAAAGAAACCTTCACTTCTTGAATCTTATTTTGCCATGAGCAAGTCTGATTAACAGAATAGTTTAGAATCTGCCAAAAATACCTGCAGTTTTCCAAGACACGGATTTTGGTTTCTGCAAAGAAGAAAACTTTCTATGGTTCTTTAAGCCTGTAACACTGAAGATTTTCTTAAGCACCAGCAGAGTTAGCACTTCCTCAGAGAAATAAAAAACAGAAATATGCCAATTGAAGTAAGAAACGCTTCTAAATGCTCACAATTATTCTGTAAAATATTCCTACTGCAATTTGTGTGATATGTCCTATTGTGCCTAGCTTTTATTTCTATAAGGATGGAAAATGGCATTTGTTTGGCAGCTTCACACACTGCTTAGAGTGTGTATCAACTAAATTAGAAAAAAAAAGTAACTGCTCTAGTTTAATACCTCCATTACTGTGAAAAGCTCTGATGTCTCAATTTTCTAACTATTTCAGTTATTGTGCAAGACAATTCAGCACACTGGCTTTGAGCCCTGCAACACTTGCTGTCAGCACACAATTCCACTAAATCCAATGGGATTACTTGCACGGCATTACCCATTCAAGCCCATGTTAGACAAGACCACAGGAATAAAGATTGGTTACTGGACCCATATTTTACTTGTGTTACAAAACCTGCCAGTAAATAAGCTAGCAGCAGTTATTACATGTGCTTAATTATGATAAATTTTGCTGCTTGCTAGAACTTACGATATTAATTCCACCCTCCTCCAGTGTTTACTACCTGACACCCATTCCATAAAATATCACAAGGATTAGCTGATTAATGTACCCACACTAATTTTGAATGAAGAGTTCCTTTCAGAGTTGTGTTCATGGATAACCTCAGTGCATCACCACTCTTTTACAATACTTTCACACACCAACTATTTCCTATCCTGTACTTTAGGCATCCTGCCCTTCCCCTCAGCATTTACTACTTTTTATCTACAGTCAACTAAATAAATGGAGAACCCGCTGCTAAAGTCTCTTGTTTGCTGTTCTAAACATGCTGTTTCACCAGTTGAGTGATTGTACTAGCTGCTGGTCTTTTTTTTTTTCCCCCCTTTCTTTTTTCTAATAAAATCCAGTTTCTGTCCCGAGTCTCACACGTACAAATCTTCTTCTGTCTAATCTCAACTTCTGCCACTCTCCAGCTACTGCCTCATGAATTTAACATATTTAGGTTTTTAAATCCCCTTTGTCACTCCTACAATTCACATCTGTCATCATCCCATGCTGCTCTCATAGCTGGAACCAGATCACATTCCCCAGTTGCCAAAGGACCTTGCAAGCCCTTAAATTTCATTCTCTCTCTTAGTTTCCATCACTTATCCTTCCAGATCAACTAAACTGTTAAAAATTACAAACTACGGAATTATGGAAATTTCTATTATCCAGAAAAAGACTGGCACTCTTTCCTCTACAGCCACCCTATCTGCAACCTGCTGCATGTTTTTTAAGTTTACACGTCATTTAAAAAGAGGGTAAAAAAATTTGGGAGTTTGATAGGGTTTTTTCCATCCCACAGAAAACACTGGGAGGAATGATTTCTTGTCGCATACTAAGTTAAATTTTAAAAACCCACTGTCAGGTTACAATCAAAAAAATGTATTAATAAACTATAATTTCTTGCCATCATACACAAATGACTTTCATCTTGAGTAGTCTACAGACTAACAAAACACTTGCACAGCTTGTGTGAAAACGTAACTGAAAGCTCACATCATCACTTTACTAAAAATACTGCTAATTAAGCAATTTTACCTGCATGAAACAAATATATACAAGTATACAGGACTGGAGAATTGCTATGTGGCCTGTATCCTCAAAAACTCCGCACAAACACCACAATTCTCTGCTTAATAGCCTAAAGTCTTCAACATCCCCCTAATCACAGTTGTGTATCACATGTAGTCTCTTTATTAACAGTTTTAGGATTATATGTTCTCTGTTTTTCTTACTTCATTAATGAAAGGCAAACAGTGGATATAATCTGTTTTCTCAGATTTGGGAATTGGACGCACACATTCACTGTGTCAGCCACAGTTACTCTGAAGTACATTAAAAGCTGTAGAGGGCAAATCAGCTTCTGCTAAGCAGCTGTTCCGCAGCAGAGATAAAGTAGAAAAAAATACCTTCTATTCCACATCAAAAACAACCACCAGACAAAGGAGTCCCTCCATCTCAACTCGTGAAGTTCACAACAAGCTTTTAAATATTACATTCAAGGCCATGTTTTGAAAAACAAACTTTTTTAAAATTTTCCACTGGTCTCAGAAACAGGAATAAGGCTCAACACTGCCTAACAGAGGCAACTAAAGCCAGAGTTAATCCCACAGCTAAACAGATAGGCAGCAGTTAAAGGTTCAGTGCCAGGGTATGCCACAGACGGACCGCAGGAGGCTAAAGCCATCACTGTATTTCTCTGTGCCCGTGCCCTGCCTGTAGAAGAGTAACAACAACTTTGGGGTTTCTTTTGTTTTTATTCTTCGGCATAAAAACTTAAATTTAAGCTCTTCAGAATATGGACAAACTCGTATATGTGACCACAGGTAAACACAACAGTCTCTTTTCTCAGCTAGATCCTGCCAACTAAAAAGAAAAGCGGTTTTATTTTCTAATACTTCTCACATTTCTAGCTCAAGGAGCAGGCGACCAGGCTGCAACATCTCCAGAGCTTTTCACAGGTGCCAGGCAGAGGGGAGAACACAAACTCCCACCCACCCCTGTGAGCTCTGCTTTTGTGTACCCAATCTGTGGGCACAGGACCGGCCAGCACGCAGGCTGCAGTTACCCAATTAACACGCCTTGTTGCTCCACACAGCTCTTGAGATGTTGCATTTTTGCCTCGAAAGAGTTTCTTTTGAAAGAAAACTAGAATAACAACCAACCAACCCACCCTCGGTGGCAAGGCCAGAAAGGACAGAAGGTGCACCTGGGGTCACCGCACACACAGGTGCATCCAGGGGGGCGGCAGAAACCTGCCCTTCTGATGCTCTCGGGACACCCAGTTTCTCTAGGAAACCTTCCTTAAATGTACTTCTACATCCTGGCAGATCTTTCATGCCATTCCTTCTGTTTTCCAGCACTTGAGGGGCTGCAGCTCCTGGCGGGGGAGGCAGCACACAGCCGCGGGCCACGGACGAACAGCTGCCAACGCCGCCTCGCCTGCCCGCCGGCTTTACCTCAGCTTATGCGGGATTTACTGCCCAGAGCCGGGCCGGGGCGGGAGGGGGGCGGCGAAGCCCCTCCGGTCGCTCTGCGAGCGCGGAACGGCCGCCTCGCCCCCTCCGAGGCCACAGCGCTCCCTCCCACTAAGCGAACCTCCGGGACACGGGCGGCACAGCCGGCCCGCTCCCTCCGCCGCGCCGGGCTCGCCCGCTCCGGCCGGCCGCAACAGGCGGCAGCGGCAGGCCCGGCTTGCGGCGACCAGGGAGGGGGAGCGAGAGCCGGGGCAGACCCTCAGGCGGCTCGCACCCGGCTCCGCGGAGACGCGGCTCCACTCACCTCCTCGGGAGCGCGGGGCAGCCGGAGCCGCCGGCGGGAGGTTGAGGGAGAGAGCGCCGCGTCGCTCAGGCCCCGAGGCAGCTGCGGCGGCCCCGGCTGCCTGCGCCGCTCGGCGGGGCCGGGCCTGGGCGGGGCCGGACGTGAGCGCACTTCCGCGGGGCGCCATGGCCGGTGAGCGAGCGAGGGAGGGAGCGAGCGAGCGAGCGAGGGAGGGAGCGAGCGGGGGCGGTGCGGGGTGCGCTGTTCGCTCCGCCGGTCAGGCCCTGGGGCCGGCTGCTCCCCTGGTGGGAGCGAGGCGCAGGGGGGGCTGGGCCGGGGACAGCAGCTAGAGGCCTTGGCGCCTCCTAAATAAATACAGTGCTACTGTCTGTTGTGCCCGGCCGTGCCGCCGGCGTGTTTCTCTCAGTCGTGTGCGTCGGTGGGGAAGGTGCCCCCGGGAGGAGCGAGTGACCCCGTGTCTCGCCATGCGTGTGAATAAAAAGAGCGGCTGGTGCTGTTCCATGGCCCGGAGCCGGGCAGGAGCTGTGCGGGCGCGGCCGGCGTTGCGGGCCTGGGCGGGAGCGGCCGCTCGCAGCCGCCCCGAGGAGCTGGCGTGTGAGCAGAGCCATGTGTGGTGGGTTCCCGTTACTGTGTGCTCCTCTAATGGCACATCGTGAAATTACGGTCGGTGGCAAAGCACCCGCTGCCTTGAGGAGAGGCCAGGTTCCTCGCAAATGCCTCAAGACGTCAGTTCGTGGTGTGAGCACCACACGCGTGCAGTAGCTGTGGCCGTGATTCCTTATCATCATGTGCTGCGTTAGCATTTGACTATCATACATTGGCTGAGAGAGTGCTGTAATAGATTGGCCAGTACTGGAAACAGAGTGTCCAGAAGAGGCTATGAAGTTGGTGAAGGGTTTGCAGGGGAAGCCATAATGAGGAGCAGCTAAAGTCACTTGGTTTGTTCAGCCTGGAGGAGACTGAGGTGAGACCTCATGTCGGCTACAGCTTCCTCAGAAGGGGAGGAGGAGGTGGGCAGGTGCCAAACTCTTCTCTTTAGTGACCAATGACAGAACCCAAGGGAATGGCAGGAAAATGTGCCAGGGGAGATTTAGGTTGGACATGAGGAAAAGGTTCTTCACCCAGAGGGTGCTGGAGCACCAGAACAGGCTCCCCAGGGAGGTGTCACAGCCCCAAGCCTGACAGTGTGCAAGAAGAGACTGGACAACGTCCTCAGACACATGGTGTGAACTGTGGGGTTGTCATATGCAGGGACAGGAGTTGAACTCGATGATCCTTGTGGGTCCCTTCCAACTCAGGACACTCTGTGATTCTATGAAAGCCACTGCTGTCCTGGTTACAATATCACATCTCAGAACATGCTTGCATTTTTTTTTAATAACACGATTTTCTTGTAAATTGTAACAAGGCTGATAGTCGTGAAATCCTATTCCTCATCTAAAGACAGTTATTGTAAATTCCATTTTACTTTGATCAATATTCAGCAATAAAGCAAGGTATTAATTCATGCAGACAGCTGCTGGACAGCGCACTGATTTGTTTCTGTATGCTTTAAATGGCTTGAATGTCTTTATTTTCTCATACAGCAAAAAGTCCTGCTGATGGTACTCCAAAAAGACCTGTTTTATCTGTCAGTGCAAGAAAAATTAAAGATAACGCAGCAGACTGGCATAATTTAATGATGAAATGGGAGAGACTGAATGATAATGGCTTTACTACGGCAAATAAAATAGTCAACATGAAGATCAGTGAGCAGTAAGTATGCTAATAACACATATGAGTAAAGACAGCATAAAGATTGCCTTTATTGAGAAATTAATCTGTTTTCCTCACTAGGAAGTTCTTTTTGGAGGTGAGGGAGAGAACAAGTCGGAGTGGATAAGCTAGCTCTTAGATCAAACTCAGCAGTTGTGCTTTGTGGTTGCATAAACATTTTACATTCACATAATAGATGTCTCAAAGCTTAAAATAATCTCATAAAGTAGAGATATTTGCAATAAACGGATGTCTATTATACATAGTCAAGCATAACAGATATTTAAAATTCTTCTGTAATGTAAAAAGTTAGAATCTAATCCTATAGTTCTCAGCCCATGTGACTTCACTCACTCTCTTGCATATTTACACTGAGGCCAGTATTACTAAATTTCACCCAAATCAAAAGCTCAGCAGACTTTAACAAAGAATCAGTGATGTATATAGACAAAAAAGTTAGAACAGTGATTATTTATAAAGCAAAACAAAACAAACCCCACCACACTTGGGTAGAGCTGGTATCTTCATGCTGTAAAGAAAATCCTATCATTATCAGGGTTTTGAAAAGAAACTTCTCCAGAGTCCTGACAGCTGAACAGGGTTTGTCTGACAGGGTTCTGACAGGTACAACTCAGGAATATTTTGCTCTAATAGTGTCAGATGTTGGCTTCACTTTCTGTCAGCCCCTGTCTAAGTTTACATCGTCTGTGGGAAACTCAGCAAGACAGGATAGGTGTCTGCACATTGGCTGCTCTGGATTCACAGTTAAATGTCTTAGCTTAAATTGTGCATGAAGGTGAGCTTGTGCTGAGCCACCAGATTGTCAGCTGGAGGCTGGGCACACCTTGCCATGGAATCATAGAATCATTTTGATTGGAAGAGACCCTCAAAATCATTGAGTCCAACTGTTAACATAACACTGTCACTAAACCCTGTCCCTAAGAAGCTCATCTGCCTGTCTTTTAAACACCTCCAGGGATGGTGACTCCACCACTTCCCTGGGCAGCCTGTTCCAGTGCCTGATAACCCTTTCTGTGAAAGGAAATGACCATTTTGAGAGAATAACTTATAACACAGGGGCGAGCTAAAATGGGGAGAGGTGTTATCTTAATAGCTGCAACTGTTTTTTTCAAGCACATACTCTAAGGTAGAGTAATTCTTTGTTCCTCTGAAGATTATGGTACCAGCCCCAATTGCTCACGCAACTGGCTATGTCTCTTACTGGTTTTAGGTAGGAATTCTTATGAACAGCTTGTGAGAGATTTTAAAGGATCAGACCATATGGATTTTAAACCTGCTCAGCTCAAGTAAACCTATATACAGTTGTTTATCCTGCCTTACATTTCTGTTTTAGATTTCAAGGCAATAAACTGGAGATAGCATGTGATAACAGTGCCACAGAATCTGAAAAGCCAACTCCAGAATACAATGAGCAACTGGACAATTGCTGTGCAGAGTTACTTGAGACCTTAAAGCATATGGTAATGTTAATTTTTTCAGTCTTAGTCAATATGAATCAGTTCCAAGTGTGTCCAAGTATGACATAAGGAAATGTCCTCAAGTGTTTGTTGTAAACAGAAAATTGGGATTTTTATTCGTTGTTCTTTGGCTTCCAGTGTCCACCATTAGTTTGCTTGACTAGTAAATTTGGAAGTTAGGTTTACATCTGCCTTCCTATAATTCTACTCCTGCCATTATAAAATGATCTTCTGAAAATTAAAACTAGTCATAGCAAAATGCATTCTAAAACTGCACCTGTTTTCTGTTTTCTCACCCTGAATATTTTATTTAGAAAAAAAACAAAACAAAACAAAAACAAACAAACAACCAAAAACCAAACAATAAAGCATGAAGTAGTGCTTTACCTACCATCATATCTTTGCAGTTATCTTTGATCAGACATAATGGAGTTATATTTTTAGTCTGCCTACCTGTGTTTTCTGTGTATAATGCCTTCTCTGGGAAGTGGAGTATGATAATTATCTGTAACCCACCTTTTCTTCTGGATACATTGCTAGGAATTAATGTCACCTGTCAGTCTGACAGGAAACTTTTTTTTTGCCTGATACTGCAATTTAAAATTCATATTAAAAATAAGTTTTACAGCCATCTGCCAAAGTGGAGGCCCATTAAAATGATGATAGATCTATTTTTTTATATAGACAGGGTTCCAGTCCAGTATTTAGAATAAACAGGAAAGCAGCTGGATTTTCCTCAAATGTTGTTCTGTGGGAAAAAGTAACAGTAATTTTTTTTTCCTTGAGGTAGTTTTGTATTCACACTACCAAGTGTGTTGATGGAATTTTGTTTTACTCCTGCATAACAGGAGTCCAAGCAGCCAGTGTTAGATTGGATACTAAACATAGCTTCTACAGATGTATTCTATGTTTTATTCCTTATGAGTCTGTACCACCTTACAAGTTTATAGAAATATCTGTAGTTCAGCTTCTTGAATTAAAGATACTGCCTGCAAACTCCATTGTGTTTTAAATGTTAGTCTCCATCAGTAACACACAAAGTCAGGTCAACATGAAGGAAGTGGATGGAATGACCTGTTTTTCAAAGCAAACTGCTAAATCAGCCCAGTCACAGCCTGAGCTGCTTTTATCACCTGCCGCTGATATTTTGAAATGAAATTTAAGTCACCTTGACATGGTAATGTAAGAAAGCGTGTATTTACAGGGCTTGCGCCACCTTGTTTGTAGACAGCCTGATGTTTTTCTCCACTACTAAATTGCTATAATGAAAATACAGAGAGAGGTGAAAAACTGAGAGCGCACTTTAATATGTTTCTACATGGGGGAAAGAAAAGAATCATGCAAAATCAGAGTCAGTAAGTCATATCTGCAGTGTTCAGAATTGTAGGGTATCTCATATTAAATCCGTATATAAATTCCAGCTTTAATTCCTGCCTGGAGTTAAAAAAGTGAGTAATGCTAAGCTGAAATAGTCTCGAGAAATAGTATGTTTTAAGAAAATGTTCAAGATTATAGTAGCCTGGTGTCCTGTGATGTTCGTTAACATTACATGTTTATCACTTCCAGACAAAAATACAAATGAAAATGGAAAAGCTTACTTCAACTACTAAAGGAGTCTGTGACTTGGAAGCATTCCACCGTGGAGCTGGGAACTGCACAACGCCCTTCTTTCATACATGGCCCACACCGTACTTCTGTAAGTAAAATATTGATTATCTTAGCTAATTGCGCTGTGTGGTTGATAGCATCTAATTTAGGACTGAAAAATAAACCCTTTTATCTGGATGTGTTAGAGAGGGAGAGTGTGTATCTGTCTCCTTTATGATTAACTAATCAATAAACATCTGAAAGTACCACTTGGCTTTAGGTTGCTGCTGGTGACTGCTTGTATGAATTGCCAAGCGTTGTCTGACATGCAAAAATTACAGCATAAAACTGAGCTTGTCAGCAGCTTACAGTGTCCATGCTGCAACAGCCACGGCCTTTGTAGAGACGTATTTGCAACTGATGGTGTTAAGCCATAGGCTTAACAGGCTTGCCTTGTTACTTGGGACTGAAATGAAATCCTTGAATGCAAAGAACATGGTATACCTCAGTTAGTTCTCTGACAGCAGAAGAAAAATACAATTATCTCAATGTCAGTCAAGTAAAGAAATGTTCAGTTATTGTCTACTGCGAGTATCAATCCCTTTAGCATTCACTTGATGGCAAAAGGTGCAGCCTCCCAGCTCATTGTGCCACAGTTTTGAAACTGAATTCAAGAGAAGCCTGATTGCGTGCAAATCAACTGCCGTCTTTGTGAAGCAAAAGTCATGCCATGCTGAAGCACTGCTTCTTACTTCGCTACCACAAAGTTAGGAGGAATCTTTTGTATTAGTTTCTGCAAGCTTAAAAGGGTAAGAATGATGAAGAAAACTTCTGTCAAAACACTCGTTGTGACTGAATCATTTAACGATCTCAACTCCATGAAAGACTGAATCCTCCTGAAGGTAGGGATGGGCTAGGTTAGAAACACAAGATCAGTCTCTCTTTAAAAATAATCTATGTGGCTATTTTTTTATAAAGTCAAATAAGTAAAGATTATTACATAAATGTATTTTAACCCCCCTACCAGTATTACTAACAAAACTAGTAACAATATTATGTTTTACATTATACCCTTCAGTTTTTGCCTGTTGTTTTGTTTTACTGTTATTTTTCACTGTTTCATAGATCATAGAATGTACCTACAGTGTCCTGAGTTGGAAGGGACCCACAAGGGTCATCGAGTCCAACTCCTGTCCCTGCATATGGCAACCCCACAATTCACACCATGTGTCTGAGGGCATTGACCAGTCTCTTCTTGAACACTGTCAGGCTTGAGGCTGTGACACCTCCCTGGGGAGCCTGTTCCAGTGCTCCAGCACCCTCTGGGTGAAGAACCTTTTCCTCATGTCCAGCCTAAACCTCCCCTGGCACATCTTCCTGCCATTCCCTTGAGTTCTGTCATTGGTCACTAAAGAGGAGAGTTTGGCGCCTGCCCCTCCTTCTCCACTTGTGAGGAAGCTGAAGAACATTATGAGGTCTCCTGTTAGTCTTCTCCAGGGTGTTGGTGTCACTTCCTGGAGATAATGCATTGCTAAAGTGCTTGGCAACATGTGAGAACATCCTTTAGATGAGGCAAAATCAACAGTGACTCTGAAATGTGGAACTTGTATTTCAAGATAGCATTGCCAAATTTGAAAATAAAATTTCATTTTGTTTTGAAAGAATTTCTATAATTGCTCATTTTACAGTGAGTTCTGAGAATCAATACCACTGCTTATTCTAGAATTCATGTCAAAATCGCAAGCATATAAAATATATCTAAAATCTGATGAAATTGTTTAACGTTTTATATTCTAGTGTACAAACATTAATGCTGTAAAACCCAAGATGTCTAGATATGGGTAACAGCTTATGTAAACATAGGATTTTTTTTAAATGATCAATATATTACAAGTATAATTTAACTTTTGGAGAATTGCTGAAATGTTCTGGTCAATGTGCTTGACTTTTTAATTCATTTCAGACGAGGTTTCTCTGAAGCTTTCTGAAATGTACAAGAAGGAGCTACAACTCAAGCAAACAATCGTACAACAAATAGCTCATTCTGCTGACCAGGATCTGCTGATGGTCTATTTATCATCATGGTTGTACCAGCCTTACATTGAGAACAGCAGCCAACTACTGCTTGAAGCCATGCTGCTGGAAACAGGACACAGACAGTGCTAGAATTTCAGATGTTACATGGCTGGCTTCTCGTGATGCTTACATGAAACTGAAATGGCAGATTGCAAGGCTTACCAAGTAAGTTGAATTTTTGGAAAGTTTATTAAAAATATTTGTCTCTGTTTGTATTTATTTTGTCTCAGCTGATACGCCTTTTTCTTCATGGGACTATCTGGTTTTGGTTGCTTTATTCATTTTAAGTGCAATAGAGAGGCTACAGATATGAGGCCAAGTTCCCTATAATCAGAGAGATGTAAGCATTGCTTGGTGGTCTGAGGGGATCCAATGCACATAGACACCTGCAGCAAATAATTCAACTATATTCCAAGTCCTGACATTCTAAAATACCTACATTATCCCTTTCACTGTAAAAGTTCTTCTTCATCTTTCATGGGGTTTTTTTTGTGTGACTTAACAGAGCTAGTGCTTTTGTACTTGCTTTGTCAATGGGGAAAAAGAAAGGAAAGCACAAAACAAAGCATCCCAAAGGATCCACATGGTTTGGTATGCAGTTCTGAAACGGTGTCACAGGCACTAGTGTAAATTCTGGTTTGGTTTTGGGTATAATGTGGTTAGGTACGTGACCCTTGAAGAGGGGTCCAAGCCTCAACCAGCACACTGGGCAGGTTTAGTACAACTCACCATTCCACAGGCATTACAGGAAAAGGTCTTGTCTCTTTTAATATATTGTAATATTTTTTTTTTTTAGAAAAGTTTCATGAAAGCATCTGTTGAATAAAAACAAGACCTACTTCAGTCATGGCCTTACCCCATATTGTTTGCTTGCTGTCATAGGGCTCAGCGAGTTTTTCCCTGGGTTGCTGTTTCTGAGGTGAGGTGGTTTGGGTTTAAAGGCGTGCCCCCTCTATTTTTGGTTAGCAGCTCACATGACAAGAATCTGTGGCTCAAATTCTTGGCTTTCTTGGAAAAGAGGGTATGGAGTGGGTTGAAGAGAAACAGTTCATGCAAAAGCTGAAGTGGAATTCAATATCCTTACTTGCTTTCACTCCTGAAGTCGTAATAATCGCTGTAGCATACCGTTATGTCAGACCTGGGTAGCATGGAGAAGCTGCTACACTTACCCAGCCTTTAATAATTGCTAGTTGCTATTGCAAATTAGCACTTTTCAGAAAAGTGTATTACAATGTGGAAACTACACAGCTGTGTCATCAAATTTTTAGTTAAATGCCTACACCGTAGTGAATTTAGGCCTTCTGCTTACTTCATTATGATTAATCTAAATTCCTCCCACTGACTGATTGCCCATATGACCTGCTCCTATATAAACTGTTGATTTAGATCTCCTATTTCACACAATTATGCAGTGTTTCTGAGTGCCATTGACTTATTGTGCCCTGACTGATGTTTACCCTTGATTCTCCTTGTAAAAACTATTTGAACTAAAAGACAGTAACACAAAATGCACGCTGCTATGAAATGGCTGTGGTTTGAAACTAGGAAAATCTAGTTAGAGTAGTGAGAGATTTTGGAACACATTGCTGATAGTAAAAGTGGGGTCACTTAACTAGTTCTAAGTTGAAACACCATGAGCTTGGTAAAGGAAAAACATGGGTTTCCTGCAGTAACAGAACAGGAGAATTGGAAGAGTTTTCTCAGCATGTTACTCTGTTCAACAGGTTTTTTTCTGACACCTTAATAGTGTTCTATTCTTACCCCAAATTTCTAGTGTCTGAAAGGAAAGCCTGCTGTAGCTCATGGAGAATACGATCCATTATGAGTAGCTTTGTGGAGTTTTATTATTTTCCTTTGCAAGCATTCCACCTAGTTTAACAGCCACCTTCATTTATCTGAGTAGGGCCAGACCCTTGTCACTATGGAAACACCTTCATACTTGAAAAATATTTTCCAAGGAGAAAAGGTTTGTTCACTTATAGAATTGTTCTTTTAAGATGAGAGTGGGTGTATTGTATTTCCCAGCATGTGCAAATCAATAGGGAAGGCAGAATTGAGGCATATTTTCATTGTCTGCCCAGGTGGAAACTGTGGTTTGTTCTCATTTCTTAAGAGGAAATATGCTTTTCAGGAAGGAGTCTTCATATTCACGGACCCCCTTGCTCGTTGACTGCTACCAGACACAGCAAGATCACTGCAAAATCATTGCAGAGGTGTTTTGTCATTATAGCTTTAAGTAGTTCATTGTTACTCTTGAAGCCCTCAGATGTAGTTATTAGACAGTCAGTACAAAAGAATGTAATAAAGAATTGCTCACTGCAATCATAGACTTTGAAAGGCCAGCAGAACCTTGCTTTATGTGGTAGCTTTATTTACAAGGTAGGCCTGTATCCTCTGACAGTTACCACCTCCTGAAAAATAAAAAAGGAGAAAAAAAAACCGCAAAACAATAACTATACCATAAACCCAACAACCAAACAGGAGCTCACTAACATATGACATCTTTCACATCCACACATAAATTCAGTGGTTTGGCTAAGCAAGTTAATATTCTATTTTAGGCAACCAAGAAAAAACAGCCAAACAAAAAAACCCCCAAATGACAACAAAAAACTTGCAAACCCAACCGTATTAAAGGGACATAGTAGAGTGGATTTTTTCCATTTCTAAATTGTCCTCTCTTGTTCAGATTCAGTTTTACTGTTACGTTTTTCCTCAGTAACAAGACCATGAAAAATCAACATTCAGTGCTCATACTTGTTCTCCTGCATATTACAGGGGCTTTTAGCCGATTTCTCGTTTTCTCAGTAGCCTCATGTATTTAGCAATGAGGCAACACAGACATTTAAAAGGTATGTCACCAGTTTTCAGTAATGTCTATGACATCACAAGAACAAAATAAAGGTACTTGTCATTTAAGGCTGTTTTTTTTGACCTGCTAAGCTTCTTGGAAGGACAGTGCCTTGGACAAGAAGCTGCTAGGAGGTCTCCACAAAAATATTCTCATCCAAGCAACATACTGAAAGTATGACAAAAATACAAAAAGCAGTAGATAAAGCAGATAAGTAATTTGGTAAGATTTCTATCTGCATGGGGCAACAGGGATTATAGTCAAGGATGTCTTTTTTTTATGATTAAATAGTACAGGTCATTGTGGAGTTACTAGGAAGATCAAAGCTCAGAACTGATAAAGGATGCACCATCTGAAAGAAAAAAAAGTATAATAGAAGTATAACAAAAATAGACCATCAGAGACTGAAGTAAAAAAAGGATTTGGTATCACTAAAGAAAATCAGATCACTACTTACACATCTTCCAATTTCTGTCCAAGTTAACAGCAATTTTTAGAGGTGCAGCTGAACATTAAACAAGCACGCTGAAATACATTTCCAACAGCTCAGTACAAATCAGGTCCTGTTTGAGGCTATTTTTGTCTCTAAACTCAGCGGATGCTTACTTAAGTAAGGATCAGCTAAGCTGTCACATTGGGGGTTATATTTAAAACTGCTCATTTTTCCTTGCAGATTTACACACTGAGTCTAGATGCTAATGAATATTCAATCTGGCTTTAAGAAAGTGGAAAAACAAAGTGTTTTGTTGTCTCAGTGGCACAGAAAACACACATTTTCAATATAGTCTTTATTTTACCCATATACAGCTTGCCAGTACACAGCACATCACTGCTGAACAGCAGTACAACTTACTGCATTTTTAGATGGCTAAAGAGAAAAGGAATTATGTAACAAAAGGGAATAGTGCAACAGTTTTAGGGTTGACAGATTTCCACTTTCCACCCACCCCCAACATATAAAGCAAATAGAACAATGTTAATTCTATAATTTTTGGTTGCAACGCTGCTAGATATATATAAACATAAGTTATAAAAAGTACAGGGCATAAAAACAGTTTACAAATAAGTTAAGTTTCCATTATTTCAGTATTCACATTAGAAAAATATACATTTTATAGAGTCAGTCTTTTCCAGAAGAAAGCATATACAGTTTTCTAATTTATGGCTCCAATTCACTTTGCGAGAGCAAAATATCTTCACTTTGGCCATCTGCTTCCATTGCCAATAGTGCTTCCACAGTTTCCAAAGGTATCCCCTCAGGTGTGCGAATGTGCATCGTAGTACCATTGGAATCTGTTACAATTACAATACCTTCTGCCTGAGACAAAACAGCAGTATCTGGATGAGACAGGATAAGCCCATCTGAAGTCTGAATAAAAATCTGTTCGTGTCCCTGAGACAAAAAATCATGGCTCTCATCAGTAATCTCAAAGGCTACAGTTTCATCTACAGTAACAGTATTCTCCAGCTCATGTTCACATGTCCCACATGAAAATTCAGTCATGTTTTTGAAAGAGTTTTCATGGTTCACAGGAGCAGACAGGGAGGCTTCCTGGGCAGGGCTCTGGTGCGACTCAATCTGGGCGCTGTGTGGGAAGGTTATTGGCACGACGTTTGTTGAAAAAACTTTTTCAAGTTCCTGCATCTCATCAGCCACATCAGCATTATGAGGTTGTTCAGAACGTCCTTTAATTGCAAAACTCTGGTTTTCTTCTTGCAATTTCTGATATGTTTGCTTGTGACCATCTCCTTTGCTCGTTGGTACGTTAGCGCTCAGACTGCCCATTGCCTTCTCCAACACAGAGCTGCAGAGTTCAGGAGCTGACAGCCCACTTGCTGTGTTCCCACTCACAAAGTGCGCTTGAACTAATTCAGGTGAGCTGTCCGCTTCAGCAGGCAATACAACTTCAGAATGTAGTGGAGGTGCCTCACCTGCCATATCTGGTCCTTGTATGTTCACAGGCTGGGAATACTCAATCCTCATTTTCACAGTCTGGGAGAAGGTACCTGAATTTTCAGCATTGATTCTAACTCCTGAATCGGCAAGTGAGTTATGTTCTTCCACTGTCAGCAATGTATTTCCAGTTGTGCAGCAAGTTATATGCCTATCTTCTGAAAGCAGGATTTCTCCATTTAATGGATTAAAACCTGAAAATGTGAAAGAAATATCATTTTGTTGGGCATTCTGATATTGCACATCTAAAAATTATCTTACAGCAATAATTTTAGAGGAAAAGCTAGACTGCTTCCCTGCTTGCTTTCCCCAAATTAGCAAATCTGAAGCAGCTTATAACAGTTTCACAGCACTTCCCCTGAGAAGGCCAGTATAAAAATGCTTAAGGAATTTTTGGATAGCAAAATATTGAATATTTCCATACCACAGGAGCTTACATTAGAAGCATTTTTTTGATAATCCTGAAAACAACCTGGGCTGAAAGTCAATTCCTTCCATTTGGCGTACAGCCAGTAACATTAAAAGATAAAGAATATATGAGGCACAAAGTTGTCAGCTGCTCATCCCCATTACCATTTGTAAATCAACAGAAGCATTTAAACTTGATACAATTTCTGTTGATAATCAAGTGCATCCTGGACTCAGACATGTCATCTAGTTACTACATTTCTAATTAGCTGTGCTAACAGTCCCAGGAGCACTTTCATCCTGTGAGAGAAAAAGTAAGAAACACTAGGAATGTAGTGTGCTTTACTGGTTATTTGATCTGGCCTGAGAGCCAGGTCACAAGCCCAGGAGGTAGCTGAACAATAACTACTACGCTGTAATAGCATGAGGTATCAGTTTTTATTATTGAAGATCAAAAGGAACAAGTAGGTTTTTCTTGTTGTGAAAGATACCACAAAGGCAGCCTAACCCTGCAGAAAGGACCATTTTAAAATTTTTGTACTGTAGACTAGCGAAAGCCTTACTAGCAGGTGGATGTGAAACAATATTTTAAAAACTCATAGCGCAGAAGAAAATCATAATACAACATGGATTAAGCATGGTCATGCAGAAAGCCTTTCAGAGAAAGATAAACCAACTCAGGGGGGAAAACAAAACCACCACTGTTGACACAAAGACGTGCAAAGGGCAAAAGCAAAGCGGCTTACAAGCAACACCAAAAGAGGTATTTGCAAAGCAAGAGATGGTACAGATACACACACCTTACTAGAGATGGGTAAGGGCTGGAATCTTTCACAACAGTGATCACAACACCTCTGAATTACTGCAACACTTTTGCGTAACAGACCAGTGGAGTTTAGAGATGACACGTGGGGACCCATCTCACTTTCTAATCCACTGTTCCCCTGCCAGTCTGACGGGCAGGGGGAATAAAGACAAGGGATAAAAAGAAAGGCAACCACCCAAAGGCTGTGGTGCAAAACAGTGCCTCAATTCCAATCCTTAGGTCCGGCATCTCCTCTGGGATACGGGGCAGCCTGTGCCAGCTCGTCCCCTCCCCCAGGACACACAAAGCTCTGATGATTCTGCTGTTGTGACCTGCTGGGGCAAAGAGGAAGGACACGCTGCTTCCCTTGCCTCTGCTCTCCCACAGCTGACACTAAGGTCATGCACCACCTCCGCTCTAAGGGCCAAGAAGCAGTCAGGAAGCACACAGTACAGGATAGCACTATGCTCCTAGTACTGCCGAAGTATAAATAACTGGATTATCATGCATTTAGAGTTGAGCTACTGCCATGGCTGCATCATCCATAACTTTTTTTCCCCCCCAAATGAGGTCTTTTCAATTAAACAACTGCTTTTAAAGGACCTGGGAAGCAAGTTACAAAGTGGAACCTTAAGACAAAAATCAGAGTAGCTTGAAGAACAAAGAGATTTGTTCAGCTCCTCCACAAACAGAACATGATTGGAAAAATTTGAAGAGGTTACCATCTTTTTCAAACAGTGTACATAAATTCCCACTCTTTTCTTTCACTTCATCTTGGCTGGCATAAGCATTATTCACATTCTCCATTACGTCTTCTAACTTGGTCCTTTTGGCTGATGGCAACAGTTCCTCCCCTGAGCTCTGTCGATACAAGAGATAATTAACTGGCTGCCACTGTAACAGCTGACAATACTGGAAAAGATCACAAACTAACTGTGGGCACTTCATGGCAGTGAACTGATGCTTGAAAACAGGATTTTACACTAAAGGTCTTTGTAAAAGGATTTGAACACAGACCTCACACTTTGTCGAAATGCCACTTTTGGTATTTGATTGAAACAATCTGCCCTTGCTTCAACACCAAAGCTGCTTCTTGAGCCTTTCTGAGTAGTTGTACAGCATGAAACCTACTATAAGCTCACTCTCCAACTTCAGTAAAGGGCTGTGAACAGCCTGCCCAGCATTGATTGGTCAATGAAGAAACACTGATCAGCTCTTTAAATTTAACCACAGGCAGAAAATGGAAAAGCACTAGTCTTATTTATCTACCACCAGAAACAACTCTGGATCAAATAAGATGTAGAACAGTTAAGGGGACAGAGATGTGACTTCTAAGAAGAGGAAACACCATTCCCTGCTACAGCTGTAAACAGACTAAATCGGGTCAACTGGCTTGTTAGAAAGAAATAAGTTATTTTCATGCACCTCTGCCAACCACCAGTTAGCAGAGCAACCACTTCTCCAGCATCTGAGCCTGCTCTAAGTTAATCCCATTTACTCTAACACAAGTTAGTAGAATCTGAGGATCCTTCTCACTGTGTGGCCCCCATTTACTAGGACCTCAACAAAACTCTTTCATCCTTGTATCATGAGATTACCTGTAAGCCTTTGAGATTCCATCCTGAACAGTACCAAGTGTCTTCCCAAAGTACATCTTAGCATGCTAGTTCACATGCTCTGCTATGATACCACAGTAGAGAGCACTTTTTTAAAGTATTTCCAAACACCATGATAGCCTTACTTTAATACAAGTCAGATAATACTAGTTAGGTTTTGTAAGGAATAATTAGCTGGCTTAACAAGTTTTAATTTGTCTTAGTTTGATTTTTAATTTTCACAAAGGTTTTCCATACCTCAGCTAACCGTTTTTGTCCCAGTATCTCCACAGGCACTTGCTCACTAACCACTTTAATTATACATTGTGAACAAGAGTCTACGCCTCCCGTCTTTTGTTCTCCAGTGAGTATTTCTGTAATTCCTAGTGATTCAGCAACCTTTAAAAACAGTTATAGGAAAAAAAAGTCAAAGTTAGCCTTTCCAGTCTGAATACATACATGCTGAAATACTGATTCGTTTCCTTAAAACTGAACTAGAACTACATGGGGTCTAGTCTAATAACAATCGTCATAGCTCAATAAAGTATTTAGATTCCGATGTTTTCTAGTAGCTTCCATATTAATAGAACACGACCTTCATTTGAAGGTGAATATTAACAGGCAAACTCAAAAAAATTAAGAGTACAATGGTTATATATAGAACCCACAGACAGTTACTAAGAGCAGAATTTAATAAAGAACACAGTTGAGGCTCTCCATTATTTAAAAAAAAATTTCAGTCTTCCTGTTTAAGAGCATCTCTTAGTAGTTATGGATTCCTCCTGCCCCCATTCCATTCCTGTGCTTCATCCTTATATAGGTGTGATACTATACAGCTTCTCCAGTTTGCTGATTTGGGGTTTTGGTTTGGTGGTGGTTGGTTGGGTTTTTTGGTTTTTAAGAGCACACTTTTGTATTAAGAAGGCACATTAACACTGAAGAAAACCAAGAAAGAGATCCCATTTTAGGACTGCCAGTATCAACAGCATCTCTTTACTTGCTGCACCTTCATTTCACCAAAAGGAAATGTTAATTACAAAATGTCCAGATGAGCACACTGTAATTCTAGTAAGTTTTTTAGTATGTACACTGAACATCACAATTTACTCTGAAAAATAAGTGTTAACCACTGCTAACAGCCCATACAGGACTTCATTTGTTAAACCAGGGTTATTATAAGAAGCAAAATCTGATCTCTACCATCCCTACTCTGAGTTTTGTTCCCTTCTTACAGCAGTTAAGTTCAGTGCTTGGGTACCTTCATAAGCACATTGTTTGGAAATTTAGGTGGAGGTAACGTACAGAATAGTGTTTTCTCTACTGAGAGAAGGGAAAACCACAAGTGTTAAGTACATGTACAAATGTTATACTTTTGTTCTAAGCAAGGGGAACATAAATTGATAAGGATCCATAAGGACAAACAGATCCACATTAAAAACAAACACCAACAACCAGAAAACCAAGCCTACGTTGTCTTTCTAGATGCAGCTGCATACGCAAAAAAATTGAAGAGTCACTGAAATAAGTTTGCAGTTTTTTTAATGTATTCACTGCCTTTCATGTTGGTTAGTATGACTCCATAGATGTATTCAGTTTGTCCTCATTTTGCAATGAAACCACCTATCTCTTTAAATCAAGGCCACTCATTTTAAATATAACCCACTCCATCCTAATCCAACATCAAGATGTATTTTTATTAGCAGTGAATGCTAAATACACCTTGCAGATACATGCAGCTTCATACTACCCTAAATATGCAAGACAGATACCAGTGCTGCTAGAATTTTATTTTAAATATATTTCTAGTTGTATCTACTGCCACAAACTAGAATTGTAGTTTTATTGTTGACTTTTCAGTTAGTTATTAGCCTTTTTACAATAATGTCTATTTTGCTCATCAAAAAACATTTTCTTTAAATAACGTTACCAGGATGACAAAGCTTGTCAAATAAAAATGCAAAGCATCCAAAATAAATATAACACAGAAAAAAAAAAATCACCATTCCAAATAGAGTGCTTTATTACCTTAGCATCTTTTATTTCAACAGGCTGCTGGCAACTCAGCAAATCAGAATTACTGAGGTGATCATAAGCCATTTTCTTTACCATATTATGCAAGTCTTCAAATTCCCTATACACATCTGGGAAGTAAGCTTTGGCTGGATACCCTTTTTCAACCTAGAAATAAGAGGGGAAAAAAGGGTTTGTTTCCCCCTCCCTATATTTAAAAAAAAAATGAAATTTGTCAGTTTGTTTTGTTCAACATTTTAAAACGGAAATATTGAAGTCAAAAGATATGGAATATGCAAAAATGCCACTGACCCAGGCAGCAAAAGGCCAGGCTTTCAATCAAGAGACCTACCAGAGTTTTGCCTGTGTTAAGATTGGAGTGATGCATAGAACACGTACATTTTGCACAACTCTAACTTAGGAAATTCACATACATCTCTAAAGGAATCTTTTTATGTACGCTAGTGGAAGTCTCCCTAAAATAATTTAACTTTTTTACATAAAAACTTACCTTCATCAACAGGAATTCATATACTGTAACAAGCTTTGCGAGACGTGGGAGAGCCAGCTCCATTAAGTCTTCATTATCACATTGTTGTATCAGCTGTCGAAAGCCAGAAAGAGTTTATTAGAGCAAAGTGGTCTACAGAGGTTATGCATCCCATATTCAGACCATAAAATATCACTATGTTTTTTGAAAAATGCACTGTATGTTGAAGTAGCTTTGAGAATAGATGCAAATTAACCCCAAATGAGGAGATAAATTAGAAAACCTCAGAACAGTTACTGCCCTTACACAGAAAAAACTCAGTCCCACAAATGTTGCCAATTCATACAAAGAGCAGCAACATCAGCAGCCATAAAGGATCTTCCACAACACATAGGAAACAAACAGAATATTGTGTTAGTTGCATGGATTTTTATCCCAATTCTATCCTCCTCCAAGAGCTTGCAGGTTTGTTTTTTTTGTTTTGGTTGTGTTGGGGTTTTTTTTTTCCTTTTTGATGTCGCCCAGCCTCAGTTAGGTTTATTTCTTATTACAGTGTTGGAGGAGATACACAACAGCAGTTGGTAACTTCACTTCACCAGAGGGACAGCAAGAGGATATCTACATGTCAAAAGACCCTTTCCAGACTGAGTTCCCACATTCTCTTTGGCCAGTGTTCTGCTAGAAGTATTTTTTCCTTAAAAGACAACTTAAAAGCTTTCTTCTTAGATGTCTTAGGCTTTCATCTTGTCAGTACACAAGGATGTAATTAAAAAAAAAATCATTAAAAAATAATAATAAAAAAAAAATCAATCTTTCTGAAAATGATTCCTTGAAAATAAATGATTAAAAAAAAAGGCAGAGGGAAGATACTTGTGAAGTAATTGCAGAAGAGAACCATACCTCTTTTAACCTAGCTTTTCTTCTGAATACATTGTGCTCTGCTGACACACTACTAAGTGACTTTGAAGGGGACTGACCAGGTCTGCTAAGCCTTCCAGAACACTTGGATCTTCCACCCATCCTTGGTCGACCACGTCTCTTTGGTCGTCTGGGTCTTCCAGGTCCTTTTGGTGTTTTGGGTCCCCGGTGTCCTGAACTGGTCTCATTTTGTTGTTCTGCCAACATATGTCTGCTTTCTGCAGACTTACAAATCTTAATTAAAAGAAAAAGTATTTATTCACCATTTTAAACAGTGTTTTGAAGAAGACAATTTTATGATTAAGTTCTTCATCTATGTAAACAATAAATAGCATATTAAACAAATACAAAGCCTGATACAAGCATAGCTGAGAAGAAAATTCTGGAATAAATCCACCACATTAGTAAGATCTCTACTTCTGCAACACATATATGCCATGATTTGCAAAGTCAGAATTTTTGATCCACAAAATGTCATACAAAATAAAAAGCTTTATGTCAGTTAAATATATGTAATATTTTTGAAATAAAATATGTCCTCTTCAAATAAAGAAGTTGTAGAAATAATGACCCGTAAAACACACCCAAAGAAAAAACTGGGTTTCATTGTAACTGTCAAAGCACAGAGACTTTATATGGAAGAGAAAAATTCTGAACAGCCATGAACACTGACAAGCCTGGTAACTAAAAATGAAAATATAATATACTGCCCAGTTTCCACATTTCAAACTCCTTAGTCTTCCCTAAGAACACAGCTGAGAAGTACAATTTCTATTGTTACCACTGTGATTTCAGTGCAATTTTTTTTTACTGATCAAAGCAGTGATTTCTTACTGAACACGTCTTCCCTTCCAAGATAGAATTTCTAATAATGTCCCAGTATTTTGTAAGAGAGGCATTTACAATAGTCCTGAGCTATATAAGGCTTTTTTTCATAACCAGTACATTTCCACCCCAATCTAAATATTCAGTAGTTCCCCACTATTCTAATGGTTAGGAGAGCTCTAAAAAGGGCAAATTTATGTCAGTTCTATCCGGAGATTAAATTACTAAATTAGTTCCAAATACGACAACAGACTACGTTGAGCATGGGGATCTTGACTGCCCTCCTGTCTGTATCAATGTACCAGTTTTAATAATCCTGATATTCTTCCTAGAAAGTATTCACCTGGCCAAAACCAGGAACAAATCAATGACTTAAAGTGCAAATTTGTAGAATTCTTATTTGCTAGTTAAAAGTAGCAGGTGCAATAGCAATCTAGCAGTCAGTAGTGGTATTACATGAGACTGACTGGAATTTTTCTAAATTCCCATCATCCTGAGTAAAATAAGTGCTGCACAGGGAAGTAACACTACACAATAATAAAGAGAGCAGACTTCAGCATTCTGCAATTCTGTTTCCATAGGTGACAGAAGAGTGTAGAAATGGGGGAGGTTTGTTTGCTGCATTGGCATCGTAAGCCGTAAATTTTCAAATTTCTGAGAACAACTTCACATTTATAAATAACACTAATAAATGTGACATTGCTGCATCTAAACGAGTATTTTTTTCCTAGACAGCAGTTTTATCAGCTCTTGATGCAAGATGTTAGAGCCATTTCAACATTAAAAGAGGAACTTTACTTTGAAGTGAAGAGCTAAAAACATAACAGAAAAAAAAGTACAGCTACAGTAGCTTCCAACCCAGAGACTCAAGTTTCACCAACGTGTTTGGTTTGCAGGCGTAGCTAAGCCACACTTTCAAAAACCTGCTCTAGGAAAAGCTCTGTTGGATTCCAAACAAGCATCATCACAGAAAAATCTCTATTTCCGTAACAGAAATTGACAGAGCAGATGATGTCTTGCTGTCTAACATGCTAAAGGCTGGAACTGAACCACACAGTAGTCTTATCCAAATGCAGAGAAGAAAGCCATTTACACAGACAAGGGGTTTTCAAGCCAAAAACTGTATGTCAGAAAACAAGTAGGAAATGAACACTCAGCAAACTTTTTGTTTTATGTGCCCGTGCAAGAACACTATTCCTGCAACGCCTCAAGAGACAATAACGTGATTTTTAAAGCACTTAAATGGGAAATTTGTTTAATTTAGTATACTGGTGGATGTATCTGAGCAGTACAAAACTTCTACATTTTACTAATGACACGTTCTACTGAACTGACATGCATTTAAATCCCTACCTTTAGTCTTGTCAAAAAGACTTATTCTGTTACTCTGCTGTCAACAAGAATTCAGATGAATGAGTACAGTATATAGCTACAAAAGTGCCATTTTACTTTCTACAGAACTGGCAGCTTTTCCAAATAACACACTTTACCTGTTCTCCAGCCTTCGAATCAACAGTTTCTTCCAGATCAGTAGCTAGTGCATTTTCATTATTTAAAGTGACAGCAGTTGAATCCAAATGTGCTGGACTCATCATTCCCTCTCTTATTCCACAGGCATTGTCCACAAATATACTTCCATTAGGCTTATTTAAAGGTATTTTTTGAGGTGAAGACTCCAGCTGTCCATGGCCTGGGTTAAGTTTATAATGTCTTGCTAATCCTCCTTTTCCTATATAGGATTTTTCACAAGTCTGACATTTAAACATTTTGGGTTTAAGATTATAATTTGAAGAACTGAATAATGCATCCTTTCCCTTCACCTTTCCTTCTTCATCATCTTCTATACTCAGCTCAGAATAGTCATCAGAATCGGACTGATGACCATCAGCCAAATCCTCCATTTTAATGAATTTATAATCTTTAGCTTTGTATTTTGGGGGTCGGGAAATCCGTCCAGAACGAGTTTTCACTTTCAAGGATTTTTTTAACTTGTCATCCTTTTGGTTTTTTTCAAGGCATGGTATCAGAGTATTTGCTGAACTGGCTCCAACCATGGTGATATTTGGAGACCTCGTAGCCGATACTGTGGCACGCATAGCTTTCTGTCCATTTATCATCTTAGATGTGGGAATCTTGTTCACAGACAGTGATCCCTGAGATGGTAAAGGTCTCTGCATAAGCAACTGAACTGGAGACTCAGAACTCTGCAGGAATAGCTGCTGCTGCTCAGTTCCTGTAACAGGCTGTATCCTAATTATCTGGGGATTAATAATGCCAAGTCCTGATATGTTAGAATTTCTACCAACTGACTGACTCAGCATTATAGTTTTGGACTGGATTGGTGCCAATGAAGGCATTGGCCTTTCGGTTTCCTTCATCTGTCCTGGCTGAACTTGGACACAAATGGCTTCCAGCTGCTTTTGTGGAAGAAAAGGAAGAGTTAAGATTACACAAATACAGTATTTATAAAGACAACACTTATCAAGATCATACACACATGCCCTTAAAGCAAAGCACAGAGAAACCAATGCCCATCATTAGTTTTCCATTTTAAAGCATCAAAGCACAGATTTAACACCAAAGCACAGATTCCCTTCCTTCAAGCTCTGGGCTTTCCTGCACATCCCCTGATGTGAGTGCTGTTCAACTAAAGCATGTAAAGTTTTTTCTCGTGTCATGTCAGAGCTCTGCTTCCTGCAAGCAGAGCTGTTCTGCAATAGCAGAGTCAATGCCATCACATGGGCGCAGTCATAACCTTCAGCAACTCAAACACAGGAGAACTACAGCCTGCTAAATGATACGGGCCAAATACCAGATCCAGGACTCACCACTGTAAGTGCTCAGTTGAAAAAAACTTTGTGATCATGATTAAGGGGAGCTATGCATTACTGTTCATCTCCCTCCTCACCCAAATTTCTGCCTCAGCTTGAACTGACTACTTGATAACACCTGCACCCCAAAACGTGGGCAGAAACCCCAGGTACTGTCACCTTCTGTAAGAGGGGAACGCAGTGTCTACCTGTGCATCGCCACTTAACCACTATGAAACAGCTTTTCTAACCCGTTTTAGCTGCACGTGTAGTCGGGCCAAAATACTGACCACAGCAGCTGGTTATCTAGGCAGATTTTTCTAAACCACGTTGGAAGTTGTGTCTTCCAGCTGCGAGGCTCGAGTCTACACCCAAGGGCAGGTGTGGCCAGGAGGAAGGAGAAAAAACCTAGCGCCCCCCGAGACGCACCCTGGGCGGTGGATTTCATCACCGAGCGGGCGCCGCAGCGTCCACAGCGTCCCCCGCGCCCAGCCCCCGCCCCGGTTACCTTCTGCGGGAGGAGCCGGGCGGCCGCCAAGGACTTGCCCTGCTGCAGGGCGACCTGCTGGGCCACGCTCTGCAGCTGCTGGGCGGCGTTGTGCATGATGCTGGCCAGCGGCGGGGCGGCCCCGCAGGCCTGCGGCGGCAGCGGGCCGGCGTCCCGGGGCGGCGGGCACCCCCCGCGGCGGCAGGGCGGCGGCCCCGGGCAGGGCTCCGCCGGGGCGGCTATCGGTGGCTTCTGCTGCTCCTGGGCCTTGCTCACTTGCTCGATGACCCGCTGGAGCTCCGCGGGGGCCAGCGGCGTGGCGGCGTGCCGAGGTGGCGGGGGCGGCGGCTCCGCCGTGCCCGGCCCCAGGCTCCCGGCGGCGGCCAGCAGCTGCTCCAGCAGCCGCCGCTGCTCCTCGGCGCTCAGCCCCGCGCCCTCCACCAGGCTCCCGTCCGCCTGCAGGTAGAGGACGGTGCCGGCCGCCGCCGCGCCGCCTTCCAGGGCGGCCAAGCCCTGCGCCAACTCCTCCGTCACCGCCAGCAGCTCCGGGACCTCCGCGGGGGGCGGCGGGCACACGGGCTCTACCGCGCCCCCGCCCTCCTCCCCCGCCGGCCGGGCAGCCCTGCCCGCCGCCACACCGAGGGCAGCCCCGCAGGCGGCGGCCGCCCCCCCGGGGGGCTCGTCTTCAGCGAGAGGAGGGGTCGGCGGCGCCTCCGTGCCCCCCTCCTCAGGAGCCGCCATCTTGGCAGGCGTCAGCGGGCGGGAGCCGCATCAGCCCCCCCGGGGAGGTCTTGGAGGCGCGGGGCGAAGCGAGGGGCACCGGCGGTACGCGGGCCAATGGCGCCCCTGGGGCGGGGCCGCCCAGCACCGACGGCGGCCTGGCGGGGGCAAAAACCTTCGGAGGTGCGTGGGCGCGAGTGGGACCCACGAGGGGTATAAGCCGGCTGCAGGGAATTAACGCAGGTTCGCGTTCCCTCTCGTAAGGCGAAGCATGTACTCGTCACTCACTCTTACTTGGCGGGGTTCCACGCGCCCGTGGGCAGTAAGCCCAACAAGGAGGCGGCAAACGAGCCTGTGCCACGCGCGAAGTGAAGCCCTCACGCAAAAAAACCGCGCCTGCAGGGGTGACCCGAGGACGCCGCGGGCGGGCTGGCGTGGCAGCCGCCCTCGCAGATAGGGGAACCCGCGCCCTGCCGGAGCCGTCCCGGGCTCCACCAGCCGCGGGAGCACTGACGGTGCTCCAGCGCGCCAGGTGAGCTCCGCGCTGAGCGCCCCGCGGCCCCATCCTTGCGCTAGGTAACACTGCGTGTGCCAGCAGAAGCGGGGCGGTGGGAAGGGGGCCGCTGGAACGAAGAGGAGAGAGGAAAAAGTAGTAGTTCTGGCCCGTACGGGGATCGAACCCGCGACCTTGGCGTTATTAGCACCACGCTCTAACCAACTGAGCTAACCGGCCAGCCGATGGTACGGTCTCCCTCCGTAGGGTAATAACGTCACTAAGTAAAACTGTCGCTATTCTACCAGAGGCGAAGGGACAAAAAAAGCGACAGCCAGAGCAAGTGACCTCCTCAGCTCCCGGGAGCGCCGGAGCCGGACCCACACAGGGGGAAACACACGCTTAACTGATCAGCTCAACCAGAAAGCACTCAGCCTCGCATACAGAGATGCAGCGCCCGGGAGGCAGCAACAACCACAGGCCATGTTCACGGGGCGACTTAATTTCACCTCTTAATAGGCTATTACTTCCCCAGGCTTTCTAGGATATCATTCTAGTTTCATTTAAGCAAACAAAATAGTTTATTTTGGGCATTTATGTTAATGCATTTACTCATCTGGCTGTTTAATGCACCATGAGGATCTCAGTTCTCGTGAACAAATTATTCTCCTTCTCCTAACATTTTGCTTTTTACGAGTTATGTAGTATTTAAAAGAGAAGTTTTCTTCACAGCTTTGAACCCTACATTAAAATACATTAAGTCCGCTTATCAAGAGGCAAACACCATGAAGAGGGTGGGTGGGGACATCTCTCCAAAATGCCGGGCTCGGTGCGGTGAGAAGCCGAATAGAGAGCGGGGCCGCCGCCGAGACCGCCGGTTCTCCCTTTACTCCTCGTGCAAACTGGGAACTGGGCGAGTGCAGCGCACACCCTCGCCCGCCAGAAATAAAGCCCGCCTGCTATCTGCAGTGGCACACGGGAGCCACTGGGGATCAGGCGATCACCGCAGATAAACCTCAGCTTTCTCGGGCGCCGCGACACCATCCAGGCCACCGATCGCGCTGGTGGTTTTATGGAGCACTCGTCGGCTCAGACCGAGGCCCGCACACCTTAACCCCTCACCGAGGCGGGGCCCAACGCCACCGCCTCGGGAAAGACAGGCCCGTGGAGGGCGCGGGCAAGAACCACTCTACAAAAACCAACACACGCACGGAGGTACAAACGCACCAGGCCGCCACGCGCTCCATGACCTAAAGGGAAAGCCGCGCGGTCCTCAACCTTGCCGGCTGCCGGACGCGCCCCTACCCGCCACCCCCGGCCCCACCGCAGCGCCACTTCCACCCCGGAGCATACGAACTGTTCCCACCACACCACCCCAGCCCTCTCCCAATTGCGCAAACTCAGTGAGGAGAGGCGGGGCAAGTAAAGCAGCTTCCCCGGCGTGGTGCCCACTGCGCATGCGTCAACTCACTCCCCGCCGGCCGGGCGGCCGCATTACGTCTGCGTGTTCCGCGTGCCGTGGGAGGGGCCGCGCCGCCGTGGGGGCGGGGCCGGAGCCGGAGCCTGCGCGGTTGCCAGGGTGATGGGAACACAACATGGCGGCCTGAGGGCCGGGCCGGGAGCCGCTTGGCGGTCGGGAGAGAAACCCAGCCGCTCTCTCGCTCACCCCGAGACCTGAAGGCGAGCGCAGGATGAACAGTAAGAGGGAACGGGGGAGAGTGGTGGGCCCTGCTTGGTGTGCAGGCCGCGGGCAGAGGGCCTTTCTTCAGACGCCTGTGAGGGGGCCGGCGGTCACCGGCGGCCCTGGCTGGAGGGGAGCGGGGTCCTGGGCCGGGAGCACCTGAGCTGAGGTGACTGTAGGTGCTTTTGTGGTCCCTGTAAACTGCTGTCACTGCTGCCAGCTCCTAGATGTGCCTGCCGAGCTCGCCCATGGCAGCGCTGGTCTCTACATGCCGGGCAGTTCTCCAGGGGGTGCTCAGAAATCCTCCTCCCAGTCCTGTGAAGCAGTAGCCTGGCTGTCCTCTGATCTCTCTGAAGGATTTCTCAGAAATTGCCAAGCTTCCTCATTCTTTATTCTGCAAACCTTTCCTTCCATCACTTAGCATCCTTCTTCAAATCATCCCATGTCACATCCAACAGGTTTGGCATGCTTCTGAATGCAATAATTATCTGTCATGGCCTTGTGACTGTGGCTGAAGCTGAACTTCTTGCTTTCTTCATTTTATTTTGGTTCTCCCCACATACATAAATATCATATTTAAATGTCATGGCTTTTTCATCCTCATCTTCTTGGCAACTTTGCAACAAAATATCTGCTTTAGGTATTTATAGTATCCTGGTTTGACTACGGTAGTGGTATATTGTCTGTTGTTTTGCATTTGATTCTTTAATTCGAAATGATGATTGATTTTCTGTGCTCTCCAGTTACAGTAATACGGGTGTAGTCTTTGAATTCCATCACTTGCTCGTTATTTAGTTGACATTGTTCTTAATTTCCTGTGTCCTGTAGTCTCTTGCACATTAGACTGTTCTTCTATTGAATGATTACCCCTCTGCCATTTCAATGACCACTTTTTGGTGTTAGACTAGTTCAGATTGCTGCAACTTATTCTTACAAATAACTTCTGCCATATCTTTTGTACTTATTTTGTTGATTTGTATGGAATTTCATTCAGTTTTCCTAAACTTTATCTACCTTTCTGCTGGCCACTCTAAGCCTGAGTATCTGTGAGTGCTGAAACCGAGAGGAGGGAAGAGGTTGGGTAATATCGAGCTTGTTATAGATGCCATGAAAGCATTGCTAACTCATTATTAGGTCTTCTTTATTCTTTCATGTTATATGCAAGTGTAATTAAAACACTGTTTATTTAATTTCATCCTGAAAGCTTTCAGTCTTAAAATCCTGATTAAAAAAATTAAGATTTCTGTCATTTTTCACCTTTCATTACCAGAAATCCAGGCAAACCAACTGGTAGCTAGTTTTGTTTTGTAGCTGTAGTAAGCTTCATAGTTTAAAATTGACACCCTTAGACCTGACTGTTTTCTTTCAGAGTGTGTTTCAAGTCCCTTGTTTTGGTGGGGGTTTTGCCACTTTTGAAAGATCAGTTATATGGTGCTGAAGTGGATTTTTAAGAATCTCCAGACATCTTGGCTTGTGGATGCAAATTTTATTCCTTCTTATTCTATATAAGCTTTTATGCTATTATTCTTACAATGTCTGAGTTCCCTTCAGCTTCTCATTAAATGATAACTAACTCATCACACGATCATTCTCATTTTCTCCCTAGGACAAAAGGTCTCTCATCTTCAGCGATCTGTTCTGTTGAGAGTTTACACCTTTATTTCATGCATCAGAGACATTTCAAATAATGCAATTTTCCTTCCTAATTCTACATTTTATTCGATCCATTGAAATTATTCAGGTCTTTGCTGTCATTCTTTTCACTGGATGGCTCGCTCTCAAATGCCAGGTTAAAGCCTCAGTTGTTTGTTATGTGTGAGTTTTTAATTTTGTATGTGTAGCATTCTATTGTAAAAACTTACAAGAACAAACCTAATATGCTTACATAAAAAAAAAAAAAAAAAAACAAACGACTTTAGTGCTGTAATTATGTTTTAAAGTGTGTAAAGATTTAACTCATCTTACACTATTAGAACTCTTCAGTTTAAAATAAAAAAAAAATCAAATTATTTTGAGCCCTCCACTGTCATCTGGACTTATCTTGTAGGAGAAAAAATATATATCTAATAAAACATAAACAAACCCACATTATATGAGTATATACTATATTGTCTTTATATATCTAAAAATATTTTCAATAAATATGTACAGTAACGTTTTCCCTGTGTTTCTCTGCGTAAGTGCTTTGGTTGATTAACACCTCTTATTTTCAGATCATATGATTTGATTTTTTTTTTTAACACTAGAGAATCAATTACTTGCATGTAAGAAAAGAAAAAATATGGGATTGTCATTTATCCAAATCAAAGAGCAGGTCAATGAATAACTATTTTTGTGTGTGTCTGCCTTGGATATTTTTTGCCATAGGGTCTGGCTCTGACTTTATATGCACATATAACATAGCCAGTGTGTATCTGACTGATTAAAGAATATCAGTTGCTACCAAAAAAATCTCTTGTCACTTTTTCTTTGGAATTCTGTTAGAATGGGATTTAAGTATTCTGAATTTACAATCTCCATGTTACATTTAGCTAGAAAATTGAAATTTAAGGTGGGGGTGGAGAGCAGTGTGTGAAGTGTGATTTTTGCTGATAAAACACATTGCTCAGTCATGTTGCTTAGTGGGTGCCAAAGGCAAGGGATAACTTTGCTTAAAGCACTGGTTGAGCAGTTACCAAATAACAGCCACATGAATTGAGCAATCTTATGGTCTATTCCATATTTTGGAGTCTCTGTTAGGGATTGCCCACTTTACCCATAATGACTTTCAAATTCTTTTTCTACTTATAAAATAGTACTATTTGTAAACTGTCTGTACAGAATGCATTAGACAGTGTCATTGATTTTAAGTTACTCTGCTTTTTCCTATTTTCAAATTTAGATGGCCCAATTATTTTATGATTCAGCATGATGGATAATGATCAGAAAATCTAAACAGCAGGTGATAAAAATGAGAACAACAACTGACAATTCTCAGAGCATTGCCACTGCTATATTGGAGAAAGAGGGATTTGCAAGGGGAAGGTTTCTACTGATTAAGATATAAGCATTTGGATCACAAGGAAAGGAGTAGTTTTTTAAATAGGAGTAAGTGTGAAAGTTGAGGAGGAGAAAGGAGGTGAAGACAACACAAATTGATTGCTAGTTGGAAGACAACGTTAAAATGTTGTTGCCTAAGTAACTTTTCACTCTGCAAAATTTCTTGGCAGGCTTTCCCCACTCTGGGGCTGTATTTATACTTGTAAATTAAACATATCTGGGAATCTTCTTGGACACAAAGAGCGACTGGCATGAAATGGCCCATGTCTATGCAAGTAAATTCTCTTATCTTCCAAAACAAGGCAGCAGGACACAAACTGCTTGAGGAATGACCTTAGAAGGAGCCATCGCACCAGGCTGGGAAGGTGCCTGGGAGAACTGTGGTTGTCACACACCAAATCCAGGCCAGGGACTATTGTCACAGTAACTAATACAGACTTCACTGAATTTACTGCTATCGACAGAGCTTAAGGCTCCTGCAGTTATTCTGACTCCCATAAGGGGCTGAATATGATAAAAGGGTTTTCCTGCTTTGCCTCTCTCAAAATGTCTGGCTTCAGATCTTCCTTAAATAATAAGACTACATGAAAAGCAACAGCAGCATAAAGCTAACCAGAACTGGCCTTTGCTCAGATGAAATTACTGCAATAATTACCAAGGGTGGAATCTGTAGGTGCTAAAAATAAAGGGAAACAGGAGGACAAAGTGGGTGAAGGGAACCAGGGAATGGGATTGGTAATGAACGGTTAATCGCAAAGCTGAAGGAGAGTAAAGGATGAAAGAAATGTCAGTTTTGAAGGATAAGACTCAGAAATTAACAGAAATAAAGCTTGCTTCATAACTCTTGTGTTATCCGCTTCATCTCTTAAAATTCTGCAGAATTGACTAGAATTGACTGATTATCACATCCTTTTGTTTGGTGCACTTCATTATTAAAACAAGGCATTACTTTTGGCCTAGTGCAAAACTTACATCTGAACTTAAAATCAGCAACTGTTTTGCTTAAAAAATCCCCAAAATATTTAAAAAATAAAATAAAAAATCACCACCAAAACTACCAAAACCCCAATGTTGGAACAATGACAAGAAACACTTGCTTTTCAAGGTAATTTTATGTGTTCAGTACAAGGGATTTTTTTGGTGAAAGGAGCAAAGACCAAGTTCAGGTCTGAGTCGCTAATGTGCTGCAGCAGAACAAAGGCATGAAGTGCAGAGGCACCATGCAAGGAGGTGGTAGTTTGTCTAAGACTGAGTTACTGTATTTTACTTTCAGGAATATAGATTTATGTATTATAGGCAGCAAAACTTCATTTCCTATTATTCATTATATTTTCTCTCAAATAAACTTATGTGTTAACAAAAAAACTCCTTTTAAATGCAATTTGTCCTCTAGAATTTAACAAATCAAGTATGGATTAATATGCAGTCTTCATAACCATTTTTATTGTAAACATACTGAAACAGTATATTTTTGTTTTTAGACTACAAACCAGTGGGTAAGATAGGAGAGGGAACATTTTCTGATGTTCTGAAGATACTGAGTCTTAGGGATGGAAAGTACTATGCATGTAAACACATGAAGCAACATTTTGAAAGGTATGCATAACTGATCATAGAAAATCTTGTTCAAATTAGGTGGGGAAATGTGAGATTAAGACGCGGTGAAGTTTTTTGAATACACATGTATTAAAAAGGTTTGCATGTAGCACAGAAATGAAACTCTGCTGCTGATTATGAAGGGCCTTCCCGCTTGGCATTGGAGTTATTGCCTTGCATACTCTAATTACTGTACTAAATGCTGCCTGACCACTGGGTCGAGGGTGAAATGAGAAGAACGAGGACTAAAGAGCTGATTTCTGCTTTTCCAAATGCATTGAATATACTTGTGCTGTTTTTCTTTTTGCTGTAAATAATAACAGGATGAGGAAAAGTGTCAGTACACCCCCTGGACAATGTTTTCTTTAGTCTTACTTAAAATACTGTCTTAATACAAGTTAAAAACACTGCATTTATCCTTAGCCCACGTATCGCATTGGTTCTACTTCATGTTTGCATTTATATGTAATTACATCCATCATCAAGATGCTGTTTGGTCACAAAACAGGTGCTTTTTATCAGTTATGAAAATAGAGGAGATGGCTGTGTGGAAGTAGACGTAGACTTGACATTGTCCTCCAAATATATAAGTGCCAAACAACGCTTTTTGGGTCACTGACTTTATATTCTCAGTCAAATATATTAATTTCCTAGTGAAATCACTGAGAGTGCCACATTTGTTCATACGAAGTAAAATGGGACATTTTGCTCTTACATAAGATTTCACAATGTAACTCAGCTTCAAAGGCTGTAAGTTAAAAAAAAGAGAACTCAGATACTTTCAAGTAAGGTTGCTTCTGATTCTCTGTTGTGTTGCTAGAGAGCTGTTGGTCCATTACCCACAACTGACCAAACTGTCCAATTTATGATCAAAAAAGTATTTAAACTAACAGCTTAACTATATAAAGAGCAGATAGTATAAAATTCAGTGGCAGGACATAACAAGCAGACTCCTTTTGTCATGTAGCATGTTTAAAACATCTTTTTTAGGCCTTTAACCTTTTGATAAATTGACTGACAAATTCTTTTGATGAAATTAACTCTTTTAGCAACAGATAACAGTGTTTTAAACAGAACCTGACCATACAAGGTATTTCTCCTAGTTTCAAATAGGAAAATATTCTTTTGATGTGTAGCTTTAGGTCTGACTGTGAAATGGCATCTGAGTCCTGTTCTGATCCATTAAATAGTGTGCAAAGCTCTTTGTTTCCTGGTTCTTCCCCAGTCTCTGTAGCATATGGTTTTGTTCGTTATTAAAGTCTAGGAAGCCAACGTAATAATTGAACAATAATTGAATACTGTCTGTTTTTCATGTAAGAGGTTACCATCAAAACTTAATTTTAAATGTTAAATTTGGCAAGGCTAGATTGTCCCTTTCATCATGCTAAGCAGGAGCTGGAATGTGTGCCGTGCAGAATAAACCATGTCATACATACTATTGCCGAGCACAGAATCCCTTCCAGATAGCTCCTTGGCGTGGTAACTGATGTCTGGAGCACAACGAATAACTACTTATCTTGTTTGGGTAAATCCAGCTACTCCAGACTGCAAGAAGGAATAAAGCCATTCTGCTGATTACTGGTTTGCACTGTAAAGAACCAAAGCAGTTGAACAATTTATCAGGTCCTGCATTTGAAAATTCAATTACAGACTAAAGTGGAGTACAGTCTGACAATCTCATGGCAGGGAAGAAAGATAATTATAATCCAGTCCTTGATTGCAAGTCGGTGATTCTCTTTTCTTTTTAATTCAACTTTAGTTTGGAACAAGTTAATAATCTGAGAGAAATACAAGCACTAAGGAGGCTGAGTCCACATCCTAATATCCTTACATTACATGAAGTTGTTTTGTAAGTATGGTGCATTCATTTCTTTTTTCCTTATTCCTTTATTGGCACAATACCCAGTAACTTTTCAGACTAGAGGCAACTTGTAGGCACTTAACCAGCTTTTTATTCCATCAGAAAGAAAAAAAACCCCAAGTTTGTCATATTCTAAAGTCTTCTTGCCTTTTTTGTTAAGAAAATGTGATGAAGCTCACACTTTCTGTGGCTCTTTTGCAGCAGACCAAAAATATTTAAACATCAGTATTAAAATTACAGACTTCAAACTACAAACTTCGTATTGTGCTATGTCATAGTTGCTGGTGATTTCAACCTGTGACCCATATCCAGTCAGTGCTTTAACTGTGCAACGTCATGCCTGCAGGAGACAGGATTTTGGTTGGGCACACACAGAGCTTATCTGCTGGAATAGGCTCTGGTACTTCAAGGATCTTGCTTTGACTTGTCAGTTTGAACTAGGGATCTGAGCAAACTATATGGCAATACCATTTTGTCAGAAACTTTACAGACACCCCTTTGCAAATAATAGAAGTTTAGATCTCTGAATAAGGGAGAAGCTGAGCTACAAATTTGGAAAGAGATAAGTCAGTGATGAAGTTGGGTTCTTTAGCCTCGTTAGACACATAAGTGTCTTCTGGGGACATGTTCTGTCTCATAAAGAGATCAGGTTTTGTGATGGCATTTACTCCATTAGTGAGCGTGACACTGTGAGTGTTTAGTTGCATAGTGAGCCTATCCCTATGCAACAGCAGACATATACTTCATTATTCGAATATTTGGCACAAAACTTGTTGACTGTTCTAAAATATTTTTTCTTGCTTTTCAGGCTCTTATTCCTCTGCTCAAGGCTCTGGTACTATATTGTTATTGACAGGCCCATTTTCTACAAATAGACAGAAAGCCCATAATCGTGGCAGCAGCTTGGCTTCCTGGAATTCTCAGCTTCAGCTGCCGTTGTTAACGAAGTGTCATCCAGATGGCCAGGCAGCTCATGAGCTCTGTCAGTCTGTCTGCAAACCCAGCTGCAGATTGTACCCTCAACCTTTTGCTGTCTGGGTTAATGGAACATTGCAGAGGGGATGTACTTTAATGCAATTACCTTGTAAGAAAAAACTGAAGACCCAAAGACATCTGCCTCTGCAGGGCAGTGAAATGGAAAATAAAGTGTCAGATGTATTGTCATAGCATGATGATACTTAAAGCTGCTGTTGTCAGCAAAACACGAATTCCAGGCAGATACTCATTTCCATGCAATAGTGCACTGCTGGTGACCCAACTAGAAAGTCTTTTCATTTATGGAGTAATAGCTTTCCTATCTCTTATTGTGAGACTGTGTCAGTTAATTTACTGGAAATTTCTTGATACCGAACAGTATCATATACCCAGAAAACATGCATTCAAGTAACTTCATGGAGTACATCAGTTAACTTCTGCAGTAAACTAAAACTATGATATATGAGACCCTGAGTTGAACAACTTCTGTGAGAAAGTATCAATTAAAAATGAAAATGTCCAATTTAATACTGGATAAACTAAGTCCTTTTTTCTATGTTGTATACAAACAAACATGTAAATGTTATTTCTAGCTTAAAGTCTCCCTGTTTGTTTCTTCAGTGATAAAAAAGCTGGCTCCCTTTCACTCATATGTGAACTTCTGGACATGAATATTTATCAGCTGATAAAAGGTATGTAGAATATGGTTAAGAAACGCTCCTTGTGTAGATCACAAAGTGGAATTAGTTATTTGTCACGTGTTTGTTCGCTGTTATGTATTTCAAAGTTCATAGGGAAATTCTGTGCTGTACTGCTTTACTCTTGTTTTTCTCCCCAGTGCAATAAACCCACGTGTTTGAGGTGTGGACGCACACAGAAGGTTTCTAATGAGTCAGGTCAATGGCCATTTATTGCTGCAGTCAAACTTTACATGGAAACAGCCAAACAACCTTGACTGCAAAATGCAAAAAATTACATTATGTAACAAAAAATAGAAATTAAATAGGCTTGTTATGTCACAACTGTATGATATAACAAGAAAATTATTTCCATTTGTTTCAAAAACTACTGAATCAATCAATAATGATTTTCAAGTTTTATATCTAGTAAAAATGCCCTTTACCGAGTTCTCTCCACAAAGCTTAAGGAAGAGTTCCTACAAAACGCTTATAACAAAAGCTGATTTAAAACCAGGGTTATATAGACACCAAAGGAGTTTGATATAGTAAATGAAGGGGCACTGACTTACAATTCAATATCAAAAGAGGATTTTTTAACTGAATGATTAAAAATTTGTAATGTCTTAACAGTTCGGAGGTTCATATAAGTAATTCAGCATGCAACTGTCATTCAGTGTAACAGAATAAAGACTTGCTCCCAAACATTACGTTAGTGACACTGAGTATTCAGATCTCTAACAAAAGGAGTAACCATGTTCCTGACCTAAATAAAAAAATGAGATTAAAATAACAATAGATCACTGAAGCAGCCTTGAATATTTGCTGTTTTAATAAGACGAGGAGAAATCCATGAAGTTGTGAAGTCAAAGTAATTAACAGAATATCAGAATGTGGATAATAAGTTAGCCCCGTGCATTACAAACAATCTTGCATCTTCTCTTTCTAGGAAAGGTAGTGTACTTCAGTTATGAAAAAACAGAATGTTTAAGTTTGTTATTTAACTGTATTTTTTTTACTGCAGAGTATTTGCTTTCAGTTGATGACATTTCTCAGTGTTTCATTCTTTCTATGTGAAAAAGCCTGCTATATTAAGCATTATATACAGATGGAAATTAGTCTAATAATTTCAGTATGTTCTGCTATTTTTTTTTTTAGTTTTAAAACAGTATTATCAAATTCAGGCTTTCCATTAGAAGGTAGTTTTCCTGCTGCTTATTTTAAAAAACCTCCTTTTTTATGTCAGGGTGAATCAATTCAAAATGAAATCTGTTCAGTTGTCATCTGAATGCTGCAGTTGAGGTTATCTAAACATTAACCTGGGTCTACATGAACTTCTAGAAATTGCCGGTTCTTCTTTGTGGTCTGATGTTGTGTCTGGACTGTATTTCCCATGATACAGCGCCTTTTTTTCACCTTGTACAAGATGGTGACAAATCATAGAATGAAACAGGAAAATGAACAACAGATCCCTACGGAGAGTCTAATTTTTTAAAAAGTAACTTGATATTTTCAAGCACTGAAGCGTTTCATTTCTGTCAAGTGTTTTGCATTTTAGAATCTATGCGCTTTTTTTGAAATTTATTTTGGGGTTTCAAGGTAGATGTGTCAACACAACAATTTTCCTATGAGGCAGAAGTAGTTTTTCATTTGTTTTCTCCCTCACTCTACTTGTGGCTTATCGCAAAGACAAGAAATATAACATATGGCAGTCACTTCAAACAATAAATGTCTGGCTAAAATTCCAAGTACATAAGTAAATTGGAAAATTAATCATAATTCTGAGCCAGAACACTTATCGACTGAGGAAATCTAGATAACAATGGCAGGTAGAAGGAACTCCTCTTGAATTTTCAGCTTTGTGATTTGAAGGACTGCATTAATAATTTGTAGAACAATTAAATTGTGTTCATTAGCAACGCTCTGTCAAAAAACAGTTTTCAGAGTGGACAAAAGTAGTCGCATTTCAGATGATTTGTAATATTTTGTATATTTTGCCAGTGTTTAGTAATGCAAATGCTTGTAATTTCCTGACTACTCTGAATCTTGCAAAATTGAGTTTAATATGAGTGCGGAACAATTTTAAAAGGCTTTAAGTTGGAAAAGTTCAGAGGCAAGCATGGTTTGCATGAAATCTTATAACGAAGAGAAACTTGAAGCAGGAATTGACTGAGAATGAATTTCTAGCTTAACAAGGTGTATGGAGACACTTCTCTAAGTAGGAGGACAGTTCACTCTAATGCTACTAATGTGCAAAGTTGATCCTTTTGGTTTTTTTTGTTAATAAACTTACCGATTCATGTTATTTCAATCAAGACAAGGCTATTTGTCTTTATACAAAGCCATAATTCCCTTGCTATTAATACATAGTGCTATCATAAGTCATTTAATAACTGAAAACCAGTCTTGCCTTTTGCTTACTCAAGAACAGTTTGGTCACCTGAAGCGATGAAAAAAATAAGGCTCAGAGGGAGGTGGGGGAGATGCCTCAAGCAAAAATGGCTGTTGCCTCGAGTGCTGCCACCTGATGATTCGCTTCATGATCACTTTCGAATAAGGTTCTGTAATGACAAAACTGGAAGTAGAAGAGCATGTGCTCCAGATTTTACTAGTGACCTACAATGAAGAGAAAAATGGAGCACAACTTCTTTTTTGAAGGCCTGTTTTGTTTTAAATACTAATGATAATCTGGGTTGGTTTGAACAGCTGCATTTTCTAAAATAATTTCTATTATAAATGACAAAATGCTGATGTTGAAAGCACCATTTCTCTCTACTGGGGTAGTAACACTACAATTCCCAATGTGAACGGGTTATCTAATGCTGCTCATTGGATCCTGTGGCAGAGCGGAGCAGCCCTGTGCCGCCTGCCAGGACTCGCAGCCTCAATGAGTTACTGTCCCAATCATCTCCCTCCTCCTCCCCAGTCAATTACTCATCCCGCTGTCATCGGGCAGATCAGTACCTGCTTTGTTTTCAAAATTGCGATCATTTCTGCCTCCGTTGATGACATTGCAGCGTTACATAAAGGCATTACAGCAAGACTGAAAGGCCTTTGGAGCCTATCAAAGAAAAAAAGCTGAATGGCTCTGAAAAATAAATTTTATAACTGTCATTATTGCACAACAGCAATAGCAAGCTGAACTATGGAGGTTAACCTTTACTCTGCAAGTCAAATGTGAATCACAGTCATTTAAACATTGCAGTAATTTGAGGTGATTGATATGAATCTTGAACCTTATGGACAGTTACTTTGTTTAGAAAGGAAATTAGGTGTTTATAAGTGAAATACTGTAGTTCTGTTAGAACTTGGGGGAACGCATTGCAAGAAAAACATGCAGTAAAAGCTAAGGCAGATTACAGAATATCAAATTGACAGTTGTTAGCTGAGCTATTCTGGTACACAGTGAAATCTAAATTATGTCTGAAATTGAGTGGAAAATGGATTACAAAGCTAGCTATAAATGACAGAAATAGTATAATTGAAAAGCATAATATCAATGCATTATTGGAAGCTGAAGAGTAATTTTTTTGCATTCTGTTGTTTGCTAAAAAGGTCTTGTACAACTTGAAATTTAATTCTAGGAAGGAAAAAGCCATTATCTGAAAAAAAAATTAAGAACTACATGTACCAGTTATGCAAATCTCTTGATTACATACATAGGTAAGAGCCCTGGTTCAGCAACAGCTTTAGAGTAAACGTCCCATACATTGATTTCAGGGTCATATGGTAGAGAAACACAGTTGTCTGGGCCAGCAAGGAGAAAAAAGGCCATTGCCCCTGCAGCTGTGCCTGCAGCACAGCCCGGCAAGGAGCTGGGGGACCGGGAGGGGGTGGCCCCGTGATCCTTCGGTGACCCTGGGGACAACAAAAGCCGCACGCGCAGCCTCCCCTCCCTGGGCTTGCCCTTTCCCCAGCCCCAGACCTGGTGCTGTTATCTTGCCGTGGTGGCAAAATTCACTTTGTTTTTTACTATGCGGTTGATGAGTTTGAAGAAAGTGTTAATTTCTCAAAGTATTTTTGTATAAATAATTGTAAGCATTGGTAATGTTGCTCTTTTTACTGAACTCTTCTCCCTGGTGTGCTTCTATTGGTACAGAAATGGGATATTTCACAGAGATGTGAAACCAGAAAACATATTAATAAAGGTAATTAATTTTATGTGAAAATATTTAACTGAAAGTGAAGTATATCAGTATTTTTCTCTTTACTCTGAAAAGGTAATGTTTCTTCATGAATAAAAGTACAGTTTTAAGAAAAATATATAGACAGTTACATGTAATACCATATTCCTCATCTAGACGAATGAACAACCCAGTATAATATTGGCTAAAACCTGGAATGAATCAGGTGCATTACGACCTGCATGTCTTCACTCCGGTTGGAAAACCTGTTCTTTATCCTGTATTAATATGTATTTTCCTTTCTGTGTTAACATAGAAACAAGTGACAGGGTTCAGTTCTGCTGCTCAGTCTTTCTGTATTCGTGTCCTATATTTAGTGCTAGTTATTCATACAAAAGAGAGCAGAAGGTATTAGCTTTCTGAAGATTTCTTCATAAAAATCTGTTCTTCTGACAGTTTCAGAATGGTATTTTGCTAATGTCTGAAAAGCAAGGTTTTCAAAATTTGGTTTATGAAATTTTATTTTCTGGACAAAAATTTTTCTTTTAATTTTTACAAGTGTCCAGGAGAAGCTGTTACAGAGAGAAGCCAAAGTCACCTATTATATCATTGCTGAACACAAGAACTCTTAAGAAAATATCTTAATCCAGATGTCCTATTTAGCAGTCTTCCATTCAGTAATAGTCCATGTAGTTTTGAATTAACTCTTATCTCTTATCTCTTTCTTTTCATGATGTACACAACAGTATTTGCACGTATTTTGAGACACAGAAATCTTCAAGCCTGGAGTTACTTGCTATTTAAATGTAGTTTTACTGCTTTAATACTACCCCTGGGATTTCTGAAAGTATAAAGTAATCTGTGATTTATTTTGTTATGACTATCACATGTTTAAGGAAAACCTTTGCTTGAATATTTCAGTGTTTCTAATTTGTTAAAATACTTTCTTTTTGCAGCGCAATACCCTGAAGTTAGGAGATTTTGGATCTTGTAGGAGTATCTATTCTAAGCAGCCACATACAGAATATATCTCTACACGCTGGTACCGAGCACCTGAATGCTTACTTACAAATGGCTACTATAATTACAAAATTGATATATGGAGTGCTGGCTGTGTTTTCTATGAAATCACAAGGTATGGTGTTCAGTGGCGGGTCTTACTTATTATTAATCAAGAAAATCAAAGGTAAATAATTCAAATAAGGAGCACATGGTACAGGTAATATCATCTTTGTTTCCATGGTTTTGTGGAAGCTGCTTCTGTGATCAGTGTGCGGGTTCATGCACAGCAACCCTGCTCGGCAGGTGCTCCCTTCACCCCGTGGCAGGTTAGTAATAAAGCAGTGGGGTGTTCAAAAGAAGATAGTACCAACAAATATGATTTACAAGTAAAATAACAATTTTAAACAGTTGGTCATTGTGGTTTGTTTGTTTGTTTTTTCCATTGGCTTCATATTTGAGTTTGGTAAAAATGTGTTTTCTGTGCTTTATCTCCGAATACAATATGGCTTGTTTCCTCTCTTGAGCATCACTAACTAGCCTCATATCTTGTTAATGCACTTGATGGTAAAATTTTTCCCTCTTTTTTTGAATTACTATTCTTCAAAAACAAAGGAAAATAGAGAAGACACTCCCTCTGATTTACTGCTTTGATTTATAATGCAGTGTGCTTAAGAGCCTTGTGCCGGGACCTTGTGTTCTAGAGTATCTTGAAGTTGGATTCTGGTGAAGGAAGAGTCCAGGAAAACCCAGATTGAAGTCCTTTAAGCTTTTGAGTTATGATGAAACTGTAACTCAAAAAATGTGTAATTAGTCTTTAAGAAAAAAAGGAAAAATAACCACCATGAGTATTCCTCCAATATCTTTGTGCCCTAGCAACAGCAGCAGTTCCTCTTTATTCTCCTCCCACATGGCTGTCTCCAATATGCAGCCAGGAGTGATAACATTTGCTTTGCTTCTTTCCTCCTCCTCCACATGGTGAGTGCAGCTGCTGCCATCACCATCACATTAAATGACAACCCTTATGCTTTGCCTGCTAACTCTGAGAAACAGTTCTACTTCGGTCAGAAAACTGTTAATAGAAGAATCTCAAATGTGGCAGTTCTCTTCCAAAGTGAATTGGGACCAGAAGCTGTAAAAATGCCATGTTTTTCCATTTCAATTTGAATCAGGTGGGCTTTGAAGTTTGGCAAGAAGATTACACGCTGCAAAGTGAAGTTTACTTAGGGCAAAAAACCTTAAAGAAATTTTCTCATAATGTTTAGCTTAATATAACAAATTCCATTCTTTGCAACCACTGCACATTTCAGAGACCTGAGATTTGAGTTCAGGGAGAAATGAGGGATGTTTATTGGAAATTACCAAACTGAAAAAGATGCAGCCTTGCCAAGCTAAAGGAAGCTATGGACAGGTTTATTTCTTTTTACGTGCATCTTGCAGTTTTTGCCGCTGAACATTTGTGCAAGCCTTTACGCTTTACACCTTGCCGTGTAAGAATTTTTATCCTTTTACTCAGCGATGCTTATCTTGGTCTCCTTCTGCCTGTTCCTTACAAATAGTGGCTCCTGGATTACAGTTTTTTGTGGACAGCACAGTTGTTCTTCCCTAAGCTGTTCTTCCCTTTACACTTAAAGGCAGCACATTTTGTAGCTCACACAAAAGCTGCTCCCAACTGCTTGTCATGCTGTGGCTGCACAACATGAACCAGATCTCGCAACGATTTCTAAAGACATTCAGAGAACTGTGCAGCCAGCTGTTTGACTGAATTTGCAAACAGTTAAAGAAGTTTCCTCCTCCTTCAAAGAGGGCTGAATGTGTTGCTTTCAAGAATCACATGATGCTACTTAAATTAGAAGCCGAAGGAAACCCTCTGCTAACATGGAAAAAGGCAACTTGTGCAAGAAGCAAATGGTACTGGACCTAGGTTGTTAAAAGTTAAGCTTGCTCTACTGATCACAATGTTCCAAGGACTCTATGCAAGTTTTTTTATGAACTGAGGATGATGCTCAGGAATGCAGTTCAAATTGCCATCTTTCCAGTATTGCTGCTTGCAGAGAAGCTGTGTGTTAGGAATGGAATGTTTCTGATATATTTCTCTGTTCATGCACAACAAGAGGGATTGCTTGACTCTGCTGTCTTAAAATGAGGAAAACACGTTTCCTTCTGAGATCTGCCACTTCACCAACCACGATTCCATATTCTTGGCCTTTCACTGGGAGGGATGTTCTCTTCGCATATCTACCCCAAACCTGTGAGGAAAGGGCAACTACAGATGTTTGTTTAATACCCCAAAACACCCTTTCAATCCAAATATGTGGTTGTATTGATCTGCTACTCACGTTATCCTTCAGTTGACTGGTATTAAACTGTCTGCAAATGAATAATCCTAAAATTTATCTTCCTCTTAAATGAGAATGTTTTAACCAAAGTGGCAGCTATGCCACTTCAACTAGTTTAACTGTGTGTTAACAGTGCTAATGCCATCTCTTAACTTGCAGTTTTCAGCCTCTCTTTCCTGGATCTAATGAGCTGGACCAAATTTCAAAGATCCATGACATTATAGGCACTCCTGCTAACGAAACTCTGCACAAGTTCAAGCAGTAAGTAGCTCTGATGTCACTGTTTAACTACCCACAATATAACCGTTCAGCTGCACGCAATTTCTGCTCAGGGAACCTCCACAAAAGTCAAATTCTTTTGTGACAGCTGCTGACCAAAGAGCGGTGTCTTCTATCTATCCCTACCCAGAGATAGGCACACATTTGTGAGCCCTGACTGCAGAGCAGAGGAAGCCTGAATCAATCTTATTTGGCCTTTTATTTCTGTAGTATCCTTAAGGCCCATGACATAACTTGTTAAGAAATAAACTTTTTTTTTCCCCAGCCAAGTCTTTCTTACTTGTCCCTAATAAATGATCGCCTCAATCAGATTAGAATAGGGGTTTTTTCAGTAAATTGTAATTTTCTCTGAATATGCATTAATAACTGTTTGTTCTTGCTTAACACAGGTCAAGATTTGTGACTTTTGATTTCCCCTTTAAAAAAGGAAAAGGAATACCTCCTCTGATGTGGAATTTATCTCCCAAAGGCTACTCTCTCCTGTATGCAATGATAACGTATGATCCTGACGAGAGAATTGCTGCCCATCAAGCATTACAGCACCCTTACTTTCAAGACGTATGGCAAGTGACTTCAAATCACTTCAATCTTGAAGACTAAAATTAAAAAGTGGGCTAAAATTAGGAAGTGGGGGGAGTGCGATGTGCTTATTATTTGAAGTGGACTGGAATGAAGTTTGCTTACAGTGCCAGTATTTAGCTTGCATGACAATGAATGTTATTCAGTCAACGTGATTCTTTACATCAAGTCCAAACTTCACCTAAAGCACAACTGATGGTTTTATTATTCTTTTTTCTTCCCACCCGAACTTTCTAGGGCAGCTGGTACACAAGATTTGCCCAAGCACAAAAAATTAAGATTATTAGGAAATACAGCAGGGAAAGTACCTCTGCATTGGTGGCAAATTTCAAAGGAAAGTCAAAGACAGGTAATATATAAGTGGAAGAATTGTCAGCCCCTTTAGAGAGGTGACACTGAGCTTGTTAGCTAGAAACAAATGTTTTACTTAAGCTGATTACTTGGTTTTATTCAGTCTGCCTGAACACTGATCTTTATTGGATCTGATGCAGTTCCACCCCCCAAAAGTCCTGAAAATCGTGAGATAGAATTCAGAAGCTGTGATACCACATAATCCCTTCAGTAGACAGTTGCCATAGTTACTATTACTTAGAGCAGGGGTGTCAAACTCATTTTTGCTGGGGTCACATCAGCCCCTCGCGGTTGCCTTCAAAGGGCTGAATGTTATTTTAGGACTGTATAAGTGTAGTAGTTACATTTATATGTAGGAGTAGTTACAGACTTAGAGGGTCAGTTCCACATTTTTCTCTTCTTTTTTTCCCTTTCTTTAATATCATCATCCTCCTTGCTGTCTGCCTTTAAGTTTTATAGACGAAGTTGCAGCAGAGACAGAAAGGGTGTTTTTGCCTTTTCAGGCCTTCAGTCTACATTTTGAACAAATAATTTAAAAAAAAACTTTATTATCCTGTATTTTGATGATATCTTGGAAAATCCTAAGCTTATATTTGACACTGGAAATAACAAAAAATAAAATCTGATAAAAATTCTGGCAAACTAAAGCCTTTTTATATTCAAGCTATGAGAAAAATGCTCCACATATTCACTCTTATGGAGTGAGATGGAAGTTAGTACTACATGAAAAACTCTCAAATATGTTTTTTTCACACAAAAAAAATTGAAGTAGGAAAATAATTGTTCTGCGCTGCATTTAACATTGAAAGCATGAAGTCTCCCTCCACAGGAACAGTCATTTTCCACCAGTTTAGTTCTGGGGTTCATCAATGTGGGCTTTGTAGGAAGTTCCTTCAGGAAAAATTGCTAAAAAGTAATTTTTAAAAAAAGGAATTAGCTGAAGAAGTATTTGGCAGAGGTTTGGGGTTTTTTTTCTGATCATTTGGATTTTCTCTTTTAATTTTATTCCATAAGATGCTCTCAGAAAGAAACTGAAAATTGTTTCTTTATTTTAAAAGCGTTCTCTTAGCAAAGTCCAGGAAAACGCAAAACAACGTGGACCTCCTGGTGGAAAATTACCAAAATTAAATGCTTCTGGATTAGCCAAAGTCACCCCCCAATCTACTCCTGTCTTGCACTCGGTTTGCCAGACACCGAAGGAAACTGGTGACACCCCTGTGTTACAATCTGTTAGATTTATTGGATCAGACATCAAGGTACAGACTCTAACTTGCTCATGAAAGTGTAGTAGCAAAATGTGTTTTACCCAGCGCATTTCAAAGGCTTTTTGTTTCCTTAACAGTCTGAGAAACAGAAGGCACTTAAGTCTTCTCGGAAACATTTCCACTTACCTGCTGTAGAACGAAGAGGAGGCGGCTGCTGAGCACCTTGTAAAGTATTTGGAGAGTGAGGAAAAGCGGGACTGTGCAGTGAGAGTCCCAGTCTCTCTGCCGTTGGTAGAGCTCCAACAAGAGCTGCTGTGCCTTATTTCCTGTTCCTCTGACAGTTTGTAGGAAGACCCACAAGGCTCTGAAGGCTGCTTAGCTCCCATTTCGGCATTCTGTTCCAAAGGGCATCAATCCTTAATTAAAGCATTGTTTGGTGGAGCTCAGAGAGCGCCCGGGATTGAACTTCCTAAGTATTTTTTCCTTTTAGAACCTGATGGAGGAGGAGGTTGGTTAAAAATAACATGAAAGGATTCTTTGAGCTTCACTATTAGGAATGGAATGTTATCTACAAAATGTAAGTTTTCATATTTTATAATAAATGATAGCTAACTTTTGTATATTTTTTAGATGTTAAAAATGTTTATTTTTCCATCAATTCTGGAAAGTATTCACCTCCCGTATTCAATGACTTCAATCTCGAGTTTTACTGAGAATCTGCAATTATGCAGTCATGTGAGATACTTGATTTTGATGCAGTTTCTGTAACTGCTGAATGTTTTTATATAACTATAATCTAGCTAAAAGCTAAAGCAACTTTTTATCCGATTGAAAAGCAAATAAAGCAAGTGGTAAGACAAGAGAAAATGGCCTCAAGTTGTGCCAGGGGAGGTTCAGATTGGATATTAGGAAAAAACTCTTCACAGAAAGTGTTGTCAGGCACTGGAACAGGCTGCCCGGGGGGAGTCACCATCCCTGGGGGTGTTTAAAAGATGTTTAGACGAAGTTCCTAGGGACATGGCTTGGTGCTAGAGTTTGGTTATGGTTGGACTCGATGATCCTGAGAGTTTCTTCCAAGCAAAACAATTCTATGAAAATTTAGTAATAGTTTTCTTCAAGACATTGATCTTAATCAAAAATTTTCACAGTGACTGATACTGCAGCAAGTTGCTTAGAGGGCAAGTATCTTACCATGGTTCAGAAATGTTGCACACAGATCAGTAACAATTTAATATAATGTTACCGTTTTCTAATCCTATAAAATGTAAGAGTTAAAAGGCAGCATATTTATCTTACTTCCAAAGAGTAGCTATTGCAGTTTGATACCAATGATTTTAAAACTCCCAAGATCTCCTAAAAGGTTGCAATAATCATTCTGTGATATTTAAATTTGGTGATGTGTTACAAAACAGTTCTGCTATTTAACAAACAAATGAGTGTGCAAGTCATATTTAGCTGGGGGTTTAAATATCTTCTGCCTACCAAGTATGCGTGCAAGACGGGTTCAAAATAGTTCCAAAAGTTACTCTGCTCATAAGTGGGAAGTGATCAACTCTTTTTCAAGTAACCAAACAGCTCTGGGACTGCTGCTGCTGTTCAGAATCTGCTGTGCAACCAACAAGTGAAAAGCAGGCAGGGAACAGGCAGGTTGGTTCGGCAATGCGAAAAAACACTGCGGGGAGCAGATCACGTTAAAGTCACTAAGCCAACCCCTAAGCAACAGTTTGAGATTGAAGCTCTAAATTCAGACAGACTAATTATTCTAATCTGTTAAGATGCAGCTCAGACAATGCGGTAAAATACATACTAAGAGTTTATAAAAATAGTAGCCCAATATGCTCTCAGCTGTCCTGAGATTTTATTAGGCTATGCATTTGTGAAAGTAACAATTCTTCTCACTCAATTAGAGATTATCCAATACATGGCTTTTTTATTGTGTTGATGCGTTGTTTTTTTGGTCATCTCAGCACTTGTAGGATGCTGTTGTGACGGCATTAAAGCCTATTCCTTGTTCTACCGTTGAGCTGCCAGATAACTCCAAGCTCACCCAAATTCCACATTGTAGCTTTGCATTGTGGGAAAGCTCATAAGACTCAAGTTCCTTATGAATACTTTTGAGATCTACTGCTTAAAAGCACTTGTCTATATTATGTTTATTTCTTGGTTTGAAGAAGGTCTTTTCACACCATACTGAGGATCAACATGACATTCACTAGCAGATTTTTTACATGTGAAAATATTAGCATGCTACATGTTTGTGGTGCATAGTGTGGGAGTAATTTGTTAGTATCAATTCAAATTTGACTATCCCAGTTGAATATCTTGCACCTGCATCACGGCTTACTGTACCTTTACTCATTTTATTCCATTTCTTCATAGCAAACTTTCAGAATTTCATTAGCGGTAACAGAATAAACATCCCAGCCCTGGCAAGAACTCCTGTAAAATGAGGCTGTAGCACATGAACAAGGCTCTGCAGGGAACCCTGTATCGCTGCCAGTCGCCTGATGTGTGCCAGAGGAGTAGTTTTCTCTTACTAGGACTGAACAAATACATAAGGAGAGGTTTAGTGGAGGAAGTGTCCTACACCAGCAGAGTGAGAACATCATTATAAAGGGAGAATTAAACAGCAGAACATAACGGTTCTGCTCTTCTTATTTTATTGGAACTTATACTAGAGGGGTGTTGTCCTTGTCTCCAGTCCTAAGCAGAAAATACACTCCTGACAATGGTACCTCCAAGTGCAGGGGACACACATACACATAAAGGCAGAGTGACTGGTTTTACTGCTCTGTTACACTTAATGATCTCCCCACTTCCTCATGCTTTCCCATTAGCAGCTCATACTGATAGAAAAGGTAGAGAACAATACGGTAATGCAGTATTTGTTTGAATACCTAGCATAGGTTTTCATATATATATATATATACACACACACACCCCCCTAGCATAGGTTTATATTTATAAAAGGTGTGATGCTGAGCTTCAGAAATGGAAATAAGGACTGCAGCTCCACAGACAACACAGCGTAACAGTAACCTCCAATTTCTTACCTTTGGAACTCAGAACAAAAGGTACCATGAGCTTATTATTCCAGAGAGGAAGATGGTGAGTTGCTTGGGACTAACGTAGTTGAGCATGGCATGCAGCAGTAAGAGTGACAGCCTAAAAATAGGCAACTTACTATATCTGAGGGATTTTGCTCTCTGCAGTTATTAATTTCTGACAAAATTAAAAAGAGGACAAAAAGGATCAAATCCTGCTACCCACATTTGACTGATCATTCAGACCCAGCGCTCTCTAACCCAGCATTATGCAGTAGGCCACAGCTCATACTATCAATAGGACGTTCCTCAAGGAGGTGTGCTAACTGTCTTGGTAGCTTCCCATAAGGTTTTTCTGGAAACATCAAACCACAGATGCTGAAGTTTAATTATTTCGACTAAAAAAATAAAATCCCTCAGATCATGTATGCACAAGATACTTCCCTGGTTTTGGAAGTGCTATTTGCAACCATTTGCTTCTATAATTAATTTATCAGGTAGGTCATTATTCATACACCAGGAAAGCAGTTGTTCTTTTGAAAAAGGATTAAGTCAGAATTTTTGCTAAGTTTTAACTTGCGGAGAAAGGCCATCAGAGCAATATCTTGGATATCACCAGTAATTCTCTCTTGTGTACTGTTTATCTGGGGCTGTCAGGCTGTTACAATGAAAAACACAATTTCACATTCAGCAGATAATTTTTTGCTATGAAAATTGGAAATCTGAAGTGAAGGACCACATTGGAATGTTTGCTTCATTTATTTTATGCTTTCAAGTGGATCTTACACGGTTTGGCACAAACAGTGCTGCACGGGCATTTATTTCATTACAAGCTCTTTGCCTTTACACTCTGGAGGCAGCTCACACTTCTCTGGCTCTTGGATCAGTAGGGAAACTTAAGTTTTCCCACCTGCTTTATAGTTAAAATACGCTGAACTTTAAACTACAAGTGTTCTTTCTACCCTCATTCATCCACCTAAATTCCATATTGACATGATCTGTGTTACACTCACTTCTTTTTTTTTTTTTTAATGTAGTAGGAAAAAATTATTTATTAAGAGCTGTATCTATACTAGAAGACTCCTAAGTTCTTTCCAGGTAAGTTATTAGTATCCCTTTTCTTCCTATTTTTTTTCCATATGGAATAAAGGGTGGGACGGGCAGTTCAAGCTTCTCGGTGATTGCCTAATAGTAAAGAAGCAGATGAAAAAGCAACCCACATACACTGCTTGTGTGCTGTTTAACTGTGACCTGTAGCAGGGACACACTCTGCACACAGATATGCAAGTAGCTGCTATTATTAGCTCAGTGTTGGATACTACGGTCCTTTCCGTACTGGTTTTGCGTTTTTCCAGCTGAAGGAAAAAAATCTTTTGAAGTGTATATATATTTTCTCAACTGTTTCATTTTGACTCAGACCATATGAAGCACTTTTTATACAAAAGAAGTCTACAGGGAGATCACTACACTAGTTTTCAGTGATGAGGTTTATCTGTATTTTAACAGCTAAACCCACTATTTTAATAAAACTTCTGAACAATAATCCTGCTTAGTTGTGTTTTCCCCATTCCTCGTATTTTAGAATGTAAGTAGATAAGAATTGTAAAGTACAGCTCCATCTTTAATGAAGTAGACAAGCCAAATGCCACCTTTTAAACTCACCTGGCAGTTTTCTACACGCCAGCTGCATTACTAGAATAAGACCAAGTTGCAAGTAGCCACTGTGGTTGTTTCACCTGAATTTTTCACTTATTTCCTGAAAAAGTAACTTTTTAACCTCATGTCTGAAAAATGTCTATAATCCACTTGCAATTCAAAGAGTTCTACCCAGCTGTATCATTGGGAAGCTGGAAGGGCATCCCCATGGGCCCAGGGTCCAGCGGCTGCGCACTCGGGCAAGTTCCCCCGCCCGGGCCAGTGGCCTCTGTCCCCGCCACCCCCCGTGATCCAGCCCAAGCCTCAGCCCCCTGCTGCTGCACAGGGTCAGGACGGGAGGGATGCTTCTGTCATTCTGGGGCTTGACACGGAGCTACAGCTTTTGGGGGGGTCTTTAATCTTTACAAGAACTGAAAACAATTCACGTGTTCTGTTGCTGAGTGCTTAAAAACACTGTGTGTTCAGACAAGCAGCGTGAAACTGTACGCAGAGATAGATCTATCTCCGTAACACTTAAAGAGCGTTGAATTATAAACGAGATGCTGGATTTAAGACAAGTTGCCTCAGAAATGCATCTACTCCAATCTGTTGACCTAATTTGGGGTTGTCAAGTCAAAGTGTGGACATCTACCACTGCTGGATCTCCCGAGACAAATATATGGGACTATGTGATTACAAAATCCTTGCCCCGCAAAGGTGTCTGTGACCTTTCCACCGTATGATGTATGTAGAGATAAACCGTTAAGAATGAGACCAGAACAATGTTATTCCACTTTCCTAATTGACGTTTGACTATATTAAATATGAAGTAATATTCCAGATGAGATACGTTTGAAAGGAATTTGTTCTACAAAGTTTAGATGATATTTTTGTACCAAACATTTAATTCAACAAAGGATTGATTACATTAAAAGTGATGGAATTTGAACAGAAAGTAAACAAAATGCATATTCAAGATAGTTTAATATGTATTTTCTGAATTAGAAATATCACTTTCTTAAATGAATGAGAATTGCTAGTGTAATGATCCATTACTCCCCTCCCCCATCACTGAATTACATTATTTATACATATAATACAGAGCCGATTGCAGTTGGAAACAACAATATTAAAATAAATGTTTAGTAGATACAAAGGTTCTTTTCTCCACAACATAGTTTTTTCTGGTGTCTGGACACCAATTTTAAAGTAATTCTCTATTAGCATTAAACTATTTAAGTGCAAAACAAGTTTGTTTTAAAAATCTATGATTGCAGCATCCATCTTCCTGAATAACATTTGAAGCTAGAAAGTAATGACTTTCATTTGCCGTGAGTGCATTCCAGGCTGTCTTCTAGCCATCTCTGGTTAAAAAAATCAGTGCAAAATAAACAATGGTGAAGTACTAGTTTAACCATTGAACTTACTTGAATTTAAGAAACATACTTTATTTTACACTATATATATATATATATATATAACTTTTATTTATATATTTATAGAGAGATATTAAATTACACTGGACTTGAAAAGTATAAAGAAAACCAAAAATGTTATTTTTTTTTTCTGCAGCACCAAAGGAAGCATTTTTAATCTTTTTTAAAATGAAAACTCTTCCTCGGGCGAGCAGCCTAGCAGTATTAGCTGTAATAAGAACTCATTACATTATTCCTTTGCAAATTACTATGTGATTCACATAACTCCATGTTTACACTCTACCACATTAGAATTTGTGATGCTCTTTGCCTGAAGAACAGCTCCTGGTTCCACTGTCATTACTTCTTGTCCTGCGTTCAGAGGTTTGCTAGCAGTAGTGTGCTGGCTATACTACAGTTCCACTTGGAGAATTGGCCTGGTTTTGAGATGACAATAAACCCTGCAAACAAAGCAGTTTACATTAATCCAGCAAGAGAACCTGACATTGATTTTATAAAGTTCTTAGCCTGAAGCTAAAATGAGTACAATCTATTTTTACCATCACTTGCTTACTTGAGACATCAGCACCTTTCCTACAGCAAATCTAAGCCACTACTGTATCGGTCAAGCAGCACAAAGAGCTTTCAGTAAGTAAGGAAGCGTGTGCATTTCTGACACACGATGAATCTGATCCCAGCATTTGATTTAATCTGCCTTGCATTCTGAGTCATTGTGAACTGTGAAGCTTTAAAAATCATACACCAAAAATGTGATCAGCATTTTATTAGGGTAGCAACAAACAAACCTGTTCCAATATTAACAAGTTTGACACCTAACCTGATACAGGAAAACGCTCTGATCTCTTATATGCTCTTGAATATTACAAGCTTTGAATAGAAAAATAGATTATCTAACCAAATATTTATTTTGGTAATTTTAAAAGAGAATGAAATGCTGAGCAAGAGTTCAGTAAAGATTTCCCATCACAATTTAAGCTTGCATTCAGGAAAACCTTTTTTCCACCAGCTCATTTAACTATGTTACTGTTCAAATAAAATGAGGCTCGCTTCATTTCAGACATAATCCCGCGACTGCACAGCACCACTTGCCAGACAGAGGCTGCTGCTCTGGATTAAGGCAACTACACCTTACAGACAGACACCAATGGATAGATCCCATTTCGCATTTACATAGAGTAGCCTCTTTTTAATCATTCGCATAAAATCATGTATCAGACTTATGTAGGAAAAGCTTAATATCAAGATACAATTTAGTCTTCTTGCAAAGGTCGATATTTAATTTTAACAAGCGCCAGCAGGATGAGGAGCACGGCAGCAGCTAAGCTGGAAGCACAAACGAGTTTCACGGTGCGACTCCTTGCTGCGTAGGCACAATAAATGCACTTTTAGCGCTTCCTCTGAACAGCCACCATCGCAGGTTCTTAGCTCAAAACTAAGATCCTGTGACTCAGATCCATCAAACTAGACAGGCAGCAATTAGCACAATGGAGAATTAGGTCCCACCTTCGGAATCTACAGGAGCTCTTTCTTGCTTGGATCCAGGAGCTGGAAGGTCATGGCTGATGGAAGGAAACCCCGACCTGTGAGGGCACAGGTGGAAGGAGGGCTGGACTGGCTGCATTCAGGTCACCAAGTTTCTACTAAAACCATAGTTCTTTGTAAAAAACACCTACCAGCTCAGACATGTGGTGAACATTTGTAGGATTTATAGCAGACTGCGTGTGTGTATGTATATGCACATGCACACATTTTTTATGACATTAATATATAATAAGTTATGTGGCACAATTTGGTGCTCTCGACAGATCACACCAGCAAGAAGTGGAACACTTTATTTTTGACTTGTTTATGTCATGGATATCTGATTCAAACACTGCTGAGGTAGAGGCTGAAGTGGGTTGGTCTTTAAACCTGATGGACCTTCAGGATGTGCAAAGATACTGCGTATTTCATGAGAAGAGAACAAAAAGTTTCCTAGTTATTAGTTACGGAACAGATGGTGAAGACAGAATTTTAGAGAAAACAACGGAAGCACTTCTGAAAATTTTTACCAAGGAAGTTGTGTTCTATAGTGACGAAGATGAATCAGAACTCTATAGTTCATTACCAAAGCATTCTGCAGAAGTCTGTTAAATCCAGCAGCAACTGGAAGGCCTTTCTTGCCAGAAAATTGCACCCACCAAACAACTTGATAGTACCCTGGAAAAAGGCATCCAGTGGTATTATTTTCAGCCTTTAATAAATCAGTGATCCAAACTGTTCATATGCAAATAGGTGCTTTATCAGCACACAGAAAGTACTAGGGATGGCATAATACGAAGTGGTTTTCAGCGGGCTCGTAACCACGCTCTACAGATGAAGAGAGATGAGCGCTGTTCTAATATGGGATTCACGCTGTCATCCAACCAATTGTTGGGAAGCAAAATAAAGAGTCATTCATTTCCGTACAACTCCTCTAGAAACAAGCAGCACGTACAGAAATTCAGTGCGGTGCCTTGTTCCCTATGAACTGCCAGACCTTCTAGAATTCAAGTTCCAAGACCGGGAACAAGGAGTCTCTCAGTCCCGGATTGGTCTCCCGGGCACAAACGCTCCCTGCTTTGAAAAACACAAGCGCAGTGCAGGTGGCTCCAAGAAACTCAATACTCAGAACTCCTTATATTTCAATCCTTGCTCTGAATTAATCCTGTAACTCCGAGCAGGCGAGCCAGAGGAACACTAAAGCGGGAAGAATCTCCACATCAACATCCTTGTGCTACTGCAAAGAGACATTTCAAAAACTTTGCAGGTAGTGCCTTAAAACATGACCAGGATATTCCAGAACTTCGCTTTCGTGACAGAGATCAGAAATGTTATGAGTTCTTCCAAGTACTTAATGTCAGAAGACATCTTAGACCTTAGATGTTAATACACAAAAAGCAAGAATAAGAATTTGGGTATTAGGCACAGACGTTTTACCTAAGTGGTGAGTGTTCTCACTGGGTCTCGAGTAACAAAAATATTATATAGAATTTTGCCATTATTTCAGAGCCTTTCAAGCAAGGCCATTTAAGAAGTTATGCTGGGTGTAACAGAGGATAAAGCCACGTTAGAAACAAAAGTGAGGGCTCAAAACCAGTTACAGTTTTGATACAAAAGTCGCTCTATAAGAGTCTGATCTGTAGTACAAATGGTGTGGGACTAGAATATCTGTAAGCACATTCTCTAGGAATATTACAATGGATAAGGTTATGAAAAAATATAGAAAGCTCCTGCCTGTAAAAAAATAATAAAGACATCAGATTTCAGTGTGTTCTGTGATGAAACCATCCAGATTAGTCAACCAGGTGGTAAAAAAGGGAACAAAAGCTGCAGCAACTTAAAGCTGCGGAGTTTAACAGCCAGGACAGAAAACATGAACCAAGATGCGCCAGCTGCAGATGTGCTGTGCGGTACCGTGCATCAGCTTCAAGTTTAAGAACTGACAGATCACACTGAGCAAGCAGCAGAAACAAACGGAGAAACTGTTCAAATGTATGGAAATAAATGTAGCCTTTTCTTAGTAGTAGCATTTCGTCAGCAGGCGGGTCTAGCAAGGGGTGGGAAATGGAACAGTTACAAGACCCAAGTCAGGAATTTGGTGAGACAACCTTCACCAGCACCTCCGAGAGGGTCCTCCAAGCAGGTGCTGCATCATCTGCCACCTTAAGAGAACTCTCTGGGGCTGAAATGTGCTGCTTGGGCAGAGGCCGGAGCTGTTATTCTCAGGTCAGTCAGCAATGTTAGAGTATTGAACACAAACTGCACCCATTGCCAGGGCTGTTCCAAATATACAGGTTTTGAAATTAGTTATATGAAAGATCAGCATGTAATTGCTGTATGAAAAAAAAAAAAAAAAATCAGGATGATACTATTAAGTAGAAAAAAGCCATCAGTAACTACTGAGTTAGTATTTTCATACAAATTAGAACAGGATTAATTGGAGCCAAAGATGCAGTTGTATGTAGTTTCACTAATCTAGATAATAAACTGCAAGTTTGGACACATGAGCCGGATACGGGAACATGAAACAGCTCAGCTGACTCTGGGTAACTCGCTGGATGTCAGAGCTCTGCACGGCTTTCCTGTTCTCTGCTTTGAAATTGAAAGGTAGAAAAAACGAAGCAAAGGGTCTAATGTAACAACCAACCAATGTAAAACAACAACAAAAAACCCAAACAAAAACCAAACCAAACAACCAACCAACAAAACCCAACACAATGAACAACAAACCCACCCTTTGGGGCATGTATAGTTTAAAAGGGTTCGTGTACACTAATGCAATTAAACCAATTTTTTAAATAGTTGAATTAATGAATGCCTATACAAAAATGGCACTGATTTGTTAAAACATTTCTGCTATTGCCAGTAAATGAAATAATCAGAATTCATTATTTGAGGAATATTCCATGGGTTGTTTATTCTTGTCCAGAACTGAGATATTCCTGGTGTAATTTGAAAATGTAACCTGGACTGAGACCTTTGCTTGCCAAGAGCCCACAGTCCAATACAGTATTGGAGAAATAATAATATGCTAAAACAGAATGATATTTTTCACATTTGTAATTCTGTAGTCAAATCAGCCAAACTGGTTTTAACATTTGCATGAATAAAGTCTCCAACAGTTTCTTATCCAAATGAATCAGCATTTATTAGCATAAGCCTCTGAGCTCCATATACTCACTAAATCAGATATTAATCTCTAACGGAGCCATCATATTAATTGAGAATGTTCAGGGAAGTGCTTGCTGAACATTCACGTAACATACTGAAGAGAAATATTTTGCATGGGATTTGGGGGGATACAGCAAAGATACCTATCTTTACACAGTCTACACATTCCCTAAACAGACTCTGAAATACATTATTAGTCTTCCATTTGTCCCCACACCTTCTTTTATTGGTTCTAACAGTGGTACAGGAAAGTAGGAATGTTTAAACCACTGGACACCAGATCTTGTAAAAGCCTGTAGGGGCATCAAGGAGGTTTCACTTGCAGCTTCTCTTCTGTGCAGATAAAGGAGTTTCTCTCCTCACAGGCACTTATCACCATTCTACTCATTGTCAACAAACAGAAAACTGAAGGCTGCTAGAAAATCTGCCAGCTAAAACTACCTAAAAATCTGTCTAAGGGTATTGGGCAAGATTACTTCAAGACTAGTATATGACTGGCAACTGGAAGACATGCATGTTCAAGAGAAAAAAAAAGATGCAAGTGCTTGTGTGCTGGGAAGCAGAAACCTGATCTGGCTTGAGCAATGGGACCTTAAGCTTCATTTAGGCAGCAAAGGCTCACGTGCTTAGAATGGTTGTTTCTCCAGCTTCCTCAGCCTACAAAAATGTGTAAGGTTTAAAATTTTCAGATTAGAAAATAACAAAGTTGAGATAAACCAGGGAGAACGTCAAAGAAAAGCATATGACTTAAGGCAACCCATTTGGGTTAGTGGTAAAAGAAGTGTGATCTCAGCTGGAGAAGGAATGAGTGAAATTAATTTGATAAGGTGGATCAGTCCCTATCTAAAATCCAGCTTTGAAACCCAGAAAATAAAGCGATCATACAAGTTATTTCCTTGACAAGCTTGTGTAATGTTATTAAATAAAGACAAACAAGATTACACGTCCAAGTTCCCAGACATCTTTTGCCCAAATATCTTCTATGGCCACAGAGCTCGTGGAGGTTGTGTTTGTGCTCACACTGACTGCTGAGAGACTGGTTTGACCAACCAGTTCTCGCACCATTTGATATAACTGGATGTTCCCAGCAGCTTTCAGAACAGATTTCACTTTGTTCCTGCATTGGCACTTGTTCTTAAACATACATACTTGTTATATATATAGACCACCATAGTGGTCAATCAATACCTTCTGAAGTACCAGAAAGTTCTCATGTTCACATAAGAAAGAATCCCCTCAGCTTTAGCCTACAGAGTATTTTTGCCTAAGAGACCAAGAGAGTCCTACTTCAGTTGGACTGGGCCCAAAGTAACTAACTTTTTCAGCGAAATTTCTCAAAAGTGCCTTTGAAACACTGGAGCAAGTCTCATTTGCTTGGCGCCTTCACTGGTTAGCACAGAACCACTGCTGCGAGGGTGACGCAATTCCTAGTCCACCAGATGGAAGGGCAACGTCTTAAGTCTTCGCCTAAACTGATTCCAATAAATTTTGCAACCAGTTTTAGACAAGTTTGGTTCTAGTTCAGACCGGTTTAGTTCTAGACTGGCCACAGCTTCTCTAGACAGAAAACACTTGAATCATCTGAGCGAGCCATGTCCTGAGGGCTGTGAGTTCAGCATTCATTAGGCAAATGCCAAGATCTAGAGCTGGAACAAAGAACATTCCCTGCACCAGGGTCCACGGAGGAAAGAGCTCCTGTAGAGTCCTAGAAGGAACCACAACGCTCCGCCCCAGCTCCTGTTCGACAGGTAGGCAGAGAGAAGCCAGATACATCCATGTCCATGTTACACTGAATCTGAGTTCAAGCAAGTTTGATAAGTGGTTTAATGAAGCATTCTATGTCATATTACTCTAGTCCTAAAAAAATAAATATAATGAGACACAACCTTATCAGCAAGATTTAAACATCAAAACATATGCATCGTCTTGAGATGAAATGAAACATTTACTCAGAGCAGGTTACAGGATGCGATCAACTTCTTATTTTAAAATATGGCAAGTTAACAGCTTTCGTTGTGGCCATTTGTTCAGCACAGTATGATAGCGTAAGACTGCCTAAGGACTGCAAGATAAATTAAAACTCAAATGTGGAAAGGACTATTGAAAGTTATCTACATTTACAGTTCAATCACACATTTTTATTTAACATCAGTATACAGAGGACAACCCCAGCAAGTTATTTTGTAATGTCAAGTATTTAGTAAAGTTCTTCAGCTGTAACAGTGACAATAGAACAGCTAAAAATAAGCAGTATGAAACAAACATGATCTTCTTAAAATTATAAATATACCAACAATACTTCTTAAAGCTTAATTATTGCAACAGTTAAATTAACAAGTTCATGTTAGAAAGGCTCTATGAAATTTATTCAAGTTGTCAAGAAATTAGATGGAAGTGTAAAAAGGAAATACATATGAATTTTACTTTTGATTTTCACTAAAGGTAGTCAATACAATTTTGTACAGTATCACCTAACACGTCAATCTTGAACAAACTCCAGTATACAGAATTCATTAAATGCAGAAAAAAATTGTTTAATCTTTACATGTAAATCGACAGTAAATTAACTGACACAAATTTTATTATTGTAACATAAGCAGGTCAGCATTTTAAATATTAATTTAGTAGCTTTATGTTGTTAAAGGGGCAGACACATACAGTCATTCCAAGTACATAATCAAATTTTAAGAAGTGATAATCCAGAACACGGGGTTTCTAAAAAGTGTTTAGTAAAAGTCATGTTATTTCCTAATCCAGACATCCTCATCATAAAGCCTTTACAGGGTTATGATCTCTCCTGGCTTTACTGGAGCCACTAGTCACACCTCCTCACACACGCACACACACATACCTTGCTATAAATATCACACCAGTGTACTAGGTTTAAATTCCCCCTGATAATGCGGGTATGCTATGTGCAACTTTGCCATTATGCACATTACAGAAAGCTTCAAATTTTAGCATGGTAACCTGAAGTCATATAGCTGTGTTTCAGTTTTACGATAATCATCCCTGAAGTTTATACAGATACCGTATCACGTTGAAAGAAATCTATTTGATAGTACTTAAATACCAGCAATTGAACTTCAATTGTAATGATGAAATGCTCCTTTCCACTGAGGAAGAATTAGTATGTATAGCTGCTCATCTCACTCAAATATAGTACATGAATGTTTAAGTACTTTCACTGAAACAGAAGTCATACTAAAACATGATACTGTACTACAATTGTAGTTAACTAGAAAATTCAAGGATGTTATAATTTAAGTCTAAGTTTTTCTGTACAATAAGTCAAATAAATAAATTCCATGTGCATTTGTTTTACAAAATGGTAGCATGTTTATCTTGCTAGGTTATACACGGCCATTTCACCTGCTCATACTGCCGGCCAATCTTACCTTGAGCCTCCTCACAAAAGAAACAACCCATCGGCAACTTCCATTTAGATAAAACGGAGTGCCTGTACAAGATGGTGAACACTTAATTCTAAAGTCAAACACAGAAATCACACAGATAGTTTCTCTGATCATTAAGTTACGAGAAAACTTGGTTTGCATATCCAGGTCCCACTTTGGTTTTCCAGAGGTTTTGTGGATTTTTTTTTTTAAATGTAAATGCTTCTGCAGGTCATGTAATTCAGTTTGAAGTAGCTATAAAGATAGCACATGAAGTTTACCTTGGTTCCCTTAAAATTATTTTTGTATGTTTTCAGATTCATGCAACAGTTCTATAATGCCATTTGGGTTTCCCCTCCGGGCCTGGGAAAGACAAGGGGGAGAGGCAGCAGCTCACTGTCACCATGTTGAGAAGAAAGTTTATACTCTTGTTAAGGCAAGCTATTTTTCTCATCACCCTGAACTTTCTTCCACAGAAACAGGCTAACACAGAGAAAAAAAAACTTGAAACTAACGAACCCTGAGCCTCACTCAACTTGTTTCTAATTGAGTTTTGCCATTCACTTCACCTCACTCTGACTGGGAGTTGGTAAAAGAGCTGGGGAAGTGCAATGCAAGGATGGCAGATCCAGTGAGGAAGCTCAAGGTATGATTATCCACACACCGAAGCAGTAATTTGGGAAGTTTATAAACAGTCGGGACACTCGAAGCACTGTACAGCCCGTAAGATTTCATAAGGATCACAGCTGAAGAGATATTTCTGGATTTTTTTTCCGCTAAGCCCAGCCACAAAAGCGAAGAGAACTTGTCATACACTGTCCAATTATCCAGCGTGTCTTTTGAGGGCTGTTAAAAATGAGAGGCAAAGGTAGTGCTGGCCCAATGGAAATTCCATTAGACACTGCAAGCCTGCTTCAGTTTTCCATCCAATCCTTTCTCTAGGTTGGCAGTGGCATGAATTTAATGAAGGCCTTTTGAGGCAATGATGGAAAAAACCAGCAAGACTCAGAGGCTTTCACTCCAGAGTTGGCAGACAAAAAAGTGACGGAGTTTTAAGATCACTTGGGGACCCATATTTCAAAAGGAAGACTAGAAATAGCAGCTTTAAACCCCAGAGTAATGGAATAGCCTAGGATAAAACAGCTGGTGAAACAGAAATGAATGGTATATAACCCAGTAAGAAACACATTACCATGAGTGTTTTATACTTTGACAATTTGCATTAAATAAAATTATTAAGTGCTTTCCTATAAACAAAAAAGATGCTCATAATGTCCTTCTGGCACAAATATTGTCCTATCAAAGCCCTGTAAACATGTCACCGAAATTTAGTTTTTACCAGCAGAGTGAGCTCACTAGAAATGCAAGTGAAAACAGAAGAACAAATTCATTGAAAATTTCTAAATACTTCCTAAACAATATGGCATTTACATCAGTGTGCAATATATTAATTTTGAAAATGATAACTCAGTATGAAAATTACTTACCTGTAATTAAAGTTTTCCATATTGGCCAATACATAAATCCTGATTTTTGGTACTGCATACTTTATCTCTGAAATATTTGAAATGTCATATTCCAAATCAAAGTCAATACACACAAATATTTAAGTTATCCCCACTCTAACAAAACCCACCTCAGCCACTGAAAATCAATTTAACAGTGTAGTGTTTAGTTGTATGCAAAGGGGTTTTAGAACAAAAAGAAAATATAGGTCACAACAGAAATCTGAGGCACTGCACGTATAAAGTTAATTCATAAGACATGTGAATTGCACTGAGTCACAGAAGCCGTAACTGCTTTAGTATTTTCACTTAGGACAAACATTTTAAATAGGTTAGTGTTTGGGGGGTGCTTGCTTTTTCTTTTCTTTTTCCCTCTCCTTAAATTACTGCTGGATTTGTAGTTCCCATGCAAAAAAAAACTTTTAGGTAGTACTCTCCTCCTTTCTTCCCAGGAAAGGGTTTACAAGTTTTAGTTTTAGATTCAACCTTTAAATAAGCATTAAGATGCAGAGCAGACATAGCTCTCTGTGTTGTGGCAAATTCAATAACAAACCTATATTATACAAACACTTTTAAGAAAAAGTATTCAGCTTCACTTAAAAGCTTATGACAATGAAGATGTGGTATATAAATATATACAGTACCTCCACTTCGAAAGTCAGGTTTATGAACTAAATGGTTATTACCTAATGAACATCAGATTTTTATTTAGGTTGTCCAATGTGGCAATATTCAGGTGTTACCAGACTATTTCTTTAGGTGGTAACCTACATTCCCTTTCAGAAATTTTCACAAAAATAATGGTCCATTTTGCTAGATCAACTCTGGTAATGTTGTCATAGCTTTATTCCTTTAAAATGTTGCCGGCCAACAAAGCTATCATAGCACAAAGTACTTTTTAATAATATAATCACCACGTTTAGCTTCATTGAAAACTTAGCCTTCTATACATTGGACAGAAAAAAAATAAAGTTTTATCTGTGTTCAAGTGCATTAACAACAAGAATTAAAATTAGTGATCTATTTTAAAGAAGGTTCAACTGATAGAACAGGTGCCACCAAAAAGCACGAGCTTGTTGATGATCAAATTGCCAAACAAAACTGAGTGACGTAACACTGAAGCTTCAAGAAAGCTTTGCGTGATTTTCCCTAACTTAACAAATACAGAAATCCAGACCTGGCTAAAATAAGAGTTCCTTGATAATACTGACTCACAATTTCAAAAGCGTAAACTGCAGTCAGTAAAATCTGTGCATAAAATAGCTGATGTTTTCATAGGAAGTGGTTTGACATTAATGGCAGGCCACCACAGAAAAGTATGGAGGAATGAAACACTTTGGTTTTAATTTTTTCAGAGGCTCACATTTCTCATTAGACTTAAAAGCAGCAGCTTTTCATAAGCTACTCTCATTGGGAGCGCATATTTTGTAGAAAAATTAGAAGGATTATAATTATTTTAGTGATTGACAGGTTTTACTTCAATTTTTACATAAATAGCTTTCACCATACTGTGGTTATGCTTAAGTATAAGAACACTGATCAATAGTTTAGATGCACAGTATTTATTTCTTCTGCTGGAAGGCAACTATACTTAATAATTGTATCCAAGACACTTCAAATCATTCAGAAATATGGCATGCAGTATCCAAAAGTATGGCTCTGAGGATTTTTTTTTTACATTAAGCATAAAGAAATTTTATATTCAACATTCATTTATATTTCAAGAAAACTACCTATTCAGAGTTCTAGTTCTTTGATGCAGCATTAAGGATTAAAACTTACCACTTTACCAGGCCTTGCCCATGTGCAAATAAATCCCTCCTGACAAGCAGTGACTATACAGTCTTCAAGAAAAATTAACACAGTCAGTCTTTCATGTGCTATCTTTTTACAGATAAGAGGCTCTAACAAGGGAACATCTTCCATTCGGGGACAGAGAGGTGTTCCCAAAGTTTTAGCTGGGTCCGTTTTGGTTTTAGTAACTAGGTTCAGTTTGTCACTGCTCTTGCTAGATATATGTCCCATGCTATGATTTCTCTTGTGATCTTTTTCATGGTGTCTTTCCTTCCGATCGTGTAGCGATAAGGTTGCAAATTTACTAACGCCAGAAGCAATGGCACCATCCATGACGCTGCTTTTACTGCCAGCATTTGAGACTGCGGAGTGCGGAAGGCTGTTGGAGCGTGGAAGAGGAGGGGGTACAGAGTTTCCAGGTGTTGTGATACTGTTTCCGTTACTTCCCGGGTTAGTTCCACCACTTCCAGCAGGTGGACTTGTGGCATTCATGACATTTGTATGTGTCCTTGCTCTTGAGAGGGGTTGGTGGGGGAAGAGGATATCTTCTGTGAGATCCCACAAACAGAGCTGCGTGTCCTGGCCTACTGACCCAAATCTATACGTAACACTTACTGGACGACTGTCCGTAGAGTTCCTTTTGGATAGCCTAGATTGTGTACTATTCGCTCGATCTCTGCCAAAATGAAGGTCTTGGAAATCCTCATCGCTTCCGCTAAATTCCATCGGGTCGCTCTCTTCTACACTAGTGGTATATGGATCAAACGCGACAACGCTGACCCACGATTTATGTCCGTGGCCTCTCGCTATTACTCGACAGTCCACGAAAGACCAAACTGTTACCAAGTCATCCTCTCCACCTGTCACTATGTATTTCCCATCGGGACTCCAACACACACAGAGCAGTCCTCCAAAGTAGCTTTTCATTGTACCATGCAATTCCACCGAATCAAAGTTAAACACGCGAAGAAAACCATCCTGGCTCACACACGCCAAGAACTTCCCATCTGGGGAAAAGGCAAATTCATTCAGGGCACCCTCACCTACTGTCCATTTAAGCAGAGGATTTCTTGTGGATTTACTCTTGCAAGTGTGAACTGCAAAACTTTCTCCTTGTTTAAGTAGCTGGTAGTGCGGGGCTGTGGTACCACAAGTGTGCTCCACGTTATACAAGTACATATTGCCACTGGAATGAGCTACTAGGAAAAGGCTTTCCGAACCTGGTACCCATTTTACACAGGTTACTCTGGACTTGTCTATTAGTCTCTGTGAAAAACAAAGAAGATACACATCAGACAGTCTGAAAATTAACGTTTTAATTATTAACTGTAAATCTGAGCTTACTCGGGAGGATGGGGAGCAACACAACCAAGGTGAACTCAGCTTTATAGAAAGGAGCTATGTTACTGTATTTGCAAAAACTTCTCATCTTATCAGGCAGCGAAGAGGAAATTATTTTTAGACAACATGCTACCAAAGGTTATTATTAAGGTCCAGTCACATTGCACAAAGAATACACTTCAATCAAGCCAATCTGTTGTTATGAATCTAAAGGTAGTGTTCTTAGGTTTATTTTTCACTGTGAAGGTTGAAGAGCATGAAAAGGAAACAATCAAGAAAACACAGATGAGCTAAAGGGGAAAAAGGCAGTTACTCCTCTGTTCTACACAGGTTACAAATCAACAACAGTAAATTTAGGCTATGGTTTCATCTGAAATCGCAAATAAAATCCATTCTCTGGAAAAAAAAAAAAAAAAAAAAAAAGGAGGCTTGAGGATGAGGAGCCTTTACCAGCTTTTACTGATTCAGGGAGCAAAAGCTACATCCACAGTGTCCCTGTTATCATGGGGCTGGAAAGTCAGTAGCTAAATACACATGGTTCACCAAATTCAGAAGGCACAACATACTCTTCACCTTGGAATCCCCACCCTCCAATTACTTTTCATTCATTAGCCAAGAACCTGTCAATACTGTCAGTTACCACCTGATTAAGTAGCTTCCTTAATAGAAAAACATTTTAACAGAGTCCATCATTGCAAAAGAATGAACAGACGTATTAAACAAACATTCCTGATCATAATGTCTTCAATGTTGTAAGAGCCAAGAGATTAACTTTGACTTCTTGAGTTTGTTAGCGTAGTTCTGATGGGCTTCTAAAACTTACCAAGTCAGCCATGGCACCACTGAACTGCAACTTGGAGACAACTCTTTACATGCACATTCAAGAGTTGTACTTGGTATGGATTAACTACAGGCTGAAAGAAGAGCTGAGCTACACAAAAGGCAAGAATGCAAATACAAAGAACTACTAGAACAAGTTACAAAAGCGTTAAAAAAACAAAGCAGCAAAAAAAATCCCCTAAACATCTTGCTATGCTCTTCATCACAAAAAACCCCACCACACCCACAAACTAATGGATAATACATGGACTATTATCCATTCTAGGCCCATGACTATCACTGGAAAGCAGCACCTTGTCACTGTAAGCTATATTTTTGCACATACTATTGCTGCTGCCAACCTCAGCATAAGACCAGGAAGACTCTTCTGTAATTTCTCATTGGTTAAATTAGCCATGTTGTACTTGAGAGCTGAGAAATGTAACTTTTTTCATCAAATGCAGTAGTTTTAAAGTAACATATTCTTAGCCCCTCTTGCAAGATTTAAAATAGTTGGTCATGTGTTCATTGATATCCATCATTCATGTCTCAGTAATGATGATATCAGAAATATTAGACTGAAAGTTACCTGGTACATACCAAGGGAATGTGGACAGGGAATATCAGCTCCTGCTTTAGGCAACAGTCTTCTCCTTACAAAACTACCACTAATATGGCAACAAAGTGAAATTATCATACTTGCTTGCTCGACTGAAGCAGCTCAACCTGACATACCACCTCTACTCATTAGAGCAGTTGCTCAACTTTTACACTAGAAATGGCATTTTAAGTCCATAATCATATTGGGTACATGACCTTAAAAACTGTACCAAAATCCTGCAAACCTGATCTTTACCACAAGGAGGTTTTAAGTAAAACAGAACATTGCAATCTGCAGTGAGAACAGATCAGCTCAGAGACAAGATGCAGAAAGACTTCAAGCTGATAGGTAGCAAGCGACTACAACTCATACCCTTCTCAACCAAGAGCTTTAAATTCAGCAGGAAGATAAAAAACTCTGAAGTTATGACTTTCTGAAGTTTTAAAAGCTTCCAACTGGCCTCACATGATGCTGCAGCACAACAAAACAAGATCTGAAGTCAGTTTGACTGGCAAACGCATCACAAGAATAGACTGAATGCAGAATCAAGCAAACTGGTGGAGCAGCTGGGATAAGGAGCTTATGTTCAGTTTAGTGAAAGAATAGTAAGTGAAGGAACTTCAGTCACTACTCAGGAAGACAAGCCAAGTAAGATTATCTTGGTAGCCGTGTTTTGAACAAGCTTGAAGAGACAGAATCAAAGGCTACAAAGGCATGAAAAAAAAAAGAGGCAATCAAGGAATATACACTAATGTCTGACAAAGTGCTTTGGCAACATAGGTACAGGAAAAGTTGATTAGGAAAAAAATGCAGGCTAAGGATTTTGTTTAAATACTATTTTTAAAAAAAGAATTAAAAAATAAACATAATTGAATTGATTCGCTTGAGAATAACCAGCTATCACCTGGAAACAACTGAATCTGTGAGGTTTACTTGGATGGTTCTGGGAATAAGAAAATATCACTAATTTAATTCTCACACAGCTAGAAGGAACAGCACTGCTGATACAGACTGATTCAGGCACACAGCCACAAGCTGCATAGGATCACTCACCTCAGCCTTTCAAGACCCTATTGTCTTCTACATCAATAGAATTAAAAAAAAAAAAATAAAGGGAAGAGTAACAAGTTAGACTGCATTAATGCTATTGCATTTTCATTTCAAAATAACCTTCTGTGTCATAACAGGTTATTTCACACATCACACACGATTAAGTGCTACCCTGATTACTTTATCACAGGTGATAGTCAAAACAGACTTGGGCTACCTGAATCACCAAATTACTAATAGGACACACAGTGAATTCTATTACCTCTATTGTTCCAGGACTAGTGCTAAATCTGTCAAAAGATGCAAGTATTCATTTAGATCACCCTCTGCCTATGAAGACATGTTTATTCTCAAACGCTATCTAACCTCTAAATATATTCAAAACCTAACAGGCATCTTCATCTTGAAGCAAATGAACTCGCTCAAACATCGATGCTCACTAATGTTTCTCTGAAGTGGCTTTTAGATACAACCCAGAACTTCCAAACAAGTCCAGGACAAACTTCAGTATTGTAACTGACAGACTAAAAACAGAGAAAAGTTTTAGAATTGACTGCAACTGCAGATAAGATCAGTGTAGGAAACAAGAGTTTGTCATTTAACCCTAGCCTACTGCGCAGGTAGTTCTAGTAGCAGCGAGCAAATCCTTATGTTAGCTTTGTGGAAAACAGATCATCTCCACTGAACTGTCAAAGGATGTATTCCCAGCAGGGAAGTAATACTGGTTATAGCACAGAAAAAAGACAATACTGAAGCCACTTTGCATTAGACAGTGTTTCCATGGTTTGTGAACTACCACAGGAACTACTCAGCCTGCAATGCAGCTTTATGCTGTAGATACTTGACAGTAACCAGCATCAAGGCATGTACACATGCATTGGATCTTTATATAAGTATTTCAGCAGTTTTTCTCAAAGTAACTATTGTTCATCTACAAGAGTGGGAACTGCTCTGTGATATGAAACTAGCTATTGACAGTATTTCTGCTGTCATTTGTAATACTTACACTATTATCACACAGTCAGAGCTGCACTTAAACAAGTAACTCATATGCACATTAGCACTCCCAGGGGCGAAGCTGCACCAGTGACAAAGTTTAGGGTGTTCTGGTTTGGGGTGGGCTGTAGTTTTTGGGGGGGTGCTAGTGCAGGGGGAGGGGTGTTAGGACAATGCTAAAATGAACATTTCAGTGACTTAGAGGTTTCTAGCAAACGGAGTACTCCAGCACTGTTTCCCACTCAACACATGCAGAAAAAGAGAACAGGTGGGAAAAAGGCCAAGTAAGAAGAAAAACACCCCTCTTCTGATTTAGATGTAGCTACTTTTAGAAAGCTGAGGAGGAATTAGACAGTTCTAATTATAAAATATCTCCATTGAGAACAATACTTCAATCTTCTTTGCACAGAGCAAGGCAACATATCTCTCTAAGGTGGGAAAGATATGCTTGCTCAGTTTGAAAGCTGAGCAAGGCTTAGCTTCATCTGCAGAGCTCTTATCCAGACCTGAAATTTAAAAAAAAAAAAAAAAAGACACCTGCAAAGCTCTTTGCTATCATCCCCACACAATTCACCTGCAGAAAAAAAAAAAACACCACACCCAAAGAAACTAAACATACCCCTGCAAACTACCCAAATTCCCATAGCTTATCATCTGCAGAAAATGCTGTCTAAAGTCATACCAGTTACCAGATTTCTTTCCTTGACAGAATCCAGATGCTTACTCTTCTAAGAATGCCAATACTACCAGAAAAATCAGAGCCAGTGGTCTTGTAACTTGGCATTAGTTCCCCCCATACTACTCTCTTCTCTCTTTTCTTATTGCACAGGAGCACAAAAAGCAGATGGAGAGTTTCTTCCAGGAACATAACACAGCGAAGACCTAATAAGTCTTCAGCTTTTCCTATGCAGCATTCAGCTTGATATCCCAGTTTTCCCCATGCAAGTCTTTAGTAATTCTTGATACAGACGGTTTCTGCTGTAACATCCTGACTATAAAGATTGGTATTTTTACCTTATTTACTATTTTCATCAGATTATGTTAATTACATAGGGGCTTAAATGTTCTCTTCTTCATTCAGAACCAGAAGCTACAGAAACAACTGACTGTAGAGTATATGCAGCAACATTTAGAATTGTAGACCTTTTTTCTATCAATTAATTGTCATTAACTCTAGTTACTGTATCACGCAAACTAGAAAGTCCTAATTTTTCATCTTAACCCCCAAAAGACTTCTTCATGAATAGAATTTCCATGTTATCCCAAGGTATGCCAAGCCAATGAAACAGCTGAAAAACAAAGGTAGTGGCTGAATGATAAGCTGTATAGGCAAACAGAGACATCTGCAAAACGTCAATAATCTAGGATGTTTAATACCACAAATATATTTGCATGCAACAGTGTTAAGATTTCTACTTACTTCCTCATTAAATAATTTGCTAGTTTCTTTTTTAATAGGGTCTATAAGTTGGACCTGGCCTGCAGAGAAGCCCACTAGAAGAGACACACTTTCTGCTGTGGCTGTTAAGTGATTGAAGTCATGGCATGTAGGTTGTGTTCCTTTGTATATCCTTTTGTCTATTGGTTTACTCAAGTCTGCAGCCTGCAAAAAGAGCAAACAGAATTAAGACAGTTTATCACAATGTGTGCACATAACTAGTTCTATTTGCAAATAATGTTTATACTAAGCAACAATTTATGAACTCACAAAACCCTACTTTAAAAAGCAGCTTTGTATTTATCAAAGACAACCAAGATAATGTCAAAAGGTTTATCTTTTCATATAATGCAATGCTTGTGTTTTTTAATTTTGCTAAACACTATACCCACCATAGCCTTTGTAAGTACATCACGGGACAAACCAGTGACAACCAACCACTCAGCAACACAAAGGCTCCAGTGAGTTCAAGACCAACCTATCCCCAGAAGGCTTCTCCTACCAGCAGTTATTCCATCAACAGAGACGAGATCCCTTCTAGTTTCCCAGTAAGAGCAGCTTTCTCACTACTGAATCTAACCCATTTTGGACTACAAATGGCATATTCTCAATCATTCGATTCTTATACTGTAAGCCTATCCTTTTATAACAGGCAAACAAAATATTGGTCTCATAAAAAAAAATGATCAGCTAGATCCTAGGAGAGCATTTTCTAGGAACACTGACTCAAGATGTTGGTACTGTGATTATAAAATACATTTTAAGCTATTAAGCTACAAAGTAATTGTGCTTCTCACACTGAACAAAGAATTCAAATATAGCTCAGACAAAATAAGTGGTAACAGAACTGAGGAACTTCAACATAAACAACTGAAGATCCAGCACTAAAGTGTCAGAACAATCAAAAGGAACAGAAAAGCAATTTTAAATGTTCTTGGTTGTGTAACCTATGTTTATCCCCATATCACTTCTGAGCAGACAACCTAATCTTTCATCATCCAGAGATTAAAACCCACACATTTAATATGCAAGATCATACATCAGGTTCAACATTTTTTTTTTTTTTAAATAAAAAAAAAGCCTTCCTATTTACTAGATTCAGAGTCTGTAATTAGAAAGCTGCAGATACTCAACAATACCACAATCCTGAGATGCAGCTGTGATTTGGGACTCAGATTCTGATTTTGATATTTACTTCTTCAGTATTTTTAGTCAGAGGAAATCAGGCCAGCAATATAAGAAATAAAACTTTGAGGAAGAGGACAAGCTTCACATTAAAAAAATTGCGCCAGTGTATTAAACCTTTGAGGTCTAAAGAGCAGCAAACCCTTGGTGTGCATGGAGCCACACAGACAGAAACTAGACCTGACAGTAGGGGAAAATCATAACCAGCTACGCAGTGAATCATGTCAGGTGAGCCATTTCCAAGGCAAATTTAACTACAAGATATACACGATAAGCATATATACACAAAAGTATTAAAGTTGCACTTATGTTTTGGGGAATACATTATAAACCAGCTAAATCATGGGTATGGCCACATAGTTGAAAACTCCAAAATGAGATGATGTATTCCAACTTCTAAAGTCAGCAAATTAAAAAGTTATTCTCCAGAGCCTAGAGATCCATTATAAGCTAAAAAAAAGTATTAGCAATTCCTCTTCAAGGAGAACTTAAATAGACTACTCGCTCTACTGGGAGATGATAGGATAAGGCATTTGCCTACCAATGAGCATTCACAGACACATGTAAATCCGTAATTTGAAGCTGAAAGCTCAAATCCTAGAGGCCATGCAGTTCTTATGCAAGATTCCCTTGTCCTGTATCACAACAAAACCAATGATATCAAGAGGTAACTCTCAAAATTGACATAGCATTTCTAACTGGAAGACCATTCTTCAGAAACATATAGATGCCGCCCTCCGTACCTCAAACGCAGAGTTACCAAGGTTAACCTATGAGACGTGAGACTGTGTCCTCTGGACAAAAGTTCCAGCAGGACTCAATACCTCTAGAAGGAAGATCCCTTTTAAAGTAAACAGAACTCTGCCTGAATTCTGTTGAATGATCAAAGAACCAGAGACCCTCCAAGTCAGCAGGAAACACAGGTATTCCCAGGTTATTCTCCTCAATCTTACTGTACTTTTAAGTAGCAAAGAATCAACAGGTGGCTACTTTCAGACTGGAACTATATCTTGCTCTTTTGTCTGGTTGAGGTTTTATATCAATAGCTTTGGCTTTTGTTGTCCGACAAATTTGGTGTGACTGAAGTTTCCATCTTCTGAAATTGTGTGATAACAGATCTTGCAAGACGTGAAATTCTGATAAATTAAATCTAAGTGCAGACTTCACTGTGCTTGTTCTAGCTGTTCTCTGGGAGCCAGATGGCAGTGACAATCTGTCAGAACTTAAATGGAGTATAAATAAACCAATTCAACCCACAATTACCAGGCTTCTACTGACAGGGATGCATCGCCTTTTATTTACATGTAGCTAGTGTTCTCAGTTATCATATAGCTGTCCCATTGTGACAAAGTCAAATCTACAAGCACAAAAGTAATCTTTTGGTCTTGATCTCTCTTAACCAAAAGGGTAGAATTAATGAGCACAAGAACTAGGAGACATTTTCCTTCTTTCCGTGCAGTTAAGGGTTGCTACTAGATTTGGGTAAGAACAAGAAAAGCGCTTACTCATAAAATTCAGCCACGCCTGGGACTCAATATTTCATTAGCTCACCACTAAGTACATTTGCTATAGCTGTTTTGTGGAAGATTTGATTTTCAGAAAAGAGCTTTTACATTAGATCCAAGTCCACAACTGTCAAATCCTATGATATGACACTATTTACTGAACAAGGTGATCTGAACTGCCCCCTTCTCAGAGGAATGGTGATGTACTTTGAAAGAGAACAGAAAGATCTTGCAATTAAGTATTACCAAACATGAAGGTTAAAAGCACAGGATCAGGCACCCTCACCCCTGCTTGAGCTGGCAGCAAGCTATTTGTATGCTTCTTGTCCCAATTCCTTTAAGATTTTATTATGAAAAAACACTCTGCACTATTCCAGTCTGTCCACCTTGAGAAACATATTCCATTGTGAATGATTCAAAATAAGACCAACATTTTGTAATCATGACTGAAAGAAGGTTGGGGCATCTAACGCAAGGTAAAGAATCAATATCATCCACCCTTCAAACAAAAATCTGGGCAAGCCGCTGAAGTACTACTTAGCTAATCGAGACTCTGGCACTGGCACCTCAGCCAACTGATACCTGCATCAGAAGTCTGTTCCTTCCAAACTACAGTAGTATTTCAAGTACCCCTTGGGCAAAGGAACAAGGAATAATGATTATCAGGCAACAAGAACAAGAGGAATCTCATACCACACCTGTCTGAAGTCAGTAATGCAACTGAACAAAATTGGTGTGCCTTGAGCATCAACAGCTTCCAAGTCCTGTCTTTGAATAGATTAAAACATTCCAGAGAAGAAGAAAAATTGACCAACTTTGCCATTTAGTTCTTTGTGATGAATTCATACTCTAGATATACAACAGGAACTATGTAACTGTCTGGGGACTTCCTAGCCCCATTTAGTTAACTCTCACAGCACAATATTTTAGCAAAATTACTCCCACTGTGCTGGGGTAAGGAAAAAAAAAAATTAAAATTAACAGTGTAGAAGTTGCCCATTCACCCTGAATCATGACTTCCAGCTTAAATGCAGTCAAGTCAAATTGAGTATCTTAACGACAGCTTTAAGCACATAAACACTAGGAAGAAGATGGGAAAAAAAGAAATCAGTTACCTCAGTCTGAAACAAACATTTAAGCTTTCAGATTGTGATGTTTGAAATGTCTGATTAGGATGGGCATCAATAACCTTGGTTATGTAGCTGTATGTAATTCTAAGGTCAAAACCAGATTAATATCTACCCAAGATTCATTCTTTTTATTTACTATTGATCTGAGACTTAGAGCTTTCATACTAATATTTCCCAAACAGTGAATCAAATTACTTGAAGTCAGCATTTAATCACGCTCCTTGACAGATGCAATTTCTTCCTGTATCTTCTCCTAACTTAAATGTGCAGCTTTCTGCAAATTTTCGATGAATGAAATGTATCATAGATGCTACACTTCCTTCTAAGCTAAAAAACATCTGAGATCAGAAAGTAAAGGAGTTATTTATTAATTTGTCTTAGATATTTCAACTGTATTCATCAAAATGCTGCTTTTAGATACTTAATAGTATTTAATATCACATTTGCCAGGAGACTAGCTAAGTGAGATCAAGGTAGAATATTAGGTCTTTAAGCCTGTGAGGGCAAACATTTATTACAAGTTTTACTTCCAAAAATCCTCTTAAGAAAATCTCTCATGTCCAGGTAGTGAATTGATCTTGAACAGCAGATTACAGATCAGCTATGTATGTAGAGCTTCAGCTCAAAATAAAAGAGAAGACACAAATAACCAAAAGATTATACTTTTGAAAATAATTTCCTCAGCATTTCTGGAATTCACAACTTACAACCTGTAGCTTGGTATCTCTTCAATACCTTGCTGTCCAGGGATTTAATGGTCCCTGGTCTATAAACAGAACAATTTGAGAAAGCTGTGCTTGTTACAATGCTATACAGGTAACAGGGGAAATCAACTCTTAGAATTATTACTAAGTGAACTGTATTGAACTTCACAGATGCTCTTTAAACCCCAGCTGAAAAAAAAGAGGCAAGGTAAGCCGTGCTGCAGCACTTTGCCTTACAGTGTCCCCTAGTGAACAGGGCAGGGTCTTCCAGGACGGACTCATTGGCTTAGCAAGGACAGGGAAAACCAAACCACGAGGCCCCTTTCAGCTTGTTTATCCTTCCTCCGTGTCCTCTGCAGAGCCTCCTGCAGAGCAGCAAAAGGACAGAGCAAGCTGAGGAACACCGCTGGAAAGCTGAGTTATCCAAGGCACTTTTGTAGAATTTTTTGGTGAACTCTATTCATTGTTTCTATAGACAAGTCTTTTTGACAGAAATACTAGTTTCAGTACTTCGCACTGGAAATAAGGAGTAAATTTACAGATTTTTTTTTTTTCAGAGCCCAAAACCAGCTAACATATATTATCAATAGAATAATTTCTAGTTACTTCACTGTTACTTCAAGCTGGTCTGATCTCATAGCTGACCCTGCTTCAGGCAGGAGGTTAGACTAGAGACTCTCAGAACTCCCTTCCAACCTGAATTAATCCTGAGATGCTAAACTTAGGATCAACTAAAGCAGCAGCAATAAGGCCACTCCCAGCTTACTTAACAGGTCTGGTTTATGTCTTTAACTACATGCAGGAAGAAAGCTACAGGAAGAAGTCAGTTGTCTTTCCCTATAAAAAACAGTGATGTAGAGCAGAAGTTCTATTTAATTTATATAAGACAGACAACAGAAAGTCCAGGCAACACTCCCTGCGACTATACAGCCCAATTAAAACACCCTTCAGTGCAGAAGACAGGGCAATGGTCAATCAGTACTGAACTGGCTTCTACAAATGCAATTTTATGTAACCCAACAAAGTGCTGACTAATCAATGACCTTAGCTTGCTCAGGAGAAAGTTTAAAGTCTGGTAAGAACTCACATCAGTCCTAGGATCTCTTCACATTCAACAGCACATATCTTTCAGGTAGTGTACAAGTGAACATACATTCAGGGCCACTTCAGAAGCCCCCAGAAAACTTATAAACTAGTTTGAAAGCTTCTGGGAACACTTACAAACAGAAAAAAAAAAAAAAGAAAAGAAAAAAAGAAAAACAACACAACACTAAAACAAACCAAACCAACCAAACAAAAACAAACACAAAAAAACCCACAAGTACAAATACTCTTTAGAATCCTATAAAAAGCCAGCAGACAATCACCCTTTGTAAAGTCCACCTACTTATATATCACTACAGTAGGTTAAGTGTAAGGACAGTTTCTTAAATAAGAGATGCTTTTTCCATAGCCGAGTGATGTGCTCAGCATTAAGAGTTGCATAATGGATATTTTGGGTGTACACACAGTCTAGCTTTAAGTGTCTCCTTAGCCTTGAAAAGCCATTAACAGTATGGAAATTTTAGGTCTATTTTGCAACACTGCGTTCAATGCACATGCTTTATATTAAAGTCACATTTGTAAACCTCAAGAAAATTATTAAGTTTTGCTTTTAAAGTTTAGCTGAACTTTCAACTCTATGAATTGAAGCACTAATAGCTCAACACTCACAATGGCACAACCAGTGCTGTATTTGCTGCCAATTAACATAAGGGCAAGTATGAACTAACACTAAAAATAAGCACAGATGTTCACTTTCCTTTAGTCCTCTCTAACTGAAGTCAAGAGAACCTATGAGAAAGAGACAAAAGTTGCACTGGACAACTCAAAGTTTGAAAACTAAAAACTAAGAAACTGGGACAAAAACAAGTCACAAGCATGAAAAAGAATCTGTTACTTTTAACACACTGACTCAAAGACTTTCCATTAAGGTACCTCTTCCTTTCTCTAGAAAGTCTCCAGTAAGTGTAGCTGCCAATGTGTGCCAGTTTGATAAATCTTAAGATCTTGATCTTCAAGACATGATCATTATTAATTTGGCTTCAGTGGCACACCTTCTGATGTACTTTTTCTAATACGTAAATATTTTTCATGATCTCACTTAAAGCTGAAAATACTTTGCATTTATACTCACATAAAACAAAAACATTTCAAGATTTATTTCCACTCAACAGAACATTTACTCTCCTGAGCAACACTGTTCTTCGTAAATGGGTTCCTGAATCTTTGCAGGTTTTTTATAAGGTACAAAGCACTTGATTAAATGCTGAACAGGAACACTTAAGGCATGTGACAGAGTTTCTAGGATACTGTATAAGAACGGCTCTGTTAGTAAAACAGGGACGTCAAGTAATTTTAGTTAACTTAATTTTTTCATCCGTAACAAAGTGTTAAAAATCAGTTTTGTACAAAGCCATTTGTAAATTTGGGAAGCCACTTGATACTCTTCTCTCTTTTAGATTTAATTTCCAATTGGAGCCATACAAGACATACACATTTTTTGAAAGGATAAAAGCATTACTTAATAAGATTTCATCCTTTATTCATACAGCAGACAACTATGACCACATACATTAAGATAAAACTCTAGTTCAGACTACTGGACATAAATCCATATTTAGGCAAAGATCAGTTTAGATTTCTGAAGCATCCAACAAAATAATCACACTCTATTTCCAGAAGAATTATTACAAGCACTGAAACAGAGCAAAGAGCATGCACTGGGGTGAAATAAATCTATTTGATATTAACTGAACCAATGGTTATATAATTGGTATGACCAGGAAAGTGGATGTGAACACCATAAAAAACACACACGAAGCACTGTTTGATTTACAACTTACCATAACAATCTTCACTGCATTTTACTAAGGCTATAAACCAAGGTATTTGTTTGGTTACAGTATAGATCAGCACATCCTATTCATAGTTAACTAAGGTGAAAGCACCAGTCTACGAATAAGCCTAGAAAAAGTAGTCATTTTTATTTAAAAAGAGTTCAAAAACCAGAATAGCAGACTCATTAAAAAAGAAGAAAAACAATCTTTTTTTTGTTTGCAAAACTCCATTCACTTCACAGGTGCATATGGAATCAACTTACCCTTCGTTTCTCTAGAAGACTGGGCAAAGGGCATTAAAGCAGGACAAGAATGGTAATACATTTGAACTACTGTAGGCCAGAGAGGTTTAGGGAAATTAAAACAAGGTTTTGAACTCCTCTACACAAAAAAAATAGCTCCTCTGTCTTCTGAGCAGAGAACACTGCTGCTGCCTCCACCCCTCACAGACCAATGGAGGTCTCAAGTCACTGAAACTGCTCCTTTAGAAACTTAAAGAATTTTCAATTCAAGGTGTTACACGTGGTAAAATTTACACCCCTGCGGACACTGCTCCTTTTGAGTGAGAGCCCACAATGTACAACTTCTGACAGCGCCATTCAAAGAGCCAGGGCAAACCCCAAGTGTCCTAAGGAACCGACCAGAACCCTCAGCACAGCTCAGAGCAAGTCCTGGTCAGTCCTGAGAAGGTCTATGAGCAGAACTCAGCATCTCCAGAAGAAACCAAAACAGGCTGCTCACTCCAGGCCAGGGATTGGAAGCTCTCCGAGTAACTCTAACAATCTTCAGCTGCACTATAATCAAATCACTAAAACAGCAGGGAAATTACATGACACTGTAACATAACTTTCCCAAAAGTGTTTGTTTCAACATCGTTAACAAAGTTAATTTTTATTACACCTGTAGGAGAAAAACCTGTCCCTTTCCTCCCTAGAAGCTCTCCAATCCTTTACATCACACTTTGCACAACACTGCCTTCCTATGACACAGGGAGAGCACAATAGCTTTCACTTGTTCTTGAGGACCTCAACGATCACTCAGATACCTACTCTAAAGAATAGCTAACAAAAGCAGTATTTCACAGTTTTGCCAAGTTCACCTTATTGTGGGTGTCAGTCAATGACATGATCAATGCAGATAAAAATTAAGACTTTGACTTCACTGTAATGTGGTTGGGCCACACTAAATCTGTAAACAGGTTGGTTAAACTCAACTCTGAATATAGTCACTGTATCACATACTCCCAACAGACGTGAACTGAATTAGATATTCTATTTTGGTTTAAGCAATTAGTTGCCTTTTTTTTTTTTTTTTTTTTAATAGGAAGAAGGCAAAAGAAGCTGTAATATCAGTATTATTGTCAGTGGCTGATCTACATAATTTTGGCTCAACTGTAGCTCAGCCTGCTGGATAAAAACCTCTCCAAAAGAAATCTAATTCAGAATCACGTATGTGCTGCATGCGATGCAGACACCTTCCTCCTCTTCTCCCCCTACTCAGCTCTTTTTAAGGAGATATGCAAGAAAGAGATCTCACTGTGCAGTTTTAAGTTCAAAACAATGATCTCTCAGGGCTATTAATAAACGATGGGTCCCAGGTCACATTTTCATACTGGTCTTCCCCTCACTGGCTTAAAAATTAAGACACAGATTTAACAAGTCATGGCACACACATACTTCATAATCATGAGCTGCAGAACTGGACTACAATACCATTTATTCAACAGTGGGCAGATATCAATACAGTTCGAGACGTAAAGACAAGAAGTTAGCTGCATTAATAAACTGTTGCCCATCCTAGATTTCCTTCAGGAAGCCAATTAAATTGCAAACATGGAAGTTTAATAACCCTTTACAGGATTGTTTGGGGTTTTTTTGGTTGGTTGTTTTTTTTTTTTTTTTTTTTTTTGCATTAACCACTGCATGGAACTGTGAACATTACCAGATTTTAACACCCACTTTCTGTTCATTACTTAACTGAAAAAACACATCCTGATAAAGTTAAATATGTGGGGAAAACATATCAGTTCTGCATTTTGTTCCCCTCTCGTTTTACTGAACACCTTCTTGTTCGCAGGAAGACAATGATGTCAAATCTTCCTTATATACACAGCACTTACATTGCTTACTATAAGTAGTCTCATCTGTTTTAGTATTCCCACAGCAGTTTTCAGTGATCACAATTTTCACGATTTCCCTGAATCTCTTTGTAATAATCCCTTTTTTAAGATCAGTATAAATGCTTATAGATGGATCTACTAATTTATACAATGCAATATGATTTACTTCATTCTTCTTTCCAATACCCTTCCCCACTCCATTTCTTGCAATAAAGAAAAATTAGGACTCAGGTACTGATCAATTAGGCCAGTCATCTATAGCAATCCCTCTTCTTTTTGTGCAGTGGTTTCAAACTGACTCAAGTTTTTTTCCTCCACTGTGTGCCACTAGAAGATTAGTGGGAACACACACTCCTGCTCATTCACCTACCATAACAGCATCTCCCAAGTTTCTTATTATTGCCTCCTGCCTTGACAGTCAGTTAGTTAAATTAACCTACCTTCAATTTCTGCTGCTCTTCTCCTTTATTTCTTTTCCTGAAGTTACGGATCTACCACAGAACTATAAATTACCATATGCTAAACTTAGTGGGATGAAAGCTATTTAAAGTTTTATTTACTGTGGCTAATCAATGGCACAATTCATCACTTCCTGTGGCCTCCAAGTTCCTACTTTCCTTTGAGCTAAATCCCAGTATAATCTTCCAGATGTTTTCACATCCTACTTTTGTATTAATCATAAAGTGAACACTAAGTCCTTTTTAAAGAGGTCAGCAAAAAGCACAGACTAACCTCTAAGTCAGTATAACAGTTACTATTTGTAACAAGTCTGCAGCTCAGCCTCTTTACACTTCAAACTCATGACAACTCCTGAGCACCATTTCAGCCTGACACTAAACTGCTTGTTCATCACCTCCAACACCTCATGTTCCAGAACATCACTTCCTAGTTATGACGACATCAAGCCTTCCTTCTCAAGACAAATTAATTGTAGTTTCTCAATAATAACCTAAACTGCTTTCCCTTAGCCTCCAACTACATAACATCATCTCCAATCCAGATTATGCAACGCATGAAGTGATGAGGTGGAGTCACATTCCAGTGTAGGGTGCACATCACCTCAGTGTCCAACTCCAACTCTAGCCTCTATCTTCAGGAAGTTTTTAAAAGCAGCCTATCTCTCAAACCACAGATTGACCATTCTATATAACTGCTTCTCCTTTGGGCATGAGATTTTGGGAAATATGCATGTAAATATACATATTAATTTACATTCCAAGAGAGAAAAATAACTGCATGATTTGCATACGACCACACCTATGAAAGACTGCACAGCAAGTCACATGCAATAATATCAGATATTGCCATAATATACTGACAGGACTGCAATACGAAATACTGCACTCATAGACAGTTCGAAGAAGCTGGTTAAACAGGGAAACTATCAAACCGAGAATCACCTCATTAAAATACATAGATCTTTGTTGCAGATAGCAACCCTTAAGACAAACAGCTGTGGGAAAGTGAACTAAATACTTCAAGATCTTTAACATACACAAATCATCAAATATATATAGATCATATATCATGTAACATACACAGAATTATTAACATAGACAAATCATTAAATATATACACACACTATACTGGCCACATCTGTTAAACAAGACATGGCACACTGAAAATATGTCAACCTTGATTACAGTATTTAAGTAATTTATCTGTCTCCAAGAGATAGATTCTATTCAAGAGATTCTATTCCAAGAGATATTCTATTCACTCAGTGCCCTTACAGTTAGAGGGCAAGCCAACAAAGAATGTCACTCTTCCCTGCTTGGGCATATTGCCTGCTTTGTGCAAAACTCTGAACCAGCTATTAAGATTTCCTTGAATAAAATAGGATTTTAAAACAGTATTATTTGGAAAAGAGACTCTAATAAATTATAAACAGCTACACTTGCTCTCCCAAGTGATTATGTCAGTTTACAAGTTTTCTTTTGTGTATCTTAGTTTCCAAACTTTGGTATAAATTTCCTACTCTGCTTGCCATGGTAACCAACAGCCTGTGCCTCTACTTAAAATTCGGTTTAACTGTTTAGTGCTGCATTTGATCAAGATACATTTAACATCTTAATGCATTCCAAGGAGTAAACAAGCAGTTCTCATACTGGAGGAATCACCTTACTCACTGCTTACAAACCTCAAAGGATTTTTGCTGCTGTTTAAGATGGGAGGGTAATGAGGAAAACTTCATTGACAAAGATGTGCACGAATAGCTACCAAATAAAGAGAACGCACTCAGATGGGAGGAACAAGGTATTATATATCCACTGTGTAAGGAATTGCACTAGAAGAGCAATAGGTCTTGTCTCCTGGGTATAAAGACTTCGCATTCACAGGAGAAATGAAAATTTGTTCCAAGATTGCATTTAAATGAGAAATAGAGTTTCCATACATTAAAGCTTGCACCCTGGTGGAAAACCATTCTGTTCTGGTGCAAGATGGGCCAGGTAACTGGCTTACTTGAAGTTTTAGGATTTACTTTAACAGGGCAAAGCCAAGCCACAGTTGCTAGCTTTTCTTAGTTTCCATTTTAAAGAAAGAACTTTCTTCAAATATTCAGCTCAAATACAGAATTATGAATAAGAAAACATCTGTTTTAAGCAGATGGGATCTTTCCTAATTCCCAGAACACATATCAAATACCTTAGCATACTGAAATTTATGTAAAAGTAAATAAAGAACAGATTACAAAATCCTGAAACAAAAAAGTTGTACTGCTTAGGTTTTTTTCAGTCTCACTATGGCATACGATAAAAAAAAAAGGAAGTAAAAGTTGGCTGGTCACCTCTTTTATAATAAATTAATGCACCATTATCCAATGTTATTATTCAAGAAAATCTCATCCTGTACTCTGCTCATGGTTAAAGATAGAATGAAATAGTTCTGACCTTCAGAGCCTGTTGTATAAATGCAGATTTACAATACAAAGAACTATCTCCAAGAAAAATCTAAAAACCAAAACAAAAACCCCTGAAGCTTCCTTACAAAACTGCTGGGATACTGTTACCTTAAAACACTGTGAATATCACAGCAAGAACATGCTAAATCAGCTGTAATTCTGTTCTTTCATTAGACTTCAGTGTCTCCAGCTCCTCAGTATCTTGCACTTCATCACCTTTTCTGGATCTAAAAAGCAGTAAGGTGGCCTCACTGGGTACCACACAGTTGGTTTTGTATCACTATATTTTCTTCATTCCATTCATCTGGCTCAGCTCTAAGAAGTTTCTGGATTAAATGCTTTGCCTCTTCTTAAAATCCGTTCTGTACTTCCCATAGAGTCTATAGCCTAAAACAGAACAGTATTCTCACTATGCAGTTCAACTATTCACAATAGCTTACAGCAGGGCTAGTCAAAGAGCAGGATCCTTCTGAATGGATCGTGAATTTTGCATGATTTGGATTCAAGGGAGATCAGGCAATGCTTCTCATACATCTAGGGAAGGTTTTGTTTACTTATTCTCTCCTTCTCTTCTTCCTTTTAGAGCTTTAAGAAATAGTGATTGATTAGCTCAGCTGATTAAAAACAAAAAAATCACACTCTTCTTTCTTCAGTTTTACATTAGACACCATCTTCTCCTAGTAACAGGAGTTGAAAATGACTTTCATCAACATCAAGCAACTAGAATTTCATACAATATTAAAGCCACCTTTTCAATGCCTTGTGCAACGGCACTAAAGATGCTTCCTTATTTCTGTTTGCAAACCTCATTTGATACATCTTGGAACTGCATTTACCTCCCCCTGCCTTCAACAGCTCTACCACAAGCTGGCTCAGCTTGTAATCAACATTACATTCTGGTTATCATATTTTCAAAGTTTCATGGCTGAAGAAAAAATTCCCTAATTATGTATTTTTTTCAATGAAGTTTCACTTCAGTTACTGTTCTGATACTAGCTTGTTTCTCCTTATAAAACACTCTGATTATGAACAGTGATGCCTCCCAATTTTGTTATGAGAATTTCATCATGTACATGGTCTTAATTCTTTGTCCTAACATTATCAATGAAAATATTGTTTCCAAAGCCACTCCTAGAACACCTCAACTTGAAACTCTTCAACAGTTGTCAGTCCCTGTCATCAGAAAATATGTAAAAAGATATCAAGAAATAAGCATTTTGTCTCTTCATTTCAGAACAGAATGAGTTTAAGGTTCTAGAACTCTGTCAGTTAAAATATGCAATACTCCTTATGGACTGCCACATATTGTGAAAACAATGTATCACCTTCTGTAAAGCCTGGAATGCACTGAAGCACGTATTTTAGTCTCTTAATTTTATCAGTTCCTCAGAAGTCAAGTGTACTACCACAATTATCTCCATCCTTAACTACAATTCATAATTAAGTTCTGCAAGGTTCACTTAAGATATATACTTAGTTAACTGTAAGTCCTTTTTCAACAGTTACAGTCTAGTAAGTTATAACAGATTCATAGCTCTAAAGTAAAAAAAGTAATAGCTATCTTTCTGATCTCCTCCTTGTTCCCTATTCTCCAGTGGATCCTTTCATTTCCTCCCATTCCTACAGTCTAGTCACACTGTTGCCTACATTTATCAGTCCTTTCTCACCTGTTATAACGCTGAATGAGGCGTGACTCAGATCAGCTGAATACAGATAAGATAAATATATTAGATGTAAGAAACAAATTAAAATAAGAAAAATAGATGGGTAAATATTAAATGGATTCCAAGTAAAGCCATGCATTCTAGCACAATTCAGCAACTGTTCTCATTCTGTTCACAGGCTCAGTTGAAATACTTACTAAACACTTAGTAAGTTACTTTCATTGGGAAATGGTTTAAATTGTCTCAGCTCTGTAAGTGAAATTGATTAGAAAATTATACTTGTTAGAGGTGACACCCATCTAAATTACAGCTGGCAGGCTGCTTTTAGATGCCCCCCAACATGGAACAAACTGGAAACATTGCATGACCTAATGACAGAGTTGTTCATCTGCTCCCCTCGCACATACACAAAGTTACCTGACCTGTTGGACTGCAGTTCTAGTCAGTCACACCTTCAAAGCAATTACTTTCACTTCAGCTTTCAACCTTATTTTTTTCTTCTCTAAAGCATTGGTATGGTTTTGTTACATTATCAGAAAAATACACTTTAACAATACATGCACATGTATCAATAGCATCCTTTGAGGTTGACTGTATATACAGCTTGCCAGAAACCAAACTTTTTCTTTCAAGTGATCAGACATCCAAAGTATCATCAAAATACACCACACAAAATAAAGTTCCCTGTTGAAAGACTAAGGCTGCTGTAGTTTCATCAATTAAGTTGTTCAAATTTCATTTCTTCAAACTTTAAAAAGATCAAAATACAGTAACAGTCAAGAGTTGGCTTTACAAGTGTTAGGAAAAAAAAAAAAAAAAAAAACCAACAAAACCCAACACCCAACATCTGCAGTCCCTTGACAATATTCTAATTTTAACAAGGAAGTTTAAAGAAGAACATTCTCTCTTTAAGGGTATTCAGAAGTACCAAAACAAACAAGATGTGCAGAGACTTTAAACATACAAAGAACAAATAACCAAAAGTCTGACTGATTCAGGGAATCAGCAGTAGGGCTAAACTAAGTTGATCCACTTGGAGTTTGCCAGCTACTATATGATCATTATTATTAAATTTAAGCAAGTTCAGTTTCATGTAGACTTGTCAACAGGTAAAAGTACTCGTACTGCATAACAATATAGCCAGTATAGTTCCATTATACGAAATAACATACAGACAAGTAATAGTAGGTTGAGTTTCCGCCAGCCTATCAGTCTGGTATTCATCTTTAAAAGTTTCCCCCATCCCCTTTTCAGGACATAGAAGTTACTTCTTTAGGAGAAAAAAAAAAAAAGCAGCAGCAAAAGAGCTCAGGATTATCCGTTGCTATAACAAAACAATGTTTTAATCCAACAGTGTAAATTCGCTGCTTGTAAGAAAAAAATATCCATTACAGAAAAGCAGTGTGAATAATTGTACCCTGCATTGCCCTGTTGCTATAGAAACTTATTTCACTGCAGCACTTGTTGATCAATTTACAGTTTTTTCATTACAAAGCTCAATAAGAGTCAAATACAACCCAATAATGTCTGCCCAGCAAGTCAGAATTTTCTGGCTACTGTTGGATTTTGCAAGCTCTACAGGAATGCTGGACATTTTTGATAGTTATCAATACCATAACTCCATCATGTTGCAGCATGTTAACAAAATATGACTAGAAAAAAACCCTAATTACTTTTGTGCTAAAAATACAATGTAACTGGATGTTATTCTAAGAGCCCCAGAACAGCCCTATAGAAGTTATCTGAATACATTATCAGCCAAATGTTTAACCTATGCTCCAAAACCAGAATGAAGCCCATTGGTTTATGCTTTTTGTGGTCATACTTAGTAACAAATAGATAAAATAACATATTTGCCTTGACTCCTGTCTTTAAGACATTTCATAACAACCCAACCCAATGAGGCAAAAAGTGTTGCAGAACAAGAACAGGAGTACAGGCCACCAGAAAACAAATACCAAGGGCCACATCCCTACCAGCAATCCACTGCAGTGAACTCAGATGTCCCACCATCCCACATGCACAAGGTCTAGGATATCACCTAGTTTACAAATGAGATTCCTGCTTCGGAAGTTTTAGAGCAACAGGTAGCGTGTTCCAAATTACAGCACCAGCTTTCCCAATAGCTTTATTCTAAAGTAAGCAAAGTATTAAGATACTTGAAGTAATAGTAAGTGCTACCAGTTCCACTGGTAAAGACATTATGTGGGGAAAAAAAAAATAAAAAACAAACCACAACAACTTTTGCCTGCTATTTATCACTTTCTTCTAGAACTACCATTAAGGGGCTAAGAGTGCCTATATGAGGGCACAGAACTGAACACAAGCTAGTGGCAGAACACAGCCCAGCTGCTAAATCACCCCTCCCATTGATATGGGCACACTAATACTATGCATGCTAGGGATTTCTGCTGTCAAAAATAATCACATCTTTACCTAGCACCAGTATCAGCGGCCTGTACAAACATAAATTCACCTTTACATCAGCTTGCACTGGAAGTGCCACAGCTGCAAGTCACCTACTAATCAGAGGTGATACAAATGAAGAAAGGGTTCCCAAAAAACTGAAGAGAAAGCACAGCAAAAGTATTTTCTAGCATCCTAAGACTGGACTTCCCCAAGCACTGATCTTACCAGCAACGCCCTCTGTCTGACTCTCTTATGTACAAGCAAAGCCTCAATCAATTTAGGACTAACAAAAACCAATACACAGATCAACCAGATCAATGTCAGCCCTATACTTTTTTGCAAAAGGGGCAACCTATTGCTCAGAGGGAACAGAAACAAGCACACTGCTGCAGTGCAACACAGAGCTCAGCGAGCTGCCTCTAGACTGCTGCAGTAACTTAACGGACAATGAGCACTTTGTTACCCTAACAATGAGGAGAAGTATGAATCATCTTGAGCACCACTAAAGGCAGCTTCATCTGGACATCTATTTGAGTTGTTCAGAACAGTTGTCTGCCCCATCTCTCCCATTCAAAAGTGCTAACGTGCCCACATTTAACCACATCAGTTCAGACTAGTGCACTTTCACAGACACAGAAGCTGCATTTTGGTTAAAACACAGAACTACACTTGAAGTCACTTCATTGGCACAGAGCCTATCCTACCAATAGGTCAGGAATTTCATCTACAACATCATCTTAAGACGCTGCAGGCATTTGCTAACTGCACATGACACAGACAAACATTGTGTACAAGGGACCACAGTTTCGGTGCTGAAGGTGAGAACTGCAGACATTCCCACATGTTCAACTGTCAGGAACGCAATTGCACAGCTCCCTTTAGAGGGGATAGTGCGTAAGATCCCATTCTGAATGAACAGCAGGATTTTGCTAGAAGTCACCTGGTGAGATATACAGTGAATACTATCAAACAGTGATAACACCCTAGTTAACTCAAGCATCTCTCTTTTTAGAAGCTCCACCCCGTATTTCTGAAAGCCTTATTTGAGAAAAAACCTTGTCCTGGCACACTCTTCAAACAAACAAACAAACAAACAAAGGTTACTTATAAGCAATAGAGCAGTAATTTGAACTGACACATGCAAGATGGGCTATACCTATAAGACAGGTAAGAAATATTGCAATCTGCAGTATACAACATGTTATCAAACTTTAGAAGTGGTCTTATCTAACCATGCAAATATTTCTGCCTTATTTTTTAAAGATAGACCGTATTGACACCCTTAGTGCAAGCAGATAGCTATTGAAGCTCTCTGCCCCACTCTCCTATTAAAACAGCTAAAAACCCCAACCAAACAAAACACAAACCCCTCCCCCCAAAACACCACCAAACTCACTCTAGAAACACTTTCATCTAAAAGGAAAGTCCAAAAAATAAATCCAACTGTTTGCAATACAGAACCTAGTAGGAAAGAAAGGTGGAAATTTGAAGGAAAATGCAGACTAGTTCTCTATCTATGGCTTCACAAGTTGACTTTTAGAGATGTTTGCCATTCACACCACTAATTTACGCAAATCCTAACACCTAAACTATAAATCTTATTAACATGTCTTTTTTAAAAAAAACATCGCTTAACTATTTTTCTGTCATACTGAGGACAGTAACTAACAGAAAATCAGAAAAATCAAGACAACAAAAAAATACAACTTCTCCAAAATTTAATTCTAATGATAGCTTCAAACTTGTGTCAGGGTCATGTTCCAATATCCACCTAAGGAAAACCTGCCCAACTTTTGTGGAAGTCTTTGTTACAAGAACTGTGACCAAAAAACCAACCAACCAACACAACAACAAACCACCTTAGAAATAAATTGCCACAGTTAAAATATGACAAGACTATGACTTGTAAAATTATATATATGTTATAGTCACATTTTAAGTCAGGAAGATACATGACTTAGATTTACAGAGCTATCCTTTTGACTGTGCAGGCTAAGTTGTTCTTCAGGCATTGTTCTAATAGTTTACTTCACCAGACTCACGGATTTTTAACAGATAGTTTCAATATACATTGGCATCTACTCAGCCTCCTGTTGCCACTGCTCCATTCCTTTAGTTGAAAGGGAGCATTAAAGACATAAACCAGAGTCCACTCAAAGTTTTATGTGGTATAACTTTCCCGGCAAAATGTATGTCAACTTCCTGTAAGATAACAAGAATTACTCTTTATTCCTAGGACAACAGGAATAATGAAGTTTCATCATAACATCCAGTGTTGTCTCCCTATTCCAGGGCATTTTTTAGTTAAAGTTCTTGCTTAGAGCAGTATTTAGTCTAACATAGCACTGGAAATTCTCTAGGTGTACAAAAATTAGGCATTATTAAGCCAAGAACTACTTAGTAGAGCCATCTTCCAAACCCACAGTTGAAAATGAAAACAAAAAAGTATGCCTTGGACCATTACAGCCACATAGAGAACCTTATGATTAACTCATTAAATTAAAGACCAATTATAGCTGGTAAACCAAAACTGAAATCAATTTGCAGAAAGTATCTATTAGAGATCTATCATTCCATTATGAACAGTTTTACTGAATAATGCAAGAGAAAAATCCCAATGCAAGTTATGACATGGCCACTGGAAAGCTTTCCACCGGAGCAGCTGGTGGTCCTGCCTACAAAGGCTACAGGGCTACATCTGATCTACCAACAGTCTGCAAAACAGATGCCAGAACAAGCAAACACAGTGACTTTAATTTAAGCTACAGGGGACAAGAAATAGGAGGTATGTAGAAGCTAGAAAATGGACTGCATATATATTTGGACTTAAAAGTGGGGTGCGGTAAGGAAGAAAATTTCTTGATTTCTAAGAGGGACACAACAGAATATTATTAAACTTATGGTATGGCAAATTTAATGTTACTTTTTAGTTTCCTCAAGCTTTCTAAGAGGACAATGGCACTACTAGACATTATTGGCACTAAATTTCACCATTTTCAAACACTAATTCATCCAAGTGTGTCAACTCATAGTCATGGCAACTGGACAGCAAGTGGCCTCTGGATACACATGCTTTAAAAGAAAGTATTTCAGATGGTTCCCTTTAGCCAGAGAACTATGGTAAGACTTCAAACTAGGGCATTAAATTTGATTCTGGAATGTCAAACAAGACAATTACGGCTTGCAATCCTCTCAGAGGTGGGTCTAGTCAACGTTTAATTAGAGTTCGAGGCATCTTCACTGTACATTTTAACTGGTAACACTTAGCTAACTGTTTTGCAGACTGTCAGATGTCAACACATAATGCAAACTCCTTGTAATTTAAGCACATAGCACAACGCTTTTGTAAACATTCTGACACAGCTAGCCCACAAAACTCGCTACAGACACAGAAGTGTTTGTTACAAATGACCATTATTTGCATCTGTGAAGCATTATGACTAAAATGTTGTCAGTCTGCAAAGAATAGGCATCACAATGGTTTTACACTAATTTCAATTCCCCCAACTGAATTGGTATAAGTGCAATATTACTACAATTACACTTCAATACAAAACAAAAACTGAATTATACCTACAGTGGCACAAAAAACACCCAAAACAAACAAACAACAAAAAAACCCCAACACACACACACAAAAAAAAAAAAAAACCAAAAAAAACCACCAACCACACACACAGAGACGCACACACAATGCACACACATTCACTGCTTATAAGATACTGTGCACCAATTTGGGGGTTTGGTCAGCATGGTCTAGTATCCACTCTCAATCATGCCAGCCAAACAAGCTGCCATAGATAACTGAACTGTCACCTCAGAGAGCAATCCTGCAGAGGATACACTGTAATAGCTTACTGAAGTCAAACAGCTGTGATACAAGCTCAAAGCACAGACTAGGAGATAGTGGCATCAGTCTGTAGTGCTTCTCTATCTACAACTCAGAAGTAGTCCCCACCTAATAATCATCTTGCAAGCTCCGTTGAGCATAGAGATTTTATTCTCTTCCACAGCAAGAAACATTTAACAGTGTAACAGTATCATTTTAAAGCACCTTTTTAGTCTTTCCTCTTAGTCTACCCAGTCCTAGTTCTATATATGCCTCACAAGGAAGTTAAACACCTAGAGGTACCTACACTCCTGTGATCTACATTAGTTCTTCACTATTTCCTTCAGAAGTGTCATTGAAAGAAAAGGGTTGCCAAAAAAAACGCCGTTCAGAAAACTCTACAGGAACATTTTGTAACATGTCTTGGCAGTCCACAGTGCAACCCAGCTAGAATGAAAACATCTGCCTACACCATAAAACTCGAGCTGGTCAGTATATCCATCCATTAAACGCTTGAAACAAATTTCCAAGAGACTTTCAAATACCTTTACAAGAACAGATCAACAGGTAAAGTACTACTGATTTAGCCACAATACCTCCAGAGGGCTGGCAAATCCAGTCCCAACATAACAACCATTATCATCTACAAGACAGAGAAGTAAAAAACTCAACAAGAAATGGGACTACACAAATTCCTCCAGTACAGAAAAATAGTATCTTCCCAGTTGCAGGATGGGACCAGATACCTTTGACAAAATTTCCGCTGTCTTTACCATGGTACTTCCATTTGCCACCTTTGTCTGTCATCTCTTTGACAAGCGTGATGCTTGATTCTGGCGTAAATAAATATTTGAACACAGAACACTTTCTAGTAGAATTCGACAGTCAGGGTAGTAAAGCTTTCTTTGGTATCAAAAGCACTGAAACATTACGGACTGTAAGCACGTAGACAAAGCGGGGAAAAAAAAACAAACACCACCACCACCACAAGGAAAACTTGGCAAAATCAAGCACCAAACTGATCTAATTGTCATCTAAAAAACAAACAAACAAAACAAAAAAACACACAGAGAAAAAGGTCTGTAGCAAATATAACACGTGGTTTTTAAGTTCTATGAGATACTTTTGCTAACTCATGAGAGTACACATCAAATTTGTGAATGACATCAGGACTGGAAGGATTTTTTGCAGTATGCAGCATGGAACTGGAAATAAAATCACCCTCTAATAAACTTAATAAATCAAAATTAAATGAAAATGCTATGTGGCATTTCTAAACAACAATGAAAAAGTTCAAAATATGGATAAAAACAGAGAAAAGCAGCAACACAGTAAGAAACAATCCAAGTGAGTCAACATTATGAGCAGGATTCAAAAATGCCAACATTATTGAATACGTTAGCGACGATATGAGAAGGCAGACACAGCAGGAAGTACTATATCTAGTTTAGGTACCACAACTGCAAGTAAACAGCAATCAGTATAGAGGAAAGCAATCAAACTTTTGGAACTTCAGATCTGAGAAGAAAGTTTAAAAGAACTTATTTATTTACCTTAGGAAAAATGAGACAACAATGTAACACGTTTTCAAATATGTAAAAACCAAAGGCAATAGTCAACTGTTCTCTATGGACACGGTAAATAACAGCATTCAGCCTGGGTTCTGTTTGGTTGGTTTTTTTCCACGAACAAAAAGTAGTTTAGTAGATATTGCAGGGGGGGAGAAAGAAAACTAAGCATGAAAAGAAATTATTTAGGGCATCTGTGGAATTCTTGTTATAAAAGCTTAAGATCTGGTCAGATGTAGGTATACTACACTTTGCTTCAGAGCAAGTGTATCTTCAAAAGATCATTACAAATCTCAGCATTCTTAGAGCTCGTATATGCTATTAAAACTTACATCTGTTTCAGAGGCCTGACACAGCTCAGTGATCTCTAAATATACAGTAACATAAACTCATGTTCTCACCACATCTTGAGAAAATTTGCTGGTTTTCTCCAGATTCCAGCTTCCAACCCAGAATTGTCTCACATTGCTCTCCCAAGAGCCATAAATTAAGCACAGTGACAAATGCCACCCATTATCATTCTGTCTTTGAGACAAGATCCTAGATGAACAGTATATACAATGAAAGTCACCAACAAGAACAACACTTCTCAACTAAAGACTCCAGTATCAAGCCAGACATAAAAAAGGTAATTTCAAGAACTGCAAAGGAAGGAATCCTACACATCATCAGTATTTTTACTGATAACCAGGGACTGACAGTATGCCTCTTTTCCTGAGAAAGAGGTTCCAAAAAACGAAACAACCAATGTTAGGAAAGCCTGGTACATACTAACAAATAGAATAGGTAGTGAAAATTTAAATACAATGGGAAAAGTCTAACATAATACAATAAGCTAAACTACACATTCAAATTAAGTTGCCAATTGGCTATGTAAAAACCAAGACTGCACTGTGCAACACTACTGCTAATATGTACCTGTATATGACTGTACTGCAGTGACAGTTGCAGACTAACTTGCCCAGAAACCTTTACAATATAGAGAATAACACATTAATTATCATACACATAATTTCTCAAAGGAAAATGTACTAGCTTCCCAGTAGAAAGAAAAACAGATTTGGTAGGCAATGTCAACAGTAATCTAGAAAGCCTTGTTTTGTCAGTCATCCCTAAGGAGAGGAGGATGCGGTAGCAGTCTCCTTTTCCAGCCTAATGAATCAACTAACAAATCATTTTGTGAAGCTAGCCACAAACCATATTCAAGCAGCCCAAGATCATCTCATAATCAAGAATCAAGAAACAGCCCTCACTCCTGATTTGAGGCTGCACGAAAAGGCAACTCATCCAAAGCATCAGAGCATCAGAGCTTGAACAATAATTTTTGAATTATTACCTCATAACCCTACTCCATAAAGAAGCAAACACCTAAAATAATGGAAAAAGCCTCCTTTAACACCTGTAAGTTGCTTAATCAAAATTAAGTCAACAATCCCCCAAGAACAGATAATTGTGAATCTGACATAAGGCTGAAGGTAAAGGCTTTATTCAGGTCAGACCTCATAAGGCGGTGGATCTGCTCTGACAGGCCAGGCCACTGAAGGGGGCAGCTTTATTCCTTCGCCCCACCCTCAACCCTTTCTTTGCTGTCACTGTGCCTGCTAATATCTGACCCCAAGCTGAAACAGGTCAGCTCACCAAATCAAGAGCAAATCTGCCCAGAAAAGCAGCAAGTATTTTGCTGCTGGTTTAGCAAGCTGAACTAGCCCAACCAGAGGCTGAGCACGGCCAAAGCCAGCAAGGAGATCAAAGCGCACTGTCAAGAAGATACTAGACTGCTAGACCATCATTTTCAGCTGTCATTAGATCAGTTGAGTTCATGAAAATTGACCCCTTCTGTTTAACAAGAAATCACTGTACACATCTAACCTTAAAGCCAGAGATAAGGACTGAAAGGGAAAGCCCATTGACACTCAGTGCAGTTGAGAATAATTATATACTCAAATAAGTAAAGCAACCACATCTCATTCCATCACAGGTTAATTCCTCCTTACTAAACTATAGGTTAATTTCTTTTTTCAGTGAACCCAAATCAGAAAGCAGCGGTTTTCTGGAAGCATGCATTGCATTATTAACACAAGAAGAGCTGCAAAAGTTTCATTATAAAAACAACAACAATTGTTGTGCTTTCTATGATGTGGAAAACATGGAAACATGGTAACATATTTCATGGTAATAGTAAAGTTTAGTGATAACATGGAAACACAAAAACAGTAAAAACTCAGCTTCCTTTTTAAAGGGGCGAAGAACAAAGTTGAGAGAAAATACCTTTTTGCCTCAGAAAGTCTTTCAAGACAGCTTAAAATGTTGTCCAAAACTCTCCCTTGTCTCTCTACCAAACTATGATCCCTGTCTATCAGTGCTCCAATCTCCACTCCACTGTCCGGGACACCAAACACAACTTTTCAACCAAGTTTCTTAGAAGACGGATCAAGGTTAAAGAAACATCCCTGCAAATGTATTTTCTTTATACAGATTAAATATCCTAAACAGAACACATACATCAGCAGTCTACTTAAAAAGATGACTTACGGACTAGATGTAGCACATGCTATGTATTTAGGATTTAAGCAAAACTAAAAGAAAGTTTAGCATCATTGATTTCAAGAAATATCCTTTCAAGTGGTATCTTTGACTCAATATTATGTTATTTATTCTTAAGTGTCATTCATGGCTTAAGTGTGACTCTTACTTGATGTGTACTGATCTGCAATGGATTACTGATGTAAGAATTATCTCAGTATCTAACAGACACAGTTACTTAAAATAAAGTCCTGGTAGTTCTTTAACTCATTTTAGTAAAAATACAGCATTTTCTTAGGAAGGAAAGAAGCAGAGCTTAAGAAAATGTAGAAAGACAACATTATAGCTACCTGATACATACACAGCACAGCTTCACTAAATTCAACTCATACTCTAATATCCTAATATGACTTAACCAAAATGAAAATTATAGTCTTAAAGTAATTAGAGATTTTTTTAAAAAGGATACACAGATAATTATGAACTCACAATTAAAACTGAAGTTATTAGCATCTGTATTATGCAGAGGATCACAAATAGGTTGGGCTTCAACAGATAAAAGTCACTCCGGACTCAAGAGCAGGAAGGTGTGCAGAGTCTCACAGCTTGTCCAGTTTAAAGACAGAATTACACACTAGCAATTTAGGTAAAGATAGTTCTCTCGCTTCTACAATAGTCACAAGATATACCTTTCGATTCACAAGATATAACTTTTGATAACTTTAGAGAGTATGCCTCAAATTTCACAAGTTAGCCTGACAAACTAAAATTTTCTATTACTGTGTATCAAACCAGCAGTTTTTAGCATCCAAAAAAATAAACTTAGCTCAAAGTACTTTTTATAATTTGAAAAAATTATTCAGTTCCCTATTTTCAATGAAGTTTCCAGCTTTACATTATTATTTTTTAGAAGTGTTGTAAGAGATGACTAAGACAACGTGCAAGAATCGCACGTACCATTACTAAACTACATAAAGGCCTGCTCTGTAATCTAAGTGAAAGAACTCCACAGTTACTTTGTACGGAAAAATGAACATAAGATATTAGAATCCAAATATGGTAATAATTCAGGATAGAGATTTTCACAGATATTGCCACCCACAATACCTTGGAATAGCAAAGATAACAACCGCTTATAAATAGCAAATGCTGTTTGATACAAAATACTAATAGAATGCTCAAAGAAACTATCGTCTAAGTATTATTTAAAACATAACTAGATTATTAAAATTAATTAAGGAGTGAAACTAAAAACCATATGCACATTTTTCCATATAATTATACAGGACATATCAGATCTGTCAAGTCACAGTCAACAGATAAGCACATAGGCTTTATTCTCAAGTTGGTGGTTATATTTTATACAGAGAAGGCACAATATGTTCACTAGCTTAGGACAAAGTAGATTCAGGTATAAGTCCTTGCTCATCTACAAGCTTCCTGTACAGCCTTGTGTCCATCACTAGCTCTCTGTGCCTTCGTCTCACATTGAATGGAGGGTAAAGAGCAGTAAGATTTCAAGGTACTCACATTATGGCAGCTGAGTCTCAAATATGTAAGATAACAAACACCTACTTTTTGAAAGGTAAAACAGAAAGCTGACAACCATTACATCTGTGTTTACATATATTAGCAGTGACACATGTTCACTCAGCATGACAAATTCTGAATCCTTCTCTAAATCCCATAACATTGAGGACCTTAAGAAACAAGTAGAGAGGGTTTGTTCATAAATACAGTGAACTGAGAGATCAAACGCATGCACTGTTAGTCCTGTGCCAAATTATGACAGATAAGGAGTCTCTCTCAAGTGCATCAATGGTTCTTTCCTGTAAAAGCAACTTTATCTGTGTTAATTATCTGACATTTAAAACTCAGCTCTTTGCACTGCTCCCATTTAGAAACAATCCTAAAATCAGTCCACACTTCAAAGTCATGATGAAGGCCTAAAACTATAGTTAATACTGTAACCAGTCAACCAAGGCTAGAAAGATCCTGAAAGCAGGGATTTGACACCATCATAATCACACCAAGCGTCACTGTCCAGCAAACTCAGACTTGAAGCAGCAGGTGAAGGAGGCCCACGGCTGCCTTGCCAATGGAAAACCAAACCTCATTCCTGTACTCCAAGCAGGGCCCAAGCAATCGCATCCCTCCAAAGGGGCTCCCCACACACCCCTACCGTCAGTGACACAGTATTTGACACAGCCCGCCAGCACCAGTCCCCTCATCCAACGCAGGGCCTACACCCCGCCCTCCCCAGCCGCTACCCCACAGACCAGTTAATCGGGGCACGGACTGACTCCCAGCCACAACCGGGCAGCCGCCAGCCCCAAGGCCGCCGCGGGGGAGGCGAAGGCGAAGCGGCCCAGAGGGGGCGGCCTCCGTCTCCCGCCCACGGCGGGGCTCCCACAGCCCACGGGCAGCCCCCGCCGCTCCTCCCCCCAGCCCGGCGGCCGATCCCTGGTACCTTGCGGACCCCCTTGTAGATGTAGAAGTAGAGCTCCCGGCCCACATTGAAGCAAAGCCGGTCCCCGTTGCCGCTCTGGTCGTTGACGTTGACGAAGGAAACGCGAACCGGGTTGGAGCCCTGCGAGTTGAAGGGCACCCGGTTAGGCCGGCTGTACTCCGAGTGGCTCAGCAGCTTGTACAGCCCCTCCCGGGTGGTGAACTGGGTCTTAATCTCGTTCATCTCCTTCCCTCCTCCCTCCGCCGCCATCTTGGAAAGGAGCATTCATCCTGCCCCAGTGCCCGGATGTAGCGCCACTGCGCAGCCGCCGGCGCTCGCGCGGCCCTGCGCGGAGGCGGCCACGCAAACGGCGTAAGGGGGAGGAGCGGAGGCGCCTGTTTACTGCGCGTCTGCGCAGGCGCCGGGCTGCCAGCCCGGGGGTGTGGCCTCGGTGGGAGGGGGCGTGACCTGAAGGAAGTGGGAGGAGCTCCGGGGGGCGGGTCCCGGCTGCCCGGGGGTTGCTGGACATGGCGGCGGGGGAACGGGTATGAGGAGGGGCTGTACGGGGGCGCCTGTCCCTGGTAGGTGTTGACCGCCACGGCCGGAGGGGCCGGGCTGGAGTCGGAGAGGTGTCGGTGTGCGCTGGGGCAGCGCCGTTGTGTGGGGGTGACGGCTCCCGGGTGAGAGCCCCAGCGCGGGGCGGCAGAGATGGGTTGAACCCCGCTGGTACCTGCGTGGGCTTGTTTGCCGTGGCCCTGGCCAGCTCTGTCGCACAGGTTGGTGCCTGCCAGCTTCTGAAACCCTGGTCAGATGGGGCTGCTGAACCCTCCGTGGGTCAGTGGGTTCAGAGGCAGCACACACAGGTGTGCAGGTGTACTTGGGCACTTCATAGAATCATAGAATCATTTCAGCTGGAAGAGACCCTCAGGATCATCAAGCCCAACCATAACCTAACTCTAGCACTAAACCATGTCCCTAAGAGCTTTGTCTAAATGGCTTTTAAACACCTCCAGGGATGGTGACTCCACCACTTCCCTGGGCAGCCTGTTCCAATGCCTCACAACCCTTTCCGCGAATAATATTTCCTAATATCCAATCTGAACCTCCCCTGGTGTAACTTGAGGCCATTTTCTCTTGTCCCGTCACTTGCTACTTGGGAGAAGAGACCAACCCCCTCCATGCTCCAACCTCCTTTCAGGTAGTTGCAGACAGCGATAAGGTCTCCCCTGTCTCCTTTTCTCCAGGCTGAACAGCCCCAGTTCCCTCAACTGCTCCTCATCAGACTTGTGCTCCAGACCCTTTGCCAGCCTCATCGCCTCCTCTGCACTGCCTCATCTGGGTGTTCCTGCTCCGGCAGGGGGATTGGACTAGAGGTCCCTTCCAATCCCTAACATTCTGTGATTCTGTGATTCTGTGATGTCAAGGCCATACAGCCCCTGAAGGAGACAGCACCCACAGCCCTCCAGCTCTGCACCAGCCTCTAGACTGCCAGCTGCATGCAGAGCCAGACCGGGGAGTTGACCTGAAATGTTAACCTGAAAAACTGGTTGTCAGATAACCCACGTCATTGTTCTGATCGTCGTTGCAACTCCACAACAAGCTGTGTTGCACAGGGAACCAGATCAATGTCAGAAGGAAGTGGCACAGGGCTGGAAAGGATTGTTTTAAGTGGGCAGGGAGGCAGGACTGTTTCTTTTGGCAGCAGTTTCAGCTTAAATATTTTGTCTAACTAGAGCTTCACAATTGACCCAACTAGTTCAAGACTGATCTCCAACTGTAAAAAAGGGCTTTGACCTCTCCTCTGTCTTCAGGTATGTATTCCATTACCTCCCTTACATGAGTTCTAGTAATCATGCAACCAAAGAGTGAATCAGGTCCACTTGAAAACTAACATGCACAAAGAAATGACGGGTTCTCAGGTAAGCAAACTGTTAATCAGCAAGCAGGCTGATCCAACTTATAGGACTGCTAGAGCCAAAATAAGGAGTTGGGAATGTGCAACGAGGGGCAGATAAGCAGCACAGAATTAGATCATCTTTTATTAATACAAAACGTGGTTTAAAGCTACAGTTTCATGCTGTAGCTGTGTTGCTCCAATGCAGCTGCTACCAAAGTGGTTGTCCTGCTCTCTTCATTCTTGACTGTGACTGTCTGCTGCTACTGCTTCCTTCATCAGCACAATGATCATCTGACCGCATGATGAGCCATTTCTGAAAGATAAATTGATATAGAATTAAACTCCCTGCACATATGAAATGAAATCTGTGAAAAACACTGACTGTGTAAGGGAGGGGACAGCAATGCACAGCAGAGCTGGAGGGAAGCAGGACCTGCCTTTCCACTAAATCAGCTCCATCACAGAAGTCCACTCAGACTCCAGGGGTTAAAGAAATTTAAGTTCAAATCAATTTAGTTGAAAGAGGTTTACTTTGCAGCTGAATACTATCTTGCTGCTCACCATCAAAATATTAGTATAAAGTAGCTGAGGGATATGAATCAGACAAAGATCGCCAGGTTAACTCATGCAGAATAGAGTATGTGAGTGAATATGTCAACAAGCACAGATAATCAAACTGCCAAAAGGCCAAATATTGAAGCCTTGCTTGAAATTCCTAAAAGAAAGTCAATCCATAATGACCAATAGATCTTGCAATCTTATCCGCCAGCCCTGCCAGATGGTATTGATGACTTCCTAAAAGCACATGAAGTAGGTGAGCAGACCTGCAATTATTTTAAGAATCATTGTCTCCAGAGTGGTACTTTCATGTGGAAATTTCATGAATGGACTTCCAGAGAGAAGGTCAAAATGTTTTCAGTCACCAAAAGCAAAGCAGGAAATGCAGGGATCTCTAAATAATAATAATGATATTCAAAATAGACAAGGATTTGACTAAAAAAAATAATGTTGCTCCAAGCAGGCATATTCAGTATGTCTTATTCATTATACTCTGACAACATTGGATAGATCACTTGAGCAACAAAGCAGGCAACCTTGGTAGAAGAGCCGTGCGGAATGCAAATCATACTGCAGCTGCAGGAGCTCATCTGTCACCAGTGGAATGAGCATGATCCAAGGAATAAACAAAGTTAACATGTACCTGGTTATCAGCAGTACATGATGGTGCAGAAAGTCAAAGAATTGATGTAGTGTTTAACATTTACCAAGAAACGTCAATAAAAGCTGCTGAGAGGTTCCACAGAGAATCCAAGACAAACATTCATTTGAAAAACACAGCTGCAAGTCACAAGAACACTATTGTATGGCCCCATCAACAGCACTCATCAAATACTTGGCTAAAGAATAGGAAAAAAGATTACAGATATAAGCCCTATTAAAAAATTCTCTGTACCACTTGTAAATTCTGTCTCAAGCTAACCAGATGATAGTTCTGAAATGATCCCATGAGGACATCCCTAAATGATTTTATGCACCGCACAACCAATAAATAGTAGTAGGTCAGAAGCACTGCTGTACCGTGCCTTTAGTTCTCACAAATGTTTTGGCAAATTGGAAAACTGACATGAGCAAAATTCACTAACATTAATAAAATAGCATGGTCCTTTGAGATTGATTTATGCAGAACATAAATTGGTCCTGCAGCTTTTCAGGATGCAGCATTAATAGTGTTTTTGCTGGTCATGAGGAAACTGCAGCCTTAAAACTTAGGCAATACATGTACAGCAATCAACAAAACTTTTCAGTGCTTGCATTTGAATGCCATCTGTTACTTCTCTAAAAGTGCAACAGCTGATATTAGTGGTGCTTTTACCACCTCTACTGAGCCAAGGGAAAAAAAAAAAGAGGGTGGTGACTGCACCCATATCCATTATGCAAACAGCATCTATTTTAGCACACACTGCCTGCAGATCATGATACAGGAATCCAGAGACCATCTCTGCAGTGTCTGTCAACTATAGCAGGTCTGTCAAGTCTTGCTTAGACTTCTGATGCCAAAACCAATTGAGGCATTTAGTGTGTGACTGGCTTAAGAGTCAAAAGAGTCAAAAGCTCTGCAATGTGTCAAATTTCAACAAATTATGAATGTGTGTGAGTTACTAACAGAGGCATACAGACATATGTAAGCGACACATCTGAACTAGCCAAAAGATTGATGCTGGTGAGAATGGCACACAAGCTCCATTTCACATGGGGAGAAAAGAATCAGTGTTGGAAATATGTTTCCAATGACTTACATAGACTTTAAAACACATTTAACTTGCTTTCAGCGTGATAAAATATTATTTATGGCATAGTTTCTTAGCTCCTTATTTGAATTATGAATCTTTTCTTAACCACTACACACATTTAACACTGAATATATGAGATAACGCATTGTAATATGTACTACAAAGTGAAAGAGTTTTATCAGTAAGTTTCTGCTGTGCTGGAATACATTGTGTGTTTTTTGTACTCTCATCCCTCCTCAAGAGCAAGAGCACGTGAAACATTTTGTTTTCATAGTTGCGGGGGGAGGGGGGATGTATTACTTAAAAATAAACAGATATTTGGATATTTTTAAAAGCAAACATTTGGATTGAAGAAGGCAAGGTAAAATAAATCCTCTTTGCATTTAGGATTGGATGACAGTGAATTCTGTTGTGTCTTTGGAACATTTCATTTTGCTGTTTGCGATCTCTGTAATGTGTCTCCTGAAGAGACTACTGTACCCCCATAGTGAAGAGTGCTGCTGTTGTCAACAACAGTTCTTATCTTGAAGCTGTAGCTGTCCTGGAAGTTCTGCTCTCTGAAGATAAGACTGAGATAATGAATTTAATTTAAATTCTATGGAAAGCCAGAGAGATTGGTTTGATATGCTTACAAATAGCTTGTGTTTCTAAGATGTGCTACAGCAGTATGTACTTCTCAAGACTCCCTAAATAGGGAAGAAATTTTATCCATACAGATGGTATTGCTGTAATCCAGCTGTGGAATGACAAATCTGTGAATAAGTAAGGTCTGATTGTTGGCCAGCAGCAATTACTTTCTTACAAAACTGGAATTTCTAGACAGTGATGCTTACCAGTGCTGCAGTGTGAGAATGTGCCATCGAAAAGGCCAAGAACACTCCTAAGCTGCAGTCTGCAATGGACCTTGTGTGTCTGTAACTTAAGCAACAAAAGCTTCACTACATAAATGCTTCAAAATTATTTTTTCTTCCATCAGATTCAGCTATTTCATTCAGCTGGTTTTCACTGGGAAGCCTGTGGTTATCATGTTTTGATAATACATGGTGTTAGTAGGTGTTGCAGGTCAGCCAAGCAACTGGTAGTTGGTGTGACCAACAGTCAGGTAACAGTCACCCATGTGAGAAAGTGGCTGCCATTGTGTGATTTAAGACTCCCTAAGCAGAACGGGAAATAAGGAAAGCTTAGACAGGTGTCCTTGGAAGGAGCAGACTTCAACATCCAAAGAAGGGGAAGCATTACCAGGCTAAAACAAAGAATTGAGTAAGTTCTAAAAGGCAACCAGATTCAAGAGCCTCTGAACGCTTTGCACTTAAGAGAGATATGTGTGTGGATGCCTTAAATTTATCCTGGGTTCCTCAGTCTCTCCAGGGCCATCCGCCTAACTCATGGAGAGATCTTTCTCTGCTGTTTTGTTGTATTTCTCAAAGAGGGACTGAAAACTTTTTGGCACGTTCTACATTCAGCTTATCACCTTTCTCACATGAGGCAATATTATCTCAAACATGTTGCAAAGAGCTTGAGAAGAATGGCTATCTTATTTCTGTCCAGTCATAGGAGGAGATTCTCCACAAGTGGCCTAAGTGTAATTTCAGTTCTGTGGCCTGGATGACTGTCTCCAAATTGTTTTAGATGAAGCACTGAAGTTTTAGATGGATGATCTTCTAATGGGACTATGAGTTTGTCTATTGAAGAGAAGATGCTAAATCAACGTATACTGTGATTAAGTTACAAAAGACGTACCCATCATTAACCAATTGACATGATAAATGCTTTCTAACCAACTGCAAAATGAGAGGATATTTTTCAAGTTTTAGATTCTTCTGCATGACAAGAAGGAGACAGAAGAAGTGATACATTGTTTAGAAGCAGAATACTTAGTTATATTTAACTAATAATCAACAGATGTATTGTGGGTAAGAAACTAATAAATTATAACTAACATAATCAACTATTTCTTAGTATAGATGTATGTTAAACATTTCCAAAAAATGTAATTAATATGTAGTAATTGTGTGAATATAAGCAATGCAAGAGCGTCCAATTGTTGGAGCACTTATAGAGGATGATCCCCAGTGCTGATAAAATAAAGAATGCCGCTTAACAGTATCATTGACTCTGCTGTTAAGTTGATTTATTTGTTTCACCATGAGCTGACTGAAGCACAGGAGCTTTGGATACTGCATAGCACCCTCTGTTTGTTCAGTGCTAGTTGAATCATTGCACATTTAAAGAAAGGAGAGCTTATTTCTCTGAATTGTGTGCTGGCTTCATTATGGTCATTATTATGGTCCTGCTCATGACTTTTGTTTGCAAGTCAAGAAGGGCAGAATTTAAATTCACAAGTCTTCACCACCCATCTTGTATCCAGAGCTTATTCATATCTAGGAACTGGAAAACTGGTGAGTGGAACTGTGGAACTGTTTAGGCAACACTTCCCAATACAAATTTTCCATCAAAGTGGGATTTTTTTTAATGACGGGGATTTTGTCATCTACAGGACAAAGAGAGATTGGCTGAGGATAATGGGGATTTATTGCTATGATGCATATATTCTTATGATAATATCATATGTACCTTATAATTTCATCACACACAAAAAATAATTACAAATCAGCAGTCAGGCTTTCAGCAGTCTAAGTGCCTGTCCAATGAGAAGTCTGACTTCTACCATGCCTAATGAGACTTGTTCAGTTTCTCTCTACATATATAAAGCAAGTGATGGAATTACTAACGGAAAGTGTGGTTTGAAGATTATCTCTGTAGAGTATGCTCTTGGATCCCTGCTTTTCTGGTTTACCTGAAACTACCATCCTTATCCAGCTCATGCATTATTATGTTCTTATGTAACATATACTTACCAGTAATCATTTCATCAGGTATGCACATTAGTATGACATTCCTTTTTTTTTTTTTTGCCTTCATCTTTCTATGACCAGGTTCTAGGTATAATATGATTTATGTAACTTCCCAATAGCTGTTCAGTCGCTTGAGTTAAATGCCGTCTGATGTCTATTTGTTCACTGTTGGTTTTATTTCCATAAGTAGGTATATTGTGCTAAAATCAAATATAGGGTAGATACATCTTAATGTATTTTCATCCCCTTTGATAGTAATAGTGATAGAATTGCTTATTAAAGACACAGTAGAATATAGAGAGCATCAGTCTGACATCTTTCACAGGCAATTACTTTCAATTTTCAAATACTAACCTCTCGATTAATTGATTTGACACAGACGAAGACATCTAATAGATGCACTGGCATGCAGGGAATTCCTTTTTTAAAAAAATCAGCAAACTAAAACTTTGATGCAATGCCTAAATATGTTCAGAGCCTCTACATGAAACTAAGTCTGGGAGATGGACTGAGGAGACAGGACCAGTTTCTGTATCAGTGTATCACATGAAAAGGGAAAGCCATACATATTTGTAAGCTTACACTGATTTTTGCAACTTTTATTTGTCTTTTTATTTAAACATAGAAAAAAATCACAATATTTTGGAATTGAAGACAACACATAACCTTCCATTTTTATAAATGTGGTTTTATAGTTGTTTAGAGATTTAAAAAAAATAAATAAAATAAGCAAGCCTGTTCTAACCTAGATTTCCTGAGACAGTTATCCGTTTGTGGGATGATGGTGAATGACTGAATAGTTACACATATAATTAATAGAAAACTATTGAAACAAAGTATCTGTTACAAAGAATGGACTTATTGAGGGGGCTTACTTAAAAAATACTTTTAGAAGGTCAAAACTCCTATGCCTTATATACATATAGCTCTCTCTACCTATCTATATGTATTTGTTCAGTGTGGCTTCTGTAGAGAATATTTATATTTGCTGTATTAGCCCCATCTGGTGAATTCTAACAGCATTGCAAACTCAACAGACTTGATGCTGAACTCTCATGTCTCAGCAGTGGGAGGGTAGTAGGGCAGACGCAGGGATGCATGCTCCTCCCTTTGCCTGCTGCAGCAATAGGGCAAACACCAAGGAGCAATACTCATTAGTGTGTTATTAGCAGAATTTCTAAGCTTCTCTTTTGCTTGAATGGATTCATCTTACAAGTTAGGGGGCTAATATCTTCAATTGCATTCAGAAACATGATCAGACCATTGATGCACTTTAGGCACGCCCCCATTCACAGATAGGTGTATCTTCCATTTCTGTCCTTCAGCGCTGTTTGAGCGACAGGGCAGAATCAGCTGCTCCTTTAGAAAGTTTAAGATTCTTTCTGAGAGAGGGATGTGGTCCAATTTGTGTAATTGCAAAGGGATGTGACCCATCAGTGAGTTCATTTCAGAGCAGCTATTCATGGAGATAGTTGTGGGCAACCTGCTCTGGGTTCCCCTGCTTGAACAAAGGGGTTGGATAGCATGACCTCCAGAGGTTCCTTCCAACCTTAAACACTCTGTGATTCTGCAAGTTTACCCTTATCATTTATATTGTGCAATATCAATATAAGTCAACATTATTTTGAATAGGTAGCATTTTACTTGCCTTCTGTCACAGGATCAGGATCATAGTTTCTAAACAACAAATGAGGAAGCTGCTTGCCTCTAATACATGGGTTAGTAAACCCGGTTAGCCTTTGATACATGGTTTGTCAGAATAATACACTTTCAGCACCTGTCTTGACTTGCTCCATGCCCAAGGAGTCTTGTTCAGTTTCCTCTACTCTCCTTCTCCTGCTGCATGTCTAAACCAAGTGATTTTTTTTAAAGTGTTGTTTGAGGTTACCTACATGGAGTAAATTCTGCAGACAGATGAGTGATGACAGGGATTCTGTTACTGCCAGACTTAGCTGATGAAGATTAGTTGCTCTGCTAAGGTAAGCTGAAACGTCACTACAGTATGTTCCTTTCCACCACTTCCATTTGGGAAATTTTAACATAATCTTGTCATAATCCTTCTAGTCAGTCTAAATTATAATTCATTCTGTTTCTTGTCTTGTTTCCTTCCCACAGCTGTGACAGGAGAGAACTGTGGGCAAAATAAAACCAGCTAGTAGCGAGACACGAGGTTCTCATGGTCTTTATTCAAAACAGGTGATTAAATGGGGCTGTTTAAGCATAACTTAAATAGGAACATTAAACAGGAGCACATCTTTAATAGAAACTCTACATCTTTATGTGGTTTCAGCCTTGATTAACGTTAAATGATCAACAGGAGGGACTTTACACTATAACATGTCCCTTCAATAAAATCTCTTTCCTTGTAGTATTATTCTGACTTGAATGGATAATGAGCAAGTCCATATTAGCCTCATCATTATGCCAACTAAGCCAGTGTCTCTCATTCTTCCAGAGAAATTTCAAGCTTATTCTTAAATCATTACCTTAGAATGTTCCTATACAGGTAGTGTTTCAGTTAAAGGAGAGTCAGAATCTCCAGTCTTTTTTATTTTGTCGTAACTGTAAAATTTAAACCCTGGAATGTCCCAGAATGTAAAAGGGAAATTAAATAGTGATAATAAATAAAGTCTTGTGATGACGTTTCTTGCTTTATAATACAATCTAACATGAATACATTAAAAAGCCTACTAAATTCCTCTTGATTAAACAATTATTTATCCTATGTTATCTTCATCTTAAGCAAGAAACTAGAAATCAGAAGTGAAAACACACAATATATACTGGAATATTAATGATACATCTGAAACAATAATTATATTTTTCTGTCCTTTGCTCTCAAGACATATATCCAAAATTATTTGTATTTTTTCATTTATACGCCATATGCCACAGTCAAGTGTGTTTATGTATAAAATATACAGGCTGTAAGATTTCAGCTGTATGTATACTTACTAACACTGAATCTGTGCAAACTCAAGATCAGCCCACGGATGAAGAAGAGAAGACTCTTGCCTTCCAGGCTGAAATAATTGCTCATCAACACTTTCTATTCCAGCAAGAAAAGATACCAGTTTGCAATTCGTCAGTTGCTATTAATATGACTCAGCCACTAAAACACTGCCTGAGTCCATAATTATATCCTGAGAATTCTTGAGCTTTCTCTTGTGGTTTGTGGACAAAATCGGACTCGAGGCCCTGACTGATCCAGACAAGCTGGATCCTGGGAATGACTGACCGGACAGACACAATTGCACTTTGACCATCATGGATTCAGACATGCGATGACCAAAGCTTATCCTGTTACTACTGTGAGGTCCAGCAGCAGAGCTTTAATGGAAAAATTACTTGTGCTGTTGTCTCCAGGACTGGTTACTTCAGGGTTGACTCCTGCCTTCTTGATTGCAAATATTGCTGTGCTCACAAAGCAAAATGACAGGCAGCATGTATGTCACCTGCAATTCGGGGCTCTCTTGCCATCATTGATAACGGGAAATGTTTGTGAACAAAATTTGCTATTCTCTATCTTGTGGCTGGCTAACGTCAAGTGAACACATTGCAGAGCAGCAGTGAGAGCAGAGGTGCACATATGATATAATAGTATATCCTAACTTTAGCAGCAAATTTGCCCTGGCTGGGTAATAACCATCGACTGAACTTTGTATAGCAAGAGAATGAAGATGGTATCACACAATACAGCACCACAGCTGCATTTCATTTTTAGTGTGTATAACATAAAAGGTCAAACTTAATGAATCTCTGCATTATAAACTCCCTCTTACAGTTCATGCATTGCTGTGTACTGCTCTGCTTCATGAGGGTATGAAAGTTGGGGGAAATAGACATTGAAATGGTACAATTGCTGTAGCTGTTGCATTTGCTGGAGCATAGAATAGGCAGAAAGCACCAGTTCATCACTATTGGGTAGTCAATGATGATTAAGAATTTCTTATTACAATTATATCCTAACTCCTAAATTCAGAAAAAGCTTGCTATTTGGCCATTTGTGTTGCCACTAAAACTCTCAGGTTTCATTCAAAGGGAACCCCATGGCTGTAGAACAAAGATTTGACTTGATCCTAAATCTGAGAGAAGACCAAAGAGAACATTTGGAAGAAAGGTAAATCAAAGAAATTGTGAAGAAGCATTCTCAATTCATCAGCTATCCAATTACACTCTTTGTAAGTGCCTTGTTTGAGATGCTAATAGTACCTGCTTTGAAACTCTAGTTGCATCCCTTATGTCCTTGCATCATTCCCAGATGCTACCAGTACAACATCAGTTAAGCTCTCTGTACTGCCAGCATTATTAACATTTATAAGAATGACTGTGCATTATGTTGTGTGACAATTTCTTGCTTTATTTTCCTAATTATCTCTTTAAGAGTACTATCTATGTAGGATAGTGTTATACCATGTATCAGTTGAATCTAGATGCTGAGCTTCTCATTCACCAACCAGAGGATGTCTTGCAAAGCTCACATTCACATTGGTGAATATACTAAGACACAGTTCATGCTTTTGTTAAAATCTGGACTACTTGACAATGAAAATATATGTTTGTAGCTGAAGATCCTAGTTATGCAGGTGAAGCAATAAACCCTACATATGTATTTTATACTGATATATCCTAAAGTTGTACATTTGGGGCCAAGAGAATCTCCTGACATATTTGGATAAGCTTCTGAAAGAGGTCTGATTGGCACTCACTAATTAGTAATTCTGGCTTTTAAGCACTAGGTATTATGGCCTCAGTTCCAAAACTAAGACCAGATGAGCTGAAAGCAGTTTAAAAAGGTACTTTGAATGCCAGGTGTTTCAGTATTATTTCATGAATGAATTCTACAAAGCAGAGTTGGAAATACCTCTCCTATGACCAATAATGACCATTACTCTTGAAAAAGCAGGGACATGCAGGGAAGTCAATCGAGATGGAAATAACATGCAAATTAAACAATCCAATAGGAATGTGAATGTAGAAGTTTCTAGAGAAAAGAATGGCTGGCTGTAATTTTCTGTCTTGGACAGCTAAGGAGAAGGAAGCCAAGCCACTGTGGCTATATTTGGTATAAATTCAGAACTCTATTTCTATCAGATGAAAGAAACTTGGAACAGTTCTACAGAACTGCAGGTAAGAGAGAGATTTCATTTTGAACAAATGGTCAGAGGAAATACAATTTTAGATAAGTCATTAGAAAGAGCAGCTAAGCCCTGAGGAAGAAAAGCTGAAAAATCCTTTCTTTTACTATCCAAATCCTTTACTGTCCCTTCCTGCAACTTAACCTTGTAACCTACTGTGAAGGATGGCAAGAAGACGACAGAGAAAATGCATTCTGTCATCAGGTTTTTATAGTTTCATTTTGTAATAAATAACTTTTCTGATTAGAGTGAACTTGCTGCTTTTATTTTAAACACTAGACATCTAAAAAGTAAATAAAATTTGACAAAATACTTTTACTGTTCCAGACATATCCAAATAAAGTGGAGATGCAGATATCCTGGGCTGTCAGCATCTGAAACATGCAGAAAATTACAGCTGGCCATTCTTTTATCTACATTCACATTCCTGTTATATTCTTTAATTTGCATGTTGTTATTGCAATTTTGTCAATCGTGGGAGTCAGTGCGAGTCCTACCGAGCTGAAAAAGCCATTCTGGAGGGTTTTTCCTCTGTCTTATTTTGTCAATGGTGAGAAAAAGAAGGGAGAAATATCTCCTGACAAGTATTAACCAGCACCACTTTGATTAAAAAATAACCCGGTGACTTTTAGTAACTCCAGTCTGTCCCAGTTTTACAATGTAGAGCAGCTGCATTATACTGACATGCATATTAACCGGCTAAGAATACCCTCAGCTCAGCTGACTGCAAAGCAGGATTTCAGTAAAAAGAGCCAAGTTACTTCAGAAGCTTTGCCTCAGTGTGGCAGGAAGCATCTCTTTGAAAGGGATGAAAACCGACTTTCCCTCTAATTCACTCCGTCTGGTTCCTGTAGCCTACAGATAGATTTGTATATGATTAATCAAGTACTTACACATCTCTTGACAAAATTTCTCAAAGTAGCTACTCACAGTCAGCTTTCATCAGAATTATCTCACTGCCACTACCCTTTTTTTCAGCATTCTTTTGTGGAGAGAAAGCTGGGATTCAGAGCTCTCCTGGTTTTTCACGAGAAATTAATCTTTTTATCTGTCTGACACAGCAGGAAAATAGCATTAAACTGCGCCTAAGCACCATGTTCATCATGGATAGCTGTGAAGCCTTTATGTGTGATTATCTGAAAGTACTCCATAATTTTGGTATTGTGCTTTTTTTCTTAACAGTATCTCTCTAATAAAATGAAAGTACTGTCTGAAATATGGAAAAAAAAAATCTATCAACCATGTACTAAGGAGTCTACCTGGACCGCAGGGACAGATTTAAACTATTTTCTTGCCTTTTTTTTACAAGTATAGAGTGCAAAATTAAAGACTATTTTCTATGTTTGAAATACTAGAATTGACTTCATGGACATCTATTTTAAATGCTAGTAATCCCCCTTCTTGCAAAACGTGGAACTTGAATTTGCAGGTTTTTTTAAATCCATGTAACTTCTAAAACCGTTGTTGGAATGTGTTTCATGATGAAATTGAAACTTCTAAACATGTAGCAGACTCAGAGTACAGTCAGGTGTGTATCGAATTCTCAATAGCTGACTTGAAATATTTCTCCACAAATATTGCAGCAGAGCAGAATTATGTCAGTGACAAGAAAAAGTGTAATAACAGAATTCTTCAAAGTTTTCCTTTACCGTCAGATGGAAGCAAAACATAACAAGTTTTATAAGCGATTTTCCAGAATGTGAGGTGCTGTAACTGGGCACCTTGTTCAAGGAGGGACCGGGCTGTCAGGGTGTAAAAGCAGAGGTCGCTCCACAAGGGAGGGTGAGTCAGGAGCCAAGGGTGTAAGTAAGGCAGGCAGTGAGCACGGTGATGAGGGTCATCATCCACCTGAAAGAGAAAGGAGAACTGGCCAATGATGTTTCAGCCAATAGCTCAATGATCACCACACAAATGTATAATACTGAGGTAGGTCCAAGGACAAGCCAAGGAGTCAGGTCAGCAAGGCAAAGCACAAGGCTGAACCCAGGCACAGCTACAGCACAGCTCAGGCGAGGAGCAATGCCAAGGGCCAAAGCTCAAATGCAGCTCCTAGGCTGAGATGGGAAATCCTTGGCCAAAGTTTCTTGCAGCTCTTCCTCACACCGCTCCTTTCATACTGGTCAGATCCAAGGTAACTGGGCTGCATTATATCAAAGCTAGTTTTGAGCTGTAATTTAAACTTATTAACTAAAAACTCTCACTGCAAATTCTTTCTAGTACCAGGCTTTTCAGATTCTTTTCTGCACCAAATTAAGCAGAATTTCTGCAAGATTCTTCAATTCTTTCCATTTCTGTGCCCTCTTAAAAGTTCAATGGTTGAGGTTATTGCATGGTCAGTATCCTCAATAAAAATGTGTAATTGACTTTTTTAACCTAGTGTACCCTGATTCCAGCAGTTGCTGCTTAGTAAACCTGTTTTCCCAACGCTAAACAACTATTAACAAAATTCCATTCACAACTAAACCAGAAAGTGTAAGTTATCTCCATATCAGATTGCTCTCACTCTTCCCCTGATCCTTTGATTTCTAAGGTAAACCTTTCTCTGAAGGTTTTTCTCCTTTGTCTCTAGGAACTGTGCTTATTAAGTAGATGGCTCAGAAGTGTTGCTGAAGTATGAAGGTGTTGCAAACAATTTTTCTTCCTGCTTTTGCTGAAGGCACTAGAACAATTTGATCCCAAATATGTCTTCTTTATATAAAATATTATCTTTTTTATAGAAAATCTTCTTTATCCAAAAAATATGTGATCTTTCCAGTACAGGTGACTGCATGAACTACTTCCCTCAACATCTTCTTACCTACTTAAAATCCAGGACTAGAACTTATCTTCCATGTGTCTATTTAAAATTTATCCAAAATTTATTTCCTACTATCAACTTTTCTGTCAAGTCCTAATTATCTAACTCAACTCTGAAATGGCATCTGTGTTCACTAATTTGAAAAATAAATACTATTGTGTCAATAATAAGTTAGTGACATACAGAATACATGCTTTGTGACATAATTTCCGATAGTATATTGCTTCCTAGTTTGAAGTAATTTAAGATTTGAGAGTCTTTAGTTGTACTGTTTTGGACATGGCTTGAAGGACAGTTTTATCACCAAACATACCACTCACACAAAATAAGGTAAGTGCTCCATACATACCCATACCTGTAGTAAATATGTGACAGCGTTTAGCTCTTCCATGTGCTAAACCCACAACCTTTCCTGTTATACTGAATCCAATTATTAGAACTTGAATATATACAGGGAAAAAAGTATCAGGTTTATTTCCACACGTGTTGATGCTGAAGCTCTATTAAGTTATTTTTTTAGTGATGTGACTTTACCATCACTACAACTTTTATGTCCTCATGGTAAGTCTACGATTTTGTTTGTCTGGGGATTTTTTAGTTGAACCTCCTGCTCTATGGAAGAGCTTTTTCTCCAACTTTCCTTATGAATTAGGATCTACTGAAACGTCTGCCTATGAATGGAAAAAAGCTCTTGATTATAAAAGTTACTGCTACCACCATACCTATTGTTCTTCCTCCAAAGCTAACATTTAAATGTAACTATTCCAAATTTAAGGGGGATCTGATGGGCTTGACATGCCACTGTCATTCTACAAATCACATAACTGTGTGTACTGTTATTTTGGTGCCATGCTAGACAAAGGCAGCACACATTTCCGCAAGCAGGTACTTGTCATCTTGCAGTGTTCTTAAAGCAAGGAGCAGAACCAGACACTATAAAGAGACATCCATAATTCTTTGGAAGGCTAAGTGTCCTGTGTTGCTAAGTTTGCATAGGTATAATTCTTGCTTTGTACATGTATTAATAATTTCAGCTAAGAAGTACAAATTATGCATGTATTCTGGGAAAGTGTAAATGATGATATAAGGTATACAACTATAAAGACAGTATCCCCTGTTCCAGTCACAAGGGAATATTAAAATGAGGACCAGTTAAAAATACCAAATTGTAGTGGTCATAAACAACCTAAGCTATTAATTTCGTAACAAACAGCATATAAAGTATTATATGTTAAGATTAAACAATTAATCTGGGGCCTTGTTAACATTCTATGAAGGCAGGCCTTTCCGTGCTCATTCTCTCAGCCTTTCTATGCAGCTGAGGTTTTATTATAAATTATGCTTGAAGTTTGTTAGTAGTGGAATTGCTGAGTTTTGCTATAACACCTATATTTTTGTTAAACATTTTGAGTCCTTTCAGAATTCCTTCTGAGAGCAATGACTCTGACAGTTATCACACTCCCTAACACGTACTTCAAGAACCACAGACTCTTAGAAAAAACTGTGTGTAACCTATTGCCCTTCGTCCATACAATTCTTGCTGCCACCTACAGTTCAAAAGAACAAGTACATTTTATGAGACCGACTTTGTTCTCTGACTCTTAAGTACATTTTCACAGCAAAAATACTCCTTCTAAGTCACCATCGATCCTATTTCTAATATGAATCACTTTTTTTTTTTTCTGTGACCTAAAAGATCTTATGATCACTTCATCTTCCAGTAAGACATGAGAAAGTAGGGAACAAGACAGCCTGAGGAAATTTTAAAGCATGAAGCTTTGCACAGAGATCCCTAGCCAGCTTTACATTTCATTATGATAACACAGACTTTACATGCATAATTCCATGTGTTAAAGAAAGCTAGACACATATTAGCACATCTTTCTACTTATGTCAGTCTTCTGAAATCTACTGTTTGGGTAATTTCAGTTGCTGCTGTTTTGTTTTCCTTAAATAAACCCTGAAGCATCAAGATAAAAACACGACACATGTGTCAGAACGTAAACAGAATTAATTTTAAAGCAATGTTATAAAAGCATTAAGGCTACAACACCAAGCATTCAAAAGTTAGTTAAATGCTGGAATTAGAATTTTCTATGCAAATGTAATTTAATTTCTTCTTATAAAAATAATAAAAAAGAGAAGTCTTATTCAGCAGCACTGAAGAAGCCTTTGATGGAATCAAGAATAACACAGTTTTCCTGGGTGTTACTTCAAGGCTTTGAACATTAAATAACTTTCTTCCAGCCATCTTTTACTTTGTTCTTTTTTAATTTTGCAACCTTCATATTGCAAGGAGTTCTATGAAAACATGTAATTCAAGACTTTATTACAATGCAAATGTATATGGGGAACAAGCATGGGACTAATCCTTAGGAAAAAAGCAAATATAAGATTGAGGCTGATGCAGTTACTGCAGCAACACATCCAACTTCCTACCACGTGGTGTTGGCATGGAACAGCTTCTGGTTAAGGAATATCTGGTTCTTCAACATTTTATTCAAATCTGCATTTTCTGAAAGTGAAAGTTGCCTAGATTCTGAGAAGAAAATGGCAAATCAACTACCTGCCTTGGCTTTGATTTTTGAATTAGAATTGAGTATTGTGGTGGTTAGGTTTTTTTACCTTTGCATTTACAGTAATGTTTGAAGTAGTAAATCTTACTGAATGAATGGTAGTTGCCCCATGTTATTTATTTTATTACTGTATAATTGGAAAAAATGAAATCCCATATAACCATTCCTCAGATATTGGCTACAACAGTTGTTAAAAAAAAAAATTTATTCTACTTTCCTAAGGAAATTAAGCACATGCAATAACATGGTTGTTGTCCATCACTACCTTCTTAATAGTTCTGAATTAATTCAATTGAAGTTAAGAAAAGAACAGAGATCACAGAGATACTAAGGTCTGCAAAAATCAACAGGTGGGCAGTAGAGACGTGTGCTCTTCTTGCCTCTTCTGAAGGAAGGGGTAGGGAGAATTCAGCTTTCTCCCCTCTGTGTGGCTGCCCTAACAGCTGGGAGAGAGCAGCCAGCTCTTCACTGAGCACATCTGGGTGCTCAACCCAGGCAGAACCTTAAAAGCAGGCAGATGATATAAATGGGTTTGGGGGTCAGGGGCCTCTAGGGGACATGGGATGGAATGAGTCTGTGTAAATGTAGGAAAAAATGGAACTATTTTGCTCAGATTCCACCCCCCCCCCAATTAACTCTGATGTAAACGAAGTCTGGAAACAAGCTTTTTTAACCTAAAAGTGAAGCAATACAAAACTGGCATCAGTTAAAATAGAGTAACCGTAGAAACAAAGTACCAATCTTCACTAGTCCTCACTGCACAACAGAACAAAAAGAATATAGATTATTCACAAGTCATGAAGAAAATATTTCTTTTACACAGACACACAGGAATTTGGGTTATGCAGAGCTGGGAAAACTTAAATGGTTTGGTATGAGATTACTTTCTCCTAGTGTATTTGTCAAATAATTTGGACAAAAGAAATCAGTGTGCTTTTGAAAGCTGAGTAACATGACCGTAAGGGAGAAACAGAATGATTTGACTGTTACATTAGACACTATAAAGGCATGTAATCCTGCAGACATATGCAAAACCTGCCATAGGTCTTTACATGCTTAAAATTACGTATGTCCCTAAGTCTGAATGACTGAATCCACATTAATCAAGAGACTAGAAAGGAAAAGATTTTCTTAAAAGTAGCACTCTTTAAAATTCTGGGTATCACAAAAGTGGAAAAAAAAAAAAAAAAAAAAGCTTAGACAGATTTCCATAAATTTTAATATCTTAGCAGTCCTCTAAAATACAAAGTTATTTTGACCCAAATATATGTTGGAAAACATTTCAGTTAATGGAATCTGAACGTCAGAAAAACTCAGCCAGAAGGCATGTCCTATAGAATTTGTACTATACCAGCACTATTTTTAATCTAAGAAAAACATGAAAGTTACATTGTTATGCTTGGTTATAACTGTCACACTTTATTAGGAAAGTGGTAAAAAGCCATTAAGCTGCTTTATGGGAGTAGACAACCAAAGCAGCTGTCGGACCACTGAAATCATAGTCACTATGCAAAGAAAGGAACACGTCATACTCAAGAAAGCATTTTGGTGCTTATTATTTTGTAGAAGGGTGGGTGTTTGAGAGAAAGGAAAAGCACTGAGACGCACCACAAAATCAGACTCAAAGAAGGTACAGAAAACCACCAGCCGGAGTAAGCACCAAAAAGGTGACCCAGACAGAACGGCAGAGCTTTCTAGGCTGAGCATTGGCTGAAATTCAGCTTCTTCAGTGGCTTAGAACTGTGAACAAATAACCTCACTCTTACAGATGGATTTCTTCCGTGTGCTGTATAGATGGGACCAGCAGCTCGTCTATACGCCCTCTTATGTTATTGTTGACACCACAATTAATCTTTCCTTCTAACTAAAATAATCCGAAGGACCCTGTATTTTGGCTGACTGCTTGGGTCAGAGCTGTAACAGCACTACCTAGCAGGGCCGAGTCCTGGAAGTCATGGCACCAATGCAGATACTGGTCCAGAAACTGCAATGAAACAAGCTGTAATTTTAACTTCTTGTCAAGTCATATGCGATATCTTAAACACATACTTTATGTATCTTCTTGTCAGCTACTGAGAAGTACTGAAAACTCCCTGAAAGACATAATGCTGCAACCAAGACTGTAGGCCCCAGTTCAATCAGATTTGCTTTTCTAGGTCAAACTGCAGGATAAAGGATGTTAAGAATGTGAAATTCAGAATAAGGGTCTCCAGTTAAATGCATTAATGGATCTTCGTAATATCTAGTTAATGGGGCACGCTACCCAGTGTAATTTAGGATGCTTAACTGGCAGAAGGGCAGACTAGGCAAATAAAACTTGCCTTCCCAACAGTCAGTCAGATGTTGAACTAAATAGCTGTCTGGGGTACATCTAAGAGCCAGCAGAAAATCCTAAGCAGTTGCACCTGTGATGAATTTTTGCTACAGAAGCAGCATCCTTTTTATTCCTTAAAAAATTAAATAGCTCTTATTTAGAGCAGGGAGACGATTGTCTAGATTCATGCTTATATTGGTGTACAATCGTTAACATGTAGCTTCACTTGGTATTTATATCCCAAGAAGTGGATCAGCTCCAAGAAGAAAGTTTTGGAAGCCTGGTCTGGAATACATGTGATGCAGATCATTCTCCTGAGACATGGAAGACCTGCATTTAACTCCCTGCTCCAAATCAGGTCATTCAGGATATAAAAATAACCCCCTCTGTTGCATGCCATGATCAGAGAGCTACTGGGTATGATGAGACATGTACTTATCAAACTCTTTATGCAGGATGGATAATGTATGTATAAAGGTGTCTGTAGGTGTGCGCTTTGAACATGAAGTGGTATTTCCCACAGATTAGATGGCAAAGGCCACATCCAGGCTGCCAATCCCAGTGGGTTTCAGACTTTAGCCTGATAACAAAGAGCACTGGCATCCCTCTCATGTCTAGTATTAGCACATCAATATTTTAAGTAACTGCACTGCAATGTAGGTCTCTCAAGTTTCTTGGATTTTCTTGCTTGACTTTTTACCCTGAACAAGTACACAGGGTAAGAGGGGTGGTTTCGCTCAACTTGCAGTCCGATACTTGCTGCGTGAGAAGCAATTTTTTTTCCCCTGATGAAGCAAAACGCTTTACCACTGCATCCCTAAGCCGTGATTCATCCCGCTACACCCCACAAAGCAGACACTTCCCCCTCCAGCATCCCCGGCCCGAGGGGGAAGCAGAGCCGCAGACACCTGCACAACCGGCCTGCGGGAGCCGCCCGGCGCGCCCAGCCTGCCCGGGGCCGGGCGGGCGCAGCCCAGCGGCTGCGGCTACGGCGCGGAGACACAGCCTGAGAGGAGAAACAGCGGCTGCCGCCCCGCACCCAGGTTCTGGGCACTTCTGCCGCCAGGAGAAGGCGGGGGCAGCCCCGCGGTTTCTAGGCCCTTCTCAGCCCGAGGCGGGGGAATGACCCCCCCGGGCCCGCCCGCTTCTAGGACGTTCTGAGGGGAGCAGGGCAGCCAACGACGTCACCCCATCCCTCCCCCTCAGCGCCGCGCGCGCCCAACCACCACCCCGGGCAGCCACCGCGCATGCGCCCGCCCGCCGCCCGCCCCCACCGGACTCCCCGCCCGAGCCGGCGGTTGGGCGAATGGGGAGCGCGCGCGCTCGTTCAGCCGCCGGCTCATGCGCAGAGCGCACCTCCGCCCTGACTGCTGAGGCGGCGGCAGGCGCCTGCGCGAGACCCGCGCTCTGACGCGCTCCTGTCGCGGACGGCCACTATTGGCTACAAGAGGCTCGACCCCGCCTCTTAGCGGCGTGGCCGGGAGTCTCCGCCCCCGCGCCCCCCACCGCCGCACCGCCCCCTCCCCCGTGCCTGTCAGTGAAGGTTCCCGATGGTTCTGGAAGGAGGCGGCGCCGGGGGTATATAAACCAAGCGGCCGGCGGGGAGCGCGCACTAGTGGAAGCGCCCGCCGTACGGATAGAGGTCGCTCGCAGCTTCAGTGAGGAGACTAGCAGCCCTTCCCCCCAGCAAAGGTGAGCGGTGGAAGCGGCTGTAGCGCTGGCCGGTTACACACAAGGGTTGATTTGGAAGAAAAGAAGGAAGCTGTTTGCTCTAAAATTCTAGCGGTTGGTGCACGGCTCTGCCTGGGAGTGTGAGTTGAGGGGGGTGATCAGGGAACCGCGTGGTGCAGGACGTGTCTTTTTCCCTTCCGTTCGCCGATGACGGGGGCTTGGAGGGGTAAGCGGGTCTCGGACTCTGGGTATGGTCGGAAAGGGGTGAGGTGCTGATGGTTCAGAGCCCTCATGTTTAATTCAGATTTTTTGTGCCTCTGAAGTAAGGGAGGGGATGAAAACGGGCGAGCATCTCCTCGTGGAGGGGGTTCTTCCGCTAGCGGCGCTGGGGGTGGGCGGCTTAGGAGGCGGGTGGAGCAGCCTGTATTTCTTTTGAGGGGTGTAAATGCAGGTCTGGGCCCCAAGGGAGGGGGTGCTTCCGTTCCGAAGGGGGTGGGGGGCATGCGGCGGGCAAGGTTTGCTCCCAATGAATGGGCGCTCGGCCATGACCGTGCAAGCTGGAGGGGCGGGCGGTTCTGGGGCAGGGGCTGGTCGGCAGCGCACCCCGCTCGGGGGTGGGGGTGGAGGGGGGTGTAGGCGCTGCTCGGGGTGGGGTGGGGGAGCGGGGGCGGTACGGACGGGGAAGGCTCTGGCAGTTTCTAGAATCTTTCCTGCTGCCGCCTCCAGCCCGCAGGGGGCGCTGCGCGGCGCGCGCGGGGAGGCTGCGCGCGCCCGGCGGTTACCGAGCCGCTCAGCGGGCGCCGGCCTGAGCGGGGCGGTTGCGAGCGCGCCCGATAGCCTCTGGATTCGCGTTATTCTTTTCCTCTCTTACCGCTGTAGTTAAGGATTGTGGTCTTGAGCGTGGTCGCTCTCCGTTCTGTAGCGATTAAAGTGGGATCGTGTTGGGAGAGGTTTTCGTTTCTGAGTTTACTCGGTTGTTCCTGAGCCTTGACTCATGCAGGGGATATCCGAGGCAACAGGTGGCCGCTCAAATTGGGATAATATGTCAGGACAGAGTAATGAGGTTGGCTGGACCGCATTGGCACATTTGTTAGAGTTGTGAATATATTTCCATCGTAATAATTATATGAGTAAAATAGGAGGTAAATGGGAGGAAAGGAACGTGTCATAAATAGAGGCTTTACTGTGACTGTCGACTGCAGAGTAACCAACCTTTCAAACATGCGGTCCAGGTCTTGGCTGTATTTTTTATTTTTTTTGCGATGTGCAACTAGTCTGATGATTAATGTGTAAATTAGTGGAGGGAAAAAGTTCTGTGTTACCATAAATGGTGCAAACCGAAATGAATGCAAAGCAAGTCTGTAGGTTAAATTTTGTATCCAGTTTCTGCATTCATCAAGAATTCCTGAGCTGTTACTGATAGAACATAAGATCTGGGTTGTTCTGTTGTGTGTTACTTGTGTTCCTATGGGGTGGCATTGTGATCATATATTAAAATACCTTTATCTCACAATGGTATTGTCACTGACTGTGAAAGGATATGTGTGCCAAGCTGTTGCAGAGTGGGATTTCAACTATGTCTCTCCTTACAGATGCCGGAAGCTGTGCAAACTCAGGACCAACCAATGGAGGAGGAGGTGGAGACATTTGCCTTCCAGGCTGAGATTGCTCAGTTGATGTCTCTGATCATCAACACCTTCTACTCCAATAAGGAAATCTTTCTGAGGGAACTGATTTCCAATTCATCAGATGTAAGTGTCTTGACTGCTAGACTGGTTTGTGTCAATAGAACTACTGAAATTTTTAGAACTAGTCAGGGAATGTGAAAGTCTGTTTCTTTTCTTACAGGCTTTGGACAAGATAAGATATGAGAGCTTGACTGACCCAAGCAAGCTGGATTCTGGAAAAGACCTGAAAATTAACCTGATTCCAAACAAGCATGATCGCACTCTGACCATTGTGGATACAGGCATAGGGATGACCAAAGCTGACCTGGTCAACAACCTTGGTACTATTGCCAAGTCTGGTACCAAGGCTTTCATGGAAGCACTGCAGGCAGGGGCTGATATATCCATGATTGGTCAGTTTGGTGTTGGCTTCTACTCTGCCTACCTGGTTGCAGAAAAAGTGACAGTGATCACCAAGCATAACGATGATGAGCAGTATGCTTGGGAATCATCAGCTGGAGGATCTTTCACTGTCAGACTTGATAATGGTGAGCATTAAATGTTTCTACTCAAGTATGCTTTCTGAATATTTTCTAGCATTCACATACCCACCCTGCCTTGAAAAAGGTAAGATATAAACCAGGTAGTACTGGTCGTGTCAGATCAAGCACAGCTGTTCTCTTACTGGTTTCGGTTTGAGTAGCTGTTGATACATGACAAGCAAATACCTGGAGTAAATGGTGCATTATAATAAATACAAAGCTTTCAAAGCTTATAGGTTGAGATTTTTCTGTAGACTCCTACAAGTATATATACAGAAATTGGAGAGATGACAGGCTAACTCAGTGATAATCTCCATAAGCTTTTTGAAATACATGCTGGGTACAATAAGTTCGATGAAGTGTCTGGAAGGCTGCTTCTGTACACTGAAGCTTTGTACTTTCCCAGCACTGAAGACATTACTGATACAGGAGTGCCTTTCTTAAGAAAGCATATTTTAAATTAATCACAGCCTACTTGGCTCCTGCACAAATAAAACTTGTAAACTCCATTCTAGGTGAACCTTTGGGCCGTGGAACAAAAGTCATCCTGCATCTTAAAGAAGATCAAACTGAATACCTGGAAGAACGGCGGATCAAGGAAATTGTGAAGAAGCATTCTCAGTTCATCGGTTATCCTATTACACTCTTTGTATGTACTTTGCTTGAAATACTAAGTATTGCCACATCAAAATTAGTGCATTTTTAAAAACAAAGCAAGAGCAGTCCAGGGGTGTTTTTTTTATTGAAATTGTTATGGATGTTAGATAGATCTAGCAGTTGCTGAAATGCAGTTCTGTTAAATACAACTTACTTTACAAAACAAAGTAAACAATGTGTTTTACCAAGCCAGTAGTGTTTCTCCAGACCACTGAGTAAATCAACTACTGCTTGATATATTAGTGGCAATTCAGTGTAATGAAACTCAGTAGCATAAACTACCACAAGCACATGGAAACAAAACGGCACTTGTGTTTCAGTAGCTGGAGTGTCTTCATTTGAGTCTAAGAGGGAAGGACCACACAATACTCCTGTAGTTTCTAGCTTTGTGAGGCTGTGAGGTATGCTTCAGGGTTGTTAATGATGAAACTTCTGGATTTCTCAGTTCAACTGATGGTCTCGTTTGTAGGTGGAAAAGGAACGTGATAAGGAGGTGAGTGATGATGAGGCTGAGGAAAAGGAAGAGGAAAAAGAAGAAAAGGAAGAAAAAGCAGAAGATAAACCAGAGATTGAGGATGTTGGTTCTGATGAAGAAGAAGAAAAGAAGGATGGAGACAAAAAGAAGAAGAAGAAGATTAAGGAGAAGTACATCGATCAGGAAGAGCTCAACAAGACCAAACCCATTTGGACCAGGAATCCAGATGACATTACCAATGAGGAATATGGAGAATTCTACAAGAGTCTAACTAATGACTGGGAAGACCATTTGGCTGTCAAAGTAAGTCCTTGTTTTACTTCAGGCATGATAATGCTTGCCACTAAAGTTGTAAGCTTGATGGGCATGTTGCTGAACGCCTATGCTTTGCTTTGGGTCTTACTGTGATAAGTCTCTTAGGATTTGGAGTGATACTGTTCCAAACACTTTATGTGAGGGTGACACTATGTGCTACAATTATTTTGACTACTGTTAAGGTGTTCCTAATCCAATCCACGGTAAAGTGCAGATGCTTTCCCAGTTTGTAGCTTAGTTGTTACTAAATTGAAAAAATCAAGTAGATTTTTAATTAATGTAGGTTCAGTTCTTTACATTTGTAACTTAGAAAATGCCTACAGCTAAAGGGAGTAAGTGGGATATAATTGTCCTTTTTTCGTGCATCTGTAGTGGGAAGTGCTCTGAAAACACATGTGCTTCCTGAGTTGTGTATACAATACAGGGAACTGTCTTCTGAGGCAGTCTGTTTTTCTGGTAATGACTGAACAGAATGTAGATGTCTCTGGAGAATGTGCTTGTTCCTGAGCTACTTGTCTTGCTGATGGTGTTGAATTTTTTCCTGACATCTCAGATGGTTATGGTTTGCTTTCTGCATGTGAAGAGCTGTTACAGGATTACTAAAGTGAGACCCATATAAAATAATCATCTTGCTTTCTCACAGCACTTCTCCGTGGAGGGACAGCTGGAATTCAGAGCTCTCCTGTTCGTCCCACGGCGTGCACCCTTTGATCTCTTTGAAAACAGGAAGAAGAAGAACAACATCAAGCTGTATGTACGCAGAGTTTTCATCATGGACAACTGTGAGGAACTGATCCCTGAATATCTGAGTAAGTATATTTTGGAGAAAAATTGTTTTCCAAAATATTGGCAACTGCCTAGTGATTTTGTAACTTCCCTTTGTATTTAAAGAAATCCAGGAAGGGGAAGACTTCAGTCCTCAACAGGGCTGATCAGGAAGTGTCTGGGCAGTTAAAAGTACTGCTAATTTGATGTGTAGGATTCTGTAGAAACAAATTCATAATTTTCAAAAAGGGCAAAGCCATTTGAGTGTTCAGTGGTAACCTTGATTTCTTAAACATCTGGAAATCTTAATTCTTACCATCATCTTCCAGATTTCATGAGGGGTGTGGTGGATTCTGAGGATTTACCTCTGAATATCTCTCGTGAAATGCTGCAGCAAAGCAAGATCCTGAAAGTGATCCGGAAGAACTTAGTGAAGAAGTGCTTAGAACTTTTCACTGAGTTGGCTGAAGACAAGGAGAACTACAAAAAGTTCTATGAGCAGTTCTCCAAGAACATCAAGGTTTGTATTGTCTTTCTGCACAATAATGAAGCAGGAGCTATGGATTGTTATACCTGAAATACTAAACTACTACAGTTTAGTATTTATCTAAAGGGATCATGTAATAGCTTTTATTTTTCTCTTGTGTAGCTTGGCATACATGAAGACTCCCAGAACCGCAAGAAGCTCTCAGAATTACTGAGGTATTACACATCTGCATCTGGTGATGAAATGGTTTCTCTGAAGGACTACTGCACTCGGATGAAGGAAAACCAGAAACATGTCTACTACATTACTGGTGAGTTGGTAACAGAAATTGTGTGTAAAGCAGATACATATGTAGGGTTATGTTTTGGCAGTTAGAAAACTTCCCTTAGTCAATTTAGAAAGAAACTGCAATTTTTGAGGAAGTAGCTAATTGTGTAAAAACAGTTACGTTTTCAGTATATGTTGCACTGCTTTCCAGAATATCAGTGTCATAATTTTTATTGGTTTCTTAACGTGGTACAGTTTCCATGAGGACAGCAGAACTGGCTACAGTTATTCTCTGCTGTGTTCCCTGCTGATGTAATGCTGACTGGCTGCTTTGGTGCTAGCTGCTGACTTGGGACCTGTACCATTTAATGAGCTCTAGCAAAACAGCTCTTCATGTGTTACATTGCTCTTGAAATAAAATGTTCAGTGTCACTGCTGCCACTTTGAGGTGTGGACGAGTGTGGTTCAGCTGACACGAAGGTTGTAAAGGCCTTCAAGATAGCTTTGTGTTCAGGCTTTAATACTTTTGGTCAGGATTATCTGAATTTTTAAGATCTAATGCTCAAACCATTTTAACTATTTGGGCATCAGATATGAAGATGTTTTTTCCAAAGCTAAGGTGCTGTACAGGCCTTCTTGATTTTCCTTTTTGACAGGAATTAAAAAACAATTCTAAACTGGCATTCCAGGAAATGTAAATTTATTTTCAAGCGAAATATTACAAGCTGTTACATCAGTTTGAAAGGCTTGAGTCTCCTCAAGCCAGACTGGTCTTCTCAATAGTTTGTGAATACCTATTTGGTGCCCCCTTTCTGTTCACTATGGACAAAAAGCATCACTGGAAGGGTTGCATAGGCTGTTCCAGAAAGTGAACAAGCTGCCATGTTACAGTGTGGGGCTCAAACTACAACTGTGCTGTTCTTGGTTCTTGCAGGTGAAACAAAGGATCAGGTGGCCAACTCTGCTTTTGTGGAGCGTCTTCGCAAACATGGCCTGGAGGTCATCTACATGATTGAACCTATTGACGAATACTGTGTGCAGCAGCTGAAGGAGTTTGAAGGCAAGACCTTGGTTTCTGTAACAAAGGAGGGTTTGGAGCTTCCAGAAGATGAGGAAGAGAAGAAGAAACAGGAGGAGAAGAAAGCCAAGTTTGAAAACCTTTGCAAAATCATGAAAGATATCCTTGAAAAGAAAGTAGAAAAGGTAATTATTAGTAAATTTAAAAAAATCAGTTTGTCTCTACAAATTCAATGATCTGAAATAAAGTTGCTGCAGAGAAGGCTCAGCTGTAATGGTATGTTACTTACAATTGCCTTTCCTGAAAGAATCTCTGTAAGATAAATCTTTGTAGATAGAAGGTGTCTTTTTTTTTTAGTGAAGCTAAGTGCTTCTGTTGAGTTACGGTGGCAAATTCTTTAGATAAAGAGTCTTAGGCCACATGTAGCAGGATTTCAGGGTTGAACCTTGGTTAAATCAGTGGGGATATTAAATGAAGTGTATGTGTCATGCTAAATTACAAAACTTCTGTTTTGCGTTCACTATTCTAGGTTGTTGTGTCCAATCGTTTAGTTACTTCTCCATGCTGCATTGTAACAAGTACGTATGGCTGGACTGCCAACATGGAGAGGATCATGAAAGCGCAGGCATTACGAGACAATTCCACAATGGGATACATGGCAGCAAAGAAACATCTGGAGATCAATCCTGATCATTCCATCATTGAAACACTGAGGCAGAAGGCGGAGGCTGATAAGAATGATAAGTCTGTGAAGGATCTTGTCATCTTGCTGTACGAGACAGCACTCCTGTCCTCTGGCTTCAGCTTAGAAGATCCTCAGACACATGCCAACCGCATTTATAGGATGATCAAACTTGGCCTGGGTAAGTTAGAAACGTGTCTTCCCCAGTAAAAACTCCAAGTGTGGTTATGTGCACTTGCAGGGTGCAGTGTTTGGAGATCACCTTTGGAGCTGCTTTGTACTTCTGGAAAAGGGGGAAATCTCAGATCAGTTGAAGTGCTAAGGAGAACAAAGCTTGGAGTTCTGTTATTGGCATTGATGGGTGGTGCTTCTGTTTCCTGAACAGGCATTGATGAAGATGATACTGCTGCAGAAGAAGCTACTCCAGCAGTGACTGAGGAGATGCCACCCCTTGAAGGAGATGATGATACATCACGCATGGAGGAGGTGGATTAAAGCAGTTTACAGGAACTCATGAATGTTTCCTTGGCTAATATGAATAAGTTATATTTTGTATATTATGAATGTTACCTGCCAAAAAAAAAATCTTCGACACTTTTGTCTGCATTCCCTCTTTATATTTATTTTCGAAGATGTTATACCTTTATTTTTGTTACATTGCTTTTTCAGCTGATGTGAGATACAAATGCCATTGAGGGAATATTTTCTTTAACACTGTACAACCCTAAACAGGCAAGTAAGGAGTAGTTATTTTTGTCTGTTTTAGCTGGTTGCAGGTGGCAGGGTTTTTTGACTTATTCTTAATTGCCGGAAATGTGGGGAAAGAAGTTAGAAGGATGGTATGACATCGGGGTGTTCAAGTTCTAGTGTTATACAGCTCTTCAACTCTAAGTGTAACATACAGTACCTAGTAACTAGGTATCTGAGAGCTGAAATGAAATACCTGGGGAAGCTTTAACCCTTTTGCTCCTAACAAGGTCTTGATGTTTAAAGTTGTTTTTTATACTGTTCAAGGATTCTGGATTGCACTCTACCATAGAATAGAATCCACTGTAAATCTCTATTGTGACTTATGCAACTCTGCATGTACAGTTCAAACTTAGAACTGTAAGAATAAAAGTGTTAAGAAAGAGTCATGTCATTGACTTGTCTGTTAATGCTGGGAACAAAACCTGCTTTTCTTCGAAGCATTGGGTGCTGCTTTGGGTTTTGACTACAGCCACCATTGTGTTAAATCTACAGTTAATACTGCATGGTTTGTGTTACCACTACAAACTAGTACCAGATAAAAGTAGAGAAGGCAATTCTAATCTGAAAAAGTGATTGTGTCAAGTGAGATTTGACTGGTGTTAAACTCTAGCAGTTTTTTTTTTTTGACTTGGTGACTGGAACATGCTCCTTTAAGGTGCAAGCCTGATGTGTTAGCACTAGTCAGCACTACATCATGCTGGCTTCTGAGAAACTGTGAGGTTGTGCTGCATTCTCTGTTCCTTAGCCTTTCTCTTTGAGAGAGCAGTAAAGGAAAGATTTACAATAAGCTTGAGTCTAATAAACTTGTAGGGGGTGAGGGGGTAAGGGCAAGTTCTGAGCCTCTTGCCCTGTTCTCTGTTTTGATACAGCTCTCTCCCAAAACAATATTTGAGGTCTGATTCCCAACATAAACTTTGATATGACAATGTGTGTTTTGAATTTTTTTTGTGATACGGCAAAAGCACAATGAAGTTTCGGTTGTAACAGTACCTTGCAGGTGTCTTGTACACATGGGCTTCCTGCAAGTTAGTTAAAGTAGTTGCACAAAGCTGTGGGTCCCAAAGGATGCTGTGTTTATGACAAAGCTTTTCTCAGGGCTGGGAGGGTCAAATTTACGCTTTGCATAAGGGCAGTGGATATTTCTGCTGGCTGATGAGTGAAGTGACCTTTTGGCAGTCACTTTGACATTTTTGCATGTCGGTTTAACTAGACTGCTCACACCTCTGCAAATCACTGAGTTGGATGTTAATTGTATAAGGAGTCCTTCAAGTTTGCTTGGAGGCTTCCAGTTTTTCTGTACCCCAGTTGTTCCACCATGCTTCTATTAGATCATGTTACTTTTCTTCAGGAGGGTAGATTTAGTACCAACAGGAAACATGTAGCACTTCTTTCTATGGTTCAGAATCTAGGTTACGAAAGGAAAGATGCCTTTCAAAATCACTTCCCTTCCACAGTTCCCAGTACTTTACATGCCCTGTCACATGTCTGAAGTTGGTCACAAAGCTTGTTCAAGCTCTTGGTGACTAAAAGAATTACCTTGTTGCATCCACAAAATAGCTTGAAGTCACAGGTTACTACATGTGGGGCATTTGTCTTCCAAAGCTGTCCTGTGTCATGTCATAAAATGTCCAAAATCACTTCAAATTGTGAGTATCTCAGACTGCAGGAGAGTGGCATTTACTGTGCTAGTGAAAGAAGCAAGGTAAGGTCAAAATGTAGAAACAACTTCTTGGACAGTGAGACAACAGATCTGGGTTCTCTAACTGCTCAGCAGTGGAGCTGGGCAAGAGGTGCTTGAGCGTTGCTGTTTCTAGTCTATAGGTGTTCATTCCCTTTTAAGTGACCCAAGTAGAATGAAATGTCTTCTATGCATTCCAACACTTCCTGTGGCCATAGTAACAACTACACTGTTGCTATAGGAATGTGTATGACATCAAACCAGATGCAGTCTTCTGGCTTGTAAGAGGAGTTGGACAGCCAGAAATGTTACGTGTACATCAGTGCTGACCTGCAGTTTGGTGCATGGATGACCAGAACAACAATCAGAAGGTAAATGCTTCCATCAGGGTGATAGTCAAATATTTACAGTTGTCAGGCTGAGAGAGTTTAGTCTACTCTTAACATAATTTCTCCAAAACGTCACTGCCAAAAATTCTTACTCAACAATCTTCCAATTAGTAGGTTGAGATCTAAAATTTACAGTGACAAAAGGTGGTTTTCCAGTTGGTCAGTGAAGTGGTGGCTCAAGTCTTTTGTTCACATCTTCACCTCCCTCAAAAACTATTAAACATGCAAGTGAAACTGGTAGGTTATCTCCAGGATTTTCTGCAGTGGAAATGTATTGGTGTTTCGAGTAGTTTCCTGTGTTACACTGCAGAGTCAGACCTTGGCTCTTGCACAAAGGGCACAACAACAGCAGGTTTTGCTTTGGCAGGGAGTGCAGAGCTCTCATTTACCAGCTTTTTGCTGAATTCCCAAAGTAAGGGCACTTAACAAAAGCTCTCTTGCTCAACTACCTGTTGTCACAGTTGACAGTCTTTATCTCTTACCTTTTGTTAGTGTTGTAACAGTGGATGGAAGTGTTGCGGAGCACCACAGTGGAGTTCAGGAAAGGTTGGGTGCTCTGATAAAGTAGTAAGGGCTCTCTGACCCTGCGGTGAGGCTTATAGTGCAGTACTGCTTAGGGCTTACAAGGTCACTTCTAAGCAGAAATGCACAACAGAGGTTGGGTACCTATATTAAAATATGTTTCTCCTTATTTGAGCTGCAAGATGGTGGAGCCAACCACTCTGAAGAAGTGATTACTGTAACACTTGGCACAGCTTGGTGTTACACTCCTCCCTTGCCTCCTGGCCATGCTGCCAGTCAGGTGTCATTAAAGTTTAGCAGAACATTTTCCTGTTGATAATGGTCTTTTTGAGGTCACACCAGGGTTAAGGCACTGGGATACTGAATTCAGAAGTATTTGATTGTGCTGCTCTTTCTGGAAGGAAATTGCTCCTTATGTGTTTGGGATTTTTGAACCTTAGGACCTGTGGTGCTGGTGCCCTGTTGCTCTAGCGAGAGGCTCCCGCTGTTGTATGCTGTACACTCTACATTTTGGATGGCAGCAGAAAAGAATAGCTTTCATTGTCATAGAAATCGCAGCAATCAGTTGATGGATTTCCAAATGTAACAAAGAAAGGAGCAGAAAAAAACATACGGGTAAATTCTGTGTGATGTGTTGGGGAGGACTTAGTAGTTCTTGAAATAAAAATGCATCTCAAATGTGCTATTGATAGCCCATATACATAAACACTTATTACAGCATTCATGGCCAATGATGTGTCCTGCTGAAGAGTCTTTTCAGGTATTTTGCATTCATTAACAGCTGGCTAAAAAATGCTAATTTATTCACCTTCTTACTATGAATTTGGAAGTCTTAATTTGACAGTAGAAGCTTTGGCAAATAGATCATTTCAGATGGTCTTCTGTCTGTGTGTAAATTAAACTTTTCTCCTGCCTGCCAGGATTTGCTTAATAGTGAGGTCACCCTGAAGAAAGAGTGACCTGCATTTCACACCTACTTGGATGTTTCTGATATGTTATTATGTAGTGATCTTGTTTAAATGTTCTTTACTTTCAACAAAGCAAACCTCACCTAGGAAACATCTGAATCAGTCATACTGGACAATGTGAAGTGATTTCAGATAAAGATTTAGTTTTGTGCTAGCAAATTATATAAAACTTTGTATTTAAAAAAAAATAAGGCAAAAAAGAAGAACTGGTGAATAAAACTCCATCCAAGGAATGGCTGGTCCAAGGAAGCGCAGATGTATCAGGGGAGCGTGCAGTGCCCGTGGCAGGAATGGCATGAAGAGGAGACGGAGGAGACGGAAACGTGCGTTCTTTCACACCAAGGTGCTGTTTCGATGGGGTGACAAGGAAGAGGAGGGTGCGGGGCACGGGGTGTTTGGCTTTGCCACTGTGCAGAGTTCTCCTGATTTGAACCGTTAGTCAAGCATTTCATTGTTAGTGCTTTAAAACACACAAGTACGGTTTCTAAGTGTATTTCACTATGTCCTGTTTTTCTGACCTATTTATGACTGTAAATTACATCGTTGAGTTGCCTTTCTCTATTAGAAGTCCATTGCAGTTTTTAAAGCAAAAAGCACATTTTTTCCTGAGGAGAGGGTTTTTCAAGTACAGTTCCATGAGTTTTTCCTGAAGCAGAGTTAAAAGGCTGTTAACAGTCTTCTGTTGCAAAGCAGAAGTTACATAAAAAGAAGCGTAGAGCGATTTATGACATTACGTCATTGATAGTCTCTCCTGCAAAGTGCCACCGAGGGTTGTGCTCTACTTGCTAAAATGCTCTCCAGCATTCTTGCTTTGCGTTTGCTGTCCCCTGCGGCAGATGGTTTTGTGCTCTGGAAGTTCTGCAGGAAAACTCCCACCTGGGTATCTCTGGTGGGAAAGGGACCTGGCGGTACAGAACTCACCTTGCTCACTTGGACTCATTGTATTTTAGTTTCCAGATGCTTGCACTGGTTGTGCAGAAGATGGATCACTTCACACAGGCTGTAGGATGAATTTCCACAGGGGTAAACATCAGAAAGGAATGAAACCTTCATGGGTGCACAGCAAGCCAGAGGCTGTAGATTTCAGAGGTGTTTTCCATTTAGAAGCTCCACAACTTTTTCTTACACCTGGAAACACAATCCTGCCAGCTACAGAGTCCGACAGTGACATTTACATGGAACAAGAAACTGATTTTCAGACACCAGTGAAAATAATTGGTAAGGAGGCAACTGCTTTTCCTTTAATGGAAGTGAATGAACTGTCTCAGAAATCTCCAACTACTGCAGAGTCCCAATTGCCTTCACCCATGGAAATCGAGTCTCCACACTCTGTGGGATTCCTGGAGAACTCTGTTACAGCTGCCCTGCTGCCAGACTGGGGCAGTGACATGTGTGAGCAAAGCGCAAACATTTCCAATTCTAGAATGCACTGGTGAAAAATTAAGGAGAAAAACCCTTCGTGTGCCCAAAAGTGGGTATGGCAATAATAATAACAGCATCCACAATACTTGGTCCTGTCTTAATGTCCTGTGAAATTTCTGAAGTTAGCCTAAGGTTCCTTTGTGGAGTGGTTGAAGTCATGTAGTGGAATTAAAGCTTCAAAATCATTGTTACAGATAGGGCTGGGTCCTGCTTACTTCATGAAATCATGTCATAGATCCATGCTGAATCTGGGCAACTATAGCTAAGGGCCTTGTCGATTTTAGATTATTAAGAAGAACAAAGTCCATCTCATTGTCCCAGTTATTGCTGTTTCTCTTAAGATATTAAAAGAAGTGCTGGTTGATGGGGTTGGGAAGGCCAGGCTTCTGGGAAGAGAGAGCCACCCCCTCCTTCAGACTTCCTGGAGTTTGTTTCCAGGGAAACAGAAGCACAGGTTCGGCTAGACATGGATATACTCCTTCCTTCCTTGAGTGGGTGATGCGTTGCTGTATGACTGATCTATTCTTTTTGCCTTGTCTCCCAGGTTGTTACAGAGGCATTTGAGAGTGAGCCTGTAACTTTATGTTATGCTGACTATTGCTCATTTTCTTGAGGTTCTTCACTGGATAAGCTAGAGAGTTTGCTATACTAACCCTTTCTAGAGTTAATGACTTAAATGCATTTGCTATTTTTTATTAGTTTGGAACAATATACTTGATTTTAGTAATTTTCTAAAAGTTCAGCAACTTTCAAAAGTAGTTTTGATCAGAGCCTAGATATGTTGTGGCAGATCTGAAAATGAAGCATTAAGGCATTAGGAAACACACCTCTTGGTCCCATGGTATTCTGTCCATGTGGTCATAAAAGGTATCTGGCATTTGACAGTGCCCTGAGAGAAGTAGAGGCATTTTTTATTTTTCTACTGTAAGTTGTGCAAACATGTATGTATACAGCATCTTCATTCCCAAAAGCTCCTAGCTGACATAAGAACTATTACTTCCAGCACTCTCTATTGTAAAATCTGGCCAGATCACTTACATTACTCCCCATCTTTCTAAAGAACAAAATCCCAGTCGGAGATATCAGGCTTCATTCCTGAAGCAACGCTGTGCAAAGTGAGAAGAGACAAGATTCAAGTGCAGTGGGGCTGGTCCTTGTGGGTCCCATCAGTCCTGTTCTGCTCGAGAGCATGAGATGCATTTCATGACAGTACAACCCACTCCTGGGCCAGGACATGATGAAAACACTCTGGGAAGCTGAGCCAGATGTTAAGGCTGTCGCGCAAGGCAAATCCCTCAGGGAGGGTGATGCTGGCTCAGTGAGGACGTTCCTTGCAGATGCTGACTTATACTCTTACCACTTTCAGCCTGGAGTGTGATGTTGGTGGCCAGGTGCACCTTTTCAGTCTGAACTTTGATCCAGAGCAGCAGATGATACAGACACTGACATTCATTGAATGGAGGAATGAGAATTTATTAAAGAGTTTTCTTTCTACTTGGTTTTCCATTAGTCTCCTGTTCTTTTCCTCTAATCTGCTTTCCAGTAAGCAATAAGTAAGACAAACCCTATAAATGCCTGTGATTCCATGCATGGTTTGGCCAAAAATTACTTCTAGGCTTTCTTTTTCTGAAAAAAATGAGGTAATAGATCTGTTCTGTATCCTGATGCCACTATTGCCTGTCAGAAAAGGTGAATTTTGGGATCCATGGAATATTGATAGAAACAGGGCACGTCCGTACTGTCTTGTTCCCTGTTAGATCTGTAGGATCCCACACGCTCCAGCCGAAGTGAGGGAGCTCTGTAATTTCAAACTGAAAAGGTTTCAAATTTGTGCTGCTGGTTACAGGGCAGTTCCAGCGTGAGTCTAGGCTGAATGCAAATGCTTCACCTGGAGCTTTTCAATCTCTACTGAGCTTACATACCAAGCTTACTGCACCGTCACTGGTGAGAGGGCTGTGTGCACTCCTGAGGTAAAGGGACTTTTAAAGGTTTGCTAAAAGTTGCTAACCAGTCAGAAGCAACTAATTGCAAGAACTCAGCTTAGTCCTCGCTTAGTTTGCAAAGCCCCAGTTAAGCACTTCTGCTCTGCACTCTGCGTGCCTGAACAGCAATATAACCATAATATTTAACAGAAAAGGCTGAAACTGCAAACAAGTGGCTGACTGATGTATTGTATTCCTCAAGTGATGCTGATGAATCCCTGGATGTTCAGTTGGCATGAGAGGCACTGGAAGTAGCAACTAAAACAAGCAGCAATGGCTTTGGTGTGGATGTGTGTGGGGATGCCGGAGCTGCTCTATTCAAACCCTTGGCTGTGTTCCAGCCTGCAGAGCACACTCAGAAATCCCTCCAGCAGCCAGACTGTGGCTCACGGGGCAGGTGGGGTGATGTGTGTCAGCCTTCAATTCGTCTTCACGTCCCACTTTCGTCAGATGGTGAAATTATTGATGAAACTGAGCTAAGAGGTGGAATGTATGGAGGCTATTAAAAAAAGAAGTGCATATTGATCACATATAACTGAGGTTTTGTGAAAGAAAGTCTGCATAATCACACTAATCACCTTCCTTGCCTTCTCAGTATCCTAATTACAAACCCCCAGTCTTGTACCTAGGGAAGTGGCTGAGGGGGGGAGAGAGGCAGCCCGATGCCTGACTCCTACAGCCTCCAAGGAAATAAGGGGATGTAGATGCTCCAGGAACATTACTATGCAATACTTCATCTTCAGGACAGCAACAGCCTGTCAAAGATGACAGGATTAAGCATCTAATTTTGATTATTCCCTGTGGCAAATGAAGTAAAACCCTTTTCACCCCAACACTGTGCCATCTTGCATTTTAAAAAAATGTTTTGTACATGAAAGAGATGATTCCTAATGTCTAAATAGCGCAAGGAATGCCGCTGTTTGGCTTCATTGCCATACAGCAATTCCAACTGTACTTGAGGATTAGAATTTAGAGACACGCATTGCCCTCCAAAGACAGCTCACATACCAGTATCTGCTTCTGTCAAGGCCTCTGCCAAAATTAATAGAAAAACTCTGCTGCTTCTGATCCTCCTAGAGGTACCCTGTGAATAATCCATCTTTTCTTTGACTGGCAGCTGAGGGACATCAGCAGCAGGAAGAGATGAGCACCTGCAGATACAGAGCCACCGGGGACAGGTGGTGGCTGCCAGGGGAAAGGGTGACCCTGGTCCAAGAGTACAGGGAGGAAAAAAGCACTAGAAAGTGTCGCCTGAGCTCTTCAGTCAGGGTGGAAGCCTGGTCTTATGGAAGGGCTGTGGCTTTATGGAAAAAGGCTGATCTTGCTTCATCTTGGCTTTCTTTTTTTTTTTGTAAGAGTTCACCTTCTTCTGGCCCCATGAAGGAAAAGTATTATTTTCTAGGTTGCTTTGGTTTCAGCCTGTTCCTCAGATCCCAAACCAGAGCTGGAGCAACCAGATGGTTGCAGAGCTGCATGTGGAGGCCCCAAACCCCCAGTGTGTCCTGCGCTTTTTGCATTCCTTATGGTGAGAGGTTTGCCTGGAACAAGATATCTGTGAGTCAAACATGGTGTGCTGTGAATTGATTCCCCGTTCACAGTTTACAGATATAACCTGCAGGATCTTGGACAAATCAGTTTTCCACAGTTTTTCCTCCAGCACATTTCACAGCAAAAACATTTTACCTGTGTACATACAAGCTGATGTACTTGGCTGCTCTTTCAAAAAGACGAAGGGGATTATTATTATTTTTTTTTTGAAGACAGTGATGCATGTGTGATGTATTAAGTGGACAGTTATAAGGTAGAGGCCGAACTGATGTACTGAGGCTCACAGTGCTGGCCTCCTGGGGCACCCATGGGTAACAAGAGGGGGAGTTAAAGACAAGAGTTAAATGAGTTAAAAATGCCCTTAAAAGCAAGAGAAGTAGTATGTTACCTCAGTTCTCCTCTGGCCACAAAGCCCAGACTCAGGAAATCAGAGCTACCTGGGGCTGGTACAAGGCCTGTGAAGGGTTAAGGGCTATCCTAAGGGTGACAAGTTCAGTAAATGGCTGCAATAAACACCTTAAGTGAGCATTTCTGTGCCTCTGTAACCCTCTGGCCACCCTCCTTGTCCTTTCTGCACCAACCGAGCAGAGCTGGAAGCTGCCCAGGCTTGGTGACAGCATCGCTTGTGGCTTTGGAAAGCAGAATCCCCAAATCTCCCTGGGTGACCTGTTGTGTGACTGTACCTCTGCTGCCCAGGTGGGTGCTGGCAGGGGGTTCACTGTGCCCTGGCCTGGTCTCAGCCTTGCAGCCAATATTGCTTCTGTAATTCCTCACAGACCAACCGTTCCCTCGAGCCCCATGTGCTGAGGCCTTGTTGGTAACACCTGTTGCCTGCAAAGCATCAGTAGCAAATTTAGCACAGGCTTTTGTGGGAGAAATAAGTCGAAGCCATGTGTTTGGATTAAGGGTGATGATTGTGTTCAATGCAGCTGGTACTGCAGGCACTGTCACGGCCCTTCTTAGCTCCCACCTCACTGGTGGGAGGCATTTTGTGAGGTTTTTTGCTGCTCTGTTTTGTTTTGCAAGTGGCTGGAGAATCAAAAGAGAGGGAGTAACCATCAGATTGTTGTGGTCTGGGCAGAGAAGGTAAGGAGGTGGCAAGGGAGGTGCCAGGGAAGAAAAGAGGAGTTTGCAGTAAGAGTGTAACTCAGCTCATAGCAGAAGTGGGTGCAAGGCTTGTGGAGTTTGTGAGGTGCTCCCAGTGCAGCTGCTGTCACTGTCACCTCCCTAGGGGCTGGCTCTTGGTGTCTTTGGAGCGACAACCTGCTGCTGGCTCTGGAGCTGAGAGACACTTGTTTCACTGAGGCTTTTTACTTGTTTTAAAACTAAGCTAAACCAACAGGACCTTTTACATCGTGCAGGGAGATGCAAGAAAGCCAGGTAGGAAGGAAATAATGGGAAAAAGAGGAATTTGATGTGGAAAAGTAAAAATAATTATTCTTCATTTCCACGTAAAAAGGAGGAGAATGGAAATGGAGACATGGCCACTAAAGGATCAAATCAAGTTTACTTATTTGTGAAAAATGGGTCTGAGTCATAAGTTTCCAGTAAATCTGGAAAAATACTATTCCTTGTATTTCAAAATAGCAAAATTGAGGTTTTTTTGCTTAGTGAGTGATTGCAAGTAAGGGTGATGGTATATAAGTCCTCCAAATCACACATGATGGCTTGTAAATGATTAAGAGGAATGTTTAGAAAACATTGTGTGTCCAGCCACAGCTTTCCATCCAACTGGTAGGAGATCTGCCACATCAAATCAAATGGCAGAGGTGGCTTTCCCTTGACTACTGACTGTCTTTCTGTCAGCCTGACGGTCGCGTGAGTGAAACGGGGTTACAAACAATAAACCGGTGAGAGCGGAGGGGGAGCATTGCATCTCTGGCCACCAGGTCTTGCAAACTCAACTGTAGATGTGTGGGCATGTCTGTGCATGTATGGGCTTTATAAATATATATATATATGGACTTAAAGAAATGCAGTGACTAAAGGACTCAAACTGCCATGCTATGTTGTGCATGTGTGCTGTAAACACTCAGTCAGCTCTGGTGGACACATCGTGAAGAACAGTCTGGGGTCCCCAGAAGTGGCCCAAAGTGTTTTCACAGGACAACCTTACTCGCTTTTTCCTTGCTTCACTCACATCTCTTTTTGAAAGAGGGACGTCTCCAGGCTGGGGCAGGTGGGGGCAGAGGTGGGGCAGCTGGGGCCCCAGCCCATAAAGCTGGAGGAGGGTGAAGGAGCTGGGAGCAGGATGGCCTCAACTGAGAAGAACTGGTGGTGGAGGAAGAGACGTGGGGCTGGGCAGCCCGTGGGTATGGAGAGCAGGGAACACCCTGCATCAGAGCCCTGCTGGGGGCTGTGTGGGCGGTGGCTGGGACAGGGGGGCTGACTCTCAGCATGGCTTTGCATGTCCCTCTCTAGTCTGGTTTGCTGTCTTGAGTACAAATACCTCTTTGAGGGTTCAGAAAACATGAACTGCCCTAAAAAGAAAAGAAAAAAAAAAAAAACTCCACCACTTTACAAAGTATAAGTTTATTTAAAAATATATAATTTTTTCTCAGGTTGCATGAAGGACCAGTGAATCAAGTAGTTGTATTGGTAGAAGACATTGGCTGCTTCTTGTTTCTTTTTAAGCAGAAGCTTCCTTTGAGAACTTAACACAGACTTTGTGAAGGACTGACCAGCTTTCCTAGCATAAAGGGAGGCACCACATCTGGGCAATTTATCTCTGAGAAGATTTTTCTCTAATGTGTTTTCCTACCCTCTGTCTGTTTTATTAGATGCTCAGAAAATGAAGGATTCTGTTAAAAGCCCAGACCACATAGAAAGACTGGCACATAAATACATGGTAACTTTTTTTTTTCTAATTGCTGCTTCTTTATCTCCCTGTTAAAGTATAATTTAGAAAGTGTTAGTCACTTTGTCATTAGTCTGCTAGTGCAGCCAGCTGTGCTAGCAAAGGGTGCATGAAGAACAGGTGTGAATGAATTAATTCAAATGGTATCACCTGCAAAGAAACAGAAAGGGAGGGAGGAAGCTATTCCACTCCTGGGGAATACGGGGGCTGTGAGTTTGTAAGGGCTCTTCAGCAAGAGCTTCAGAAAAAAATGAGGATGTAGTTTAATCTTTTCTCTGCAGTTACATTTCTGAGATATAGGCTCCGATTTATAAAAACAAACCCACAAAAAACCCACCAAAAGCAAAGAAATAAACAAAACCTCAGTGCAAATCAAAAAGTATTTTTAAAAGTTATTTACAGACCTGGAATAACTGTTCCTAGCAAGTGCAAGGTATGTTCTGAATAGCTTCCTATTGTACTTTTTTTCCTATGGGGGGGTGAGGAGACTTCTGTTTTTCCCTCGTGTCTCACTTGTACAACCCAACCAGCACCACAAATGTGAGATATTTGAAAAGATGAACTGGCCCCAGATGGGAAAGCTTTGCACAAACACAACATCTGCAGTTTGTACTAGAACTTCAACCTGAAGCTGTGGTAACTTCTGCTTGGAGTGACGTTTCTTTCCTTCCTCTGCAGCAGAAGTGTGTAGTGGAGTCGAGTACGGAGTCCGAGTCTGAATCCAGCACAGAGGTGAGGCCTGATTCTCCGAGGCGTTCTGGTGGTGATGAGGTTCCCTGATGAGTGTCCAGCTCTTCCCTCCCTTCAGTCTCAGTAGGGAGAGTCTGCGGCATGGTTGGGGTTGTTGGGTTTGTGATCTTAAAAGGAAATGGGGGAGAGAAAGAAAGAACAAAACAAAACACCACAAAACCCTAAACCCAACACTATTGTCTCCATCAGGCTCTTACTTGCAGCTGTTAATAATTTTAGCAAAGTTGATTCTGGGGGTATGAGGCAGGGAAATGCCAGTGTTTTAGGTAGGCAAATGTAGCATAAACACTTCTCTGCTAAGAAGTGCTTAAATCTGAGCTGGGTTGTCTTTAGTGGTTCACTTTCAGCAGCTCTGGGTGGAGAACACCTACCTGAGAGAGCACCTCTCTTGCTCTGGCAGTTATTTATAAATATTGGTAATTTCCTGAACGTTGTTCTGTCAAACAAGTGTGTTTAATGTTGATGAAAAAAACAAAACTGATTCTGGAGTGCAGAAAGAAATAATTTGTGGTTAAGTCTTCAGAATTGACGCCTGCTGTTAGCCCATGTGAACTGCTGTGCTCCACGGCTTAGACAGGCTGTCTGGCACGAACCTGCCACCACTTCACCTTCCAGAAAGCACAGGGGAAAGATGGAGATTTCCATTCCCCTTCTGGGAGAAACAAGACTGGAAGTCCAGCTGGACCCCAATGGCTGGGCTGGGGCTTGCAAAGGTGCCAGCCTGGACGAGAGCTGGTTGCCCTCACTGAGGGTGCTGAAGCAGAAGCTGCTTTTCTTCTTTGCCCAGCACCACCCACTGGCTTTGTGGAGATGCCTCTGTGTCCCTAACTAACACAAGAACACGTGGTTGCAGCTGGGCTCCTGTGCTTCAGGTTCCTGTGGTGAGGAGCCCAGATTTGCCAAGCCCAGCTTTGCATCAGCTGGGCTCAGACTTTCCTTCCCCACTGGAAGCAGCTCAGCAATGACTGGCAGCTTGTTTTCTGAGCAGCTGTGGTGGATCCCAGAGGAGCCCTTCCCTTGCAGGAAGCCTTTTCCCCTCTGTGTGACTGCTGTGTACGTGTGGTTTGCTTTCAAAAGGGTGTCTCGCTACATGGTGCTTTTTTTTTAAATGCACTTTTTCAGAATGATGCACTTCTCGAGCATAAATTCATGAAGAAACTTTTTTGCCCAGGTCTGGACGAGCCCATGTTTAACCACATGGGGGAAAGAAGCCTGAAATTTCAGTGTTACAGCAGCGACACTGAGGCTAATTGGAAGGACTCTGTTTAACTATGTTAGTTACAGAACTCTTCAAAGTACAGCAAATTTGTAATCCAACTAATACAGAAGGATTTCAGGTCAACCCTATGTAAAAGAATAGGAAGGGACTGAGTGGGAGGGAAGCTGTCTAAGTTCTGTTTTGTCTACTATTACTTAAATACTGACTTGGTTTATTTGTTCTCTGTACCAAAGTTTTAAGTGCAGTAAGACTTGTCACAGCTCTCCTCAGTCTCTCTGTTTCAGGCGAACTTTACCAGGCCTTTAACAGTTCGACTGAGATATACTTTTTACTATCTTTTAGCAAGGGGATAATCTGGCTTCCTCTTCTCTAGGATTTTTACTTCCTCTGGTTTTACTTCAATCAGTAATTCATAGGAAGGTGCTCTATAAACCTGTTAACTTCTCTTAAATAGGTCATGCCTAGCCCACTTGCTGCAAGACTCAAGAAATCAAGGGACTCCAGGGGACTGCAAGTAGGTCTGGTTATTGTGCAGCAGCCTTGTTCTCAGTGTAGCACCCAAAATTTAAAATATAGGTGGGAATGTGTGGATAAACAGAAACTTCCACAGTGAGTCTGTGACTTACATTGTAAGTGGTTTTAAAGACCACTTTATGATGCCTCTTTCTGTGTGTGTTGGGTATTTAGAAAGTTCTTTATTTTAGTTTTCAGATCCTTATGATGGTGATTCAGAAGATACATCTATTCACTCTGACTGTAGCTTGACTTCTTTGAATAGTATAAGAGTTGCACCACGGGTGAACAGTGCCCCAAAAGCAATGGCTCTGGAGGATGCTGATACTTCAGAAGATGGAGAGTCCCTCCCTAAACCTCGAGGCTGGCTCTGCCCAGAAACAAAAGTCAGTGGCATTCACACAGTAAATGACTGTAAAGCCGCTCTGGAACTTCCCAGCCAAGAGAGGGATTTCCCACGAAGCCTTTTGCAATCATCTGAGCTGACCCGAGCCACAGAAGCATTTACCTCCATGTGGGTGACACCAGACCGTTCCTTACTGCTGAGTGTTAACCCTTCAGCCTCTGCGGGTCTCCTGGCAAGCCTTGGTGACAGTGCTCCACAACCCACACCAGCAGCTGACTGTGATGGCACATCAGCCAAACAGCCCCTAACTAAACGAAAACGAGGGATGTCCATTCCAGAGGGTGCTAGTGAAAAGCTAAGAAGAAAGAAGTCCCGTGCAACTTGATCTGAGGTATGAATAAATCACTGGATGAACTGTTCTGAGGAATGAACCTGGTAGAGATTTCTTTTGCAGATGGTACCTGAATTGAACAAGCTTTAAACAAACCTGTTACAAATGCAGCTGCTCTGTGCACTGCAGGCTTTGATCTCCACCTGAAATACAGAATCAACTAAATAAGCTTGTGCAGCGGTTTAAGTGAAGACTAGCTAAGGCAAGCCCACAGAATCACAGTGAAGATTTGTGCCTGGGCGCAACTTTGGTGCCTGGGGCCTCCCAAAGCATCAGTCTAAGGGCTTTCTCTGGTACCTGGAGGCACCTGCTAGGCTTCAGTGTAATTTCAAAAAAGTATTACAAAGATTTGCTGAGGAGGGAAGGAAGAATGACTGCAAGGTTGCAATTGGTTTCCAATATCTATAGCTCACCTCAGGCTGACTTCATGTTGGTGTTTGGTTTGTTATATGAGGGAAGTAGCTGGATGGTGAATGATCCTACAGGTGTGACTACAAACAACTGAATTGCATTAAATTGAACTGCCTGCAACTAAAGGCAAATTAGCTTTTGTTTTGTTTTGTTTTGTTTTCCTCCCTTCAAACAGGGAGAATCTGATTTGTGCTAATTATGTATCTGTTCCTACCCATGTTGAACAATGTTTTAGGTACAGCCTTGGCATACCTACCAGTTTAGAATTGAAGTGATAACAGTCATTTATGAGCTGCAGAACTGGTGCACACAGATAGGAGGCCAGTAAGGCAGCAAAAATGATTTCTGATCTCCCTCTCTTACATGGCAATTTCTTTTATCACCTTTAGTAGTTCCACATAAATGGACTACCCAGACTCTATCTATAAAAGTAGAATGATGGCTTGAAATACATGGGTACCATTTACTTTGAAAGCATTCATTCTGTATGACTGGCAGAGTTCTGTTTTTTTTAATGTGCAGTTTCTTTCGTAAGTAGAAAGCCACTCAAAATACTACTCAACCTCTAGCCTAGCACTCTTTCATTAAGGGCTGCATATTTATTTTATTAAAGCAGCTTTGGGGATAAGGGTGAAAGCGATCTGAAGATAGGGAGATGTTTTTGTAATCAGTTGTTTGGAAATAAACTGCTTAGTAAGATTCAGAGGCCTTTGCCCCAAGACACAAGCTACTGTGCTTCCTTCTGATTTGCCCCAGTGGCAAATAACACTGCAGTGAATACTGCAAAGTTAATTGCAAAAAAAAAAACCCCTTTGCAGCTGTAGATTTGTGTGTACCCCACACTAGGCCACAGGTCTCTCTGGAATTCAGACTTGTGAAAAGGGTTTGAAGGGCTTGGCTGCACCAGTGTCATCTTTTTAAGTCTGAGCTGTCTATGGAATGGTTTTTCAATCACCTCAGGCTAAATAAAACTGAACTATTGACCCTCAACCTGCAGCCAAGAACCCTGAACAAATCTGGTGAGGATTTACTCAAACCACTTGTTTAACACAATACACTGAAAAAAAAAAATCCACTAGGAAAAAATAATCCAGGAACAATCAGGAGAGAAATAAGTTGAAGAGTAAGCCACACGGCACAGGATATATTCAGACATTGAAAGTCTGCTTATTCACAGTGAGAATCCAGCTGTGGATTAACTTCTGAACTGAAAACACACCTTTTGTTAATTCAGGTCTAATACAGAAGTTGGCATATAAAAAGCTGAATAGTTTAAGCTCTAGCTACTTCAGGTGTATTTGAGACTCTCTTGATCTCTTCATGTGTACTTGTTAATAGGTGGCACTGGTTTAACTGAAGGTTTTTCTAGTAGCTGAAATCTGCTACTGCAGCCCCAGTACCGAGCTATGCACAAAAAGTAGTTGCGGAAAGTTAGGTGCATCTTAGCTGTGCTGCTAGTAGCTACACCTTGGACATATTTCAGCTAATACTTCACACTGCAACTGGTATCCAGAGGATACTGCTAGCAGGAGGAAGTCTGCTTCCTTACTGTACAGTGTATTTCAAATGATCCTGGTGGGAGTGACAGTATGAATTCCAGGTACTAATATTCTGCTAACGGAAATGAAAGCAACTCATAGAAGCTGAAACAGAACCAGGACATCATGTTATGGTTAAAAACTGATCTTGGACAATGCATGTAGTTCCCATCTCTGTTCCTTACATTTGGGTGTGAAAACTACAAAGCTTACATGATGCATTGATCTGGGATTCTTTCTTTGTAAGGTAATAAAACCACGCAGGGCAGTTCAACCTACAGAGAGGAGCTACAAAACTTTATGGAGAGGGTAAACAGCAAGCATTATCTCTTTTGGTAACCAACAGGCATCAGCTGAAACAAGCCACCAAGGCAGGCTGAGATAAGAATTCTTCCTCCCAGCACTGGTCCATGCAGTAGAACCACTTACCAGAGAAAGAATATTAGAGTTGATGCAATTTCAGAACGCCACTGCTTTCCTAGGAAAAATTGCTGGAGGGAAGGAGCTTCTGAGATTTCTGTTTTGAGACTGAAAAGCTATGTACCTGTATTTTGCACAGGCATCTTTGAACACCTGATATTAGCCACTGTGAGCGAGGTCAGTTGTTCTGGCAAGATGGTCAGAAGAGCAGAAATGCTCACCTGATGAACTTAAGGTCAGAGAAGTCAAGTGGATATCCAAATCATTACAGCAACCCAAGCAATTTGCAGGAATTTTCATCTCTCTTGATTTGGTAACAGTTGGTCACATGTGTCTGAAGTAAGACTGTAACTCTTTGTTTAAGCATTTAATACTATCCTCCTGGGCTTAACTAGACATGAAACTGGAGCCTTATCTCCCCATAAAAGCAGCTTAAGAAAGAGGAAGCCCCATGGGTCAACAGATGACAGTCTTTGGTTTCTGAATGTATCTCAGCAGCTGTGTAAATGTACGTTATTTCAAGCAAGAGTCAGTTCTTTGCAAATAATTCCTGTTACGTCATCAGATATGTCAGGCTGTGTGTATTTTTGCAGTGAAGACTTAACTCTAAGGTTTTTGTTACTGGAGGTTTGCTGAGTGAGCTGTGTGAAGGTTAACAATATGCTTGAATACTGACTTACTTGTTGTCCTGGTGACACTTGTTATTCTCTAAAAAGAATAGGCATAGGCATAGTTTTTCCAGACCAAAAAAAAAAAAAATCACCATAGGAATTAGATTTCCAGAGAGTCAAAATTCTTGCTACAGATTTTATTTTATATAACATGAGCCATCAAATACCACATCTACTACTAACCGTCTAAAAATCTCATCCAATTTTCCTTCAAAGAAATTTAGCCTATCAGCTTTCCAATGCACTGTCCTCTTTCTTTCTAGTCAACTTAACACAAATCCATCTGACAACCTGACTGGGTTACAAAGATATGGGTGAATACTACATAGAAGACTGACAATTACTACAGCATTACCAATGAAAACAAATCACTCAGTGCAGAGAACCGCAACACCACGTTCATAGAAGCTACGAGGATCTTCCTTGGTAGCAATTTCGAAGTCAACCGTGAAAATCAGATCAGCACGAGTGAAGTTCAGATAAACTGGTAAAGTAACCTGGGGAAAAACATAAATACAGAAGAGGTGTGCAACATAGCTGAAAAGTATATTAAGTTTCTATAATACTACACAGTATTTATGAGATAGGAATTTAGTCTCAGATAACTTAATACTAAAAATATGAGGAAAAAACCCAGGCTTGTGCAACCTTCTTTATAGGTATAAATTCAAGTTTTGGCCTGAACAGCATTAGTATTTTTAGATGCCTCTCTCCTTATCTACCTGCGAAGGAAAGACCTAGTCAACACTTGGTCTGTTTGCTGCTAGCCCAGAATTTAGGTACCAGCTGACAATGAGAATAATAGAAAAGAACTATTTCATTTGTGGTGCTCAATAAAAGTATCCATAAAGCTTCTGAAAAAAAAAAAAAAAGACTACATAGATCTAATGATCTTATCAATACTTACAACATTTGCTTTTTTATCAGCATTTGTCTGCTTGATCCAACGAAGCTGTGTAATGGGCAGTACAGTTGAAATAGCATTTGAAAGTGACAGCTTGTTGTTACTGCATGTAGCTCCCTGAAGCTTCAGGCCTGTAAATTGAAATATACTTTAGAGTTCTAAGAGCTTTCACGCATTCACATGAAGATTGTCTCCCTACGTGACATTTAATGGCTAAGTCCACTAAATGAGAGGTGTTTCATACTGCAAAATGAAGAGGTTGTAGCAGATAGACTATTCAGTACCGCTTAAATATCTACTGTCTTGAGTCTCGAGATTTATCAGCATTAGAAGTACATCTCTACTGACCAGTATCAAACTACTCTTCAAACAACTTCAGAAAGTGTGTTTAAACTTTCACAATTATATGATCTTTTTCACCTGCTATAGCCCATTTAATACCAGAAGCTTCTGAAAATATCTTGGAGCAAGGACCCCCTAATTCTGCTAAGTTTACCTGTGACTCCAAAACTGCACGCATCCAGTACTGCGTTCTGTGTAGTTGTGACATTGACCTCGAGACAGAGTTCTTCAAGGGACCAACTGTTTGCTTGGGCAACATATTGTCTTGTAGCAGTAATATAGGCCTCTGGTACAAACAGGCCACCAAGACACACGTGGATGTTCTAATTGAGGAGGAAAAAATTCAAAATAAGTATATCAGCTGCAGTATTAATTAATGATTATCATCAATATCACTTCAGCAATCTACTTACATTAATTTTTTCCTGCTGATAGTAGAACACTGTGTAACCACTAAACTGCTCGTTGTTCTCGTGTCACTCTAAACCACTAAATTTTCCTCTAATCTGTATATACAGTTAGCCTGCTAAGCCTCCCCATTTTACTATGAGGAGATACTCAAGAGTATTTACAAACACATTTCAAAGAACATTGACTGAAGTTGTTTTGCCTGAGGAACTATTTAGAAGCCTTCATGTGAAGACCACATGAGGTGGTTACACAGCTCCACCAATAACCTCTAGAAATAAGCACAAGGTACCTTTAGTTCTTTTGCTCCACCAGAAGCAGCTGCCTGGGAAATACTCTGCAGCTGCTTAATGCGCTCGCTGAAGTCGGACACCCACTGAATAACAGTCATACCAGCTGGCACTGTGTAATGAGACCAGCTACGAGGCAAAATACCTACAAAAAAACGTGATTAGAATTAAGTTTTGTTTACCTACAAGTTAGAATTAACACACTATTTTGGCAACTCACTACTTTCCCCAACAGCCATTTAAGGCCTGGACCAGGATATCAGCCTCTATCTTACAAGGCTCCCCAGTTAGCGAAAGCACTTTCAAATATCAAAAACTAAATGGCCTTCAGGTCTAGTATTTATTTAAAATGCCATCCAGCTACAGAAACCCTGCAACAGCAACTTCAGTTACACACAGCTATATACTGCAGTAAGTGATCTTCAAGTTTTGTGAAGATTTGAGTTCTTAGAAAAAACCTGAAGAGGTCAGGTATCTGTGTTTTAGGAAATGCTTTTGTTCAAAGCAGACAGCAGATCTTCAAGCAGTACTAGAAACAGGATGCCTGTGAAAATTCCACATTTATGTACAATCTTGAAACAGAAGTTTAGAGAACCTGAATGTTTTCTAGGAGATTTTCTAGGAGCAATATTACTCACTTTGTGGTATAAATAACTTTGTCCCATCACAGTTCAGAGACTGAAAGAATTTGCTAAGATTTCAGCTTAGAAATTAAACTGCTCATATAAACAGTACAAAAAAGCCTAATATTAGCTACCTCAACTTGAAATCCCAAACCAAATCAACTGGAATTTGATGCTGAACTGAAAAGCATTGCTTGTGTTAAATGGTAAACTCAATACCAGTTTTCCTGCATTTTTTTAAGCTGCTGAGCGTATCAACTCACAGAGCACAAGAGGCAAAGAGAGCACAGGAAAATGCTAATTTGATTTACTGTACCTTTCACCAGTTCATTTATAAGTGTTCGCAAATAGTTGGTTTGTTTCTTTTTTCCTTCACACACTTGAACCACATCTGCAAGATCCTGACGAACATCCTGAAGCAGCTTAGCTCCCATTTTCACCTCTCTCTCAAAGAATCGGAACAAAGGATCCTGGATGGCCAAAACAATGAAAACAAATTGCAGATCAAAGTGCAAGATTCTTGCTGGAAAACTGCTACAAAAAGCAACTCCAAAATCCTGGATGGACTGACCAGTGGCACTGTGACTACAATGAGCGTTTTACAACCAACAATCTCCTCTTCCTTGGAGAAGCAACAAAATCTTAGTTGAACAATTAATGCAGGTTGCCTGCTGCAGCTCCTACTAATCAACTCTACATTTCTTTTAATGAGCAATAAATGGTTCTCACCTACTATCCCAGAGTAAGTCTTTAGAAACTGTTAGGCAATCATGGGCACATTCAACTGGAGAGCTTACTTGTGAATTAGAGCTTAGGGTGCTACTGTTCAGACCTTAAAAGTTTCCTCCAGCCCTTGCAACTTCTTTTCCCAGTTAGCAGAATCTTAGTTAGCTCAATCTTCCCCTACTAACAATCACTAAATTTTAGCAGTAATTTATGTGCACTGGCTGTAACAGCTTACAAGAAGCACTTGTTTTCTGCTACCTCCGCACAGAGAAGCTCCAGAAGTGGTACCCTTGATAGACAGTTTGCCATAGTATTTCTTCAAATAATTCCCAGAAGACATAAACCAACTTTCAAGAGCCTGAGAAGAACCCAGCGGGGCATTACATAGCTATGGCAGTCAGAATCGGCACCGATACAGGCTCCATTGTTCCCCTCAACAGTTTAATCGGCACTTACAAATCACAACGCGCTTGTTCCAGCGCACCAGAATTTGTGTGCTTTCTATGCCCACATTACACAAAACGTACTTCTTACCTTAATGTTTTCCACAGTCCGCTTCAGATGGTTCAGAGTTTGTGGGATAAGGTGAAGCCAATTAGAGGCTGTGGTGTGCAGTGTTCTCATCCAGGCCGGGCGACCATCTGATGTAGAATCAGTTCTTGTCTTCTTCTCAGTTTCTGCATAAGCTAGATCGTCCTCATCCTCCAGCATTTGCATTTTCAGCATTTTACTGATCATATCTATGCCTAAATCAGAAGACATTGCTGTCGGTCAGAGCCACAGTCTTCATCAAGATGAAAACATCCTACGAACATGCAAGAACTAGGACTTTTCTTTTTCCCTAGACTTAAGACTTAGAACTGCCCAGCTGGTAATAAAGCTTTCCAGAATCAAGATGGGAGTTTGCATCAGGAAAGCTGAATGTAACTGCCTTTTTCTTTTTTAAATTCACAAGCCTCTGGTCACTTTCTGGTCTGCTCAAGTGTTTTACCTTGCAGAAGCTAAAGCCACTATGTTGAGGGAGGAGGGGAAAGCTATTGACTCTTCAGCAAGATATCTATTTCTCTTCTGCGTTTTAGTTTAAAAGCCTGGTAGTCTGCGTAAGATATTGTTAAAGTTCTGGTTTTACCTTGTGTGGTGAGAAGAACTTTCTCTGCGTTATTTGGCAGGCCCAGCCATGATGGTGTTTGTGTATCGGGCAGCATCTCAACCCACTGAACAAATTCTTCACGTCTGCAAGTCAGTTTTAATATTCATTAGAAGACTTACCCTATTAGAATAGCAAGGTAATTCTTTGCCTGAGACAAATTTACACAGGTAAACTCCAGCACAGAGATACCTTATGGATTTTGAGTGTTGTTTTTTTTTCCTAAATTTAAAAATAGAGAACTTCTACATAGAGATCAGGATAAGGAAAAAATGATACCTGATTCCATCCGGCATCTGAATATCTTTGTGCCCATCAACTTTGCAAGCCAGTTTGAATTCACTATCAAAACTTAAAGTGGTGAACAGACGTTCCAAGAAAGTGTTTAACAGACGCTGATCAAATTCATTATCGATGCGACCTCCATAGATAGACTGTGCCATCAGTGTCTTTAATGCAGACCAGGGGATTTTATCAGGTGAAATGTTCTGGCGACCCTGTAAGTAAAATGCAATGTGATTAGCAGGAAACAATTCTTTTCACTTCTCCTCTGACTGAGGAATTGAATTAAAAAACCAAGTGAAATTACCATCAGGCTACTTGTGGCTCCTACTAAATAGTTCCAGAACAAACTGCCTCACTGAAGATCTTACGTTATCTCAGTATTACCTATACCTAAGTACACAAGACTACTTGCCTTTGCTGTATCATCCAGCCACGTATCTACTGTGTCACAGGCGGATCTCAGATCAGATTCTCCAAATTCATACTTCTTGGACCAACCCAATGGAGCATAGCGCAAGCGCTCTTGAATAATGGCATGAAACCAGGCGAGGAGGAAATACAAACGAGCACGCTCGTTTGGAGACTAGGAAGTGGAGAGAAAAAAACAGAAATACAGCTATTACTCAAGTGAACTGATAAAAATCAAAGCCTGCTAAAAGGCTAGAAAATACCAGATTTAATGCTAGATTGCTACCAAAACTGAACATATTCTACCAACAGAAGCAGCAACTATTACTTCTATGAGAACAAAACATTCTATGTACATCTTAGAAGCTGAGGTTTTATCATCCAAAGTAAGATTAATAATGAACACATTCTGACATTTTGTTTCATCTACACAAACCGCAGCCTTACCTTGCACATTCTAGAAACTGGAATGCTACTGAAAGTCCTCAGCATGTTTGCCTTTACACCAGGAGGAGGTTCAAACACAAAGATTCGTCCGGCACGTAGCAAATTCACTGGCACCTAGAAAAGATCAATAAACTCAAATCCAACTACTTTAGTGTTCACTAAACTAAATCTCTCTTAAAAGCACAGTTTCCATTAACTTCAAACAGTGAAGTCCTGCCTTTCCTTTGGAGGGTAGGGGAAGCAGCAAAAAGAATGGTATGAAGTTTTCAGCTACAATTAAGTTACAAGAAACCAAGGCTAGTTACTATGCTGAGAGGCATCTACTTTCCTTTTTCTTTAATGCAGAATTGCAGTAATGAGAAAACCTTCCCTGGGTAGCGCTCTTGGCTCTGCAAGCTCGTTTCTCTACAAAGGATAAAATTTCATATCAATGTTACCTTTGGATTAATCTCCATGGTGAGGAAGAGTCTGAAGCAAGCATGGGGTTGTAGGGAATGCAGCTTCTTTTCCAGTTGCATAAGCCAGCCAGGAGCCAGGTGAACGTTCTTCAGCATTACCCATCTGTGAAGTTTTGAAACAGAACAAGCGCTTTTAGTGTACAGCTTATGGATCCTGGTTATAATCACCACAAACAGTAACAGAATATGATATTAATGCTACAGATTTCCCTCCCTCTTTTAAACCTGCCTTCTACATAGAATCAGTTACTGTCTACTGTAAATGTGCTGACCTTCCTGCTCTGCAGATACAACCTACTTCTCTTGAAAATATTTAAATCAAATTGTTATGAACAGCTGTGCTTAAGTTACTGCAAATTTCAGTTGAGAAGACAGTCCCAATTTTTTTAACTCACAGTTTTATCTATTTAGCCAATAGATTACTTTCCCCTTCCCTCCCATTTACCTTTCTGCTAGGCAGTATTCTAGCTAACAAGGAGACAGAACTTACCTTCCAGATTTCACTGCTGTGTTTATTGCTTTATCTGCTTGGTTAAACCCTTCAGCAGAACCTAAAAGACAGAAAGGGTTGCTAAAGCTCTTATTGCTAACAATTTCTTTTGTGCTTTATGAAATAAGGTATGTTCTTACCAATAGCAATAGAAGTAATCTGTGTATTCTGCTCAGCTGCAAGGTCTTCAACGTGACCACTGGCATCATAACCAGGCACTGAACACATCAGCACAGGGGTATTAGGTTTCACCTGTTGTCCAAGAAGTTTAAAAGGATATGAATCAGTCACTAAATCAATACGATAATGCAGTGAGCTCAGTCTTTCTTCCTTCTGGCTAGCTAAAGACATTATGCTACTCTAAGTTTTACATTAGCAATTAGGAAAACAATCCACTCCTACCCATAAGAAGAAGGGTAAGTGGAAAAAATGTTCCAGTGAAGAGCTTTACTCGCTACAGAATTAATGCAAGGTGGCACTAAACATTACCTTGGGATTTTAGCCTTTCAAAAACAAGCAAGTTACCTCTGTATCTACAATATGCGTCAGATCTAAAGGCTGCTCCATAATAGACATGAAAGACTCTCCAAGATTTGTGGAAACAAAGGTATGTGCCATTGCCAACAAACGATCTGGACGGAAGGCCTGGATCAGAAGTAAGCGATGAATGGCCTGGCCGATAGGAGCTGAAAAGATGAGACAAGATTAAGATGGAAAATTAAGAAAACCATCCTCAAACCCTCCTTCTTTTCAATTCTCCATTCAAGTTTTTCCAACTTGTTCTGAAGACTAGATGCTTAGAGAACTAGTTACCCCTTTCAAAGATCTGTTGCAACATATTAATGGAATGCTTGTACTCTACCTTCACTTGGACAGTCAAAAGAAACTTATCTTCAGTTAGTTTGTCTTCTGTGACATTTTAGCTACCTGCTCAATTGCTCATGTTGTGAGCCCTTTGAAAGCCTACATTGGCATGATACTTCTGGATTCTGCTGAAATGCTACTGTTTTAGAAAATTTACAGTCTATAACTAGTGCCATGAAGTGATTTTACCTTCCAGGGAAAACAGGTCACCTCTTCTCATTCATTCAATAATCTGGCATTCTAGTAGACTTTACAATATTATATACTTGTCTAGCACGGAGAGGATAAATAACTGAGTATTGCTTCAGTTAATGGTCAAGCAACTTTATCGTAGCTAGTAAAGAGAAGCTTAGAATCCTTAATATAGAAAGCCAGCTACGGGAATAAGCCCTGAACGATCATAGACAGCAAACATTTCCTACGGTTGCCTTTCAGACAGGGCAGGAACTAAAGGGCAAGTTATCTTTAAATTCTAGCTTTTAACAAATAAGGACTGTCAACTAACACAGCAAGAATTAAGACTTTGTGCTTAGATACAACTGCATTCTATGCTGTCCTCAGACAATCTCTGTCTTGGAGAGTACTGAGCCGCATCCAGATTTGCAATGACTAAGGTTATTCCAAACCACTATGCAATCTTATGAGATTATAGGAACTGCATTTCGCCCTCAGTGGAAGACCAGATCACAGGTTAAGGTGCAGGAACCAAGTACAGTGGCCACTGCTTACAAAAGTCTGCCTTAAAAAAAAAAAAAACAAAAAACAACCCATAAACACCAGATTTCAGGTTCTTCCACAGCTTCAACCATATGGTTTTCCCACACATTAAGGTCCATATTAAAATTCTACTTTAGAATTGCTTTAAAATCATAGTAATTCTACTCAGAATAAAGTAATTTCACTAGCACTGGTGTGGAAAATAGTGTGACTTACTTGCAGGTCTTTCTTCAGTCCAAAGGTACGGTACAGTCTGCTCTGGTGAACTGCTATCCAGCCAGATACAGAATTGCTATATTGAAAGAAAATGCAAAGAATTTGAAATGGAGTTTCCTGGCATCAAATATCTCTTGCAAGGCACAGGCCCTGTTCGTGGTGCAACAGAGAGGTTTAATCTTAGCCATAAAATTTAGAGTTTAATGTACTGCAAAATTGTTCAGCTACACAGCAACTTCCAGTAGAAAACAAAGATTGCTGGGGTATGGCTAAACTTGGTACAGTCCACACTCTAATAGCTTTTGATTTGTAAACAGATCTCTAAAAATTCTAATCAATAGCTAAATGTTTAAACAAGGAAATGCACAAGTTTGTAAGATTTTTCCAATTTAATGCTCACATGTTATCACCAATTTTCAGAATAAAAATTTACATGGAGTACCACATAAAACTTTTGAGCTTCCATCTATGAGTAAATCTTAAGAAGCAAGACACACACAACACTGTTAAACAGAAGCACTATTATATTAATGAAATTAAGTCAAACATTAAACTTAACCCCAAATATTATCCAACACTCAACATAGTTTGGTCTTTTCCAAGATTTCTAGATAGAAATGGTTTGAGTGTTTCATATGTAAAGTGTCTGAATGATTCCCTGAGCAAGCCTGCCATATGACCAGCACATTTAGTAAGCTCTTGACTCATGTTTCATCAAATTAATTTCTCCAAGTTCCGTGGTTTTTTAAAAAAATTCCACATGTAAAACTCAAATTATGTTTTGTTTTTCTTTAGATATGTCCAGTCATTTCACTAGCATCCTCTAATTCTGCATTGCCTCCAGCATCTCCGAACCTACAGACCTCTAGAAGTCCCAGCCCAAGTGATACACCACTTTACCCCTGGTTGAAAAGTTTGAGAAAAACTTCAAGGCCAGGTTGGACTGGGCTCTGAGCAACCTGATCTGCTTGAAGATGTCCCTGCTCATTGCAGGAGGGTTGGACTAGATGACCTTTCAAGGTCCCTTCCAAGCCAAACCTTTCTATGATTCTATGAAAATTAGATATTGCAAAGAGAATTCAACTTCTAATAATAAAACTAGACAGGGTAATCAAACAAGTACTATTTTAAGATGTGGCCATATTTTGGAACATGCAGTTTCACAGTAAGGACACAGATGTATTCTTAGAACACATCACGAGGAGCAAAGTGTTGAGCAGCTGACCACTACCCAAATTTATTTGAAATAGTAATGCCCAAGAGCCCACCATAATGATGTTATGTAGGGCTATGGCTGCTTCCCTCTACTGAATCATTATCACAGAACAGCAATACAGTAAAAGTCGCAGTATCACCCTCTCTTCTACCACAGGAACCAAAGCCAACTGCAAAGCTGGAAAAATGGTGAGGTGAATAAACTGCTTCTAAGGCTGAGTGATGAACAGTGCCAGTATTTACAACTGAAGTTTCATAGCTTGATTACAAATGATGCAAGGGCATTAACAACTACAACCAGTTAATCTGTAAGGCTTCCCTTCTTATACTAAGAGAGATTATCTGCTTCTAAAGCAGACACCTCATAAACTTATAACCAGGTAGTTTAGTGCAGAAACAAACCCCAGCCAACACTTACCTCATCAGCTTGAACTTTTGAAACAAGATCTTTAAACGCAGGCAGGCAGCTCAACCTCATCATTGCTTCTGTTTGCTCTACAGTCAAACCATTAATTTTTGGGAGAGATGAAGTGTTTAGTACAATTTCCTTCCCTCTCAAGAAGTGCTGGAATTCTGCATCATATGTAGGTTCCCTAATATTAAGGGAAAAGATTTTAACTAGGTGTCTTCAAGACATCCCTCCCTTTTTCAACTAAAATGAAGTGAGGAAACAAAACATTTACCCAATAGTGCCTTTCAGTTTAATCCGGGCCAGCAACATGGCAAATGTGATATGGTCTTGATGCAGCATGCCACGCGCCACTCTGTTGAAAGCAACCTACCAAAAACCAGTGAAGTTAGTAACATAGGAAGCCCTGAACTCTGACCCTTCAAAAATGATTTAAGTGCATTTACTAATTAAAAAATTGAACCTGGAAGAGATCTTTTGTGATGATTGAGAGACGCTGAGTATGGTCTGTAATTCCCTTCAGATTTGGGTTCTCATACAAGACGTTGTGGTAGATGTCCAAGAAAAACTGGAGAGAGTACTGGTACAGAAAATGTATCTGAAAGACAAGAGTATGGTTTTTTCTTGAGTCCAGCTGTTTGATAGTCAAAGTCTTATGCCTACAAAATTGCAACACAACAACCAGGGCTGGAATTAGGCACTGCCTATTTAGCTTTGATAAGTAAATACGTGAAGCTTCTGGCATGAAGAAGCACTCAACCTACTTGCTTCAGTGACTCCATAGTAAAGTAGATACTGCTGCACGCTGTAGAAAGAGGCAAGTACTGCTGAGAAACTGTCTCCACTTCCTGCATGACAATATCGGTCTCTTCTACTTTTCTAGTGACTTCTGCTGCTTCCTTCTTCAGGTTCTCAAGAGTAGTAATGATGGTGTCATCATCCAGGATACGTCCCTTCACTTCATTAAGCGCTTGGAGTAGGGATTTTTCTAACTGACGCAAGCGCAGCTGAAATTCACCTTAATTAGAAGAAAAATCAGGTTACATATTGTATAAATGTGTTGGTTTTTAAGAACTTTATGAACTGCGTATGCTTTACCATTGGACATCCTGAAAAAGCAGGAGTATAATCTATGAAGCTATTTCAGTGTGTATTTCTACAGCTACAGTAAACCCACTGTATTCTTTTTAGGACAAGAGGAAGTTACTCTAATTTGGGTACGCATACCCTGAAGCTTGAGGAGGTCAGAGCGTTTTTCATCAACATCTGGTCTTTCAGCTTTCAGGACTTCATTCAGACACTGGCTCTGTAAGCTGCTGCGAGTTACTGTGAAGTTCACGAATGTAACACGAGAGCAGAGGTCCGGTGGGAATTCAACCTACCACAGGAAACATGAAAAACTTTCTCAGCTCTCTGACATACCATTTCTACAAACAGGACAGCCTTTTGTTTTACTCACTGTTGGATCTCTGGTGGAGAGGAAGATAACGAAGGATGGTGACAAATCAATATCTTGGTCTCCCAGAGTAATCAGAACTCTGCCTCCAGTTCTCCGGACTTCACGATTAAGAACAGGATTCAGAACTGGATCATAGCTCTCCACATCCTAGAAGCAGAGGTGTTTTGAGAGATTCTGTTTCTTTTAAGTATCTCAAGCTAAAAATCCTGATCCAACTGGGGCTTAAAGCTCTGGTAGCTATCAATTTGCAGTTGGTTTTGAATACAGATCATGTCCAGAAGGTTATTTCCACTTCAGATTTGTTAGTTGAGCTACACAAGCACAAAGTTTAGGTTATTACCATACAAAATCTCAGTAAGGGAGTATTATTAGTGGTCATAATTGTGTTAGTTCTAATGCATAATATGCCCTATTCTCAGCAACAAAAGCAACAGTTACTGATCTAATCTGTGAGCTAATCCTTTGTTTTTCCATACTAAGAAATGAAATATGTATCCATCTGAAATGAACGCCAAATATTCCTACAGTTGCCCATTTGTATTACTCAAACTTCTTCCTGCTACTCAAGGTATATTTAATTCTACATAACCAGCCATACTAGGTGCTATTATCTCTGACTAGAGATAGCATAAGGGAACAAAGGAACAGACAGACAGGTTGCAAGTAGTTTTATAGAGTGCAAGTAAAGAAGGATCATTTGAAAATAAAAGCATTTGATATTAAAACGGTGGAAAATGGCAACACCTTCTTTTGACTGTGTCACTAATCATTTTTCTCAGACTAACACCTCACATATCACTCACTACTAGGTTACTTGTTAAATTACAGTTTTAAAGTAAAATTGTTTGTATCTTACTAACAGAATAATCACAGTACACAGACAGAATTCAAGAATTTTAAATAGTTTCCACATGATCATGCAACTAACCTGGACCAGAAGCGGGTTACCAAATCTCAAGGCACTTTCCAAGTTCTTTCTGAAAGCGTCATCCAAGAAACTAGTACGAGTTATCTTACGGTCTTTATATTCATTCATGATAAACTCTGTAGCTTGCCCAGAGGGATCAATGATCAATGGATACCTAAGTTAGTAATAAAATACTTTCATTATTTGAGTTTTGACAGCAGACAGTCTCTAAGTAGTTTTATGAATTTAGGTTGCATTGTTACTCTCAACTCTAAAAGCTTGTATATTGAAGGAATAAGTTGGCCAGGCTCAATGACTTATTTCAGTTCAGAGTTTTGGAAGGTCAGTCTACTGTATTTGGACAACAAAATAGTTTCAGTTCAAGCCAACTTAACAGCTGAGCGTAACAAGGCAAGGAAAGATGAATGAGAGTTTTTATGTTTACACGTGGCTGATAAGCTTTTACAAACATTAGAAGCTCTCGCAACAGTAAAGAGTGCTTTGAAAGAGTTACTGTGATTCTTTGATAGATGCAAAACCCAACCTGCTGTGAGAATGTTGCTTTAGAATTCTACATCTTAGAAAAAAATACCTACCTATTAAACCGCTTAAGCATGATGGCATTCTCAGTGCACAGATCGTCTGCAGGCAGGGAACTTGCTTGCCAGCGAAGCCGCTCGTCTGCGTTGGACAGGTACTCGGTCCTTGCTATGTCTGTACGGAACTGCAATAAGTACATACAGTTACTATTTGACTGGAGATTCTCCAGCTAGCTGGTGAAGACATTTTGAGTAAATGAAGCTCTACAAGGTTATAATTTTCCAATAGCTCCATTCTTAGCAATCTTAAAGCTTCTTTAATGGTTGCAGTAAATAGATTTACAGTTACCTTATCACGTCCATGTCTTTACCTGGATATTTGCTTGTTGCAAATGGTGAGACCATGTGGTGAACAGATTCTGACGCATCTGCTGATCAAAGTAGCCAGCATAGGCAATAAAAGCTCCCGAAAGTAAGCAGTCTCCCGCAATAGTGGACATCTGGTTCTTGAAAGTTTCACTTGTCTTCTCCCATCTTTCACGTTCAGCAGAAAGACTCTTCAGAAGAGCTGTGCTACGGTTTACCTAGAAATAAGTGGTGAAGTAGACTCTTTAGATGATCAATTGCTCTAGTATTCCAAGTCTGTCGGGACACTTAAATATTAACTCAAGGCCCAAGTTAAACTTAAAAGCTCAGATGAAATGAAATGTGTTTCTTCACTTCAGTGTTAATTTATTATGTTGGTTTTAACTGTTTTCTTGATGAACTTAGAAGTGCTAAGCACTAGCAGAGTAGTGACACGCTAATGAACAGATCAAGTACATAGAGAAGTTTTTCTCACACCCCCACCAAAAAGAACTCCAGTTAAGCCTGTTTCTAAAGGCTTTCTACTTATTTTAAGCCTTATGTGGACTGTCTTGTTAATCAACTGGCAATATAAGTTGATGTTCTAGCTCCAGCCATGTTTCAGTAGCTTAAGAAGCTTTGAGAGATCCAGAGATGAAACAGCCAGCTCAAATGCACTGCACAAGGGAACCAAAGAAGTCTGCTCACACGTTTGAAGAACAGTTCTATCTCTGTCAAAGATTAAAGAATGGACAATTACTGATATATAGAAGCCTTACTTTTGCTTCTACAGCAGCCAAGTCTGCCTTGATTGCTTGAGCCTCCGAAATCAGTACCGCGTATTCTTCTTTGTAACGGGCAATACTGGCCTCAAGATCACGAATCATCTGCTCCACTTCATTTGCTTTCTGTTGGTTGTCTTTGGCATCATCCTCCAGCTTCTGCAGTTCGTTGCGTAGAGGTTCCACTCTTTTCAACATATCAGCGTAGTTCAGCTGCAAACATTAAATAAGCCATTTATACTTTCTAAAATGACACGTGGTACCAAGCATTGTTGATCAGTCTTCAAGACTCTTGTTTAAACCAAGCACAGACTCATATGTAACCGCTTTTTGCAAGATCCTTTTACTGCTCTCTAGATTTACAGAAAGTCATCTGAAAGGCTGAGCCCACATTAAGTAGTGTACTGCACTGTTTTGCATTAATACTTAACTGGGTGTCCATGCCAGTACTGTGCTAACCTGCCTTTCTTAGGAAAAAAAAGAGTATAGCCAAGACAGAGAACAATTGGGATAGGACCTGTTGTATTGAACATCAACCAGCAAGTAAAACCGTTCTTGGATATCTCAGTCTGGGGCTGTCTTCCCAAAAGCTGGTTCCTTTGGGAAACTAATCAGGTAGTCTGCCCTAAAAGACCTTAACAGAGCTGCCTGTGTGTCCAACTCTTGATGAAGACAGAGACTGCCTAAGTTTCAGTAAGAGGATTGTCCTGCATCTTCCAGCTGAGAACTGTATTGTCCTCTAGAATGACAGTACATAGAGAAAAGATAAGCTGTTGTTTACCTCAAGTGTCTTCAGGCAAAAGCTGTATCACAACTGGCCATTAGTTCTCTGGCACAGTACTACAGGGCCCAAAAACATTCATCTGAACCTTACACTGATTTATTTGAAGCAAAATATCTTGCAATACTTAGCTGAACAGAGCAATGCAGAGCCTTCTGACACTATTATTACGTGCCTTCAGGCTCACTCTTTTCACAGTACTGACTTTACCTGTGCAATTGCCCATTTCACCATAGGTCCGCAGGCCAGTGATGCTCTGTTTACAATTTCATAGTTGTAACTTGGATTTGACAGGTAGTTTTTCTTCATCTTCTCCCGGATGGCATCGCTGCAAGGGAGAAGTTTTTAGAGACAGCGTAAGTACACTGTCAGCATACAGGTGTTCAGTTATCTCTTTTCCTGCAGTTGACATGATCATTTCCTGGCAGTTCTGCTGACTGGTATCTGAGACACTTTAATTAGCTCAAGATGTTGTTTTGGAAATTACAGCTTACAGGTGGTAAAAGGCATTTAACAATTATTTTAGGATTAGCCACTGAGGAATTGGTTAACTTTGCTCAGAAAAAAATTGAGGTTGGAAAGGAATTCAGAAGGTCCCCGGTCTGAGCTCCTGCTTAGATTCAAAGCCAACTAGGAGGTCAGCCTGGATAAAGCCCTTGGCAACCTGGTCTGTTATTACTGCATAACAACTTCCAACTAATAATGTGGCTTTGGAAAGCAACACACTGCCTTGCAACCACGTGCTGAAGTTACTCAACAGCAGCTGTTTTGTCCCAGTTTGCATGATACACCTTTGCTTTAGCAGTCTGTTTCCTATACCACCTACGCATTCATTACATGCAGGAGTAAACTAGTCTCAAAAGAAGTCCAGCCATTACAGAGAGAAAAGTCCATTTAAGACCTTCCATATCTTTGTGAATAGTTCTTTCCCGTAAGTAATTCACACCTTACCTGATTTCCTCAGCAGAGAAGTTAACAATGGTTGGAATGAAGTTCTCTCTCATGATGATGGATCGTATTTGTTTCCAATCAGTTGTACTTTCACCCAGCAGTAGGCAAATGGACTCCAGTGCTAGCTTCACTGCGGCAGGTGGATTAGCCATGGAACGGACCTCTACCAGATGCTGTTTCTTTATCGACTTCACAGCTAACCAGTGCCAGAAAGATGATGAATGTTGATTGGGAAGAAAAAGAACAGTTAGAATTAGAGAATCACAGTACAGTTTGGGTTGGAAGGAACTTGAAACGTCATCTAGTCCAACCCTCCTGCAATAAGCAGGGACATCTTCAACCAGATCAGGTTGCTCAGAGCCCCGTCCAGCCTGACCTTGAATGTTTCCAGGGATGGGGCATCTGTGCCAGTGTTTCACCACCCTCATTGTACAAAATTTCTTGACCGTGTCTAGCCTGAATCTCCCCTCTTTCAGTTTAAAACCATTACCCCTTGTCCTATTATAACAGGTCCTGCTAAAAAGTTTGTTAACAAAGTCCATTAAAGTACCTTGGATTAGTAAAAATGCTTCAAGAGTCTCAAAAGGAATTTGAGATTATTAGAGAAGCAGATATTAGTGGATAACATTCAAACTACTGTATCACAAGAGAAACTTTTCTGAATGTCAACTTGCCAACTGGCTACAGGCAACTTAACTTACTCTGCTGTCTAAAACTGAGACACTTAAAGCTTTATTATAAGCAATGACTCCTCTATCCAGTTTAATAAACGGACAGCTTGACTATATGCTGTCTGTGCAATAATAAGGCAGCAGTCTTTCTGATTATGAGCTTTCTTTATGAATATATAGACTGAATAAAATACTAGAGCAATCTGCCAGAAACAAAGACACAAGCCATAGGAGTATCATGTGTCAGATCAGTACTACGAACAGCACAAAAATCAGAGCTCATAGATACAGAATTCCTTCAACACTGTTCAGGTCCATATTAAGAGCCCACACTTTTGTTAGGCAGGACCAATTCAGACTGCACCAAAACACATTCCCATAGACTTCAGTTTTAGATCCAGTCCCACAGTGTCACCTTTTCAGGTGCTAACATACCATTCTGAGCTTCAATGACAGCAGGCTCCACCTTGTCAAGATCTTCTTTCACACTCATCTGCTTGTCTGCAATGACCTCCTGCTGCTTGTGCAGCTGTTCCTGAATCTCCTGGCTCATGACCTAGGAGGAAGTTTCATAGACAAAATACTGCTTTTTAGAAATTGAACTTCTTCCAGTACTCACTCTGCAGGCTCTGTTTTGTAAATATAAGTATTTACTATGCATAAAGGTTTAACAAAGATTTTTACCTTTTTCTTCTCAGCTTCCTGCTGATCTTTCACCATCTTTTTCAACTTGTCATTGGCTGCTGCATTCTTCACTTCCAGTTCCTGACTCTTTATTCTTAGATCACGCCGCAATTCTTCCACCTGAGATAGATTGTAAGATGGAAGAATTCACATTAAGCACAGGGATCTACTTAATCACTTCAATCTTATAAAGGGCAAAGTATCAAGCATATATACCTGATCAACTGTTTCCTTGATTTTTCTAAGGCCAACATTCAAGTGCATTTGCTGTTCCTCCAGTTCACTTCGTTTCTCATTGAACAAGTTGGCATAGTGGTTGATGAAGTCTAAATAGTGGCGTGGTGTGATTGCCATGGTTCTGCCTCCTCGTTTTGCCAGACGAGCATTAGCCTTTAGGGAAAAAGGAGTTGTAGATTACACACTGGTTTTAAACTCATTCAAATGTCAAAGACCATACATTTTAGGAAACTGCTGCAAGATGTTGTGGCCTAGAGATCAACCCAAGTTAAGCAACATAATAAAACATACCTGATGGAGAGTCTGATGAACAAATACACAACTATTAACAATAGCTTCCCTGTGTGATGGTGGCTGTGGCAGCTTATCATACACAACTGGCATGTAATCGGGCACAACGTAATTTGGTTTCTCAAGATCCATTTTGCTTGTGAACTCTTTGCCAACTTGGTACAGTGCCTCAGTTGACCAGTCTCCAAACCAGTTCAAGACACATCTGAAATATAAAGCATTTATGAAGACTTCCCCAAAAGTACTGTTTTAACAGTCCTTGTAATACATGTTGGAATATACAGCAATTACCTGTTGAAGAGAGCAGGAGAGGTAGCTGCCCTGTCCTTCAGGCCCTCAGAAGATGGATTCATAGTGAACACGACATGGAGATTGCGAATAACTTGGCTAGTGAACCATTTGTAGAGTTCTTCATGAGAATCTAACATTAAACCTTCTTTCTGTGCTCCTTCTTTACACTGAGTCATGAGGGTGGCATATTCATCTCCTTCAAAGAGACCAGGAACCTAATTCAAAAGATAGCTTTGTTGTAGCTTATAGTTGTAAAAACGTGCTTCAGGTATTTACTTAAAATCGGCCTACCTCTCCGTTGGCTAGGAGAGTGTTCATTCTCTCCAGAAATCCAGAATCCAATACATTCGACTCATCCATTATAAAGGCTATTTTTTCATTTTTACAGCCAGAACGTCTCAATACTGTCCTAAGGTCTTCATCAAAATCTTCACCTGTATATTTTCTGTGAACCTATTAAGATTTAATATTGGTTATTAACATTTTGGTTCAGCTTTTATGTTTTCTTTTTTTTAGGCATCAATATTTAAGAAGTGCGAGTTTTGACTAACAGTTTTTGCTAAATGAAACTAGCATGCCCACCTTAATTTGGTAGACGCTCAAACCATTCATCCAGGCAACAAATCTCGAGAGAGTTGTTTTTCCTGCTCCGCTGACTCCAATAAGCAGCAAGTGACCCTGTGGCTGACGGAAGATTCTGAAAAAGCACAACAGCAAGTATGTTTTGATCAAGGATTATCAACTTACTGAAGATTTTCCTCGAGCACCTGAACTTCAAATCACTACCAAAACTGACACATCTTTACAACTAGGATCCTGCTATCTGGAAGCCAGAAGTACATAATCTATGGATAACAATGGGATCATGCTCTATTCTTACTTAATCTGTACTTGGGCTACTCTATTTCAAAACAAGTCTCTAAATACTATTTATGTGAGCAGCAGCTGAAGTCTCCACTTACCGGTCAATTCTTAGCACATGATCCAGGACTTCATTGAACAGAACAAGTGGTACATCAAGTTCCTCTTCATAGAAGACTTTAAGCCTAGCTTTCACATAGTCTCTTAATTCTTCTTGATCCACTGGAATATAATCCTGTAAGAATCAGTCAATACAGTATGGAATTTAAGATATGGGAATTCTTCTTAGGGATCGATTTATGAGTGGAGGAAAGCAAAACTATTAGAATACCTAATGTAGCAATCACCTAAAGAAGCTTAACAACACAGTACTTGTTTAACTTGCACAGGAACGTGTCCACATTTTAGAGTGCTACAGATAGCGACATGGGGTTTAAACCTGTTATCTACTGAACCTGTCACAGGTTGAGTCTGTGCTGCCAGTAACTGAAGAGACTAGGAAGCAGCATAAAAGATTTATTCCCCCATCATTCCCCCAGTTCATTTTAAAAAGCCTTTCGTAGATATTTGCTATTGATCAGAGAGACGGGTGACAGAATAGATGGGCTTTTGCCTCGAGTCAGTGGGATTTCTACAGACTGCCCAGGTGGATCACTTCAGATTGCAAGAAACAGTCCACCATAAAATTTACAATATCAGCATTGTCCAAGGGTCACTGCCTTAATCCAAGAGATTCCACAAACAATAACTAAGCAACTTTCTGGGAGTATTATTCTGTTCTTGGGAAATATTATTTAATATTGCCTTTATCTACTGTGGCAGATCTTACAATAGTATTCTTGAAATAACAGTGATTAACTTGGTGGTAGAGTTTGCTTTGGATAATCATGGTAAAGAGCTTCCTAGAGCTCAGTTTAACAAAATGATGGGCACCAACTATCAGGTTAATGTAGTCGTAAGAGCAGCATCACTCAGTTGTTCCCAAATTATTTATTTTTTTATTTTTTACCTTTGACAGCCAGTTGCTGTATAAGATAGGTCTGCTCATAGCTTTTTCTTTGTCAATATTGGGGAAGTGCTTCAGAGCGACCATATCAATGTTCTCATCAGTCCAGCGTCTCTCCTCATCTTCTACAAGTCTGGATAAAGAAAAAAGCCAGTAACTACAAATCTTCGGCATCAGGAAGATATAGTCACATCACATGGCAGTGCTACCAGCAAAGTATGTTTCTGCTTGGCATAGATAGGACTTCCAGTAGTGTTAAGCTGGAGTGAAGGGAAATACTCTCATTTGTATTCCCAGTTATTTAACATGAAGTACATTGGTGTTTGGTCTTCTAATGGAAGCTGACAAGGAGGTGGGAAGAGCTGGGAAGTTTTTTTGCACCGTTCTTTTTTTTTTCGGCCCCCCATCTCAAGTTTATTTTACCTGTCTTGGAAGAGACGTAAGGCTTCATGGGCCCAAATCCTGATCAGGCCTTCAACTGGTAAAGTTTCCAGTGGTCTTAATGCTTCGAATATACCTCTCACCCATCGAGTCATTTCACGAGGAGAATAGATGTAGTGCGGCTGCGTGTCTTGAGTGAATCTCTCCTAAAAATTCAAATACGATTAGTTACTTCATCCCAAAGTTGTAACACATTTTTACAGGTCTTGTGCTGCATGATATTACTTTGCTAGTGTCATTCAGTGGCTTTCACCAGAACTCAAGTAATTAGTTGAGTTCTTGCACACTTATTAACCATATCAAGGCAAACAATGCATGTTAAGTGATTCAGCATAAAAGGAAGACTTCTAATCAGAACTTGGGGCTGTATTCAACTAATTACCTGAGACATTGTGTAGAATTCTACCATAGCAGCAGTGAGAGGTTCTGCGTATGTGCGAAGTGACGGGATGAGCCTTAGCATTGCACGATTAAATGTTCCATATATCTGAGTAAGTGAAGCTGGTCCAGGATAGTCCACATAAACCACAGGAACATGTCGTAAAAATCTGGAAGATTAGTATAGTACATAGCACAGAAAGTCAAATTACTGCCTGTACTTTTTCATTATCATTTTCCAAAATAAAGTAACTGCTTGATTCAAAATTATCAGCAGTAACTGCAGTTGGTTTGATTGCTCCTTAGTGACTCAGACCAAAAAGCATTCTGAAGTACCCAAAGAATTTTAGACAGGATATTCGAGAAGTGTAACAATGAGCTGACTGGCTGGTTGTCAGGATAAGAACTGACCAGCAAGTTAATCCAAAAGCAAGGAACACAACTCAGCACAGCTGGTGTTAAATAAATGTATTAAGAACAGATTACATAGTCAATGCCTAAATTTTAAGCCCTATTCTGTTGCCACATAGAGTTTACTAAATACATTACCTATGTGAGAGAGGTTTTCTTCCAGGATCAGTAGGTGGATTACATGCACCAACAAACTGAATTCTCTCCAGTTTCACCCATGTCTGGTCTGATGTACGATAGAATCCTCCATGTTCTACCATCTGGATGAAAAAAGTAAAATAAAATCAGTGGAATATTGTATTTCCCTAAAAATACCTGTTATGATATAGTTGATTACAAAGAAAGACAAACCTGTCTAATGAAGGATATGACTCTCTGTGTGCCGTACTTATCCATATCTGGCAAGTTGATTTCGTCACAGAAGAGCACCAACCACTTTCCTAACTGCACAGGAGCCAGCACCACTCCGTTAGGTGTACGTCTGTACTCGCAGTAGTGATCAAAAGTTTTCAGGAGTAGTTCTGGAGTAGTAGCACTAGAAAAGTTGAGTCCAACAACCTTGAAAAGAGAATAGCGAAAAAAAATAGTTAAAATACACCAAGGCTTGAAAGAGAGCCTATTAAGAGTCCTGGAAACAGGTCTGTTTGGCTTTCCACAGTGGAAGTAGATATTCCATCTATATTTCAGGTTACTGCCTGCAACCTGGCTGCATACAGTTCACTTCCCACTGCAGGTTCTCTGTTTACCATGCAGCAATGCCTCCTGCCCAACCTTGTACTCAGATCATCACAGCTTCACATAACTGTTACTCTACCTAAATACAACGAAGGATGAGAACCATTCTTAAACACTACTCAATGGAGCAACACCTCTGTATTGCTGAAGTGGCAAAGGAAGAATGTAGCTTTTAGGTTAAGTATCTTGAGATTTAAATTCAGTTATCTTCTTAGGTATCTTCAGTTATGTTATCAGTTAAGTATCATGAGATATAAATTCAGATTCTGCTCAACATAGTTTTTAGTTTTTGCTATGTAAACACATGACTGAGGTGGAGGCATCACTGAACTCTGGCAAGCAAGTGATTCCTGTACTAAATCAAGACTGCTTTAATCCCTGAGGAAATTAGAAACTTGTTACTACTCTAACTCACACACGTGTGGGGCACACACACACACTCTCGTGTACCTCCATGTCAGGTAGGGCTCTGAGAGCACTGAAGAGGGTCATGGTCTTTCCAGAACCTGGTGGGCCACAGAGTACCAGCGGTTTGTGTTCTGCCAGCCAAGTATACAGCAATGCTTCATGGCGAACTGTATCCAGCGTTGGTACTACAACATCAGGAGCTGCAACTTTGTGTGTTTCGACTTCAATTTGAGGAACCTTGGATTGCCACGGCACCCATTCACCCGTAATGGACACCTAGGAGCACAAAAACACAATCCGACAATTTAGAATAGGAATATAGCTCAACCTTAATTAAAAAAGAGAGGTTTGTTTAAACCACAGAATAGTTTGTCACATTGAATTTGATGTGTTTTTTTAAACAGGCAGGTTGTTCACTGAGCTGTGAAATCATGTTTCCAGTTTCATCTCCATAATCTGAAGCAAGCTTCTAAGAACATAAAAGAGCAACATGTCTAGCATAAGAAAGGCTTACCTCATAGTCAATTATAGGTATGTTGGGTGCAGTGGGCAGTGGCACAGTGGTGATTCTCCTGATGTATTCTCCCAGCTCTGCTCTCATTTTCAAACGACTGTCTCCAGAAAGAGACCAGAGTATTGCATAGACCAAGTACCTCTGTAAGATGCAGTAAAAGCAGTTATTGTTTATAGAGTAATGGAATAAAAATTAATGAACACTAAATGAAACATAGCTGCTATATTGACACATCAAACACGGCAGCGACTTAGCAGCATATTGTATTTACCTGGATGTAACGCTCCAGTTGATCTATCTGCATTGGGAAGTCTGGATGATTGGCATTGTACTGGGCTACGTTGCGGCAAGCTTGATGCAACATGGAGAACAGAGAACCAAGACAGCGCAAGCGGGTGAGATCCATTATATGCTCCAACTTGAAAGCATGTTCAAGTGCTTTAGTTACCAGGCCATTAGATGTGAAATATGGCTGCATTATTGTTGCAGCATCTCTCTGAATCTGTTGGGGGAGACAAAACACTGTTCAAAGTACTTGCTTCTCATTTGATTACCAGAGACAGCAGGAAATCATTTTTTTTAATGCTTGAAATACTTCACAGTCTTAAAAAAAAAAAAAATGGAGAAAAAAAGATGTAAAGAAGTAGTCAGCTTTTCTATGATAGTCATAAATTCAAAGCACGTTGTACTACTTGCCATATGAGTGTTCTTACTACGTTATCACTAAGGTAATCTAAGTTATACCTGCAACATTGGGGATGCTGCTTCTTCTCCTTCATCTTCTTTGCCCTTTCGCCTGCGCTGAGCTTCCTCCTCACCTTCATCCAGAGGAATGCTTCTTAGTCTGGCCAGGAAGTTATTGAATATCATGTCTGTACTGAGAACATCCTCACTGAACCAGACCATGCCACATCTTGACACAGTGGCCAAAGTGGCATATTTCAGATCCTGTACCTCAAACATGATACGCACCTAGAGAGTAGAAATTTAAAACAAAAGTTTGAAGTAAAAAAAGACCAACCAACCAACAGTAAAACAGAACAAAAAAACTACAACCATCCCCAAAGAGACCCTCTAGATAAGTTACTTTGTATTTAACCATTGAATAATCAACAGCAACGTTAAACTGTTCTAAGGTTAAGTTCATCATTATTGCCTGTTATCCTGGACATTTTATAATCCACAAAGTTTGTCTTACAGAGTCAGAGTAAGCATAACGTGAAATGTTTGCTTCCACAAAAGTGCCTAACCCAGCAAACCACCACCTGACATCAGTATTACTCTGATTGTGATGAGAAAGAGGGAGAGTGCTAATACAGGTTAAGGTAAAAGCAACAAGTTCATAGGACAGCATGTAAACATAATGTAAAAAACATTACATTTGGTGGTAGGCTGAGACGTTCTCCATTTGGCAGAGTCAGTAGCTTGTTGTCATCCAAAACAGAGTTCAAGTTCTCAACCCATTCAGGGTCTACATCGCCATCAAAGATAATCCACTGACGTTTCTGTAGTTCACCTCTCACATTGTCTATGATTCTACATTAAAGGAAATATTTATTGCAGTAGAGAACAAAAACACAGTAAGGCCAGAATATCCACAGCACAAATATACTGGCCATTTTTCATTTGTGCTATTAAAGACTCACTTTCTCAGGACATGTGTGAACAAGCCATCTGTCCATTCTCTGGTGTTTGGATCCAAAGTACCATAGAGGTGATCTTTGCTGATTGCTTTTGGATCTATAATATGAGCAACACCTTCCACACCCTCCAGCCGTTCGAGGGCTTTCAGCAGTACTCTCCAAGCCATGCTCTTTCCACTTCCAGACGGACCGACCATCATCAATCCATGATTTATCTGGGTGATCTGGTAAAGTTGAAGAACCTGTGACAAAAGAAATGATGTACCAATTAAGTTTTCAGTAGTTAATCTAAGCTCCTTTGCATTGCTTGCTTAAGACAAATAAAAGGAAAAAGCTTTCACTTTCATAATAAAAAGTTTAGTCTTATACATCCATTAATTTCAATTCCACATTTTCAGTTTTATATTTTACCTTTTCAACCCACATGCCACCAACTTCTTCTCCATCACCATACGTAAGGTACATTTCCTGACACACTTTCTTAAGCTCCTCTCGCAAAGCTGTCATCTCCCCACGATGATACTGTACTCCAGGGAACACATCAGAAAGGAGACTGAACAGCAATGGAATATCTTCTGCAACCAGTTTTGGTACCATGGTTTCACACACACTTTGGATCAGGATCTGCAGACAGTTATATTTTGGTTAAGACTTTTTTTTGAAGTTCGCTTTATCGAGTGTGTTTGACAGGGAATACTTCACTAAACACATTATTGATCAAGCACCAGACCAATGAATTCCTATTGTTTTTCAATTTATACAGCTGTATTTTCTTGTACCTCTTCACCATGCATCTGATACTAACTGCTGAGGAACCAAGCAGCCATATGTGTTATGAATACACCATCTCCAAAGTCTTTCCCTATGACTCCTAAGGGACTCCTAAGACATGTTTAACTTGGTGCTTCTAAGCTATCCAATTCCCACTTTTGTAACTAACATTACTCTGCTTGCATGGCTTAACACTAAATGTTAAACACTGTAGAGTTATTTCCTTTGTTTAGTGAGCATCCTGTACTTTATCACAGAAGAATACACACACACATTACCTCTTGCTCTGGTAAGTTCTCAGCGATTTCTCCCTCATCAACAACTTCACCACGCTCTTCCTTCTCCCGCTTTATCTTCTGAATCCTCTCTCTCTTCACATTACCTGCACTAACCAGCACACTCTTCAGTGCTCTCAAGCCAAAATCATAGTGACTTTGGGAGGACAGCTGTTCATCACAAAGCCTAAGAAGCAAAAAAGACAAAACACGATTTTTAATAGGGACCAACACCACACGCAGTAAATGTCACTGTTTACTTGAAACGATTGCTACATAATGTGCTTAGTAAGTTGTGAAGAACATTATTGCTTTGAACAATAAGATGTATTTTTACTGATTGAAACCAAACTTGTTACTCACTTGAAGAACGGCACTATCTTGTTGGCAAGCACTTCAGCTGTACGGAAACCTTGGGAGTACAACATGACCTGGGCAATCAACTGACGATCTGGTTTTGTCATTGCCAAGCTACGGAACAACTTCTTCAAATTGTCAGGCAGATTTGACCTGCCTGCGTAGCCAGGATTCATGGTGATGAAGATAGCCATGTCAGGGCTCACTTTGACTTGTTTGTTCAGCAGCTCACAAGTAATAGGTGTTGCAGCTGAAAAGAAAGTGCATTTAGTTACAACTGAGTCAGTGATTAACCACTCTGAGAACAGAAGTCATACTTTATTCTGGTTTAGTTTCCTATAGTAACAGACCACAGGTCCTCTAGTACCGCTCAAATACAAATTCCTACCAGGTGAAAGTTACTTGAAGTTTTTAAGTTTTGATAGAAAGTGGCGTCGTTCTTGGATTGTTTGGGAGAAACATAACTGAGCAACAAAACATCATGAGGGATGCTAAAAATGCTGTACAATGCCACTAGAAACGAACAATTACGTACTCTTGTCATAGTTGGGGTTGGAATGCTCTCGCAAGGCTTCCTGGATGCACTGAACTTGCTGTGAAACAGCTGACAGCATACGCTCCTCCAGTCTGTTGAACTCATCAAAGCAGCCCCATGCACCCACTTGGCAAAGTCCCACAAAGATGCGTCCCATTGCCTGCGCACAGAGGGGAAAATTTACTGAGGCTGCATGATCATTCTTGCGTATGCACAGGCAAAGGGAGCAGAAAAGCGCACTTCATACAGTGCTGTATACAGATACCAGCTCAGTTAAGACTTACAGAAAGACTCATATTGCTTGTTAGCAAAGACTACTTTTTTTAAATCAAGCAGCTTACCTGGAAGTCAAATGTTTCATCACAGTTGAAAACCAACACAAAGCGGCCAAGCTGATGTCCAAGAGCCTTGACAGATTCTGTTTTACCAGTACCAGCAGGACCTGTTTTTGAAGCGGGACCGACACATATTAGTGTTTACCACCTGAGGTATCACCACCTACTCATGTAATTGGCCAGTGTGTTGATTCTGACAGTCCCTGACAAGAGGGTTCAGTGAAACCGAAAACTATTACAACTTCCCCCAAAAGACTGTTTTGTTCTTTAGTAACTTAGTTATAAGTGTTCTCCATGTTCATTTTAGAACTATATATTAGAGAGGGTAAGAGCTTTTACATTTGTCTCAAGTTTTTATTGTACTTTAGTACAAGCTTACCAAATGGTGATCCTCCAAGTCTTGCCTCCAGGGCTTGTGTCATAGTCAGGTAACAGCGGTCAGTAAGAGGGGTCTGTACCAGCTTATCCTGAACACCAAGGTACTCAAAACCGTAGTTGAATTTGGCATTTGCCATCTGAATGGAGAGCTGTTGCAACACATCTGTCTGCTTCGGGTCAAAGTAGAACCGCATCTGGCTGAGCCACTCAAAGGATTTGGAGCTGTCAATCTTGCTTTTGATCAGTGATCTTGTAACATCTCTCTGGTGCACTAGCTCAGTGATCTGGAGAATGAAGGAACTTCTTAGACCACAGCAATACAAGCCACTGTTAATAACAGTGGGAATCCTATAGCTTTTCAGATTAGTCATCATTTTGAAATCATGACCTATCAACAGGCTCTGCCTTAAAATCTGTTGCTATGATGACAAAACTAACAATGTTGACTCCTCTTGTTAAAGACTTCCCTGGCTTTCAGCAAAGCGCTCCGGTCAGTTAGTGTGCTAATCCATGACACTACTAAACTAGGTATTTTATTTGTCAGAAGCTATGAAGACAAGTACTCATAAAACAGACCACATATTTCCTTCTAAAAATCCGTAACAATAATCCAGGATGATTTTCAGTTTCCCCCTCCCCCAATCTCAATCCTTACCTACAAACAAAATCATACAATAAATAATATGCAGCTTAAAGAGATAGCTTATTTTTGAATAAAGAAATCAGTAACTTCCACATATGGAAGAGCCAGTGTGAAGATCAGTTCGGTGAGCTAGTCTATAATATGCTACTATGCATTAAGCTGACTAGAGCAAAAAACTAACACCATCTACAGGATCAGGGCTTGATGCAGTTGCTTAAACCTTTTCCTGGAGGAAAAGTAGAAGTCTTACACTAAGCAACCTTTTCATTAAACTTCTAAAAATCCTCACCTGCTAACCAGAAAAAGAAAGGAAGTTTTTACTTACTAAGTGCTCCAGTTTCCTTCTGCGAAGGGGCGGCTGCTCCATCAGCACAGAGTCTGCCAGGACATTGAGCGTGACCTCAACATTAGCTAGCACAGAGTGGAGAGGGCTGTTGTCTCCAACTCCACCCACACCATTGAGGGCTGACTCGACATTCTCAGACCATGCAATCTGGGCCGACAGGACAACAAGCTGAGCCTGTGTGACAAAAATCCTCATCAGATAGATTTCCTCACTGAAGTAACCAAGCTGCAATACGCTTAAGTGTTCCACATTGATACCTGGTATTTGTCAATCCACGAGATGTAGACTGCTGGATCAATTGAAGTTGCTTTTCCAAAGATTTCTACTTCAGTAACAGATTCTGCAAGCAACTTAGCAAGGGTCACTCTCATTTCTTTCTCAACCAGAGTGAGCCATTCGTTGATCTTGGGATGTTCTGTGATGGAGACAGGTGTTTTGAACAGCACCTGCAAAAATTAGGTGTAAGTCAGCCCACACTCACTTATTTTCAGAATTTTGTTTAAAAAGAAACACTGCAGCTATACCTCCTCTCCTTCACGTGAGGATATCCCAAGAACCACAGAGTTGTCTTCATTGAGAATAATGCTGGAAACACCAGCAAACATCTTCTTGAAGTGTTTCTGCAGCTTAGCAACATTTTTGCTGTTTCCAATGATTTCAAGCAAGTCTTCATCACCAACAAAATAAAACCTAATAATTACAGAAAATTAGATCTATATCAGGACTCCAACTATCATTTTTAATTTATTTATGCTTCATAGACTGTTGCTATACAGGAGCTATTGACACCCAATTCCCCAACACTGCAAGAGTGCACAAACCATGCATTTGCTAGAAGTTATATTTCAGTTCTAAGGTTAAGTCTCAGTTCATGTGGTCTGTACCATACAAAAGTGTGGATCATTTTCATAACCCATCCATCCCTGAAATACCCACAGTAGAACCTGGGATTAAGTCTATTAGGCAGGAAGGACTCCCACTCAGTACTTCGCTCATCCTTACTGTCTCAAGATGGACCCAATTTCAAAGATACAGTGATTTCAAATTGGGTCTATCTTTTTGAAACACCCTGTACTTAAGAACTACTGCTAAGTCAGAACCAACAACTTAAATACTGGATTGTGACAGCTTACACACTGTCCTTCAATTAAATGCCAGAATTAAACAGTTCAAAACTGAACCTACAAGTTCACAGAAATCAGCTGCAGTGGTTCCTTAACCAATATCTGAATCCTACGACCAGCCACAGATGGTCAAGTAAGGGAATTTTAGACTCATTCCTGAGAAGTAGCTGTAAACTGAATTCTGTATTTAGACAACATAGATTTAAGTGGTTGTAACATCTTACACACATGCAATACATAAAAATTGGGAGAGGTTTTATGGAACAGTACATCAATTTCTGCATAGAAATACCAAATTATCTCAAGAATCAACTACAGTCAGCTCCTCACCGAGGGAAAGAGGACCTCTCCCTTTCCAAGTATTCTCCCAGTGCCTTCTGTATCTTCCCAAGTAAGTCTGCCAGTCTCTCTAGTGATCTCTGCACACCCTGAATGTTAAGAACATCCATCACTAGTGGAGATTTGGACACCTTTTTCATGAGTGCCAAAAATTCAGTGCTGATGCTGCAAGTAAAAGAATACAGTACATTAGTGCAAACTCAGTAACCACAGATCTGCAGAACCCCAATGTTATTTGTCTCTAAATGACGACTTGTCTCTACACAACCACAGGCTGAATTCCCAAAATAGCTCTTCAGCCACCTCAAGTCCACAACAATAAAATCTTACTTGTCTGCAATGTTCAGTCTATCAGTTCTACTGCTGAAGGTCTGCTTATCTTAATTTCCTCAAGAGATGCATAAATCTGAGCAACTTTAAGCAGAGGAAGAAAATGATGTTTGAAGGATGAAACTAAAGACTGAGGAAACAAAAATCAGCCTGCTTGTTGCAGTCACAATGCCAGGAAAATCCTTGAGGTAGCTGACTGGAGCTAGCAAGAAAAAACACCTGAATCCCAGTCACAAAAAACTTGTCCATTAACCTGTTTATTATAAACCTTTTTCTGTCACAGTTTGCTACATGCGCCTCTTGCCATATTTATTTGCTTGATGCACTTACACCTACAGCAGGGCTGTAATCCAGCTGGATTAGGTAAGAATTCAGTTAATATTTCAACTCAAGAGAATACTACACTGAAGTCATTAAGCTGCAGGCCTGTCCATTTGATGCCCCAAGGGAGGCAAGAAAAGAGCAAAGCAATCAAGTTACCTCTGGAACCGCTGGGTCTCCACAGGCAGCAAGTGCTTGATGTCTGCACTGCCAGTAAAGATACCCTCCAGGTAGACCCATCTCCTTTGGACATCTATCCAGACATCAAAGAGTGCCATGATACGGTTCAGCTTGTCTTCCCAGCTAAGGGCATCTTCCTCAAACACCTAAAGTTTAAACAATGCATTAATATTCATTTCAATAGTATCAGGGGTTTGACTGCTAATAATTTTTAGCTCAAACAGTTGTTTGAGAGCTAGAAAGTATGCATATGCATTTAATTGTCTGTCAACTTAAACAGCAAATATAGGCCTTGCTGACAAATATATAAGCTAACCAAGAGAGGAAAGCAGGATTATATGAAGATTCTTTAGATTTGTTCTGCATTTTACCTTGTAGTATGGCGACAGTTTCATAGCAGACACGCTGTTAATGTGCTCTTTTACTTTGTTGAAAAGGTCATCCCATCCACGAATCAAACGACATTTGTTCTGGTAATTGACCAAGTCCAGTTCGTAAGTGTTCCACACTTCTCTGATCTGAAGAAAAAGAAGTTTAAGATATCACATCAATCATTTCTGCTCCCATATAGTTACAAATGTATTTCAGTAATCAGAATTTACTTTTTTTACTCAAGAATTCTGGGTTTACGCTCATGCTTTTGTTAAAAATATGGAGAATATGATGCAGCTAGGTAAAACTTAAACAATGTAGGGTCTTTGCAGTCATTTTCAAGGACTGCTTATCCCATATAATCCAGGTTTCATCAGAGGAAGCTTACGTAGCTTTAAGCTGTTCTCCAAAACGGAGTGTTCCATGGAGTCTCAGTACTTGTACTAACAGCTTAGACTGACAGGTTTACTAAGCAAGCTGTCACCTGACAGCAAGGCTTTCAGTTGCTATTAAGTGCATACATACAAGAGCTGATACTAGCCTGTTTCAAGAACTCTTCCAAAGCCATTTCTCCCTGGGCCACCAGCAGTACATCTTTGACGATTGCTTCATTTCTCTGTAAATCAACATCCCAGATCTGACCCAGGGTCAATTCCGAGACAACCCAGTTAACGTGAAGCCTTTTCATCAGCTGTTTCCAGTGACGATCTTTAAGTGCCTCTGATTTCAGTTCAATAACTAACATGTTTATCTACAAAAGACAAGAAAGCAGGTTATATCCTTGAACTTGATCTATAGAATAAACGTATTTTAGAAATGAGTATAACTTACCTTCATGTAGCCCTTCAGAAGTCTCTGAACGTACTCATAGGATGCATACTGTCGCAAGCGGGCAGGGAAGTTTTTCAGTTGGTTCAGCAGACCATCTAGGTTTTGTCGAAGCTGTCAATAACATAAAAGCAATGAAAGCTTTCTCTGCAAGCGCTGCACACATAGTGGCATGAGTTTACAGTTGTCTATAGATATATATATATATATATATCTCATTTCTCTAATAAGATGGTTTCTAGCTAAGATTTATGAAATAGTATTGTCACAGGCACTTTATGGCTTGGCGTTCCTCTTGCTCTCTGCTTCCTGAGCACTGAACTAAAACTGATGCTGTTCATCCAACCATATAATGAAGTTTCCCTATTGAGGACCAAAAGCCTATTTAAGAACAGCACAGTTTCTTCTCTGTAGACGCAGTCAGTCAGTCCAGTTCCAATTTCAAAACTACTGAAATTGTTTAAGTCCCCCCCCAAATTATTTAGGTTGTGACAAACCCTGTGACTTTTTTTAGCATAGCACGAGAAGAAACATGCTCATGAGATACTGAAAAAGGTACCTAAACAGTGAGAACGATCTGAAACGTAACAATTCATAATTGAGCACGTCTGTCTCAAAAATTCTAATTCTTAATTTGCGTAGACTTACAGTAGTTACATTGTTTATATATAAAGAAGTTAAATACCTTTCGAGGTTGTACTGAAACCCAGGGTTGTTCTTTCATTTGATCAATCTGCTCCCAGACCTTAGAGAGTTCAGACCAGACGCCTTTGAGATCCTGCAGCTCTTCAAGGGCTACCTATAGTAAAGAATATGTCAAATATTTGCAGTTATTCCTAATTTCTTCATAGTCATTAGCATGAGGGAGGTAAAAAGAATATTTTTAACATGTCAAAAACATTAAGACAGCTTGACAAATCAACAGAACTGCAATAACATGTGACACAGATGAGATTTCTGCATCTCAGGTCACATAATAGCTTCACAAGAATAAGAGAGGTAAGCAAGAGATAACAGACAATCTCTTAAGGTTAGAACTGAGTAAGTGTGAAGACTCTGTCTTGACACTAGTATATTATAGGCTACAAGTCACTCTCTTAACGAAAAAAGAGATGGAACTGAACAAAACAAGAAGTTGTGTGAACAAGTTGTACCTGGACGCGCTCTTCGCTGCCACTGAGGAGTCCTGTATCTGTCAGTTCCAGAGCTTCCTTGGCCTTTGCACACTTCTCACGATCATCTTTCAGCCTACCAAACTTTCCTTCGTAAATGGTAAGAGCTTGAAGAGCCTCTTCTGGACGCAGGTTTCCCTAAAGTTTGCATGGGACACGTTAATCCAAAACCGCTACAATCAAGTTGAAGCTAAGTTAAAAACATGCACTAAATACTAAATGTTGGTCTGTCATTATTTTTTCATTTCCAGTTTGCAGACAATAAGGCTACATATTAAACCAAAGTAAGTCTCATCCAACTTTTACACGCAGTTTTTGGCTTTACTAAAAATCGCTTCAGATTAAAAAAAAGGAAGGGGGTGGGACAATGAAGCAGCTTGCTTCCGAATCCTGCTACACACATGCCTCCAACATATCCCTTGTTCCAGCCAAAGCTGAAGTAACTGAAATAGTCTCGCTTTTTGCACCTAACAGAGGCCTACATTTTAAGGGTAAATCTCCCTCTGCCACTTCCCCAGAAAAAAATAAATTTGCATTAGCAAATTATTATAGAAGCCTTAAAAAAGACTTTTACCACCATCTAAAATGAAAAACTACAAAATAACCCCATAAAAAAACACTGCATGCCTCTTATTGAATGCAGAGAATCTGCCTCATTTGCTGGATGAGGACTAAACATAACTACTTACTGTTACAGGCTTTGTTTTCTCCCAGTCTGTTAGCAAGTCAGTTGTTCGGCTCTCCACTGCACGATCCTCTTGAACTATCTTCATCTGCAAATTTGCTACTTGTTGTTGAATGGCAGAATCCTTTCTACGCATGATGTCATTGAAGGCACCCCATTCTCCTTCAATATTGTCAATGTAGAGCCAAGAGGACGGAAACTGGAACCTTTGTTTCTCAAGCAAGCGCTGACCATTGCGATAAAGCTACAAGAGACAGCAACTGTTAAGTTAAAAGGACAAAAGTAACTTAAGTCGCAAGGCTAAATACTCAATATACTTTAACTAGTTGTCATTACAGAGTTCACAGGATTCCTCAGGATATTAAGTTCAAGTCTGTTCTCAAGAAAACTTCAATATCATGAAGCTGCACCTTGAGGGCTAAGCCTGACTTTTCCAGAAGTAAGAATCATTAGCAAGACAACATACCTCAACTTGCTTCTCAAACTGCTTGATTTTACGTTTTAGGGACTGCACGTATGTGATGAATGTCACTGCATCCGATGTGCTGGCAGTGTCCACTGAATGCTGCTCCAGTTCTTGACGGGACTGTTTGGAGCACAAATCAATGTTTTAGAAGTCTAGAACAGCTGATCCAGAAGTGAAAAACTGGAGTTTGGACTTGTCTTACCTTAGAAATTTGTGAGTGAAACTCTGTCATATTCTGACCAAGCATTTGGCCGAATTTGCTGAGCACTTCCTTATGCCAGGAGTCGTATTTCAAGTTCACCTTTGATTGTACCTACAATTGAATAAAGTTACATAATAGTAATTTGTTGGCCTTGCTATTTTCTGTTATACATCCATTTTGAAATGTAATGCATTTATCACAAACAATTATTACAATTTCTTACCTTGCCGTAGTCTATGACGACAGGTCCAAATTCCTTTCTGGTTTCTGCATTGTCAAACGTTCCTCTTGCCTTTCTTATCTGAACTAAAAGGGCTTGCCACTTATTCAGGTCTTCTCCAAGACGGTTGTAGATGTTTTCAGCCTGCATATCCCACAGACACTGGTATTGCAGCCAAACCTAGTTGAGGTATTACACAATGTTCAGAACGTCTCCAGCATATTCCAAAAGACATCCTCTAAACCCCTAGGAAAACTGAGAGGAAAACCCACGTTCATTTTAGTTGTAGCAGTACATGGTGTCACCCTCCTACCTTGACATACTGCTCCACTTCAGTCACAATTCCCATGACAGCAGAGTATGACTCCTCCAAAGCTGCAGGGCCATCAGGCATCCTTGTCAATGCATTACGATAGAATTTTTCTTCCTCAGACAGCTCATAATGCACTCCAACCTAAGGACCACAATTACATGTGTGATATGCATGAATTTCCAGGGTAGACAGATTCAATCCTTGAGAAACAAACTAATACATCAAACACAATTAATTGTGAAGTTAAAACAATTGCACAGACTTCCTTACACTTACCTGATATCTCTGACTTTGAATTCTTGGTAGCGACAGGATTACCATCTTCCAAGAGAACATTTCTTGATAAAGTTTGTATCTACACTCTTCAATTGGTGGATTCAAGTATATCACCTGGTTGGTTATTCTCAGTTCATGTACAATGTTCTGCAGAAACAGTAACACACTCAGTTTTACTGGCAGATACTACTACAAGTAGACAAGAATTTTGGACTTCAACAAGTAGCACACTTTTGAAAAATCAACTTGCACTCACATGGGAGAAAGCAGGTATTCCTCCAAACCCAAATGCAAAAGAATTTATCTCCCATATAAGCTTCAGATACAATTCTTGCATTAAGTAATGGACAGTAAGGGAAAAGACAACAAAAAAGCCCCCCAACAAAACTTACCTTGATCTTGGGTTCACCACCGGGCTTATGGCTCACTTGAGGAGCATCTGTATCCATGTCGACTTCTGCTTTGTCATCTGCTTGTCCAAGCAGAACTTGGGTCCAGGCCCTCAGTCCAGCTTGCAAACGAACACCCAGGATTCTTTCAATCTAAAGAAATTAAGCCACATTGGAGGAAAAAGCTACGTATTCACTCATAAAGATTCCCACTATCGATATATTCCAACACCAGGCACCATAGTGTGCTCCTTTACTATGTTACTAAAGAGGTTTAAGAGGTTTGGAAAATTTTCACTGAATATCAATTCAAAGCTTCTCACGTCTTCATGGACTTAAGTAGAATTAAACAATTTTAACTGCTTTGAAGTTGGTCTAGTGTCCAATAACCTGAAACTTAACAGGCAGAACCAAACAATATGAAGGTAATGAATCTTTGCTACAAGCGTAGCTGATTTTAACTGCCCTTTATCTACCTCACACCCCAGAACATTCTAGGCAGTCAAGCTGTACCAAACTTTTTTCTTCAAAGGACAAAACTCCCCTTGAATTCATTGATCCCAAAAATCAAAAGCTAAAACCAAATAGGTCTTGCATATTCTGCACACTGAAAATGCACTGGAATTTTCAGAAAATGGGGAGAAAGAATTTTTCCCTGGATATCCATGAAGAGTGTAATCAAAACCCACTTTGAACCTGATCAATAAGCTTCCTCTAAATTTATACTACTTCTTGACCCCAAACCTACCTCCATATCCAATTTATTGACCCAGATGGGCAAATTTGAATATGAATGAAGATTTAAATCATCCACAGCTTTCTGAACCCTGTTTAAGATTTCGGAGAAAGTCTTGTGATCATACATGCATGTTTCCAATGATCTCACTTCCAGGTCTATTTTCTCTTCAATAATGAGCAAATCATCCACCTAAAATGGTTTAGGAAAAGTAGGTTGTTTAGTTTGACAGGTTAGAGAGAGGCACCAATAACTATGCAGTAATGGTTAGTCACTTCTCTTTATTTGCATGCAGCAAGCCTACCAATTTTAGTAGCACTAAAAGATCCATTCAGCTGGCCAGCTGGTGCCAACTCAACCAGCTTCTTAACCAAAGAGCTATCAAACAGGTCATGAGCTTTCCAATTCCACTTCTGGTTAACCCCCCATTACTGAAGTATAAATGTACAAATTTCGCAGAATTTGAAAGGTAAAACAAACCTTTTCCTGGAAACTGAAGACAGTCTCAGCTAAGCGCTGTACATATGGATCAAGTTTGTAGGATTCCCACACAAGTGCAATTCCTTCTGCAATCAAAGCCTGCACCTCTTTCTTCAAGCCAGCAACCAGAAGTGAGATAGTGTTACGCTCTTCTACTTTCTCACATGTCCGTTCATATGTACGGACACTTTCAATGAGGGAAATAGCAAATGGATAGAGCTGGTTTGCTTGGTGAGCTTTGTTGACAATTGCTAGTGGAACACGGAAACCAAGCCACTTCAGGTTTCGGACTTCTTTTGAAAGTGTAATTATTTCTGGAAGGAAGTTGACTTTCAGTTTCAGGACATTTCCAGTTCGACCTCTGACACGAGTGCTTTCGATGGTGAAAATACGACCAGACACACCAAGATTGCGTTGCTGAACTTTTCTTGCCCAGTCATCAAAGATCTCCTGAGTGTTCAGCTTCATGCGAAAGCTATCTCCATCCTGCTTTAGCTTCTGACCTTCCACATGGTTCTCCCAGCCTTTGCCAAGGACATCCTCAACACGCTTCATGTAAGCAGTGAGCTGTCTGTCAATCTGCTTTGCCCAAATTATAGACCCAGACACAGGTGGCAAGTCACGAACGTGACTCATTTTACAAGCTTGACTCTGTGGGTATTGTACTTTAAATTTGTCATGAAGAGACTCAATGTCATCTTTAACGCGCTGGATCAATTGTGTCTGATATTCACGAATGGCACCGCGAATGTGAGGTCTGACAAACAAAGCATTAAACCGAGAGAAGATTCTGAACATTTCATTGGCATTCTTTGCTGTACCAAGCTGGTCTCTCAAACGGGCCGTTATTCGTGTTTCAACTCTATCAATTCTTTCATCGTATCGTTTCATTGCTGCCTCCCAGGCTTCTGTACCTTCTTTGGAAACATCTAACCCATCCACTTCCTTAACATTCTCATAAGCAAGATTGACTTCTTCAATGGCATTAGCATCTGCAGCATCAAAAAGGACTTCTGCTACTTTCATATCCTGTGGTTCAGGGACCTCTCCTTGATTTTGCTGGGCAACAGCAGTTACCTGCATTAAAATCAGAGTTTAGCAAGTTGGATGCTTCAAACTTTACCTACAAATAGTTAAACCTAGTCTTCTAACAAGCATTGCAAAAAATCTACTAAGTAGTACTAAATCCTTAACAAGCTTTCAGACGTTTCAAATTTAAGTTCTACTAGGACTGAGGCAACAGTTATTTCACAAACTTCCCCTACCGTGCAGCATAATCTCATTTTCCACTGTGGTTTAGCTAAGCTCAAATATTTGCACACTTATTAATCTCCTCTACATTAAGTCTGGACTTGCTGTGCCTACTAACATGAGCATGGCCCTGTAGTGTGGAAGTATGAGGAGAATTAAAGCTAAGCCTATTAGCAAGGGTTCAAAACCAGACTATTTTGGAAAGCAGGCAGCAAAAGAGGATGTTAGGTTAGTTCTGTGTTGTAACTTTTTAAAACAACAGCCAACACTCGTGAAGTTGAACGTTGTTGAAGAAGCTGCACAGGTTTTCCGTCTGATAATGACCAAGAATATTACCTGAGGTCGCAAGACTCTCACAATAACCGCCCTCAGCTGCTCATGCTGACGCCTGAATTTCCTCATTTGATCAAGACGACCCTGGAGCTTCCTATGAGCAGGATTGATTCGCCACACCATCTTCAAGTTCTCTTCCCTTTTTCTTTTCACAATATCTCTCAGCAGAACTTGTAGCTTCTCATATTCATCATCCCAAGTTTGGAAAACTTCAAAGCATGCAACCATTACCTGGAGAGAATTTTAGAAAAGGAATTTTAGCTCTCAAATTAAATGCTTCCTGAAAGTCACTATTTGATGCAAAACCACATCCACCAGTGCCATGATGCAAAAATACAGCTGCCAGTGTAAGAAAACCACAAACATACCTTTTCAAATTCTTCATAGGCAACATGCATCAGTTTCCTGGTTCCCAACACTTTAAGTAGCTGAGAGCTCAGATCTCTTGAAATAGCCTCCACTAAACGCAATGCCCTTTGTATTGGGTATTTTGTGTTTCTGATTTTTCTCAAATGGGTAAATATCGCAACAAGGGCCTGCCTTATTTTGTCCAGCTCAGTAGCAGATAGTAAGTCATTCAGTGGGAAGTCTTTCATCAGTGGATTATAGTCGTTCACTGTTTCCAGAGCCTGTTTTAGACCTAAAAGTAATAGAAAAGATTTTGAATAGAACTTTTCATTTCATTAATCAAATCTATATAATACAACAGCTTTAATTAGACTCTAAACAGCATTGTTCTTTGTACCACAACATTCAAACTTCATAACAGCTTAAGTTCTGCAGGATAGTTGTGAAAAATTGTCTTGAACAGACATTTTACCTGTATCTGTATCAAAGCTGACAGTTGCATGAAAACGTTTGCCATGTTTCAGAATATCCAGAGTTAGAAGAACTTCTGGACTTTCACGTTTTTCCTGAATGCGATACAGCGCCCGTTCCAAATTTAACCAGAAGCTTATCTCCTGTAATGCAGTGCCTGATGCAGGATCTCGATCTAATTTGGTCACCTTAAAAGTATTAGGAAGAGAAGAGAGGCAGAAAAGCATTTAATTTATATGCTTCAACTGTAAAAACTTGCTCTATTACTAAATACAATTGAAGCACGTAACATCTACTAGGTTTTAATAATCTAACATCAGACAGTTTTGGCACTCATTCTGTGAGAGGTGTAGGAACCATAGCACAAGCAGCATCAAAGTTTAATTCCAGTGGTCCTAAAGGTCAGCGTTTAGGACATTCAGGTAACATCTTCAGCGTAGCCTAAAAAGGTCACCTGTCTGCTTTCCTGATTGATGTCTGTATTCTAGTTAATGACAGATCAGCTAGGCAAGAAAACAAATGTTTTACGTTCTGGAGTAAGAAAAAGCACCGTTCTTCCATAAGCAATAGGTGTTCACTGTCCCCATGGAGGAAAAAAAAACAGAATAGTATCTGAGCTGCTATTTCTGGGTGACAGCAGAACAGCAGAGTTCTTTTGAGAAGTAACAGGCAGGAGTACAAGAGACTACACTATACGACGGGAGCAAGTGTTCTGAAGTGTTTCTGGATGCACCCGGGGAAATAACAAAACCAAACAAGAACCTGTTACTCTGAATTTGCTGTAAAGATTCGAATAATAGTTACAAACTTCACAAGGCTATTGCCAGTTACATGAGCCTATTACAACAGAGACAAAACAGTCATGTTTTCAGTTACCTGCAGAACAATTTAGACTAGACTTTCAATTTAGACTAGGCTTAGCTTCATCTAGAATTAGACTTAGTCTAATTTAGACTATCATCTCTGGTGACTCAGAACACTGGTTTCAGATCTTCAGACTATCCCGCATGGAGAAGTATTTTACCAGTTAAACTGTGAAGAACCTACACTGTACTACACAGAAGTTCGTATCACATAGTCTAGTACTTTTTTTTTTTGTACCTTTTGTATCTCTCTAATCCAGCGGTTCACTCCAGATTGTAGCTGGTTGAGGAATAAAGGATCCTCAGCCTTCTCACCAAAATCTGTAACCTTTGGTTTTTCTCCACGTTCGTAACACTGCTTGGCAACATTAGTAATGGTAGCATGAATTGGCAGACTAATCTCTGGAATTTCAATATTCTGCTGCAGATGCAAGAGGCCCATTTCAAGTTCTGCAATCTTTTTCTCCACTGAAGGAGCCATCTTATCTCCATCCCTGAAAAAAACACAGTTGTTTCCATATAAAAAGCCAAACCAAAAACCATCCGCAACACATTTAAGCCATCTGAACAGCTTCCCCAGAGTCAGCAACAGCATTGTATGCAACTGTGTGCTTAAAGAATTTCACATGACTTGCCTTGAACACTTATTTTTTTCATTAAACACCTCTTTGAATTCATTAGCAGAGAAGTGCAGTATTTATAGTGAATTACCTGTCTGCTTTGCCAGATTCTCTGATATAGGACTTGAAAAAGGGAGCAACAGCATTGCTGATGAAAGAGTGTAACGTTTCGTATGGAGAATCTTCACTGAGCGTGAGCACTCTCAGTTGAGAGGACACTGGTTTGTCGGCATCAATCACTGGCGTGCGCTTAATGAATGCCAGGCTGCAGAACAGAGAAGAGAGTTACGAACTAAACACTTGAAACTTAAGTGACAGTTAGAATTGCTTTAATCTGACTGCGAGTTTAGGTCACAACAGTCAAACGCTATCCTGCATCACCATACTTTATAATCTTTCTTCTAAGAATACAAGTATTCCCATAAATACTTCTTTATACTTCAGTAATCAGGCAAACATAGCTATCAATAAGGACTCTGCAGTATGGCCACACTAAAGAGGCACACATTTTATGAAGCTTCCGAGTTAAATATGCACGAAGGTGACACATATGAAAGAGTCAGGCATAACCAAAGATCACTGCACCCAAGGTGTGTATGTTACATTTGCATGTACACCAAATTAATAAGACTTTGCTTCTTTAACCTCAGAGCTATAAATCCCAAGTGTTTTCAGCCTCGTGATACATCCCTGTCTTATCAGAGCCTCCACCTTGAAAAGCTACTGCCCTCCCAGAAGTAAAAAAACAAAAAGTACGAAGCACTACATAAATTGGAGGTAAATTTGTAGATAAAGCAGGTAAATCTCCTTGTGTAGGTTTTGCATTCATAGGGTAAAAATGTCCAGATCTATTTTCCTAACTCACCTGTTTGATTTTATTCCATAATGAATGTCAGTGCTGATACTGTAGGAAATGAACTCTTTTTCCTCTTCTCCTTCATCTCCCACATCCTCTGCAAAAGATACACTATGTAAGAAATATTTTATTTCTAAGGCATCTACAGCTTTCTCTCAACCATCTTCTGCTATTACCAGATATTTTTAATCTTTAATTTCTACACTAACTTAAATTTAGCTTGCAATATCACATTCAGAGTGGGTTAACTGTTTTGTAACAAAGCCACATTAACTTTTTTCCGTTGCTATAAAAAAAAGATAAAACATTACAACAAACAAACTGCAACTCGCATTCTAAGAGAGAAATCTGCAATACAGAATGTGCATTTACTTGTAGAGATACACTGATAGCGAGAATAAGAAACAGCTGCTTTTTCATTTTAAAGGTTGCTTTGTATTTTCAGACTTTTTCTTTTGAAGTGATGTGGAAACTGAGTCTCTGAACAAAAAAAGCCCAAGTCATGGGAAGTACTCAGGCATTACCACAGCCAGCATATCAGAGATGACGTAATCGCTGGGGATGGCAGCAGTTGTGCTGCAATGCAGTGGTTTCAGTGCAGAAGGTTACTCCCCGTTGGGGACACACTCTGACCACATTACAGCAGATTCTTATCCTGCTTTCATTTCATTTGGCCCTTTGCAGGAGACACAGCCCCACAGTGTCACATTTGCAGTGCTGAGCACCAGAAGCCGGGTCACAAAACAACGCACTAGATCCCAGGGGAGCCTGGACAAAAGCTGTCGACAGTCTGTGTAGCTCACAACACCACAGAGCAGGTTTCATTTCTCAGAAATATGGCTTCTGTTTCACTGTATTTGTGATCAACAATTTTCTTCACACATTCTAGTCCATGCACAAGTTTCAATAATAATACCGTTTTTAATAGTGCCAGAAAACACAAGATCTCTATTTGCTCCTGGATGCTCTGAATCTGTTAAGTTTGAAGACCGCCTGTCAATCAGATAATCCACTCTTCCCAAATAACTCCTATTAAACCCAAAGATATAGATGGGAATGCCTTCTACCAGCAGTAAAGCAGTATTTAGCTTTTAAAACATGCAATAAGTGACTCAATTTGTCTTTAACCATACATACGTAACAATACCTATGCGACAAGCCTGGAGACAACTGATCACCGTTATCTTTCATTACTTCCAGCCTGAACTAAGGAAAACCAACCTCATGGGCCAGACATTAACGGAAATTTTGAAATCATCTGTACAGTCTATTAACATCCAATGGATGTTTCTTTAAATCTTATTAACCACTGTATCATGAATTCATAAAGACTGTTCTTTTTCTCCCCTCTAGAACTTTCAAGCACTATCCCTGCTGAAAAAGAAGTCTCAAACTTCGGAAGGAGAAGGAAGGGTATAATTAGTGGAAACAGGCACAAGATAAACACAGGATGTTTTGAGCAACATCTTAAGTTCACAGTGAACAGACAGCAAGTAGAAGAATTTTGTGCATGCTTCCCTTGGTGCGCAGGAACTGCAGGGCATATATCCAGTATCTTACACTGCAGCGGCTGACATGTTAAATAATGCAATACGAAGTATGACTGCACGATGTTCTGATATACATCTATAGGGACTGAACCAACAGCACCCTAGGAGTAGAGATTTGGAATTTTAATACTGAAATTTTGCGAAGTCAGACTGGCAGGCATGTAGCCATATACAGACTGTAGGCCTTGTTTAATATTAAGTGTGTTATCAACGAAGCCTAGTTTATTTTACTGTTGTTTGTTAGGCTGGATGCTGTGACAATAAGCGCTTACTTAACAACAGATCCGTTGACAATAAAAACCCGTTCTTGAAACAAATCGAGTCAGGAACAGTAACATGTAACTGATGAAGATGTTTCTTAAGTCAAAGCAACTTAGCTGTGATATTTAATGCCGTATTCGATGAGGTTTTCGAGGACCATTTACAAGCAGCATGGCCTCCGGGTTTTGCTAACTAAACAAAGACACTGCAAGGTCTACATCTTGATTCATTAACTTCAGAGTCTTCCTAATTTACCATGGAAAAGCACTTTTTACAGGCTGATTCTGGTGCGCTTTTTCGCCCCACCCTGCAGGTTTTTTTGGTTTTGTTCTGTTTGAGGCGGTGATTCGCCTGGCCAAGCAGGAGCTCACTCCCGCCGCAGCAGGGAGGCCGCACTGACGAAGCACTTTCGGAGCCTTTCCCAGCAGAACAGGCCGATACCGCAGCACTCAGGCTGCCGGGCCCGCAGCCCCGCCGTGCGCCCGCCCCAGGGCCGCCGAGCAGCGTCAGCTCCAGCCCCGCACCCGGACAACAAGAACAACGGGAGAGGCCGGGCCGGGCGCCACAGCCACCGCCCTCGCGTAACAGCGGCCCCGCGGAGAGGCCTCCCCCGCCTCCCCGAGCGGAAAGTCCCCGCGGCGGCGGCACCGCGCTCCTCCCACCCCGCAGCAGGGCGGCAGCTCCGGGCGGGCACCGGCGGCGCCGCCGCCATTTTGCCAGCGCGGCGGCGGCCCCGGCTCTCGCCTCACCTTTGAGGGTGGAGCGCTCCACCAGCACCGTGTGCACCTGCGGGTCGGAGAGGAACTTGCGCATATGCTCCACGGCGCCCTTCTCCTCCAGTGCCGCCTCCAGCACCGCCGGGGCTTCGCCGCCATCCTCCAGCAGCAGCGGCACCAGCTTACGCAGGTGCTTCTGCAGCACAGACACGTCGGCCACGTTCTGCACCGCCGAGCCCGACACCTCCATGCCGCCGTCGTCGCCGCCGGGGCCACCGCCCCCACCGCCGCCGGAGTCGGACATGCCGAGGCAGAGACAGCGGCAGGCGCGCCGCGCTCCGCCCGCTCAGCCGCCGCCCCGGCAGTGGCCCGCCTGCCGCCGCGGGGGAGGCTGGGAAGGGCGGGCCGAGAAGGACAGGCCGCCACGCCCCCCGCCCCGCGGGAGGCTCCAGGGCCCGGCCCGCGGCTCCACCCACCTCCCGGCGGGGCTGGGCCTGGCTCGCGTCCCCGCGGCACTAGGGGAAAGGGCGGTGCCGCCCCGGCGCTGCGGGAGCCGGAGGACGGGGGTGGCCCTGAGGCCCGGGGAAGGGCCGCGTCTTCTCCTCCTCTGCGCCCCATCCACCCCCCTATTTACAAAGCGTTTGTTCTGCAACGGGAGCGGTAGCTGAGCGGCTCTCCTCTACCCTTCATCCCTGGCAGCACCGGCCGGGTGAGATGGGGATTTGCTACTGCCGCCCCATTAACCTGGAAAGACAGACCTGCCCCGGAGCCTGTTTGTCCAAAGAATAAAAATGTTGATTGCATGTTGAAGAGAAACCCAGAAGCCGTAAGAATAGGTGGTAAAATGCCATCTTTTCCCATTAAGGGAGGAGCAGATCAGCATGTCACCATCTCAGGCAAAGCAGACACAGCAGCCCCTGTCACCCCGCGCTGCTGTCACCCCAGCTCCTCCAGCCAGGCCTGCTGCTCATAGACCAATGGACACAGCACCCCAACCGTTAATCCGGTGTTCTGAGAGGCTGTTTCACAAAAGCAAAGGACATAACACAGGAGGGACTGAAAGCATCAAAGGGGACTTTCAGCTGACACATCCATGCCTGCCCTATCTCAGTGCATGTGTTCGGCTGATGGTATGAGCTTAGCTCACTGCTGCTGGGATGGACAATCCTGTTCCTCGTTGCCCAAACTATTCCCCTCCCCGCCCTGGTCCTCACTGGTATTTGAATGTGCCTGGGAGAGGGGAAGTGGCAGTGAGGTTCCAGAGCAATTCCACTGGTTCCCAAAAAGTATATTGCAGCCATCAAGTGATCCACAGACTGAGCCCCCCACCCCTTTTATTTTTTAATAGAGAGGAGGAGAAGGGGATGTCACCCAAGAAAGAAAACCAAGCAAACCAACCATACCAAACCTCACATGCATTTCCTCAGGTGGATACCTTGCAAATACACATCCTCAGGCCCCGGATCTGTTCAGATCTTCTGCACAAGAAACAAGAGCGCTGGGGTGGGATATCCTGCCAAAGTCCTGACCTGTAAGCTACCTCAGCAGTGTAACTCAGCGTTAAAGCCTGTATCTCCAGCTAGCACACCAGGAATCCAGAATCCCCCGACAAATATCCCAGCTCCTCCGTTTCTACTGGGAAATAAGCATGTCTATGCTCAAGTAGGCTCCTAAGACGTTCAGGAGTCCAGTTTAACTTAAAAAGCACACTGATTTCTCAAGTAATAGAAATCTCAGACGTTCTCGTCTGGAAGGAAAATGATGTATTCAGCAACAAAGATTCAGTCACAAGCATCAGAACTGATAGGGGTGATTCACTAAAAACCAATCAAAACCATTTAATTCCCCCCCTCTCTAACCTTATTAGAAAGCCTTTTTTTTTTTTTTTTAAAATAGCGGTAAATACTCACCTGAACATTGTATTTTCAGAATATAGTTACTGAGATAGTGTTTAATACAACACACTTCTTTCTGTTTTCCAAAGCCTAGTTTGCTCACACCCTATCATCTTTCTATTAACACATGTAGGTTACGTTTTGGGATTACATTTCATATGAAAAAAAAAGTGCTCTCTTTGCTAGGCTGTCTCAGTTCCATCAAGGCTACCCTCTGTTGGTCCTGCCTCACTGCCTTCCAATGCAGGGAGAATTATCTACTTACATCCATGTCTAATTATCAGTACAAGCCAAGCATTCAAAAAAACACAGGTTAAATGAACATTCTGGCCTTCAGCGTGTTTGCTAAAAGGGTGTTGATAATACTCTTAAGCAATCTAGATACATCTTGAGTATAACTTGGCCTTTCTCAGGTCAGCTCAAGCTATGGTTCCAAGTGCTTGCATGCTCATTCTTCTAAAACAGCAGTCATCTGCTGCACGAAAATGTCACATTTTTGTAGCTTACAGAGCAAAATACAATATTTCATTACTTTAAAATTACTGTCAGGAAAAAAAATATGTATCGGGAGACTAAAACAGAGAAGGTGAAGGAAGCAAGACAAAGATAAGAAATAAGAACTCAAGGAAATAATTATTTATATACATTGCCACTGAACTGCAGAGAAAGTAGCACCAAAAACCCCAACAAGTCTCATCTCACTGTAGGTTATAAAACCAGAAATACTCATGTGTGGCAAGGCTTCGTGACATAAAAAGACAAGTCTAGGATTCTGATATTTAAATGCTAGGCTACTTGCAACTAAAAGCCAGTGTAGGTCACTTTGTATTCCATTCATCACTTGAGCCTTATCTACTTTGACAAAGGGAGTGGGAGGGAGACGATGTAATTAAAGGAATCTGAAGCAAAGACAAGACAAACGAGCTTTTTTGCACAGGTTCTCACGCTCAGTTAAAGCCCATGGAGAGAAAATGCTTTCGTTTACTCCATCAGGGTGCAAAATAGTTTGCCTTGGTCTACCTCTAGCTGATTATGAATGCCCTTGTCTTGGCTACACAAAGGACCTGGCCCTTCTCACAGGCATGTGAGAAGCCATTGAAATCAGCCATCCAAAAGGCAAGACTGTCAATATGACACATTTCCCCTATAATTTAAATAAATATGAGTATTTCAGAGTATTAGAACTAGGGCTTGTCAAGCCAGACAAGATTTGCTCCTGGTGAATGCCATATAACATATGTAGAAAGAAAACCTTTTGCATAATAAACTAAACAACTTCAGGAAAAAAAAAAAGCAGCTGTATTTTCCCCATATTTAATAAAAAAATTGGTAGCATTTGAGACCAAAAACAAAGCAAAAAACACCAAACAAGTAACAGTCAGAGGAAATCACTTGCCTTCCCATCTCTAATTCTTAAGCCAGAATACCAGAAAATTTCCTGCTATGGCAAGGCCTTTGTGCCCCGTTAGAGTGGTCTTCTGAATCACAAAAATGCCTAAAATAGCTCAAGGCAGATTATGTGGACACTCTTCTCCCCCAGTAGCAAACCAGTGGGAGCCCGCTCCCCGCAACACTCCAGGGTAAATGCTTCCGAAACTTCACATTTGGCATGTACACTCCTCCGCTTGTGAACGTGGTCCCAATATCACTGCTCAGAGAAAGCCGGCTGCAGTCATGCTGCTCTTATGTGAGGAAAGAATAATGTATTATATTATCTTCTTTAGCTCCACAGTAAATTCTTCCTTGAGATATCTTTCATATAAATTTTTTTAAGTACACTGAAGTTTTATTTTGTAAGGAAGAGGCAGCTCAAGCCTAGTCTTATCATATAAATACAACTATAACCCAGGGAGACAGCAATATGGTAATCAGAACGGCATTTCTTCATTAGCTATACGCAGTCTGAGCCTACACAATGACTCTGCACAGTTAAGGACAAAACTCAAGGAGCAGAAATGCTCCACTTTTAGGTGGATGGCCCATAATGGGATCCAGAACAATCCTCTGGATAACCTGGAATCATAGCCATCTCCTTCAAGTACCATTTCCAAAGCACTAAAATAGCCTCCATAAAATAAGCCAACAAACCTCCAAACACAAGTATACTTGTACTACACACCAGCTCCTTCATTTCCACTTCCAAAAAGCCGAACCAAGTGAGTGATGCCAAAAAAGGTTGTTGGTCAATGCCTTTAAGCTTAATTCCCTTAGAAAGGATTAAATCCACCTCTCCCACCCCATGAACGTGTGTGCAACTCAATAAGGTATTTATATAGAAAACAATATCCCTACTGTCAGTATTAAAAAAAATGGAGAGGTATTTGACCCTAGCTTTGTAACCTGTAGGACTGAATTTTCAGTTGTTGCAGTATCTAGTATTGGATTCATGATTAAGCTTGGCAGTGCACGTGATGAGTTTACTTCTGAGCTCATGCAGAAAACTCTATTTCAGTGAGCAAAGGCTTCACTTATAGCCCAAATACATTTCTAACTCAAGTCAGTTAGTCACATACTGATCCCAGGCTTACAAATCCCCCCAACCCCACCACTCACTGGAAGTCAGCTTTATATAATTACCTTAGCTCCTCTGAAGACTTCTATGGATTCCACAGGGAAGACAATTCTGACTGCAGACTTTTTTTCCTGTATCTTTGCCACCTGACCATGTATCACCTATATATGTTGCCATGTACCACACCATAATCCCTCTTGGCTTGAAGCCTGTCAGTACAGAAGTGTTACAGAGGAAAATACTACGGTAGGAAAGGTGCATCTTTCCTATTTGGAGATTTATTGAATTTCTTTCAGTACTGATAAGTGTTTGAAAAGTTAAGTCTGTTTTTTCCACCGAATATCCATTATTCCTCCTTTTCTAGTAATGGCCTTTCCATATTTTTTTCTTTTGTGGAATGTATGCAATTAATTTGTACCGCTGATTCTGCAAACAAGGATAATCTGAATACACCCCCAAACTCTCTGTGCTAAATTTACTTTCATGATGAGCAAGTAAAATTCACATGTTCTTTATTTGTCCATATAATACACCATTTTTTTTTAAAGTTTTAAAATTAGATAAAAGCATATTAAATGACAGGTGTATGAAGTTCTTCAGAAACAATGCCAGAACAAAAAACTGCATTACAAAATGTTAAAAAATATGTAGGTACATTTGAACTTAACATTCCACTAACGCGTAATGTTACAGATATTGTCTAATGAAAAATAATTGTGCCACTTACCTATTTTTGCGGTTTCTAGGAACTTTTTATTCTGTACATAGGACGATTCTGTACAAAATATGAAGTCTACATTTTTATTACTTATTACCATAAAACAAGGTACAATGTATGTACAATATTAAAATGAAGCCATACTAAAGCCACACTAAAAAGACACTTGTAATATTACTTTTGACATTCCTGATGTACAGGTGTAACTTTGGAAACGGGAGAAGATGTCAAACACAGAACTTTATGAAGAACAACAGTCACCAAAATTCTACTTTTTTCTTCTTCTTCTTCTTCTTCTTCTTCTTTTTGGATGTATTAGTTTTAGAATGGTTTAGTACAGGATTATAAGAAGTATATAAATATTGGTAATAAACATGCTAAACCATTAGTGGTGACAAATTCTGGAATATTGCCTAAGCAAATGTTCAGTGGCCAGAAACGTCAAATATGAATTTATGGTGAACTTTCAGCCTTTACAAATACCATAATATTTTGCTTTTTGGTGAGTGTTTATCTTCAATAAAGAACAGAAATAAAAACTAGACAGTAAAAGATTTTCTTATACGTTGAGGATCACACAATCAAACATTGATATACAGCTTTTTTTCTTTCCTTGAGTTAACATAATAATTCCTTTCAGCAATCTCTTGCACAAACATACTGAACACCCAAAATCAAAGGTAACTGATAATCTACCAGCTAAAGATGGAAGTTCAAACAATGGTATATCAAAATACATAGACGCTGCTTTACACAACTAAAAAAAGCACCCTTTTTCCCTCAGAAGGAGAAGGCATCTTTAAACTGTTTTACTATAGTTTAGCCTAATGGTAAAGCATATTATTTTTCAAGTTTTACAGGAAATGTTTTCAGACGTCGTGGACATTCCACTTAAAGGTTGGGTTGATCTTTAAATTTAGTTATGGTAAGCCAATATTTACCACCCACAATTTTCTTCCAATAGACAACGCAACAAATATTGGGAATCGAATGTTAAATGCAACCAACAAACAGCAGGCACTACATCTGCACAAGGTTACTATGGATGTCTGCTTTGCGCATTTATTTTAATGGACACAGGAGACATTATACTTCCTTAAAAAGTAAAACAAAACTATTTTTTAAAGAAGCCACGTTTTTATCTCTTTATGCATCAAGACATTGAACATTAAGTTATATCATGTTACTGCCAGAGACAAAAGAAACTAATCACTCATTTAGAATAGCAGAACACGTTTCAAACAGCATGTAAGCAGGATAAGTAAGTTAAAATACTGGCCACCCTGAGAGAAATCAAATATTGAAGACAAAGCACTATATTTTTAAAGAGATTTTCCTCCCGTGCTTTTCCATCTACAACAAAAAGCTCATTACATGCAAGTAATCTTGTGGAATATATAGCAGCATTTGAAGTTCATCAGCAACTTAGATGCATTTTTCAGTTCACTTGTGAGGTGTATTTGCAGCACATGTGCTCTTTACAACTACAACAAAAAAGTTTTTTCACGGTAAAATTATGGTCACTATCTCCTCAGCTCTGAGACTCATCTAAACAGAAGAAAGGAATTCAAAAGTCTGTTCTTTTTCTTATTTTACTTTATTATATAAGCTTGTGATGATGTTTCCTGAAAGATTATGTTCATCTTTCAGATGAAAACTGATGCAACTGAAATCACGCGTAATATCTGCCACAGAATACTGAACTCCTAGAGCCCAAGAAAAATGCTGAGTATTAAAAGCTCAGATAAGGGAGAAAAGAGTGAAAGAACTTGAAAAAAACTTAAAATGAAATTTTATATTCAGTCTACTCCCAGTCATAGTAAACAAATTTTCATTTTAGGAAAAATTCTTCTACCAGTTCATATCTGGAATACTGGTGCTGTATTATACACTGAAGACTGGAAAATATGGCTTTAAATATACATAAAGTATTAGAACATGGTGTATATATATAGATCTTTATCCAAGTAAAGGAGAAAAAAAATTACAGAACTCTTAGAAAGGAATGATGATTGAAGATTGTCATGGAAGTCACCAATTCGTAAGCCATGTTTTATACTATGAAAGAATAACTGTGTATTTTCAAAACTGCTGGTATATTACAAGACATCAATAATTTGGAAACAACTACAAAGTTCAGAAATCCTAGAAAAAGTTTAATACTTAAACTTGAAGTAATATTACTTTTGAAAACACACATTTATCATTAGTACCAACTATTGGTCATTCACTTTAGATGGAAAGAGTTTATAGAATGCTCTTCTCAAATAGAACTATAAAAACTGCATGATATTAGCTGGCTGGTACTATGATAACACCTCCAGGAAATTGTGTCCACTTGATTACAGTCAACCTAATATTCTGCATATGGAATTGGGTAATTTACCATTGTTTGAACTACTAATCTTGAGCTGCATACTCAATTTATTGCCTACAGAACTGGGTTGAAGAAAGCTTTGACTTTGTGTGTAACTGATTGGTATGGCACAAAAAATTAAGTTCTACTGTAGAACTGAGTCCAGAAAAAAAAAAAAGACGTTTCCTCCAAAATAATATTTGACTGTAATAGTTTAATGCCCATCATGTGATATTAATTCATCAGCTCTGCAATGTGATTCCAAGGCTTTCATGGTATAGATATCCTGAGGCAGTTCTGACTTGCGTCGCACAAGAGGACGATCTTTTTTCTGATCTTTCTGTGCCTGAAATAAAAATAGAATAAAGTTGGTAAAAAACATGAATTACTAAACAATGACAAAATATTTATTGTATACCAGTATGCTCACTTTCAGGAAAAGAAATAAAAAACATATTGGAAAACATTTATACTTTCTCTTTACCCCACCAGCTACCCAGTTTCAAGCCTCAAAACCACTGTTTTGCTAAGTGCAGAAGAAAAATTAGAAACAACTGACAAACTCTAAGCTATTAGCAGTCATGACATGACTACCATGATTATCACTTGATAACATTTTTAAAAATAAAATAATCTATCTTCTCACTTATTTTTCACTTTCATTTCTACATGGAAGATAAATGCTCTGAAGTCTTTTTTCTGTGCTTCTAATTACCTGCATTATGCACATATCTGAAAATTCTGCTGTATTATCTTACTGATGCTCTCTCAAAACCAGATATTATTCCTATCAGAGTACCTTGAAACTATATAATGGTATCTTTATGTAGTCCCCCTGACTGTCTTACCTACCCTAATTTGCCTGTTAGATCAATGATGTTTATTTGTGCCCTTTTAAAAACTGATTGCCTTTTATTTAGCCATGAACTTAACCAGCGAGTCCAAAAATTTAGTAAGCCATGGTGGTCAAATTTTATTGTAGCAAAAAGCATTCAGTAAAAACCCTCAAATAGTCTGGTCTGCTTTCCTCAGTCAATCCATCACCTTTTCAGTATGGACATTCTGCGCTATTGCTAACCTCTGGCATATACCTTACTTTGATGGACCTCATTTTAGCATCAACTTCTGATGGTACTTAGCAAGGGATCCATAACTGCCTCTCCAATGTTTTCCCAAAAGCTGTTGCAAGAATGCTATCTGGTTTTCTTTCTGAAATACCCTAATCCTTCATCAAGTCCTTTTCTGCCTGGTGACCCAGACCTATCAATCTTCTTACAAGCTTTATACTTCTCATAGATTCCTCTAATTTTTTCTAATAATAAGAATCCCTGTTTTAAACTGTTCTACTAGCTCTGCAAGGCCAGGATCTTTAACTTTGAAAAACAGGCTTATAACCTTCCAAACATCTCATTTACTTCTGGCACACTTTCTGAGCAAGGAAAACCAGGAAAGCATGCACTTGGAGAGACAGCTGAAGAATGCTTCAACAGTTCCAACCCAAGTTGCAGAATTTTATTTAGTTTACAATTTGTTTCATTTCCATTAGTGTCACTTTTTCATCTCCACCTCTTCTAAGAATCAGCATGGGGTGGGGAAGGGGGAAATCAAACTCATCCAAAGGAATGCAGTGCACTGGCTTTCCAGTTGGAGCACTATCTTGAAGCCTCAACATTACAGCTCTTGAAGTTGAATCCTTTGTAGAAAAGAAAGTAAGACCTAGGTAGAGTCCTTGGTTTTAGTTGGGGCTGCCACTACTGTTTGTGCATTTTATGTTGTGTAATACTGGCCCAAATCCCCGAACGCTTCCAGCAGCTGGGACTGAGGACTTTGTTCTTCACTGCTTGTCCCAGCTACTAGTGTGTGTGTATATATATAGAGAGCGAGCAAGAGTTAGGAGGTATGAGTTTGAATTCCCTCTGGCCAAGTGAACCAAGGTCTCATAAATCTTAAGAAAATGGTTATGCACTAGAAAATAGCATAGTAAAATATGGACACTACCATCAACAAAACTCTAAGGCAGTACTAATTTCTTTGAAGAATCTCATATGCTCCTTTTTCTGCCAGAACTGCTTCTAGGCTCTGGAGCTACTGAAAGGACACCCCTCTCCCCATCACAGGGGCCTGGCTAAGCTATCCAAGGCCTGAAGAAAGGCAGTGGTTTAGAAACTTTAGTTAGCCCAGTGCTCCTCACTGACCAGCTCTAAGCAGCATCCCCATGCAGGGGAATGCCACCCTCCTTTGTTGCCCTGGATAGGTGTGCAATTCAGCCACCGAGATTTACATATAATGCATTGGGTTCCACTCCAGAGATAAGTGTTTAAAAACCAGCAATCACTGAGCACGTCTTGAAGGCATTCCAGCATTTCTTCTGATATCAACCTTCATCCAAAATGCCACAGGACAAATAAAAAAAATATACTCTAATCTTGCAAGATAATGACACTGGAATTTTAAGACAGTAATGTAGGGGGTTAGATGGACTGTATGCTTGTTTTTATTAAATTTCTTGTTTGATACACTGGTTCAAGTAAACAGACTTTATCTCTGATCTCAACCAGTTTTTCAGCTCCAGATCATTTCTCTGGTCTTACACATTACTAGATTTAGAGATGTTCATAATACTGATATTGCTACCAGACATCTTAGTGATACTGCAATGCTCCTGGCACCTCTCCATTTCCCAGCAGCTCCAAGTTAAAATCTCTAGTTCGAATGTCAGGCGTCTGGTTCCACTTAACAGAAGTTAAATTAAAAATACGTGAAGATCACTAAGCATTAGCTAAAGACAAAAAGTCTGCGATGACCCTGAGAGTCCTTGCCCTGCAGCAGGTGATGGAACAGGACAGATGGTGGACTGAGGAAGACCCATGAGCAGGCAAGACAAATAAACACTTTACATATTTTTTTCAAAACACAGCTTTAAGCCACTAAGAAGGTTTTGAATAACAAGCAAAAATATCATCACTAGAATCTGGTTATATTTTATATAAGTTTTCCTTATGAAAAAACAAAACTGTTATATAGAGATAGAAAATAACGTGGCAGATTTTAGCCATATTTGTAACTATTCTTAAAGCGTAGTCATTGTTCACATAATGACGCAAAAAGCTATTCTAAGTGAAAAGAAAATGAAAGTTGCTGTAGAAGAAATGTCAAGAGACCATACAGCAGATTCACAGGCATTAGAAATAACACTTGTATTCCTGGCTGCTACAGTATCACTTGAAAGTAGCAGCTCTAATGAAGTTTATTACTCTATGATAAATAGTTTCAGGGCTGAAAATATAACTCAAGTTTACGTCTAGGATTAACTGTTGCTTTAAAAAAAAAAAGTAATTTGTAATTTAGGGTAATTCGTTATCTTCACATGGCTTTACCTGACAAGCCTCTTCTTTCACTGTCTTCTTCAGCATCTGCAAATCTTCAATTAAAGGCCCATCTGTTTCCATTGCAACAGGACTGTTCAGCAAACTCGTGTCACTATATGTTGGGTACTAATAAAATGCAAAGTGTTAAAATAATCATTCTTAGTAGTAGTACCTAAATAATAAGAGTGTATTTGAACATTTGAATGCTATGATTAGTTATGAGAGATTAGCTTCAATATCTTATGCTTCCAGGCACCAAGTTACTAAATTTCAAAATGGAACTCCAATACTTTCACCTGGCAGAGATGTCCTGTTGAAAAATACAGTCAGAATACAAAAGATATTCTCTGATTTTCCGAGACTGAATTTTAAAATATTCAGATTTTGCCAGTAACAAATGTCTACTTTGGCAATTGTTTATCTGAAACTTTATTAATACATTGTCTAGTGATTTGTGAACAGTGTAGCAAACCAAACTCAACTATTTTACTTTATGGTGCAATTTTGTGTTGGAAGAAAAAATACAATATTAAAAGGGCAAATATGGCCAAAATATATTTAAAATAATTTTAAACTGAAGTAAAACAGCCATAAAAGTCTTTTGGGAAGAAAAAAAAAAACATCTTGTGAAAACACTTGGATAGAATAGAAAGCTTGCTATACAGATATCTCAATATTTTAAATTCTATTCTAACTCAGAGGTGTATGTGGTCTTGAAATCAAAACTCATTTATAAACACACACACTTTTTCATCCGTTTTTCCTCGTAAGTATTTTAGTATGTGAGTGTACCAGTAATTTAATGCAGTTGAGACAAATAGCAAAAAAACCTCACAGCAAGGATTTAACTAATAATTATCATGACCTAAAATCTTAAAGTGTATTCTTGTGTCATGCAGAGTCAGGAATAATTCTGAACAAGAACTGTCAGTAATCAGACAAATGAAAAAGTTAATAGAAATTCCAGGAAAATTTTAAAAATCCATTACACAGAGTGCTAAAAGCATTAATATCCTAATGTCAATTCAGTCGAGCACTCAGTGTCCAAATTAATAATTTTTCTTTTAAGTTGCTTCCAATTCCTAGCTCTCTTCAAGCTTACTATGCAGAACATACTGTACTCAGGTTGTGTAAACCAGTTTCACAAACCATACACAGTTATAAATAATTACTTGGAAAGAAAAGGAAATTTACACTGTAGAGCTAGTTTTACTAATACAAGTCAATCCCCTTATTTAGTTAGGCATGCAATAGTTCATAATTTGTGACACCAAATGACCACATATATCAAGCTCTCTTCAAGCAAGGCTTTAGTATGGCTTGCCTGATTAGAGGAATGATTTGTCACTGAAAGTCAATTGCTGCTTTCATATGAATGGTTATGTTTTTGATTATTTAAACTGATCTATTGTCAACTGACATTGTTTAACAATTTTTATTTGAGTGGTGTAGTAACTGTACCCTGAGCAATGCCACAAGAGGGGAAAAAATATTACTGAATTTCTCGTCCTTAAAAAAAAAATGTCCACACACTTTGTTTTAAAATAGCACTGAGATCATAAAGTGTCCCAGTTCTGTTTATAGAGTGCCATTACTCCACCTTCCATCACTTTAAACTCAGCTAGACAATGTTGGAAAAACATAATACAGTAAGTTTCTTGCTGCAATATTGGAGAATTCTGTCTGCAAAGTAACTGAAATGTTTGCGGTTTTTTTTTTCCCATAACACCAATTGATTTGATTGAGACAAAGGAAAACTGGCAGCACTCTCCAAGCAAATTAAGTAGCAGGGGGAAAAAAACCAAACAAACACAAGCCAAACCACCCCCTTCTCCCATAATTTCAAGATATAATGAATAGTCTAAAGGATCTTTGCTTCTTTATCAAAATTTCAGTTACACCAAGTAACGCCTGACGGGATGTTCTCCTTTCAGTAAGGACCTAAGGCGCAGGTCCACCAGAAGACTGGCCCAATGCAAGTATGAGAACAAATGCAGCAGATAAGAATGTAAAATATTACTTTAATCCACTTAGCACAGAGAAAAACTGACCAGTCAACTCACAGTTTGCAGAAAGATCTCTTTTGTAATATATTGTTTGTAAAACAGCTTTTCAAGAGAAACCAATTATGGCACCTCTATATTTTCCATAATTTTGCACAATAATTTTTCAAACCGCAATACAGTGTATCTCCTATTATAAGAAAACGAACAAGTACTTCATATCATACTTTCCAGAAACCTTTTTAAAAAAATAATTACTTGCACAAGAGAAAGGTTACAAATTTTAAAAGTACTTTTATTGTGTAGCTTTCATAATACAATTAGTGAAATTGCTTTATTTCCATGATCAGTCAGACCTGTTTCCCTCACTGATATTTAACAAAACTAAGGTATTTAAACATGAACACGTTAATCTTTTCTAAATACCTGGGGATTTGATTTGGCTAGATTTTCTATTTTAACCCAGGCTTCTTCCCGTTCCTTCAATTTTAGCTTCTCTCTGAAAAAAAAAAAAAGATAGAAATCTAAATAGCAAAAGCAGCTTGGTGAATCTTGCATTACAACTTGTATACTTTCTTAAACATGAAGAAATTCACTAGAAGAATTCAAGTAATAAATTATTTAGTTGTGCCTCTTTCAGCCTCCTGCCCAAAATATCACTTACAGTTGACAGAATAATTTGCATCATATCAGTACCCCATGACTGCAAAGCAACATTAAAAGGGAAAAAGCTTCTATTTTCTCCTGAAAACAAAGTGGCTGACACCAGTTTATCTTTAGTAACTGCACATTGTTAAAGGAGTAAAAAATACAAGAGCCTTGATCTATGTTGAAAGTGTGTTTGCGTTTTAACTTGGTAATACTTGAATCCTATATTGGAAAGTAAGAAACTAGTATCTGACCACAAAAAAGGCAGATTGCTACTGGCAACAGTTTAAAAGAGTAGTTTAAAAAGAAAAGTAGTTTAAAAGAAAAGGCCCAGAGACGTTTTGAATTGAACACTAATGGAGAAGTATCTGACAAAACCACTCTGAATGAGGGAGTCACAGGCCAAGAGGGATGACATGGGATGCCTTTTTTCTCCCTTCTAAATTAGGAAAGTAGGAAAGGTTTGTTTCCTTAGGCCTAATGTAATTCAAAATGGTAAAATCTAGGGGCTTCCTCCTTTCTTTCTTAACGATAAACAACTTATTGCAGAGACTAGAAGGAATACTTGTCTTTGGAAGGCGGTACAGTTTAAAAGGGCTTTTAGCTTAAGAGTGCTAAAAATGTTCTCAGGCTTCAATGCATACAGCAGGTGGTCCAAATGTAAAAAAAAAACCAAAAAAACCTAGTTACATTAAAGCATACGCACAGTTTGCCTCCAACTCTCCATTAAGTTAAATTTGGGCTGGGGTGGAAGAACTCTTTAGCCATCTTCTTTTAAGTTCTTGTGAGGTGAGGGGTTGTTTTTTGGTTTTGTTATTAGGTCACTCTGCCTGTCTTAGTTCACACTCAAAACACTACCCATAAAAAACACAAAAAAAATCTCCAGAGAATAAAAGATTGCTTTCCTATTTAAAAGGGATTCTACTTATTTGCTAGGAGGGAAGAGAGACTTACATATTTTTAAAACCAAGAAAAGTTCATATTTTGTTATCTCTAAACCCACCCATACATCTTAAAAATTGATTATACTACAAGCTCATTTCTACCTAAACTGTAATAAGGAAATGGAAAACTTCGGCAGATCAACCTACATTAAGAATTTGTAATACTTCTAGTATATTGATTTAAAATAGGTGTATAATTTGAACCATTACTTGAAGGGATCCCTGTTCACTCTGAAACTAAAAATAAAATTCAAATTCAAACGCAGGCATTTTCAGTACCCACTTCCTAACTACACTCCTCAGTCCCTAAAATGAGAGCCAAACCATTAATACTTTCGACTTGGTTATGTTTAAAACAAGACCAGTTCTCTTTTAGTGATTTTTCCTTTCAGTTCTTCTAAGTAACTGCATTTTTCTGAATCTGGCTGCATGTTTTTCAGACACCGTTCGCTCCGGAGCTGGTAACGGTAGCAATGGTGTGCAGAAGAGGCCCAGGTTTAGACTCATTGCTACAGCAGCCAAGGTTACTGATAAATTTTGTATGCGCCCTAAGTGAGAGGGACATATTTGCAAGGTGGGGCGGACAGAACAGGTGACTGAAATTGACCAGCTAAGTATTCCATCCCATACACATCATACAGCCTATCAAAGTGGGAGATCATGAGGGTCTCACTCTCCTTGACCACAGCCGGCATCTAAGCAGGACCCTGCCTGTCATTGCTGTGATCCCAGGCCTAGTTCCAGACCCTGCGTCCCTGAATCCAGCTCTGGTTTACTGCGTTACAGGTACTCAGTTCCACCACAGGCCCCCCGCTGTGCTACCCCGGGAAATTCAAGATTCATTTTGTATATTTTGTATTATTCTATTTATTAGTGGCATTAGTAAAGCATTTTTAACTTTTTCCAACTTGTAAGTCTCTGTTCGTTTTCCTCCTGTGACCTTTCCTAGCGGGGAGGGGTGGGGGTATAACAGAGAGCATCTGTCATGGTTTATTGTCACCCTGCATTAAACGGTGACATATACTCAGCAGGATTCTTCTGGCAAATAACGTATACATGCCCCTTATTACAACAGAATAACAAGTTTATTTTAGGGTAATTTTTAGAAAAACAGGCACTTATGCTCACACACAATGTAATGCTCAAAAATACTGGAAAAGTGTTTTGGGAAGAACTGAGTGACAACATGGAAGAAAATAACACCGGATAAATAAACCACGCTAAAATAAACAGAGGATGTAAACTAAACTGTTTAACAGATCTTTTACACTGGGCTCTGCAATCAGCAGTGTCCTTCTCACAAAACATTAATTTTTTAGGAAGATGGTGACCCCCAGTAGTATTAGGCCAAAGACTACATGAAGCATCCTATTCTTCAGGAGATTTTACAGTTCATATATAACAAGAAGTTCAAATGGGCACAGCTTCTCACTAAAGACAGTCATTTTTCAGAGCTAAAGCACTCTGAACAAATTACTCAAGAAGAGACAGACACACTGACATGAAAACTTACTTCAGTTTTTCTGCTTTAAATTGCTGTGTGCAGTCATCGAACAGTTTTTGGTTCATCTCCATGAAGAGTTTCAGAGCATTGTATATCAAGCCATGTATTGTCCTATAAGTAAAACTTCTGGTTGAAACTCATAGTACTTTAAACTTTGAAATCTAGTTTTTCTGGTCAACAGTAGCCAATAGCCTACATAACTGGAAAATTACATCATTTCAGAATAAGTGGGAACAGAACTAGTTAGTGGAAGTTTCAGTTTACTCTCAAAAGGGTTAATACAAGTACTAAAATTACTAACTTTGAATGCAGTTTTCTTTCTCTATAGTATTACTTGCCACTTGCGATGTTTGTAGTATTTGTTTTAAATATTACATGTACCAATACAGGACTAGTTTTGAAATTCAGTTGCTGACGCTAAATCAACTACAGTTATTAGAAAAAAATGTAAGATGAAATTAAAGATCTTGATGCAAGCAAATAACTGGTAACTGACAAATTCAAGAAAAAGGTTAGTGATTAAAAGGAGCCTAGAAAAGATATAATTGATTTTGAAAACTGCCATGCAGCAACAGTACTCACTTGAACAGAGTTAGAAAGTGTTAGAAAAGTGAAGTGGAAACCATCAGAAAAAAATAAACAAAAATAATCTGTTTATGAAGCACTTTGACAAAGTTATTTACAGCTCCAGTCTGTAACCATTGCTGATCATTAAGTCCAAATAGCAATCAGTGACATGATTACTTTGTATCATATATGTGAGTTACAAGTAAGAGAGCAGCTGTACTGGGTGGCGTGACTTCTGCTCGGAATGGAATGAACGCATGGCCCTGAGCCAGGGGAAAACAACCAACAACAATCCACATTTCCTACACACAATCGCATCACTGAATCGGAATTTCATTAATGAGTATATTATTTGTTACTGCTTACATCCAGTGAGAGTAACCAATCCCTTTAACATTACTTTATCCTCCATTTATTTTCCTGTGTTTAGTGGCAGATCGATTGCTGATCCTCGGCCAGCGCCAGACGGTGACACTCTCACCACCCCGGCAGTTGCACTGCGGCTCAGACAAAGAGGCGCTTTACAGCAGAACAGCTGCAGAAAGGAGCTGACCAGGACTGGTTTTGTGCGTGAGTACTATGTTATTGCGGGGGAAAAAAGTGAAAATAGTCAATGGAGAAAGAAAACAAACTAAAAGGCGGGGAGGGGGAAGGAAAAAATGACCTGATCTGCAACATATTCCAGTAGAATGCAGAAGAAACGCAAATCAGCAGAGGTTAGAGAACAGAAATCAAAGTTAGCCTGTAGAAGTATCTGGACTACACGTTAATGGGAAATTTGCTTTATATTAATAAAAATATGTCACGGATTAGATGCACTAAAACACTGTTTCTTCTTTAACAAAAATAGGAAAAACTATCTTCCTCAATTCTTACTATTTCCTGAAAATGTTGACAACAGTAGTCTCCTCCTCATCCAGCAACTTTCACGTCATAGAATAAGCAGCTCAACACACTTAAAACTAGCAACTTAAAGATCTGAACTGCTTTTAAGCCTAAAACTAGACATAAGTGAAGTAGTAGAGTTTCATTTGTACAAGAGTTTCTTACTTGTTCCAATGTGTCTTTGAATTCCGGTACAAGGATGGAAACATGATGGGTAAAATCTTTGCTGCATTATCACTAATTAAACTCATAATATATTCATTATTCCAGTAGTATAATGCTCGCTCCGCAACCTAAGACAACATGAAAAAATGAACACTTCAGACAATCTCTTAAAGAGCAAATAATCGAAATATTTGGCAAACGTAAGGGAAAGGTAAGAAAGGCTACAACTCAGATTTGGGTTTTTCTCTAGTGCAAATGGGAGTCATGGAGCTGATGGAAATGGAGATGGAAAATTGCCTTTTCCCTGATAGGAATACGATTCAAAGTATAACCTATGAACTCTGAAAATGAAGCAAAGAAATGTTTTCACAAAGAAAGATTATTTGTAGAACTCTATTACAAGCAGTGAAATGCAAATACAATGTACTGAAAGGGTTCAGGTACTTCTGTACTGGTAACCAGTGAGCTTCTAAGCTTTTTTGTTAGACATAACACTGAAGTGCATCGCCCAAACTGAATGCACATACTGTACTCTTGAAAGTAAATCATAAAACTAACATTTGGATCCCTAAAATTTGACACAGAAGACTTTTTTTAACCAATAAAATTCATTACAGTGAATAATAGTTGGTAATGCCAGTAACAGCTCTGCTTTCTAAAAATCCTCATGCTATTGTACATTCAGCAAGTACAGACCTGAAAGTGTGGACTGGACACACATTTGGCGAGCTGTCTGAACAGAGGCTCCATAACCTTTACAAATTCAGATGGTTCAATAACATCTAAAATTTCTTCTAGTTCATTTAAAAACATGACTTCTTTTGGACTGTGAGTCTTTGGCCAGTATTTCAGCAGTGCCATTACAACCTGCAGAGACAAAATAAACATAATCTTCACCATAATTTGACTTTACCTTGCACTAAACTATATTTAATTAAGCGGTCTGATATTTTAAAGAGAACATAAAACCCAGATTTCTTGTCCCATGTGCCAGCAGTGATATGGTTCAGTGTCACAGAAATAACTGCTAATAGGTCTAAACACACTTATTCAGAATACAAAGTTATATGTTCAAAAATAATAATCAAACGATTACAGAAAGTAAGCTGACATCTAACTTCACATGATCATCAAATTGAAGCGCAAATTTGCTACTATATTATTGGGAAAATAATCTGCCACTCAAGTGATAGCAGCTTTCAATCTCTTAATTGCTTGGAGGCATACTCCAAAGCTCAAGAAATTAAGTTCTATCATTATATTTTAAAAAAAGATTTACTATAAATACCAAAATTGATAAGTGACTGACTACTCTAGACATGTTACTCTTAAACGTCACATCTTATTTAATTGATTGTATTACTGTAATTACAGTCTTAACCTCCTTCGTGATTATTAAATTATTTACCCAGCTTGCTGAAGAAGTTCTTGTTGAGCAAACTATGAACACTCAGAAGATCAGTGAGAAAAGAGGGGGTGGACTGGGAAGGAAAGGGCAAAAAAAATACGGGATCCATAAAAACGTGCCACGAGAGGAAGCTGTCTGCCCATTGGCTCACAGCCCTTCAGAAACAGTCTATAAATCTGTGCAAAAATGTTAATGAAGTCTCATTGAAAAAAAAATACTCTCATCTATGGAATATGCAAGTAGGAAATTTTAAATTTGAGAATTGATACTGCTTTAGCAGTTAAATATATTTAGACGTGTCTATTAGTGGAGTTACCAATTATACCATAATTTATTAAAGAATCTTCAAAAATACACCAAGCTATATTGAAGAAATAACAACTTGAGCTATTAGCCATTTCTGATTTAAGGAAAATGCGATTAAACACAACTGTTTTCATTATAAAAGGACGATAATTTTTCTCAAAGATTGCAGTTTTCAACCCAAAATATAAAATCTTAAAACTTTTTTTACTCCCTCTGTACCATAAGAACAGTTTTTCACGTGCCAATTTGGTGCCAAACAACATTCAAATAGGAGGACATCTTCCTCCAAAAATGACTGACATAGCAGTCAATCTTAAATTTAGATACTTTTGATGAGGAATTAATACAACTTTGAATATAGAAGCTTATAAATGCTTTTTGGTTTGTAGTTAAAGATTAAAAAGCCACGAAGAACAAAACTGAGTGTTTGCCTAGTCCTAGGTGAAGCATCAGAGGGGAAAAAAACCACCAAAACAAAACAGAAGAGTACAGGCTTACAAAAAAAACCTCTTAAAGTGAAGTTTATATGTGTCGTCTTATAAAGTTTAAAAATTGCCAGACACCTATTTTTTTCCCTCATTCGGAAAAAGAAGCAGTCTTCTCTTTTGTTTTATGAAAGTGAGGACATTTTCATAGAAGTCCATCTTTTCATATTTAAGAACTATAGGCAATATTTAACATCATTGCAGACAACTCAGTGAAAAATCAGCGCATCTTTCATGTATGCATGATTTAATCATGAAAGCAGACACTATATGCCCTCAATGAAGCCTTGGAAAATTTATGCAGATTTTTTTAATAAGACATCAAAAAGTCTCATATGACAATTGTAACGGGAAACAAAGTTTTACTTTGTGATGACTAGAATTTTTGGAAGGGGAGCTTAGCACTTTGGTAATGCGTGCGCTAAGTTTTAAAAGAATGTTGTAGTCATGTGCTAATTGGGATCAAAAAGGGAAACAGACTTAAGTACAACTTCATTTAGATTTGTACAAGCAAATATGTAACATCCTAGCTCATGTGTCGAAGCAAGCCAAAATTTCAAGATCTTGTATAGCACGTATGACAGAATGTCTGAGATTTTATATCTTCACAAATATTAAGTTCTACCATTATAAAAGCTCCAAGTAGGATAGAGTTCTTCCTTAGCTGCATACCTCATTTGTTTCAAGAATCCCAGTTTCCCATTTTGCACCGGAAATGGTTATAATCTACTAATGTGCATTTTTCTTAATAGCAATCGTTTTACTGATTGCAACTTAATGATCAAAAACATTCATTCTTACCCACTGAATATCTGGTGTAATGACACGACATACTATCAAGGACAATGAAAAGTATTCATCTATGCAATTATGTGCAGCCAGACCAAAGTCTGGCTTTGTTTACGGTCCAGACTTGGTAGACATGAACAGGATCTGACTCAAAAGCCTTGCATCAGTAGATAGCTCTGTGCTCCACCAGAACATCAGTCCCTCAACAGAGCACAGTTCAGGCAAGCGAATAATGGACTAAACTGCTTCTGGATCAACCACCTCACACCCAGTCAGCCTGAACAAAATAAGCAGAATAAGCTCTGGCCTGTTTGCAGGAGGTATGCTCTTGGTACTGTTTTAATTCATTTGGGACATTCCAAATAATTGTTTAAAAAAATGAATATGACAGACCAAAACAGCTAATATCTGATTCTTCCTAATAAAAACAATTACATATCAATACTTTGTTTCCAAAACCTTCCTAAACAGTATACAGATGAAAAGGATCATAATATTCCAGAATATATAATAATAACAACATGAACTTACTGGTTCTGTAAGTGTGCTGTCCTTTTCCAAAAATTGAACTACACAGTATGCCAGCTACAGTAAAAGAAAGAGATTTTCATTAACATACAATGTGAAACTGAACACACTTTCAAATCATGACCATAAGTGAAAAACAGTACTGAATTCAAATATAAACAAAACAGTTTTTCCATAATTTTACAAAAATTGTTCAGTAGACAATTTAAACAACAAAACGGCAAATACCCTTTACCAGTTTTTCATGACCTTCTCAATTCTGTCCTCATCTTTTTCTGGGGTATAATATAGACAAACACATAATCTGATGTTTTTGTTTTTCAATCTAATACTTTGCATTTCAGCACACTTTGTCTTTTCAAACATAGGATTTAAAAATCACAATCTTGTCCTCTGAAGTACTTTCCACTCACTAACATTTTGGTATCCATGCTGATTTAGTGTTTTCTATTTCATAACCCAAGTTAGTTAATAATGCATTGAGCAGTTATAAATCATAGGATATTCTATATATGAGAATTAATGATAACTATGCATATGAATGCAAAACTGTAACAAGCCAAGGCTGAATTACAGCATTTACCAACTTCAGTTTGGAGAATGAGAGTTGTATCTGTGCCTAAACAGTGAATCATTACATCCCTTTCAATTGACAGGCCACGAATCCCAAAGTAAATGGGAGGTTCACTGCACAGCTCATAAACTGTTTAACCATTTTTCTAACATCTCTCCATTTATAGAAATTCAGCTGATGAGCCCAATTCCTTTCCTGTTTCTGACGACTGCTACCAAGAATGTCTCTAGGTAACCTGAGGAATGTATAAAGACCATTACATCTAGTGCTCTCTGCTAATCTAAAGTAAATTTGAACTGAATATAGAAATTAGCTTTCTTCATGTGTATCTGGATTTGGTGGCAAATGCTTCTGAATATCTGCCACAATTTCCATGTGAAGTTTTGTGGTTTTGCTCTGGTGTGTCACACACTAAGCTCATTTGAAGTACCTTCCCATTTCATTCAGGAGAACATGTAAGAGAAGCATTCCTATGTCGCTGACTTCTTTTTACTGACAGTAATGAGGAATGCAAATCACCTGGAGGCTTTTGAGAATTAATTTGTGAACTAAGGAGAAGAGATAAAGACCAATACGTCTCAGGTAGGTAGAACAAAAGGCAACGATCACAGATCTCTGCACTAGTCGAGATTATAAGAGAGGTCTGATTGGCCACACCCCAACAGGTTATGTTCATAGCATTAGAAAAAAAGAACAACAACATATTTTGAAAGGGGAGACACTCTGGCCTACTACTTCAACAGGAACCGGCGGGAGCCCCAGTAGGCAAGATCCAAAGCAAATGCTTATAAGCAGCTCTAATTGCTAGAGAACTGTAATTATACAAATGGTGTTCTTAAAAATACAAGTTGTTAGTAATTTTATTTGAAGAAATGGTACTTAAAGCTTGGACTACTTGAACTAACATAGAAAATGTTGAACTTTCAAATTAAAAAAACAAAGCTATGTAACAACCTCTCACAGAGAAAATTGCAGAGTATTGAAACAACACTCTTCTCTCTAACATTGTATGATTTTCCTGCTCCTTTAAGAATTCTGAATGGAACTAAAACCCAGCACAGAAGAGGTACAGCTGGTTCAAAAGCACAATACAACTCAGAAGTCGCCCTTTTTCCTGTGTACTTCTAAAAAGATCTACTGACTTAATTAATGATGTAAATAGTAAATGCCCCAATTCTTTTCAAAACATCAACAGTTTTAAGAAACTGAATTCAGCTGAAATTTTCCAGGTAGCTTAGAAAAAAAATGTTTATAGATGGCATCCACTAAAACCATACTTTTCTGCAATTTAGCGATGTCTAACCATTACAGACAGGAACAAGATAAGCAAAAATTTCTGTGCATGGATAAACATCAACAACTTTCACCTTTGCTAAGTACTTCATGTGTATCATCTATCAACACTCCAGTGCTTTTTAAAAAGGTATTTTTATACACACATATATATTTATTTTTTTTCCCCCCTCGGGAAGTGAAGCATTACAGGTACATAAATTAAATCATTTCTGCAAGGCCTCTTAATAGAGAAATGTTGGAGCCTAGAACAAAATCCACACAGAATGACCAGATCCCCCCAGCCTCTCTAGGCAACTTGCTTGAACACTAGTATGAAAAGCGCTGAACAAAACTTACCTGTGGATGGTAGACACTGAGTGATTTCACTTTGTGCAATGGTAACAAAACCTTCAATAGGAATATTTTGTGCTCTTCTTTTAATGGTAAGGCAAATCCATTAATTATGCTGCCAGGGAAATAAATTTGGAAATAAATTTAAAAATAAAAATCAGTAATTACACAAACCGTGCACAATAGAGAATATACCAAACCTCTTGTTTTCATCGCATGTTTTTTTGCAATCTCCTGGAGAACATGATGCAACAGAAAAAAGTACAAATTAAGCATGCAGCAGACACTATTTATTTTTTGATCCAGTTGTCTGACGTTTATAAATTACTAGAACAGTTAGATCAGCCTCTGCCCATCCCTCACCCAAGTCTTTCACAGGTCCCAAATTCTTTTTCCAAGCAAGATATGACTATACCTACACTTCAGATTCTAACTTTTGCTATGAACTATTGGCTATCATCAAAGCTTTGAATACATATTTCTCCCAGCTTCTTCATGGAATTAAAGAATGAACCAGAGACTGGATGTAGAACAGATGAATCCAGGCGAGCATACAAATCAAAACACGACTTCTGCTAAAACATTACTGTTTCTGTAAGACTCTCACATATAACCAAACATCATCTCAACACACAGCATCCCAGTTACTGGTGAGTGCAGACATGCCTTGATACTTGGTCAACAGCACCTTCACCTAAAATCACAGTAGTATAACAGTGGTGGTGTTTGCTCATTTTTCTAGCATTAACATCAGTGAGAACCTCCAGAATCCTATTGCCCATTTACTATTTTAAATCCTATTTTATTAATTATAATGCTTTTCACTAGCAAGGACAGAAGGCACCCAGGCATAGCAACCTATCAAACACATCTTAAAAAACAAAACAAAACCAAACCAAAAAAAATACCAACACATTAAAAAATTCAAAGTTTCATATCTATTTCAGATCTCAGAAATCAGATGATGTCCCAGAATTAAAGCTAAGTAACACTCACCCTTGCTACACATGCTTAAAATAATTTTCACTAGTAGTGACAGTACAAGTATTATAAGAGTATGTGGTTATTCCTCCTGAAGTCTCAGTGCATAATATTAAAACCCTCCTTCTGCATTAACAGTTCTATGGTGCTCTTGCCATAACTTCAACATACTTGACACTACGTTAACTTCATAAAAAAAAGTTTCTCCAAAATGTTTTAAGGTTTGTTAACCATGAAGAGGAACAGAATTGTAGGGCAAGTTTGGCCTGGATTGAGCGTGAAGAAATTCTGTGATCCTGCCAGTAGATGATTGTCAGAAAAAAACATAACCACTTCAGTAGATCCTAGTGGAAGTGTTAATTTGTCCAGTATTATATAGCACTCAGCAAAGAATTAAATCCAGTAATTCAGTATGAAATTAAATTCCTCTTTAGTTCTGACAAGGCAAAACGCAGGGACTCAACTAAAAACTATTACTCATAAGCAGCTCAATGTCAACAGCACGCTGCGTGAAACTCCTATGGATTGGAAGAATAACCAGTACAGAACAGTTTCAGCTCAGAAGCCTCATTTAACTACTACAAATTTTTATTTGGATGTCTGGGGAAAAAAATAACTTTTAAATTTGTAACATTTAAAGCTAACTTAATAAAACCAAGAATGAAAAAGGTGGTGACTTAAGTAACAGTTTTGAAGATCTAGCTCCCTGTTCTAGTATTTAAGTTCTACAAGTTTTGGTGTATCTTGTAACTTTAATCACTGAACATCAAATGACTACTCTGGGCAGAAACGCAGACCTAGAAAGTTTTAAAACAGCTTTGCAGTATCAACAACATCGTGGGCTGCAGGGAGATGATCCTTCCCTTCTGCTCAGCCCCGGTGAGACACATCTGGAGTGCTGGGGCCAGTTCTAGGCCTCCCAGGACACAAAGGACATTGACACACTGGGGGGAGTCCAGGGAAGGGCTGCAACCATCATAAAGGAGCTGGAGCATCTGACATACAAAGAAAGGCTAAGAAAGCCTCCAGGTACTAGAAACAGCGACACATTGCCCAGGTTGTGGAGTCTCCATCTTTGGAGATTTCCCAAGCCCAACCAGACACAACCCAGAACAACCTGTTCTTGCTGACCTGTTATTTTTATGTGCAAAGATATAGAAATGTCATAAAATGAACCTAACTAGGCTTTTATAGTGTATTAATGTATAAAACCTAAAAGCTTGCACATGGATTAGAGAAATCGTTTGATAAAAAACACACTAGTTTTGATGAGGCTATCAGCTTTAACTGGTAACATTTCAGTTTCAAGGGCTTTCAGATGCATCACTGAAGTTTGCTATAAAATGAGATTAAAAAAAGTTTTCTGAAGTTTCAGAACCTATGCTTTGTTTACCTGCTATGCATTTAGTGATGTTAGAAGAACTTTTGAATAAATTTCAACAAGTTACATGTTATTTCTAGTTGCTTTACAACTAGTACTAATTGCAAAGATCCTAAGCTAGAAGAATTTAAAAAAAAGTTTTAAAAAATTGTCACATCCCAGGACTTTGCTACAGGGTTCAAGTTTTTGCTGGGTTTCTGCAACCTTCCACAACACTTATTCTCTTTTTACAGCTTTGCTTTGAGACAAGATTAAAATAGCTTCATATCATGTGACAATCTCTAATCCCCAACCTGATCTTTAAAGTCTACTCTGGAGAACAAGTAAGTTTAACTAAACTTACCTTCCCAGTATTTCCAGTAATTCCGCTATGCCATTGTGATGTTCTGTTTCATAAATAAACCTAAAGAAATGAAAAGTTTTACTCAGTTACTGTTAAATAGAGATAGAAATCTAACACCAAGATCCCCATGTAACATTACAGGTAGCCTTGACCTCCCAGGTTTTAGTCAGTAAAGAGAGAACAGAAACACATAGTGGAAAAGAAACTTGGTGTTGAAAGCAGCTTGATTTGTGTTTCCACATCAATCTGCTTTCAAGCTTTGTGCTTGCTCTTTTCTCCCACATTTAGCAAAGCAGCATGTGCTTGAGCTTTTTCCCATAATCATATTCAATGCCATTTTAATAATGGAAAACTGAACACAGCAAACAATGCTTTAAATATCAAAATAACACAAGCACCTGGCATCATTAAATGCCATGACTCAGCCTTCTATAGGGCATACAAGTACAAGGTGTTCAAACGGTTACTACTTATGGATCTAAAAAGCTCTTTGGCATTACAGATTTCCATGCATACAAAAGGCTCTGTAATGAATAGAGGAAGTAAAATTTTCCTGAATTTTCTTTTGATAGAACACTGTAATTTACTAGGCAATCACCTTTCCACCCTCTTCCCAATCACCCGAGTATGAATTTATTGAGAAAGTTCTATGCACAACTTCAGATATTTTGCAAAGAGTTATAAAAACTTACACTTACGAGAAAATAATTCCACTAATTTGAAAATATTTTCTATTTGTCAATTTGTCACAGACTGACATATTAAGAGATACTTTTAATTCAGAATATTTGATCTGACACTTCTTTCTCCTTAAAGAGCCCTTCTATGCAATTCATGCCAACAACTGCAAACAAAACTAAATACAATGACACAAAAACTTCGGACTGAATTAACAGGATCGGTTTAATATATTTTTAAATACATTAAAAAAATATTAATGTACTATTGGGCAGAATTCTGGTCAGTGACTAAACGACAAAAAACACAGATTCCTTAGATAAGCACAATAACAAACTGATGACTTGCAGGAAAAAGTAAAAGAAAAGGAAATATTTTTGAAAAATTCTACACATACTTTAAGAGCTTATCATGCACAACGCACTAATTCAAGACAGAAGTTGAAACAACTTTCCTCCCCGGTGCTTGTATCCCAGGAACACTAGTTTACACTTGGATGCAAAATGTTTCAACTTCTAGCTCCTAAATTTGATATAACTAAGGGAGGTTTACTGTTTAATTTCTTTTTCCCCTACAACTCAGTAGGGAAAGGTAGTCTCAACAGTGCAAATTATATAATCTGCCATATACATTTCAGATTTAAAGCATATTTTTATACAAACTGTTACAATGTTCATCTAACAACTGGAACATTTCTTAATCTTTCAAAAGCCTTGCACCAGATCTGTGTTTGAAGACTTTGCTTCCACTATTCCTGAAAGTTCATTGTTCGGAAGATACACCTGTACTGTCTCCTTAGGACATAATGGCTCAACTGTCTGCATCACACTGAAGGCTTAATAATTATTTTTAAGTAGTCCCTCTGTATCTCTCCTAAAGGCTTCCTTGTTACCACAGACTGGGAAGATAAGCTCCCTCCACAGCTGGTACTGAGGGGTGTCACTCATTGGATGGCACCAAGTATGTGGCAGCTTTTTGCTATTTTCTTAAAGGGGTAGCATGATAAATTCATTTCAGGATTAAAACAACAGTGGTAGAGGACAAGGGAAGCATGATGGAAGGACTGTAAAACAGATACACAACATAAATATATATAGAAAAGTGTACCAAAACACTAATAAAAAGGCACCATAATATTGAATTCACACTTAACATAATGACAGTAGAAATATACTTCTAAAGATCTTTGGTAATACTGTGGATTCATTTTTCATCTTTACATTTTTTGTATCAGGGATGATACTACAGTTTATTCTATGGTGTTAGAAATATGTCACAAGACCTAAATGGTACATCTCAGTTCGCAGGAAAGAAAAGGGAGTAAATATGTTCCTGCAAGCAACTTCCAGATCTCTAAGTCACAGAATCACAGAATGTTCGAGCCCAACTTCTGCATTAAGAACAACTACATTTTATTAAGGTACTACTGTAATACAAATACTACTACCGAGTAAGAAAAAGCAAAAACAAAACAGAACACCAAACCTCACAGATAAAGATAACCAAACCACCACTGAATCACACACAAACTCAAATTTCAGCTGTCAAATTTATGGTGTATGCAAGACTACCCTTATTTAAATCTCCCTGGTTGGTATTAATTATAGTTAGATGTAGCAATACTAGGTATAAACTTACTAAGAATTTTAAAAACTGCTAGCACTGTCTTGGGAGTATTTTTAGTTGTATACCTGACCACATGCACCAGAATACAAAGATGTTGACATACCTATAAAATATATTATTAATTTGTTTCCGTATGTAAGCTCTTAGGCCTAAGAATTTCCCATATATTCTGTGAAGAGTTGTTTTAAGAAAATCTCTTTCACGAGGATCTTCACTGTCGAAGAGCTCTAAAAGCTGCAAAGGAGGAAAACAAGAGATACACTTTACTCGAATCTTATGCATTGTAAAAAAATTTAGAGTTTGAAGTTACTTTCTTTTTTCCTCACCTGTAATACAAACTTCTGATCAATATATTTCTTAGCTATGTTAGGTTGGAAATCTGGAGATTCTAAAAACCTTAAGAAAAATTCATAAACAAGCTGAAAAAGAAAAAAAGAACAAAAAGTATTAGTCTTTTAAACATAGATCCATTCTAGTAGCAGCACATTACCAAAATTACAAATCAGTTACTCAGAACTGCATTATGTTTTTATTGATACTTATTTATATAATACGCAGTAAAAGCTTTGCTCTGGCTCTCCTGACAAAGTACAAGAACTTAAGGTTCTTTAAACCGCATTGAAATTTTGCTGAGCTCCATCACTAGATTTTACTCTGACGACGTACAGTAATCTAATATTCACCAAGCCCTGAAGTGCATGTTATGAAAACTCTGTTCTCCTCTGTCTGTCATGGTACCTCTGAAAGCCAGAGCTGTGCCAGAGTCAGATCAAAGCATTCATAGTGACAAACTGCATCTCATTTAAAAATCACAGCAGTTACAGCTGTACCGCAAGAAACAAACCTCTAACCTCTAATAATGCTAACTAAAAGTTTTAAAAAGATTATCAGTTTAAATGTAATAAATATTTTAAATATTGCAAATAAATGTAATTGACTTGAGATAAACCCATCAAGTAAACAATTTTAAGTCAATAAACAATGACTTCAATGTCAAAATTTTGTTAGACTGTGACTTCATCTTCCTTAAATACCTGTAGATGAGGCCATGCAGCTTCTAAGGTGGGTTCATCTTCCTCTGGATCAAATTCTGCTCCCGTTGGATTGGAAGATGGTGGTAATGTTCGAAACATATTAACTGCAAACTGAAATCAGGAATGTCTTTAAGAACTTTCAAACAAGTGAATAATTTTAAAAATACTTCAAAGATGGTTTTGACTAAGAATTCTCCACATGAATTATTTTAATTAATGTTTGCAAAAATACAGGCTACATAACCCAGTAGTTTAAACAATAATGAGGTACATTGATTCTTCTTCAACAATTTCTAACTTGGAGAACACTTTTCCAGGTAATACTCTTTAAAGCACAAACTTACTGCCAGGACATTTTCTATGAGGATATTTCTCTGATCTCTTTACACACACATTCTAAAAGCCCAAACAAATGCATATCAAGTGTTTACACAAACATTTTAATATATATATACACTTCATAAGGCCTTACAGCGACCTACAGAAGAAGTCAGAGGCAGAGATGCAAAACAGATTATCCACAACTGTTCTTCTCTGCAAAATATTATCAGTTTCCTTCCATGCCATGAGTATATAACATGGAAAAACTTTAAATCCAAATCCTCCTTCCTCCTCTTACTGGTATTTCTCTTAAACCGTGTCCATCTACCTGACATCACAGAGTACTGAGCGGGGGAGAAATGCGCATCCTAATCCTTTAATCTTTCACTTCATCTGAATTCTCAAAACCCTGAAAACTGTTTAGCATCCTCATGGAACTGGAGCAGACTACAAAGATGAATCACTTTCCAAGTAGTTGATATGTACACAGACAAATTATGTTTCTAAGTGCTTGTTTGGATGCACATTCATACTGTGTTTGAAGCAAAGTAATGCTTTTCACAAACCCCTTCAAGATGAAGAAAGTTTCGAAGTCCCTAAAAAAGACAAAAAACCCATTCCCTGTCATATAGACAGAACATTTTTCCATGAGGTTGCGGTCTGGGCAAAACAACCTCATAACTAAGTGCTTGGAGCTGGAGTTTTCTTTAATAAAAATGTACCAGTAGAAACAATCGCATATTAATTCATACAATGCATTATAATCACAAAACGTAAAATACACTTGTTGGCTAAACAAAAAAAAAACATTACATGATTTTTGGGATAAATTTAGCACACCTCATCTAGAGTGGTGCAAAGATCTAAAAGGTCTGCAGTATCCTAAATTCTCCATGGGAAATGCTAGCTAGCCGAACCAGCTGGCTCCACTGTGAATAACAACGGAACAACAAGCGAGGGATTCAAATGAATGTTCTCACACTCTGAGGGGTTAATGATTAAAACTTTACTGGGCAAACTGGAAAGAAAAGGTTTCTGCACATGCAAGTAAGAAAACCTGAAAAAGCCTCTATCTGTATACCCAAGACTGCTATGGCTGTCAATACTGAAAAGAGACTAATTCCTCAATTCCACTTGTAATCCAGAGCATTAGGTAGGGCAGACGTTGGGAGGAGACAACCAAATCGCTGAGCAAGTAGAAATACATAATCTATTTAGCCACACCCAATAGAGACTTTCTTGTTCTATTTTCTTGCTTACTCATTATCAAACCGGTACCAAGCAGTCTAAACTTATTTCTGTACAGAATAAAAGAAAGATCAATTTGAATTAGTATATGGTCCTAAACCACCTCCACTACTTCAAAATGATCCTTTGAGACAAATGCCTCAGTCTCTCTGCAGCTTGAACACATTGCAGAAATGAGAAGGCTGCCAAAATAAAAACATAGTGGTGTTCTGTCCTATCCCTTCACAATGACTGATTACATCAGGCTTCATAAAGAAATTCACTTCAAGACTATACCTACTAGTCAAGGAAGGGAGCCAGGAGACCTGCGTGGCTAAACAGGGGATTGCTGGGTAAACTCAGGTGGAAGAGGAGAGTTTACAGATCATGGAAGGAGGGGCTGGCCACTTGGGAAGAATATAAGGCTGCTGTCAGGGGATGCAGGGAGGCAACTAGGAAAGCTAAGGCCTCCTTAAAATTAAAGCTGGCAGGACGGGTCAAGGACAACAGAAAGAGCTTTGTCAAATATGTGGCAGATAAAACTAACACCAGAGGCAATGCAGGCCCACTGACGAATGAGGTGGGTGCCCTGGGGACAAAAGATACAGAGAAGGCAGAGTTATTGAATGCCTTCTTTGTCTCTGTCTACTCTGCCGGAGGCTGTCCCGAGGAGCTCCGTACCCCTGAGGCCCCAGAGGAAGTCAGGACGGTGCAAGAATCTGCCTTGGTTGATGAGGAGTGGGTTAAGGAACAATTACGCAATCTGGACATCCACAAATCCATAGGTCCTGACGGGATGCACCCACAGGTGCTGAGGGAGCTGGTTGAGGTCATTGCTGGACCGCTCTCCATCACCTTTGCCAAGCCTTGGGAGATGGGAGAGGTGCCTGAGGACTGGAGGAAAGCAAATGTCACTCCAGTCTTCAAAAAGGGCAAGAAGGAGGACCCGGGTAATTATAGATTAGTCAACCTCACCTCTATCCCTGGGAAAGTAATGGAACGACTTATCCTTGGTGCCACCTCAAGGCATATCAAGGATAAGAGGGTCATTAAGGGCAGTCAACATGGTTTCACCAAGGGGAAGTCGTGCTTGACCAACGTCATAGCCTTTTATGAAGATATAACGAGGTGGATAGATGATGGCAGGGCGGTGGATGTGGTCTACCTTGACTTCAGTAAAGCATTTGACACAGTCTCCCACAGCATCCTCACAGCTAAACTGAGAAAGTGTGGTCTGGACGATCGGGTAGTGAGGTGGACTGCGAACTGGCTGAAGGAAAGAAGCCAGAGTCGTGGTCAATGGGGCAGAGTCCGGTTGGAGGCCTCTATCTAGTGGAGTGCCTCAGGGGTCAGTACTGGGGCCAGTACTGTTCAACATATTCATCAATGACTTGGATGAGGGACTAGAGTGCACTATCAGCAAGTTTGCTGATGACACCAAGCTGGGAGGAGTGGCTGACACACCAGAAGGCTGTGCTGCCATCCAGTGTGACCTGGACAGGCTAGAGAGCTGGGCAGGGAAAAATTTAATGAAATATAACAAGGGCAAATGTAGAGTATTGCATCTGAGCAGGAACAACTCCAGGTTCCGGTATAAGTTGGGGAACGATCCATTAGAGAGCAGTGTAGGGGAGAGGGACCTGAGGGTCCTGGTGGACAGCAGGATGACCATGAGCCAGCACCATGCCCTTGTGGCCAAGAGGGCCAACGGCATCCTGGGGTGTATTAGAAGAGGGGTGGTTAGTAGGTCAAGAAAGGTTCTCCTTTCTCTCTACTCTGCTCTGGTGAGACCACATCTGGAATATTGTGTCCAGTTCTGGGCTCCTCAGTTTAAGAAGGACAGGGAACTGCTGGAGAGGGTCCAGCGCAGGGCAACAAAGATGATGAAGGGAGTGGAGCACCTCCCTTATGAAGAAAGGCTGAGGGAGCTGGGTCTCTTTAGCTTGGAGAAGAGTAGACCGAGAGGTGACCTTATTAATGTTTACAAATATATAAAGGCTGAGTGTCATGAGGATGGAGCCAGGCTCTTCTTGGTGACAACCAATGGCAGGACAAGGGATAATGAGTTTAAGCTGGAACATAAGAGGTTTCACTTAAACTTGAGAAGAAACTTCTCAGTGAGAGTGACAGAGCACCGGACCAGGCTGCCCAGCGGGGTTGTGGAGTTTCCTACTCTGGAGACATTCAAAACCTGCCTGGACACATACCTGTGTAACCTCATCTAGGTGTTCCTGCTCCAGCAGGGGGATTGGACTGGATGATCTTTCGAGGTCCTTTCCAATCCCTAGCATTCTATGATTCTATGATACTTGCAACACTGAAGTATATTCTGCTTTCAAATACACAGACCATTTTGTGCTTCCTAAAAATACTCAGATAATTTAAAGTAAATTTCAGTAACATCTGCTCACAATGAGAATGGTGGATCTGCTGAATGGAGCTATGTCCTGCACAAAACTCATCTATTGAATCAGCTGCAGCAGTTACACGTAGCTTCAGCATCAGGCATACATCCTAAATATGTACCACAAGTACCAGTAGGAGTTAACCTATACATTGTTATTGATGTTCGGTTGCTGTTAGATTGGAAGTGTCTTTTTGCAAGTATTTAAGGGAAAATCTGAGAATACACTTGCAAAGCCTGGCAAAGCAAGAGATAACAGAGCAGAGAAGCTGATCTGCCAGGAAAAAAAAATTATTTGCAAAAGGCTACATCACCAGGAGCAGCAGAAACATTTACTGAGCCTTTTCGAGAAAACCAATACTTGGCTCAGCAAACATGCCAGTACAGGGCATCTCCAGAACCAGGTAGGAAAAAAATAAGGTTACTCCATTCGAACATGCACTGAACTGGATGTCTTACTTGAGGAAGCAAAAGAACATTTTATTTATTTCATCAGCCAAAAGTTTCCTACACTTTTAACAACTATGTAATACAGCTCAACTTGAGAAAAAAACCCCTAAACCCTACAAGTTTGAATTTAATTACAATGTAGCTATTCAGAATGCAAGATCTACTCTAATATCCCATTTAAGATGTATTCTTTATACCACAATTTCAGTCTTCTGTTCAAATTCCATCACAGATAAAAATCATATGTGCCATACACACATTCTTATTATTTTCTCAGGTTTTATCGAGGTTTTTTTTTTTTGGTTGGTTAGTTTGGGACTTTTTTGTGTCTTTATTTTTTCAAATATTATCAAAGCTTTCTTGCTGATCATTTGAAGATTACTTTGAAAGCTCTGAAAGATTAAGCTGAGTTTAAAGATGCTACTTCGCAGAGGAATGTGTTCCACCCATCTTTGGTGGGATCCTGGGAAAGGCAGCAGAATGCCATGTTTCTTTCTTCACATGCTGACTTCTCATCAACACCTCCACTCACAGTTAAAATAATGCTGTGAATTACCTATTAACTGGCAGGGCTAAGGAGCATATGTACATGCTGTCCTGCCATCTCACATGTGACAGATGGCAGAGCAGACAGTGGGAGGCAGTAGCAAACCGTATTAGCTAAATCTGCAAGAATGACATCATTTTCCCATGAAGGAAAAGTCATTCTGAGGCTCTATTTTTCTTCAGAATATTCCTTCATTTCAGCCACTGAGATGTAGGTCTGATACAGACTGAGAATGACATATCAGAATAATTACTATTTCAGAGAATTAAAACTAAAGCTAGAATATCTTTATGTTCCCCTTTTTGAAAGCATGGACATCAAGCAACTAACAACCTCCAACCTTCGCCTAAAAAATATGGTGAAAACAATACTCAGTGCTCTTCCAAGAAAATAAACCCAGGAAGACTAGACTTGAAATTTAAAATTCACTAAGGTTGTTAAGCAAATGGAAGAATAATCAGCTTTTTCTAGATGAGAAAGTCTCAGGCTCTCGCTACAAAAAAGAAAAGTCAGGTCATGTAAGGTATTAGGTACAATGCTTTACATTTTTTATTTTTGAGAATATCAAATAAAAAGATTTAAAACCCAAAACCAGAATAATTTGTTCCACGAGCAATGGAACAAATGAAGCCTGATTTGATGTGCTTTGTGTTTCATATCCTTGACTAACAGAACACAAATTGCTCAAATCAAGGTGCAGCATCTTTCAGTGAAGGCACAAACCTGAAATTCTCTCATCTATTAAGCCACAGAAATTTAGGAAAATTTGCAATGGATTAGTATGAGTGAGACCTTTACTTTTCTGCCAAAGGCTGATCTTTTTCCTAACTTCTCAGTCTTTTGACCACACAGACAAGTTGCAAAACCTAATTTTCTCTAAGGCAAATTTCCCACAGAAGTACTAAATAAACATAGCGTAACTTCAAACACAACCCTAACGCAGCTCCACCCCCCTCCAACAAAACCCCACAAGCCCCACCAAATTTATGAAATGTGAATCTTTAGGAGAACTGGGCTGCTGTGTTAAAATTCTCTCTGTGCTGCTACCACTGACAATATTTGAATGCAAAGGACATAACTTAGGAAGACAGCAGAACAAAAAAGGAAAAGCTGCATTTTTACTGCATCATAGACATGCTTGCTGTAATGGTAGTTATGCACCCTGCTTTTCTGGTGGCCCATTTTGTATAACCCTGGAGAATATTTTCAAGCAAGTAAGTGTCAGAAATATCTTTATGCATTTTCTCCTCCCTTGTGCTGAGAAGCCTGAGTGAAGCCTCACATGAACAGCTCTCAATGTCAAGCTATAGAATCTGAAAGTCTGTGCCTTTTGTATTCATGTCAATGAAGCCATCCTAATAGCTAAATAGAATCACAAGTAATACATTTCTGTTGACACTAACATCTCTTATTCTAGACCAAAGATCAGAGAACAAAAAAAAGAACCCAACAAAGCAACACAAAACCCACACACCATCAAAATCCCCAAAACAATACCACCACCAAAATAAATCTCATATGTGTATAATTGAGTATGAATTGAGTACCTAATTCAATTTTCGTAATGCATGAAAAGTTGCAGGGAAAACTGCACCAGTTGCTAAACAAAACTCTGTCTGTTCCTATGCATTGTCAATTTTATAAAGCAGTATTAGCCTGTGTGCTTCACAAAAATGCTAATTTGCTATCCACAAGAACTTCATCATCACCACCACTAAGGAAATTATTCTGGGAGCTACAGAACTAAGCAAGCCATATTTATCCAAGCTTCTGAACTACTACTTTCTCTGAAAAGAGTCCTGAACCTCCACATCCAAGACTGGCCCAGCCTCCTCAGGCTCTCTTCAACAGCCTCTGGCTGGCCAACTGGGAAGAGAATATTCATACTGATTTCCACTTTCATAGTCCTTCTTAAAAGAGATACAATCCAGATACTGTCCATCTTTTCCTGAGGTGGAAAGCTGCATTAATTTGGAAAGCAACATTAATTTGGGTCTGTATCCTACATAGCTAGCAAATCTCATGAAGTTCTACAAAACTAATACCCTAATGTTGGTACTTCTGACAAACCACAGCACAGCAGAACATTCTCATACAGTCCAGTTTTCTTCAAAAGCCAAGATAAAAAACCCAAACATACATTCTTTTCTAGTAAGAATCTGTAACAGATGCTTTTGATCAAAAAACCTAAACCTATCATTTATATTTACAAGATTTACTCAGACATTTGTCTGCATGGCTTATGGTTTTGAAAAGAGGTAAGTTCCTGCTCTGAGGCTAATAAATCCAACCTTACGATATCATAACTGAGAAACTGAACTTGTTATACAACCATTTAATAAAAACATTTCCTTTCCCATCACATCTTTATGTACAAATGCAAAAAAAAAAAAAAGAACATATCAGCTGGCTCTTTGAGGACAAAAGAGAAGAAACTCTTGCATTAACACTGGAGAGTAACACTGAATCCATCTTAGAAATTCATTTCTCTCATATCTTTTGAAAAGGAAACTTATGATTAACATTAAATAGTTCAACTAAGCAACTAGATTAATACATAGCTTTAAGACAAGATCTTACTATAAATTAGGCTAGGACACTTGAAGCAAAAAAAGGATGAGGGTGGAGTAGACGGACATGACACGAACACTATAATTGTAAAGAATAAAGAACCACCAGATGATAAGGTAGCTGCTTCCCGTATCAGAAATAAGATTATGAGCTATTGAAAAGGAAAATTTTGACTACTTCTTTGTCACTTGAATAATTTTACTGAAAATACTATTCCTTCTTAATATAATTCAAGGGAAGTAACAGCACACAACTTAACTTATGTGTCTTGGAAGATTCTTGAAGTACACAGAGACACGAGATTTATTTTTCCCTAAAATACACAAAATTAACTGAAATCTACTGCTAGAATTTAGCAAAAGTACATTCCAATTTATATGTAAAAGGCTCAAAGAAAGAGGCTGACAGTGCTACTGCAGGAAGAATACACTACTTTCAGAACAGATGACCAAAAAGAAATTGTTCCATAGAAGTAGCCTAAAAAACCTGCTATTTGAATTTAACCTCAAAATAATAGTCCAGGTGCCTTCACTGACAGTGTCTATTACAGCACCATGTAAGTCCCAGCAAGGAAATCCCACACCCTTTAGAATCTTGCACATGAAAAGCATTTTAAAGTCACTGAAAGAATTGCCAAACAGATGCTGCATGCTTCCAGTAAAATGCTGGTGATTAAGATAGCAGCCAAATTCTGCACCAAGATTTATGAACTGATCGAAGTGCAGACTTTATTACCATTAGTTGCATCTGAATGTGAAGACAGTGTATATTCTCCTCAGCCAAATGTACTCTGGCCACAACTGTTTACTGGAATTAGATAATGCAGACACATAAGGCAAAAATTATAAATTATGGGCAGTTAAGTCTTCTTATGGAAACACTAATGTCTGACATAGATATTCAAGAACTCACCATGAACTCCATTTTACCTAAATGAAGTCTCAGCAAGCTTAACTCTCTTTCAAAACTCCCCTTTCATCACTGTCAAGTATTCCAAGAGAAGCAATCAATTAGCAAAAACCAAAGATACAAATAAACTATCAATCCATGGGAAAAGCCATGATACCCACATCTCCTCATTAACCATCCTCAATGCTTCATGTACGTGTTTGACATCTAGAGTTGTAAGCAATCCTCACATACTCGTAAGTTCTCATGAAAATAACTTCTGTATCAGTAAACACTTATGGCTGATTTAGATAACAAGCAACCTCCAGAATAAACAACATCTTTTATACTATAAATTCTTAGAATCTTTGAAGAAGCTTTGAAGTCTCTGATCTCTGGGAGGACTTCAAAATTTGACTGAGTTCATATTTATGTTAAAGAAACACTTTTCCTATCCCCCTGAAAATTCACCCCAACCTATAAAGTTTTGGGAAAAAAACACCATACCAAACGCAGTCAAGAGTTTCTTCTAGGCTCAGCAGTCAGCTATTTCAGAAGATGGTTTTTGTTCTCAGCGTATTGCAGACAACAGCTACAAGGCCTGAGACCTCAACCTGACTGCTACTCCAGCCAACTCGTGTCTGGTCACTGCAACAAGAGCTGAAAGACCCTCTTACAGTTTCATGGCCTCCTCTGGAGTGGACTTAAGCATGACAGAAAGAAAAAGTGGGGCTAGCTGGCTAAGATTTGGATAGTAAGCAGGGAGAAACAACGCAGGTCTGAACAGTTTGCATTCCTTGTTCCAGCAGAATCCTCATCTGCCATGAGGTGCACTAAATAAGGTCCGACTCTAATCCTCACCTCTGAATACAGAATAAAAATCAATCACTGGTACTGAATGGGATTACATAAATTAAGCATCAAGCTTGCACAGGTGATCTTAATTCTAATATTCTTTTTTTTTTTTCAATTTTCAGTTTTGAAATCTACCTTTTTTTAGACAGCTGGATGTATTTAACATTCCTCTCTATTTTTATAAACATCTATTTAAAAAGTGTGGAAAAAAGCAATCTTTCTTTTTTATACAAGATTTCATTTTTACCAACTTAAACCATAATTTAGTTCTGCTTCATGTATGTGTCTAGTTTTTATATTAAGAAAAATAGAACTCAACACCAGCAATGGGATTAAAAGCATTGTTATGTTACTGTTTTGCAGATATGTAAACATAACTGATCCTTTTTGAAAATTTCAGCATGATTTCTTAAAATAAATTGATACAGCTGAAGAAGTAACTGTGAATTTTAAAAAAAGTCAAAAACAGTTCCCATTGTTAAATCACTTACCATATGTACTACTTCAGGGTAAATAGGTTCTGTAATCACATTGCGATTGTGTGTGATATATTCTACCATTTCACTTAAAGCTGCTCGTTTTACTTCCTTCCACTTTAGGTCACTTAGTGGATCAGAAACAAAGTCAAAAAGTACACAACACTGTCGTAACTTCTGGATAAAAAGCTTTTCTTGATCAGCAGGAGGAACATCTGAAAAGTGAAAAAAAAATTGGTTATAAATGATATTGTAGTGGACTTTACTCTTCTCCCCATTTTTATTTTGCAAGAAACAGGCACAGCAATGTTTAAGACTACAAGCGAACTTTCTGAATCTTCAAATAACTTTCAGGAATATAATGGTCCAGAGTATGAACCACAGTAAAACACACTGCATATGATTTAACAAGACTGCAGTAGTGACGCATACTTACCTTTGCCAGAAATAGGTACCGCATGGAAAAAATACATACTTAAAAAATATCTTAAGGAATTTCCCAAGCAGCTCAGTTTGTCTAAAAAAAAAATTATTATGCCGTATTTGCAGAACTTTTTTTTTTTTTAAAATAAAAGAAATAAATGAGTGGATCTTCAGTTTCAGCATTTAAGCCAGAGCCACTTTTTAAACCCAGGAGCTGCCACTTCACAAAGCCCATTTTCACATTAAGTGCCTCCTACAACATGACAGGCTGCAGTCACCATGCCTATGCACAGTACAACTATTCCAGATTTTCTTAACTTCAGTAACATAAGAAATACCTAAAGAAACTGGAGCGACACACTTAGGATCTTCAACTATTGGGTCAATCTGTAACACTGTGTTCAATGTTTGTTTTGCACATACAAGTGTTAGACTTGATTATCCATCTACTTAAGCACTTGCAGGAGTCTGGCAAACTGATAAGAAACTATTTTCATTTATCTCTTCTGTGATACCTATTAAAGATATCTCACAGGCTTCAGATATCCTGAGAGCCAGACTCCCTCATCTTCAATAACAATTAAAAAAACCAATAAAAATGAGAGAGAGGAAAATATTTGTACTCTTTCGGCAACACACTATCATCCATTGTCTGTAGCATTTATCACTGTTATACAGACACAACCTTTGAGACAAAGGTTGCCTTGCCTTATACAATCTTTGGGCGCTGGTATTTTTATTGTTTCACAAGGATATCTAGGTTATTAAAAAAAAAAAAAAGTTAAAATTTTTACCTCACAATTTTCACTTTCTGTGCTTTATACCTTAATCATCCCTGCTGATCATCTGTAATTAATTATTCAGTACTTGCATGTGAAGTGAAATTAGATTGCACAGTTCAAACATAATACACTGAATTAATAAGCAAACCAGTACTACTTCTACCATCAGTATTTTCTGAAATAATGAACCTTCAAAAAACTAAGAAGTATACTCACATCAACGTAGATCCACCACTTATAATTTGAAACTCAACTAAGCCTAAATCACCATGTCCAAATATAGATGTAGAAGTTTAAGTTTAGGCCAGTCTTAAGAAAGAACTAACACTAGACTGCTGTTTAGAAACATTAATATGTCGACAAATTAAAATACCTCCTATGGCTAACATTTCAACAGTTATAGAACGTAAGTTATGCCTTTAAATTCTACAGCGCTTTAGCCTCAATGCCATAAGATTCTGCATGTGCTTTGTTTTCTGCTTAAGTAATTCCATGAGTAGCTAAGATGACTAATGCATGTGAAATTAGACATCGTTATACACAGCAAAACTTTCAGGATCAGGACCTTAACTTTCAATACTTAGGAAATTCTAATGTAATTGGCCAGAGGTCAAGAAATCGGTACCATATTTTGACAGAAGCAAAAATTCCTGTCCAATTAACCATAGTACTAGTCTTCAAACAAGAAATGTGAATACACCACAGAAAGCTTGTGTAAATTAACACCATAACGCTTTTTATGTTTCTGCATAATGACTCCTTTATTGTTAGGTATGAACTGCTAAAACATTAATAGCACGCTAGAAAAGAGTAAGACTAGATTGCCTTTGTAATTATTTCTGCAGTTTGCTCCCACTTCTTCCATTTTATGACTTTTCTTAGAGTATCATGAAGTGTTAAGATTTTCTTAAACCCAAGCAGCAGGAGCTACCATCAAACAAAGGATTTCAAGTGGTACTACTGAATACAAGCACACACAACCAAACCCATGCACATACGATCTAATACACTGAATGTCTGTGATGTCTACAGGCCAGTTGATTAGTAAATTGCTCTCCTTTAAGTGCCTGACAAACCTCTCCTTAAGATAACAAAAGCTGGAGTAGTTCCTCCCTCCCCAAGAGAAGTTGCTTTCAAGAGTGCTTTTGTTATAATAAACCTGGAGGATGTATTTGGTTTAAAACCGTCAGCATTTTTTATAAAGTTACATATACTGAATTCCTCTGAAGATTAATTCTAGGAAAAACAAAACAAAACACCCTGTAAAGTAACACCCTTGAAGAACATACAGAATAAAAATGGAGCATATACGAAAGAAACCATAACCAGTTACAGACTTCAGTGTCACCGAGACACCTGAGACAGTGGGCTTCAAGAACTACAAAGAAGGTGCTAAACGACAGATGTTCCTAAACAGAGCCTATTTCTGGCAAATAAACCAAAATTCCTGTCCAGGGCTGTGAACAAGTCAGAGGTACTTTAAGTCACACAAATTCTGTATCCAAATAAACATGCTTTTGTCTATTTGGATTAAAAACTATAGCAATTAATAATTTATCCTGGAAAACGAGTATTTAATCAAGTAGTTTGCATATTGAAAGCCAAATATATGGCTTGAACGTAAGTCTTGGATGCACAAAGTGGTTGGAGTGGTTACCTTTTCCCAATTAGCTGTAAAACAGAAAAATGGGAAGTGGTTCAACCTGAAGGTTCGCAAGCCAGTTTCACTTATGGATACTGTGCTGTGAATGTACACTCCACAAAATCCAAAGCTTAAATAGAGGCTATAACCATACAAGTAACGGACACACAATTACAGTGATTTACAGTACACTAACCTGAAAGGAGAGGAAACATTAAAACTGCAATTACTACTAATCTTAGAAGTTAAAGACTGACAACTAAGAGGGACAAGAAACACCCTCACAGGGCAAGCCGCCTCCCTCACCATTTCTGTGGAAGTTGCTTAACTATTTTAAGTACCTCAGTCATCCTTGTTATTCTAGAGGAGAGAGATCTTCTTTATACAGATTGAGAACTTCACCTATTTCTAAGGAACTGTGTTTTGTTTATTTGGGTTTCTCGCCCCCACTACCCACTTTAGGAGTGTTCATCAACAGCTTTCAATTGTCTGGACCTCAAATCTCTTGTGGTACTTGTCTGGAACACTTGCTGTCACATCAAGGTAATTCGTACTTTCAAGGTTTGAAAGGATGACTTCAGCATGACAGAAGACAGGAGGTGTTTAAGAAGCTGACCCGAATAGACCATAATTTTTGCTCAGAGGATGTATGGAAGCCTGCAGAGCAATCTGAGACACCCCAAGGAATCATTGATCCTCAGCCAAGTGCCAGAAACTATCTGGCTACATTCTTTCAGTTCACGGCACAGCAACTTCTACATCATCTTCCACTTCAAACTGAAGGGGTAACCCTCAGCTTCCAATTGCAGATGTTAACTGACATATTCAAAGTGTGTCATTAGGGAATATTTTTCATAATTAAGCAACTTTGGTGCTCCATTCCCCAACGACCATGGGAAGGTCACGGTTACTCAGAAGCTACTCCCTACAATTATTCCAAAGCTGACATCTAGAGCTACTCACCAAACAGTTTTTCTTTTTAAACAAACCAAACACCCCCCCACCCCAACAAAACAAAAACCATACACCCCCCTCCCAAATCCACACCTCTATTTGCTAGCCATTATTTACATCATTTTCACAGAATTTGTTTCTGAACAGTAGTGCTAGCATGATCTGAAACCTATTCAATCCAAACACTTAACCCCGTCAGTAATCATACTTTAAAATAAGTACTGTTTCTGCTCTTCTACTGGAACAGGAATATACTTTTTCAGAATCACAAAATATTTCAGTCTTACGTTAGAATTGGATGTCCAGCAATTCCTGACCAAGATTTATACAAATATCGTTATACCCTATTTTATGCCGAGATCTGCACTAATCATCCTACTGCCCTTTTTGTGAGACAGAAAAATACACTCGAAAAAGTATCAAAAGAAGGTAGGTACTATGATAACAAGGTAAGCCTCTGGACCGAAGGGATCAGCTTTTTGCCTTGCTCAGGTTTTTCAGAGTTCTGTTCCTTCTAGTCCCAGGATAACTGTTAGACCAACTCACACAACTGACAGAGATGCAAACTCTACCCCTTCTATTTTAATGGTACTGATACAGAAGTAACTATTCAGTTTAAAACCTTCAAAATCATCTTAGACTGTGGCCTAAACTTGCTGATGAGTATAAAATAAGTTTCTTTGCACTGTATAATTGATACCAGCTGTGCCCACTGCGAACAAACTGTTCAGGCTGGTGACTCCCCGCTGTATCCTCACTCGCTTCTCAGCCAGAACGTGGCACCGTTCTGCACGCAGGAGCCACCAACAGACAGACTGTGGCACCCTGAGAAACCACAGGGGTTTAAGGTGCAGCATAGCTAAAGAACTTAAACACAGTCATATTCTAACAAATCAAGATCTTTTTTCTGTCTTCATATTCGAAAAAATTTTGCCCGGTTAAAGAAACTTAAAAATTGAAAAAGTAAACCAGAAAACACTGAAGTTCAGTTTTTAAGAGTCTGAACATATGTTCAACATTGCATGATGCATGCATATTTTTGCACTGTAGGACTGAAGAGAACTTGCTGTTCTCTGGATAGTATTTTTTATATTCCTTCAAATATGAAAATTAGATTTTTGGGTTTGCATTGTAATTGTGTCATAACTAGGTATTGATGATTGATCAATCTCCTGCCTTTTCACAGAAGACCATTTTTCAATGACAACGGTGTAATTTATTACTTGCTGAATGGAAGACAAAAGGCTAGGCATGGTAAATAGGTGAACCAGAGATGTCACACAAAACAGCTGTTTTCTAGTCCAGACTGGAACTGAAATAAAGCTAGAAGTTTAAAGTTTTCAGGTATTGTCCCGACAGGAAGAACAGTTGATACAATTTCTACCACAAAACACAATTTGCGGTCAGTAAAACTCGCTGCATTACATCATTTTGAAAGCAGAAAACAAGAGGCATGGTTGATGATTTGCACAAAATACACAGAAAAGATAAAAATCATCTCGGATGTATGAGCAAGCTCTTGCTCATATATAAAGGCTCAGTGGAGGTACCAGTTTTACTCGGCTGACAGGTCCTCATTTCATTAAAAGAAAAATACATATTTTTTCTTTAAAACTATTAAATATCCATAACAACCAGACTATGTACACACACAACAGTTTAAAAAGTTCCTCTCATTTTAAATGAGCAGCTAGATATTTTCACACACGAACATACAGAGATGTTTAAGTCAAAGAACACACAGATCATGATACAGATGAGAAGCATGTGCAAAAACAAGTTCACAAAGTCTAACTAAAAATCACATGTTAAAAGTAACTGACTCCTTAAGACAAGAGTATAGAGCAAAACTTCGAGCATGTAAGGTCACTCCTGCTTGCAAGTAGATGATACATCCCATGAAACGTCTCTGTAAATCTATCAGAGGGTTAGAGCTTCTAATGGCACAGAAAAGCAATATTGAACCGTCAACTAGGGCACTACCCAGAACGTATCATCAAGTATATCGATAACAAGGTCCCTTTTGCTGGTCAAAAACCAAGTATTAGTGTATTTCAAATTTGATGTCTGTTGGAAAAGCAAGCAGCATTAAAGCTTTAGCAAAGCTTTGAGATTATGTACTTTGTAGTTGTATGTTTAACAAGGGGCATCCAATACCTTGCAATGCTTTCTTAGACACTCCAGTTGAAGTACCATGGCAACTTTTTTCAAGGAATAGTGTTCAATATTTTGAGTAAAAGAAACTGCAATTGCCAGACATAAAGTCAGAGGGACTACAAAGCACAGGAAAAAAGGACATAATCTGTCAAAACACGGATTTATCAGAATTAGCACTTGGTCCAGAACTAGTCAACAAGGTACTTAGAGAATAATGCAAGACAGACACAGAAAACTAGAAAATTACAAAAGCTTGTCTAATATTTGATAAAATTCCATTTATAATATTCATCTTATTTTGAAATGGTTAAGTTACTATCCTAATCCAAAGCAAGAAATACTTTCCTGGGTTACAGAACTTAATTTTTATTGTAACAAACTGCTGGTTTTGGCTGGGATAGTTAATTTTCTTTACAGTAGCTAGTACGTGGCTACGTTTTGGATTTGTGCTGGAACTACTGTGGACAGTACAGGGGTGTTTCATATGGAAAGTCAAAGCCTTTTCTGCTTCTCACATCACCCCACCAGCTAGTAGACTGGTGCACCAGCAGCTGGGAGGGAACACAGCCAGGACAGCTGACCCCAGCTGACCAAGGGGATTTCCACACCATATGGCATCATGCTCAGTTTGTATTTTGGGGGAAGAAAATGACAAGGGGAGACGTTTGTAGTGATGGCATCTGTCTTTCCAAGTAATGGTTACCCGTGATGGCCTGCTGCCCTAGAGATGGCTGAATGCTCACCTGCCAATGGGAAGCAGTGAATGAATTCCATGTTGTGCTTTACTTTTGCTTTACCAGTTAAACTGTCTTTATCTCAACCCGCAAGTTCTCTTACTTCTACTCTTCTGTTTCTCTCCCCCATCCTACCAGGGGAAGTGAGCGAGTGGCTGCGTGGTGCTTAGTTGCCTGCTGGGGTTAAAGCTCGACACAAACTCACTACACTTTTCAGTGATTTTATTGAAATAATAATGGAAATTAACACTACTTAGAAACGATACTCTCCCAGTTAGCAGCATTCTATCCTAATACATGATATTGGAAACAAGGGGGTGGCACAGAGAAGGAATCTTTCAATTCATGCATGGAAAAGCTTTATTAAAGCTATTACTTATACCAATACTTAAAAATAAATTCAAGGAATACAAGTACTATAATTATAGACAACATGCAATACATTTTATGCTATAACTAGCAATCCTGGGAGTGGGAGTTTGGCTGCAGATAACTCAAGGCGGGCAAATATTGTTATGTGCATACATTGGATGAGAAAAATAAATTAAACATACTACTGTTCATATTGTTGTATTTGGAACATTATTGATCCTGTAGAAGCGTTTCTTTGCCAAGAGAAATGCTTAAAGGAAGAAAAATTACCACAGTGATCAAAGCCACAGGAACACTCACGGAAAAAAAAAAGTGCTTGTATCACACTCAAGAAAGTATGATATATAAACATTTCAAGTGGCATAGAAGAGGAGCAAACTTCCACTCTTTATTTCCCTACTAAAGATAAAGGGATGCACACGTAAGAGATGCAATGTGTCACAAATGAATGCAGGCTTATTCCAAAAGAACTGAGCTGTAAGCTTAAGGTCCTTCACTAATTACCATGTATGAAACTTGTAAACATTCCCACAGAGTAGTTCAACAACTTTTTTATTTTTTAAACATTTAACACATTTGCCATCAGAAACAGAGCACTGAAGATTAGATGGACTATCCCTCGGATATACAACAACAAAGCTCACAATTCTCAAACAACTCCTGATCAGCAACAAAACATTTCACAGGTACCTAGAGTTTCCATAAGGATTACAAGAAAACACCTACTATTCCAACCAGCTATTATCATAGTAAAGTTGTTTTGTTTAAGGCCAGTTAGAAGGAGAGCTGAGAACAGTAGGTGGATGCACAAGGGAAGTTCCCCGTCTCAAGCAGAACTTGGACAGCAACTGAAAATCCCCACACATGACCCTTGTCTCCATCACCTGCTCTATCAGCACTGTGAGAGCTCAGCAGAAGTCCAGGCATTCTGGAGAGAGAGACCCAGCTGCAATTACTGGCTGTGTTCGCTCCTTTGCTTTCAAGGAACCGAGCTGCTGCCAGAAATACCTTTTGGCTGTTCTTCAGATCACCGAAATTCGTAACTGGAAATAAAAGCCAGTTTTCACTTCCCTGCACTTGGAGGAACTGCACTGCTCCCAACTGCTGCTGAAAGTCCGGCACCCAAAGTATGAGAACTACTTCCCTATGTGTAGGCAGAATATAAGGTTTAAACACAATGCTTAAAATCATACATGTGGCACATTTTCTACCAAAAATTCAAAAGCAAGCTGCATTTTATTCTGAAGTAGTCCAAATTTTTGGACATTCAGGTACTCCAGCGGTTTTATTTAAAGAAGCTTTATTTCCAGCAAATAAGACCAGTTTAGTAGCAAACGTTCAAGCTATAAGTTTTCAATAAAGCAACATGCTTCTATGCTGATCTGCAGTCTGGATCCAGTCATAACTCTTCAAAATTAAAAAATTATTTCACCTATGCCAGTTTATATACAAAACTAGTCTTAATCATAATACATAAGTGAGGAGGAAGGAGGCAGGAGCAAGATAATGGAATTCTTTAGGTAGAAAGGTCCACAATATTTAAAATTTTGGGGTTTTGCATAAAGAAATCTTTTAGCTAAATTTTCATTCAAATGAACAGCTTTTCATTGGATTATAATACTTTTAAAGCAACATATTCTTCAATTTATTGGGAAAAAATGAAGAGCTGTTAGAATCAAAATGAGCCATTATCAGACTGGGGGGGTGGTAGTTGAAAAGCCACCCCTACAGCTTAAGAAAGTCTGAAAGGAGAGAGAAGCACATGCTTTGTCAAGTCCTGGAGTGAAGCTCAAACCAGGTGCTTCACAGCACTAATTCCCTGTGAAAGCTGTAGCCCTTGGGGAGTCCAGGGCTGAAGGCTATTGCCAGTGGCACCCATCTCCTGACTACATTACACTGCGGTTTTGAGAACAGAGAAACCAAATAATGACATTTAACTATTAAAGATTTAAAATGGGAGATTTTAAGGACTGACTGGTAAGGAAGCAGAAAAAAAGTCTTTTTTCCTTCTATAATATTTGGCTTAACTTTCACATACTGAACAACCCAAGGCACTACAATTACTTCCAATAACATCTTTTCCATGCACACATCATAAGTCTAATGATGATAAAAGCAGAACAGAAAATAATCTGTGCACCTAATTATCTACTTTTTTTTCAAGAGCGGATCGGTATCACCCTGCACATAAGCTGCTGCTTTACAAAGAGTTTTCTCAGAAGTCAACTATTTTCTTAGAAGAAATTTTAAAAAGCCCCTTGAGAATACATTTGTAATAATATTTAAGATAAGTAAGGATTTATAGCCTATTACATAAAAGGTTTAAAAATAGAAAGCGAAGACTAAAAGTGATAACTGTATAAATACTTTAAAGTCAATGTACCATAAAGAGGAACACAGGAATGCTCATACAGGAAATGACAAGTGAAACAAGCTGAAACGGGCTTGAGCTAATGAAATAAAAAAAACACCTGAAAATTAGGGAGAAAATTGACAGGGAAGATAATCAAATAGACAGTGGAAGAAAAAAAGTCTTAACAAGAGACTACAGAAATGAAACAGATCAAGAACTCCCAGAGCTTTTTGGCACACACACAGTTAATATGACAGCAAAACCCACTTTTAAACACAAAGCTCTTACTAGAAACTCAAGAGAAAAATCCTGTTTCCCAACCGTTACAGTGTTCTTGAATTCATTCTCATGGCACAAACTCAAACTTATGCAACAACTGCATGTGAAAACTTTAAAATTGTTTTTAAATATGTATGATAATCTGAAAAAAATGAAGTACTTCAGCTACATTACAGAAAATAATTCAAGTCTTCGGTGTAATACAGAAGAAGATTTATATAACGTAAATTGAAGAAACCCATGAACCACTGTCTAAACTCTGCCACTTTGGACACTTGGTTGAAATAAGGATCAGCTAATCAAGCCCAATCATCTGCCACGAGCAGAAGTGCTGTTTCTGAAATGCACCCAAATGCCACACACCAACCTCATCCCAGTCAGATACGGCTCACGAGTTACTAACTTGCCAATCAACGTTACCTGTCACACACCTATGATAAATATAATTCAAACAACAACCAAATGCCAAAATGTGAATTAACTTGGTTACTTCCCCAGAGTGTAAGCCCCTGCTGCTGCCTCTCCTCATTCCCTGTACATGCACTAAACCCTGGGGATCACCACTTGCTTTCTGCTGGATGCTTCTGAGTGACAAAATAATCAAATTTAATTATAACATTTAGAATAATTATGCACTGATATCACAAGAATTCATTGAAGACTGCTGGGTCATGTGTAGGCTTAGAAGGAGGTGACACAATATAGAAAGTACAAAGAGAAGCACCCCACATTGTCTTGTATGGTCAGACTGAAGTGTTTCACACCTTAATGTGACCTAAACCAAATGCACAGCCCCACTGCAAGAACTCTGCGTAAGTTACAAGCACAACTGTGTGCACTTTCCAGCTTGCGTGAAGCTAGCATTTATTTTTAAATTAACAAACACTCCCACTATCTTTCCTTGATGACAACACTAAATCAGCTCTCTAATTCCCCGTTCTTTTCAAAATTCGAAATAGAATGGGGAATAGGGCAAGTCTATTGAACAGTCTGTTCACAGGAAGAGCTTTAACAGTGCAGGGAACTCTTAGCTGCGATGCAAACTGAAGTCCTTAATGGTTGATCCACAACTAAAATCATCCCAAATTGCCACGCAATCAAACTTCCAGCAGTCATTACAAGAGACACAAAAGCACCACCAAATACCACCAGAATGGTTTTTGTGGGTTTCTCACAATTTCTTACTAAATTTAAATAGACAGTAAGTTCCACCCCCTCTGAGTTTTTGTTTGTTTGAGAGAGGTGTTGTTTGGGGATTGATTGTTTGTTTTGTTTTCCCTAAAAAATCCTACTTTCCAGTTTAGTACACAGCCTTCCTCATTTTTGGCATAAGCAACACTTCCTTAGTCCCATATATCTGTGAAACTTAGGCACCTCACGCAAAGTGACACAGGTAAAAGAAATAATCTAGCACAATAGCAATGTTTCTGGAAAACATTAAATGCAAAAGCAATATAAGAATTTGGTTCTAGAAGCTGTGTGAAGATGCACAGCTTGTAACTTTAATCCAAAACCACAAATTAAAAACCTTCCATGAAACTGCTTTAAAAGTATTTCAAATTAGTAGACTGCTACAAGCCACCAGAAAAGCCCCAAATTATTTTTTTTTTTACCTTGTTTTTACATGTTTTCTTTATAAATTACACAAGGAAGAACAATACATGAAAATATTTACTTCAGAACATTCAGATCATTATCGGTTACAAGAGCAATTAAGAAAACTGACATAGAACTGATCCCTTCTGTTATTGATAACAACCCAGAGTCAGATCCCATTCCCAATTTGCTCTGCATTTGAAAAAGAAAACTTCATTGGCAAATTATAGCAGAAATAGTGTTGCATCATCTGTACATGCATTAAGCGGAAGTGGAATGGACTAAGAGAGGTGCAGATGTGGCTTTAAAACATCAGGCACTCAGAGCACCATGTAACTCAGTTTTGTCACTGGAGACACAAGGATGCGGGCAGAAGCCGAGCACGGGCTCTGTTTGTGCTGTCAGGACAGCGCTTTCCCTGGTATGGGGTTTTATCTTGGGCATGAAGATCAGAATATCAAAGTTACCACCAGAGGAGCATCTTGTCTGTACGTGATGTAAATATTCCTGTATCTATTAAATATTGCTGGTACTCAAATCTGCATGCTTTACAATGTGGCTTCAGCAGCTAACAGTATCTGATAGCACATGGAAAGAATTAGCTGAAGCTGAAATAAATTATTAAAAGCTTTTAACAGAAAGGGGAATAAAAATTTTCCTCAAAAAAAGATCACACTGAATTTTAATCTTAAAATGTATTTCATAGCAACAATCACAAAATAGAATATTTTGATGTATAAATAATAATGAGCAAAATACACATGTATGGCAATATAATTTAGGTTCCTTGATAGGGTATGCAAATCACACCATGAGTCAATAAAACTAAAAAATTCCAGTTGTCTACCTTCCTGTAATCGCACGGAATTTTCAGCTCAACAAAAAGTCCCATCCAGACCCATTTTACAGTCATACCCGTAGAGATTTCTAAGCGCAGTGTGATCACTTAACATCCTCATTGCTTCCAGAAGCAGAACTTACACATACACTCTTCATACAGGCAAACGATCCATACAAAGGTAAAAATAACCCAAAGACAAGAGGAATGACAGAGCACACAGAGTAAAAGCAGTAACAAGCTAAAATATACCCTCAGATACAAAGTTATGCACAGTAAGTGAAGAGTTAATCAGCATGTCACCGCATTAAATGTGGCAGGAGTAGTAACTAAGCAACCTTCTTTAAATCTGCTCATGGTCAAGTACCTAAAACACTCCCCACAAGTTGCTTCAGTCTATACCATTAAAAAGCCATCATCAGTCTATGCCTGGCTGTGTACTGTGGCTATGTCTGGATGTCCTTCAAAACACACAAATCTACCAAAATCATACAAGAGGCAATACAGTAACACAGTCATTTGTACCAATATCAGTCTTTAGAAAATTCAGGTGATTATCTAATACTAATTGATGAAACCCTAAGTAAACATTACACAATCCTACAGATACAAGAGGCCTAGCTTCATTAGGAGTAGAACTGCTGCTTGTTCTTGAGGAAGATGATCTTGTTTCTTCTTTTTGAGGCAACACTTCTAGAAAGGATCAGTGGACGGGTTTCAAAGGATTCTGTGTACAACTGGTTAAGCAACGTTAAAGAGCAGCACTGGCTGAGAACTTGCTATGAGCAAGATGGATGACTGCAAACTCCAGGAGTCAGGTTGAGTATCCACGGAGTCTGGGTGGCTTGGTAGGAAGGCACAGGATCAGCCCAAACACACAGCTGATTCTCACCTCTTCAATTATTAAACTATAATTGGCTCATATGGGAAAACAGGGAAGAGCAAGCATTTTCATCTCCTTTAACCTCAGCTGAGGTTTATCCATTTCATCCCAAACCAACAACTATGACCCACAAGCAAGACAGAGGATGGGTGCTGGACATAGGAAACCCCATTCAGAAAATTGGCAGAGGTGCAAAAAAGGTTTTGAAGGTCTTTTGCACAGGAATATTTCCACAAAAGTAAAAATGAAAGTGAAATTCTACAAGTAGCTGTAATTTTTAAATTTAAAGCATTGAAAGAGAATTATCACAACTCATCACTGTGATGGAAGAATCTCTGAAGAAAACGATTAAGGTGTCTAGTGTATGTACCTTCCCAGGAAGATTTTACTTACTTCTCACAACAAAGAGTCACTGTACCTTAAACATTCACTCAATTTAAATGTGTTAAAGGATTAAAGGAAATTAATATTTAAATAAACATACATGCTCAGGCGAGTTAAGTTCATCAGCCTTAAAAAACACCCACAAGATGCGTGTGAAAGTGAAGATTATCATCATATAGAAAATACAGAGGGAATAACCAGATTCATTTTCCACTGCAGTATACACTAACAGCAAAAAAACCAGTAGTATGAAAGGTGACTTCGAGATTTTTCGGTATGCTTTCATAGTCAGGATAGACCAGTTTCAGACCATAATACAACGTTAATACCCCCCCCCCCCCCCCCCCCTCCCCAAAAAAAAAAAGGCAAACTGAGCACATGTAAAGGATATCATGCTTGAAATTTATCAAGTTCTTGGAAAGTATCAGAATTCTGGTAAATTATAATCAATCCTGGATTTTTAGACTTTTAACATAATGTTTTTGTTTTTATAATGCAGGAAGACTACCAAAAACATGTTGTAAGGATCCGTGGTAGAAATGACACTGTTCAACATTTTCATAAACACCTCAGAAGATGAATAGCGAGGTCACATGGTTTGTTAATGCAGTATTCATTGTCAGTTTAAAGCTTGTTTAAAAAGACCTACAGAAAAATATCACTATATTGAGCAAATGAATTAAAACAAATAGATATTTCCAAAGGTGATAAATGTAAAGAAATACAGATGAAATAGCTGACTGCACATTCATGAGTTCTAGCTTATTCAGAAGATACTTTTAGAGTTGTGTGTTCTGTAAAAAACACATCTGCCACAATTTAACTACTGCTGAACTGCTAACAGAATACTAAGAAATGAACAAAACATCCTTTTAGAGTGCCTATTTATTATATTTTTAATACTGCATGTGGTTCCAGTCACCCATCTTTTAACAGTTGACAAAAAACCCATGATAAGATTTTAAAAGACTGCAACACCAAAAATTGAGTTAACACAGAGTTAAAAGTATTCCTAATAGTCATACTGGCAGTAAACATACTAAAAAGTCTGCCTCAGTAACAAAGTGGAAAAAGGGGAAAAAAAGCACGACACCATAATTTAAAATAAGAATGCTGCCCTTTGAATTCAAAAAGTACATCAAACTTGATACTGTAATTTTATTAAGTAACATTAAGGTGAGTCACCTATTGGTCCTACATGCAACAAAGAATGACAGAATCATAAAATAATTTTCAACAGAAGGGACCATCTCGTTTTCGCTAGTCTAACCCCCTCAACCAAAGCAGGCTAAGCTGGATAAACGTGGCTGCTCCTTGCATGGTCCAGTCAAGTTTTAAGTATCTTCAAGCACAGGTGTTTCACAGCCCATTTTGTAATCTTGTTCCAGTGTTTATCCACTCTTACACTGAAAATTTTTTTGTCCTTGTATGCAATTACAACCTGCTGTGTTGCAACAGGTATCAGTTACTTTTCACTCAGTCACTGTGGCCCTCTGAAAAGGGCCTGGCTCTGTCCTCTGCATCCTCCCATCAGTTGAAGACAACATCTCTCTTCAGCCTTCCCTTCCTCAGACCAAACCAACCCAGTTCTTTCAGCCTCCTTTTGTACATCCTGAGAGCAACAGCTACTGTTCTGCATGCAGAAGTAATACAGACCAAATTGAGAAGCGTGAGCTTTGGCCTCTGCTTCCCATTTAATTACAAAATAGATATTTTTTTTTTTTAAGCTCAGAAACAATTCCTGCAAAGAACTTGGATTTTTAGCAAGTATGGTTAGACAAAAGTATCAAGCCAATTATTTTTAAAGAAAAAGAAACACATGCTTGTTTCTTTCTAAAATCAAAGTATCAAGCTTTTTTCCTTTAAGAAATAAAATGCATACTTCAGGTTTAAATTAAATATGCAGCTCATTTGCAGGTTGTTTACTATGTTTACACATTGACAAAAGGGACTTCACCTTTCACAGCCAAGTATGAAAACATAAAGGAAGTGTAAATGCACCTTGCAATAGCTGGATAGCACTTGATTGCTTTAAGAACCTGACAATAGTACATGGTGACCAGGTAATCTTTCAGCTCCAGATCAAAGGTGGCCCAAGCTCAGGGCAATCAACACCAACAGGTGCCTGATGCTATGATAGCACATAACCCAACCCATCTTTCATCAGGCTTTGACAAGAATGCAAGTCTCTATCTAAATAGTCAGATATTGACATCACAAAAGCATTATCACTGAACATTTTTAGCCATACACAGTAGAAAAGCACTGTGAAGACAGAATATGAACTCCATGATAACTCACTCCAGATTAATACATATGAGGAGCACATAAAAAGAATGGACAAAGTTAACATCATATCATCTTTGAAAAAAATCAAAGCACCTTTCATAAAATCTGAAGTAACTTAAATAATGACAAACTTGAATCTGTAAAAAAAAAAAAAAAAAAATGCTGCTCTGGAAGGAAGAGAAGGATGGACACGGAGATTTGAAAGATGTTATGGTCTACAGGAAGCACCAGTCTGAGCTGACAGCACCAGGGTGTTCTCGCCCTCCTTCCCACACAACTTTCAGTATGTCTTGCAAAACATCTTGAAAATAATTTTTTAAAAGCATGAACAGACATTAGTGGCTTAGTTGCTGACTGTGATTGGTAGAGTAACTTCTATATTCTGCTAATTCTGCCATTGTAGATCAGAGCACAGTTTTACCTATATTTTGTTCAAATATCTGTCTTTAGTTCATAAAAACACTGGCATTTGAGCTACTTCTACATTCCTGATAACAGTATTAAATTTTTTTGTTAACAGCATTGAACTGTATTCCTAATGAAAAATGTGTGCCCCCTCAATGAATAAACATTTATAATGTGCCTACAGAACAAATTATCATTATTTTCTACCTGCAACTGCACTCTGCACTACAGCTACAGTTTTCAGCAAAACAGCTCACAACAGAAAATACTAACTGGTAACTCTGAAGCCTACTGACAAACGTTTACTGTTTGTCCTAATCCATGCTGCTTTTACAGCTGGTTTCTTTGCTTGAAGTGCTGAGATAGAAATCAAAAGGTCCCAATTCCTTCCCCCAAGCCTCCTCTCATTTATGTGGATCCTCCTGTCACAGCCTGGAGTGCACTTCCATCACTCCAGGGATTTAGCTGCCAGAAGGGCTCCATAAGGACAAAGGCGCATATTGAAAACATGGAAACACTATCCAGCTCTGCTTCTCTCCTTGTTGGAAAAAAAAAAAAAAAAAAAACCACAACCCTTAAGTGCGGAATACCTAATAATCCTCTGTGCTGTCCTAACAACATGTTCATAGCTAGTGACTTGTCTATGTACAAATATCCTAAAGGAGCTCTCCATGCAGATGACCCTTGACCAGTTGCTTCGGCTCCATCATTTGCTTCACAGTCAGCTACAGAATCACAAACCACAGTAGTTACTCCACGGCCACAGTGGCTGCTCCAATTGAAACTGTAATTTTATTGCAAGCTTTAGATTGCTTCAGTACAAGGTAAGTTTTAAGTTCACCATGATAACGACTGACAAGCAGCTCAGCTGATCATTACACACCATTTTTGTACTCCAGAAAGATCAATGCAGCAGTAGCAGAACACAGATCTCCTGGAAAGCCTGTTGCAGGTGGAATAACCAAGGGCTCACTAATTCTCTCACTGAGCCACCGGTTTCAGCACAAGCAAATAACATACAGTTATGGCTCCACGTCATTCATTTTCCAAATGTGGTTAAAGCCCTTTTGGTGCTTTGGTATTTTCCAGAAACAGGTTCAAAGTAATCTTTTGCAGAGCTGATTTCTACACATTGGTCTTGAGCAACTGCCAATGGCCTATGGTTTGTGACAAAGGCCAGTCTCACCGTGCCTGAATGAAGAAAGGAGAGCAGGTGTACTGACAGTGATCAGGGTCAGCCAACAGGCCAGTGGCTGCTGAACAAGCCCAAGGTGAAGAGGCACACCAAGTCAGGTAGTCAACACGTCAGGATCAAGATCAGTGAAGTACCTGGCTGGACAACCACGTAGCTGTAACCTAGCTGAAGCGACAACCAAAGCCAAGGGCCTGAGCTCAGAGACAACTTCCCAGTGCAAGGGAAACCCCCACAAGCCTTCTCCCAGCTCTCTCCACAGCAGTCTGACTCACGATTCCATGGCTGCACCATATCCAAGATGACCTTGAGCACCAGCAGCCAAATGAACTGCAGGTTGTTTGGAGCCCTGACACCTCCTATCCTACAAATATCTCCTATCCTACAAATATCTCCTGCTCCTCCTCATTGGTGATGGTGCAGATACCAGAGACAGCAACAACTTCCTGTTCACAAGACTTGTAACAGTATTTTTAAAAACCACCTGCATCTATTTTTCCAACTGTGTTGTTTTGGCAAAGCTGTAAGCAGCCCAGACAATAAAGCTGTCTGCCATTCAGGAGGGGCAGAAGGAAGTGGAGCAAGCTCCCATTCCATGCCAGATCCGAAGATTTCCTTTTCATCCTGCAAACATTACATATTCCACATGGTCTAGGTACAGAAAGAGCTCTAGAATTCACTTCAAAAGCAAGACTGCAACTTTTATTTTCAAAGAAGTCCTGACAGTGTAGTCCACAAGGCTTAACAGACGTTTTAAAAAATAAGACTGAGGCCAAATATGGTAGCTACAATATAAGGGTAAAATAAAATACAGTATAATATCATAATTTTAAAGATTATTAGTGATAAAACACTATCTTCTCTGTTACAACAAACCAGAACTACTAGAAACAACTGAGGGGATTATGCTCCCCTCACCCCCATTTGACACTGGAGTTTTAACTCTTACAGATGCAGAGGAGTTACTTCCACTAGAAATTTAATTCTATGCTGCAACAGATGATCTAAAAGGACAACTAAAAGTAGCATGGATCGGGACAAACAGTAAACATTTTTCATTAGGCTTCAGAGTTACCAGTGCATGTTTATTGCAATTAATTTTGTATGTATTGTTCTGACAAGCTTCATTTTGGAGACAGATCAGTACTGGCAACAACAGAGCAGCTAGTGAGATGAGGTACACACCAGAAAACAAAGCAACTTCACTATGTATGTATATAAGGATAAGTATATAAGGATACACTTTTGCTCTCCCAGCATCAAGAAACTTCTCTTGGCTCTAACATGAGAGACCTATCTAATTCGCTACCACTTGAGAGATGCAAAACAATCTCTGAGTTACTCCTTAATTGCTTACAAGAAAGTCCACTCTCATCACCCATTAAAACCCAACCAAACAAAACCACACACCACCAAAAAACAAATACCAAACAAACCACAAAACCCCTTAATCTCTATTCTCCAGTGCACCAAAAATTTAGGTTTTAGGAATGTAAATTTCAGAACAGTTTTTAAAATCTGCTGTTTCCACAATTATGTATTTAATTGGAACAAACACAGGGATGATATATTTGAGAAGAACCCTTGTTATTGTATTGAGAAAAAAGAACTGAGGTTCATCACTATAACATTTCATCATTCTGATTCCAACATTGAGATGTTTTCCTGACTTGCACCTTTAAAAGATGGTGCTTCTCCCCTTCCAGAAGGCATCATTTACCAGAGAATTAAGGTGATTTGTGCAGAGTGAACAGCAAAGGCCTGTCTACTGCTCAGGCAGTGGCATTTATATTCCCTTGACAACAAGCACAGTCCCTATTCTAACTCTAGGGATTTTATCACATTCCCCCTCATCCACAGACCAAAATCAGAGTCTTCTAGAATACATCCAGTCACACTTGAGACAGAGAAGGAGACAGCTCTTTTAAAAGGTAAAGAGAAATCATGATTTCTTAAGACATGAAAACCAGCATTACTGCTTAAAAGGAACAGGCTTCTGAACACTTGGGTTTTTTTTAAACTTTCAAAGCAAAATTTTTTCAGTGTACAGAATACTAATGAAAAAAAAATTCTTTTCAGTACTAACAGTGAGCCTACACCAGTGAAAGCTGAGAAGCAAAGGTAATTGAGAAGGGTATCAGCTGTGTTTCTCGCATATAAATGCTATTGTTCAAGATGTGCTGATCCCAGCTAATGCACGTTCTGCTTTCATATAAAGTTTAAAACAAAACCACCTTAAGGAAGACATTAGAAAAAGCCACCTTGGTTGGTTAACAGCCAACATAAAAATGTACCAAAAAACCCCATAGCAATGCAAAATTTTACAAACTGCAAAAATACAGAAAAAGCTCCACAGTCACACAGAGTAAGTATTATGCAGAAGTGTCATACCAACACGTATTTTCCCACTGAATTACATAAAACGTAGATTAGCAATGCATTAATTTTATAAACCCAAATCATTATGTGAAGAAATTTAACATTCATAACTGCCCAAAACGATAGGCACATAAGAGCTTGCTTGTTAAATCCAAACCACATCTCTTCTAGGAAATGCTTTCTGAATACATAAAGGATATTTTCATAATAAATGTCATGTCTCTTCCCCCCCCTTCTTCCACAACAACACTCCCAATTCTTTCACAAGCTGCAGAGGATTTTAAAGGAGCTCTATCTGAACGACTCACACAAAAAAGGCTTTGAAGCACAGCCAATATTTGCCCTTATTCTATAGAAATTGTAGAGGCATAACTTGGCTCTTCCCTCCCCCCACTCTATACCTTTCTGGGGTAGTGACTTCACATCCTTTGACATCACCACAGCTTGAAAGGGGGATGGGAGAGCTACAGCAGAAAGCAGTAAAACCTGCTTTTAACTATGCATGCAATGCCTCTACGAATTCTCAAATGTTCCCCCAACGCATTTAACAGCAAATGGGTTTTGATCTCCCCTGGTTTTCCTGCAGCTGGAACAACCCGCCAGAGACGGGGCTACAAAGGGCCTTCCTGCTCCCCTCAGCCAGCACCACAATAGCCATTTATTAGCTCGGCAGAGGGTCGCGATTCGCACACGCACAATAACTCACCTCGAATATGCAAAAGGGCCACGGGCTGGAACGGCCCATTGGAATTGGCTGCGTCAACCACCATCCTGCTGCCAGCTCTGTTACATGTCAACATCGAGGCTCCGGCAGGCAAGGCGGTGTATTCCTTAAGGCAAGAAACCAGCCTCCATTTTAGTTTAAAAAAAGACAGAAACTGAAGCGCTCTGCAGCTGGAGGGAACTGGCTAGTTAGTGATGTCAGCGGGCGGGAGGAGCCCCATTGGCTAACGGCAGCAACTTAAAATGACACCGAGGAGGCCGCAAATGAGCGGAGGCCGGTGCGGGGCTGTCACCGCGCCCAGCGCTGCTGCGCCGGCCCCGGGAGCGGCCCGGACCAGCCCCGCGCCTCCCGCCCCCAGCAGCAGCCGCCCCTGGCAGAGCGCAGCCTAAGGGGTGACGGCTCTTCTGCCTTTTTTCCTTTAAAAACCAGGATGATCTTATTGCAGCTCTGTTATTAACATTTCCACCGCAGATAATATTCAGTACACACCTGCTAGAAAGAGCACATGCCTCTTTTTTTTCCTGAAAAAAGCCAAAAGCTTCATCTTCAGTAAGGCTGACAAGAATTAGCAAACCGCAGTTCCACTTCACCACGGAAAAACACAGCACTAACAGAAGCATCTACAACTTCAGCTTTCAAGAGTCATATTAGAAAGTGATTTACACTGAGAATTGTTAGCAGTAAGCAACCTTTTCTTCATCATATGAGATCTGCACGTTTACTTTCACAATGAGCTATCTGAAGGACCATCTCGTCTCTACGGTACTGCACCTCTGGGGGTGATGGCAGAGAAACCGCCAATGTTATACTGGTACCATCTCCACATCTCTCCTTCTTCCCAAATCCTGTTTGTATGAGTGCGGCACCTTTAAATATTGAGATTACCTCATCTATGACACTGCTGTAACTTACAAGAAAGAAAGCTGCTCAAGAAAGGAGTGCATGGAGAGGAAAAAAAAAAGGAAAAGGCCTTTCAGTTAGGTAATTTGCTCATGAAAATTTGGAACAAAAACAAATTATAGGGCATATGCATACCTGGTTAAAAAACTATATCACACTACAATAGTTCACTGTGAAAGATGAGTTAGAGCTGTACTAAATATTATTGAATTTGATGAAGGGAAAAGACTAACTGGGATATAAAAAAGAGGAATATTATCCATAAGACACATGAAGAAATCAATTGAATTTACTGATTGCTGACAAGACCCAATTTGAAGTAGCACCTCCTGCACTTCACAGTTGAAGGAGGATATAAACCTGACGAGAAAGCCCAGAGATGACCAATGTAGAAAATACTACTCAGTTAAAAAATAAATAAAGCTGCTCTGTTTAGCGTAATTTGTTTCTTTTTAAGTAGGCCAAACATAACAAGTGATAGAAATGTAGTTGATCCTGCTTTTGAGATCAAAATGGACTACAGAAACTTCTGATGCCTTTTAAAAACTTCTCCATAAGACTACAGAGATTCAAATCATTTGTCCTGCGGTCTAGACGAAACCAGGGTAGCTATATCATCAAACATGTCAGGTTTTATATCAGTATATCCCTTGGGTTTACCTTAGATGTGGAATTTTAGTCTTATAAAACAAAAAAGCTATCACAGAGATATGCCTTTAACAAAGCTAGATTTACAAACATAAACAAGACTGACCTCAAACAAAGTTTTCTACAAGATCTTGATGAAGGAGAAAAAAACCTGAAGAACAACTTGGATAATTTTGTGCAGTATTTTCAGATGCAAATTTTGTTTCCCCCCCCCCCCAAGTACAATTCGACTGTTCTACAGTAAATAAGCCAGAGTATGAGGCAGCAAAAATTAGGTTTAAATTCCAGTTTATCTGGAACCACATAATTAAGAGGCAGCTACTCTACCTCTTCTCCTCTCTACTTCTGTCTTTAATGGTCAACTGCTGCTTCTGTATCATTGAAACTCCCTGCAAAGATTAAAATGGATTTGAAGATTGCTGGTCCAATGGCACACAACTACGGTACTGGAACACAACAGGGCAAAAAGGGAATATTCTTTTAGTTACAGTGTCATTTCCTATTTTATAAATAAGTATGGCGTGAATAGCTGGAGGTTCATTAGCAAATTTTAGGTAATGGTTTAAGAGTTAATTCCCCTACATTCTTCACTTAAGAGAGTAAATGTGACATTCGCAGCATGAGCAGTAGTACTGGCAGAACACTCAGTCACATTCGAGTTTTCTCTTGCAAGATACACATATCCTGCTCTTATTTCTTCCTCTTTGCAGGGCTGTGTCACATCTCACGCCAGTGCTTCATACACTACCATGAAACCAGTTCAAACAGCCATAATTCAGTATATTTCTGGTGTGCTTCTGACAGGATGCTAGCGGAGCTGAAGAACTTCCATCTTTATAAGACCTTTTGCTTTTTAATCAAATCGGGTATCTTCTCACCAGTTGTCCAGGTTGAGAGGTACATTCTGCTCAGGTTTGTAATACCCTCCCTCTGTTTCAGCCTTAAAATATTTGATTTATTACCAAAGGAAAATATGTACGTAAGTTGAACTATTTTGAGTAACTTCATTTGGGAAATAAATTGCAAAGAAAATTGAGTTAGGAATTGATTTACTAATGAGAAGGGAAAGAATATTAGTGCAAGTGGAATGGAGCTAATGAATATCAATGGGAGGAGGAAGAGGTTACTTGAACAAATTTATGAAGACACTTCTATTTCAAGAGAATCAAAAGCTACCCATTTTTAGAATTAAATGAATGAAAAAACCCATATTGACAGTATACCAAACTGTAGCTATTAAGGCTTCCTCTGAACCCTGCTAATCACTTTTAACTTCCTGATGACAGGAATGAAGGAAAATCCTATAAAGTTCTCATGATATAATTAAATGTGTTACATTTAGGATCCGGTACTATAACTGATGACTTCTCTTTATACTGGGAGGCTATGTAGTATTTCTTTCAAAACAAACACTCCATTTGGGTTGTTATTTAAAAACACAACCAACTGCACCCTAGCCTCAACAACAAATTCACCTGCCGAAAAGTTGCCTTTATGTCCAGCTACTATTATGACCAACAATGACAGAACCAACAGCATATAAAATAAAATTGGACAAACTGTTTACATGAAGACACCTTGGATAAAGTTGTTTATCTCTCAGACTCTATGTGAAGTTTTCATTTTTGGATTGGGGAAGTAAGGGGCTATTTAGTCTGAACTCTAAGGTAACTAAAGGCGCAATTCCACAATTGCTGAAGTAGCTATTCCTCAGCGAGCTGAGGCAGCCCAGCTCAGACTGCTGCTGTTTCCTTCCTGCATTTCTCTGCTTTATTTTCCCCACATCTGCTTCAGTGCTCATCAGACCCATAGCCGAGTTGGTTCAGCCCACTAATCCAACAGAAAGTCACCTTATTTATTGTCGGGTTGGTTTTCTGTTAACTTCGGCTGCGTTCCATGGCAGCCTAAGCTGAGCTAAGTCTATATGAGCTATGGCTGCAATCCCACCTCTTCTGGGGCACACGTGCACAACTGTTTGAAATAGCTGTACAAAGGCTTGTGCAGCTGCGTGGCTGAACCAGATTAGGAAACCGAGTAGAGTTAAAATGAGAAGGAAAAGGGTTAGTTTGAGCCTTGTTGATTCTGTTATCTGGTTCACCAGACAGCCACCCAAAAAAGGGATGGCAGTAAACACGACTCCCTTTTACTGATAAAACCAACGTAATTTACTTTTTTTTCTCTCCTAATTGAATAACCTAAGCAGAACTTCCATTCTCATGAAAATCATGTCAGGCTATAGAAGGTGAGAATCTCTTCACAACCCTGAACAATGAGTTAGTTACTCAAGGACAGTAAGCGTTTTAGAGGAGGAACAGCACTGGATACTACACATTCTGGAGGAGAAACCACAGCAAGAAGAAGGATGCCGGGCTTCTCCTACAAGGTTCTGACTCAATTCCAAAGGACAGCCGAGCAGAAATTCTCCAAGGAAACAGAGGCAGTAAACACCACGGTAATACCCAGCTATCAAAAGAAATAAACAGGTAAGAAAAAAAGTCCTTAGCTGAATAAATGAAACAGGTATGGACTATCATCTGGCTTCCTTAAGGAATTCCTAAGACTGAAGCAAGGCAAAAGATAGTATTCTACCTTCTGTATTAAAAAATGGGTAATATTTACTCCTAGTACAGGAAAAAATAAATTAAAAGAAGAATTGGCAAACATTTGCCTGTGACTGGATTTGTCTCTATATGGATTTCCTAATATTTCCATGGTCACTGTAGCACACGCAGACTCCACAGTGCCAAGTTTTCCTTCAGCCAATATCGTAAACTTGAAAAGTTTTGTCACTGAGGGTTAGAGGGACAAATCAGTAGATATTTGTTGAGTCCAGCAAGCTGGACAACATACACACACAGATCATTAGTTGCCTCAAAAGAAATAGATTTTAAGAATAGGATCTGGTACAAAAACGCATTTCCCAAGGCAGATTGCAGAAGGTCATTTCACGTATTGGCACACTATTTTAACCAAGCCCAGTACATAAGCCAACACGCGCGCCACCGGACTCGCTCCTGTCTGTGGCCTTATGACAAAAGAGAGTGCAGAGGGGTCTGGAGCACAAGTCTGATGAAGAGCAGCTGAGGGAACTGGGGCTGTTCAGCCTGGAGAAAAGGAGGCTGGGGGGAGACCTTATCGCTGTCTACAACTACCTGAAAGGAGGTTGGAGCATGGAGGGTGTTGGTCTCTTCTCCCAAGCAGCAAGTGACAGGACAAGAAAAAATGGCCTCAAGTTGCACCAGGGGAGGTTCAGATTGGATATTAGGAAATATTCTTCCTGGAAAGGCTTGTCAGGTGTTGGAACAGGCTGCTCAGGGAAGTGGTAGAGTCACCATCCCTAGAGGTGTTTAAAAGGCATTTAGACGAGGTTCTTAGGGACCTGGTTTAGTGCTAGAGTTAGGTTATGGTTAGACTCCATGATCCTGAGGGTCTCTTCCAACTGAATCGATTCTATGATTTTAAGTCACACGTGTAATTTTCAAGAAGAATAAGAATAAAAATGTCAGTGTGTGCAATCGCTGACATACTACATGTATAAATATTACAATGGTTAATAATTAGTAGAGGTCTTATGAAAGGAGAAGTTTAGTGTGGCAGCAAAACTGTTTACGTCTGATTATAATGAAGACCTGTGCAATGGAACAATATGTTCTTTTTGTAAATAAGGGTGTAATAAAAGACATTTTAAGAGATCTAAACTCTCAACTCAGAGACAGGTTAGAATCTGGAAAATAAGACAATACCACATTTTAAATCCTATTTTTATGGATTCTATCCAAGCTTCAGTGGAAACAAGTTTGGTAGGAAATACTGCCAGTGACAGATGTAGAGCATTCTGCTAACACTTTCAGCTGCTGACTAATGAGTAGGTGTTTGATAGGGCAGTTAAAATGAAAAATGGCTCATTAATCCAAGCCTATGATTTCATGTAAAGCTAGCTAAAGAAAAAAGTTCACACACTCAAGCAAATTATTTTTCTCCGTAACATTTTTGATACTCACTCAATAACTATGTTTCTTAATCTTTAAAATGTTACAAAGTAATTCAGGCTGGATAATTGCTAAGTATTTTCATAATTTATGATTTCTTCCCCATGAGGGTGGTGGGGCACTGGCACAGGCTGCCCAGAGAAGCTGTGGCTGCCGCATCCCTGGAAGTGTTCAAGGCCAGGCTGGATGGGGCTTTGAGCAACCTGGTCTAGTGGAAGCTAGATAGGTCATATTTTCCTGTATGAACAAACAATTGCCAGATTTTGCTTTAAGAAATGTATATGCTTACCACACACATATTTTAATAATTCCTCTAAACATTTAAAAGAAAATTAAATACAGGAAAGTCTGTTTATGCAACACTATGATAATGTCTTAAAGCTCAAGGTTCAAAACCAAACTTACTAAATTAACATAGCAAAGAAAGTCTCCACAGTTCTTTCACAGGATACAATACATGCACTCACGGACACCTAACCAATCTGATGAAAGAGTGAGCTTCTGCAGTATTTTCCTTTATGGACTTTTTGTTTCAATAAATTCAATACAACATTGGGCTGCCAAAAATACTATAAAAGAATGAACACAGAGAGGACGAGAAGGATGGCACTTAGCATACTGAGTCAGTCCAATGTATTTCATGTGTAAGTGAGAAGAGCATAATCTGTTTCACAAAACTGTATAAATCAATGTTTTGCATAAAAATTAATTTGTTTTGCCTCAGTGTTTTGCCTTTTAAATGCATTACGTCTTACGACAAATTATCTTCTATAGTAGTATTATCTCATTTAATCTACTATCTTACTTTGCATAAAATACTTTTAGCTAAACAGTTGGACAGAACTCCTTACTTGCCATACATGCACACAAGAGTGACTAAACTGGAAAGGTTGAACTACTGCACCTTTGTTCTCCACCTAATTTACAAATGGCAAGAGTAAATTTCTGAGATCAAAGTCACATTAAACATTGAGATCCCCAGTCTCAGCTCCTAAGAAAAGTGGTCCTCAAAAGCCTAAAGTAGTCCATTATCACTATGATTCCCATAAATTCAATTAGTTGCATATATCCAGTCAGTCTTTTGTATCGCAAAAATAGATGCTAGTTTTAAATGAACAGGTAACATGCCCTGCCTGAGTTTGATCTTACCATGATATGAGTTTGTGGGAATTACCAACATATATGGTTGTATTTCTCCACGGCAGAGAGAACTATACTTTACTTTTTCTTTTAATTTACCTTGATATCAGTTTTGCTTACTTGTCTGTGCTCTACAGTTGAAACACACAACATACCATTCCTGACCTCTTGAGAAATTCTCAAGTTTCACCTCCTTCCTCATTATTACAGGAGTTTTATCAAAGAAAATTTGGTCCCATCATTTTTTTTTTTTTAAGTATCAGAATCTTAAACTGGAATCACCTCTTCTGCAATCTTGATTCATCAGACTTTAATTCTGCACAGATGATGAACACAGAGCTATCTCCTAGACAGCCATTTATGACTTAAAAACATTAGGAAAGCTTTAATAACCCTTGTCTCCCTATCAGAGTCCTGTATCACAGGCAGACAAGTTGAGACACCACCCTGACGTTCTTCTCTTGAACAGACAAGACTCAGAATTTGGCACAGTTCTGAAGCCTAAAGAAACCATGCACTCTACATGAAATGTGCTCAGAAAAATGGTACCTTTATGACCCATCATGTTTTCCTTTTTTTTTTTTTTAATTTTCAATAGATACAACTGATACCATGATTTTAACATTAAGAGTACTAAGTCAGAAACAGACATTTCCACCAGGTCAAAACCATGCTGATCAACACGCACAGCAAGATCTTCAACAACAAAATACCAGAATCAGTTGAATCATATCACCTGCAGTTATTTTCCATTAAGAAAAAAGCACAGAAAACACCATGTTCTATACTTCTCAGCACTAACTAGATGTTCACATCTGTCAGAGCTCATTTCTTCCTACCTTCATATAACTTCATATTATATCCACATTTTCAAGATCAAAAATCCAACTTCAAGAGGTAAACAATAATTCTGTAAATAAATTAGGAACTGTATTTGAAAATAAAAGGTAAATTGTAGTCAACATTTTTAAGATTATGTAAAACATTCACTTTTACCTAAAAAAGAAACAAAAAACCAACTCCAAATCCATGAACGAAGCCATGACATGGTGATCATAGGAAACCCCTATAGAGCTATAAAAGTATTTCTACCCAGCTTTAAAACACAGACAGAAATAATACAAAAAAGGAGGCAGCATATTTTTGAATCATACCCAAATTTACATAGGCATGACTGACACATGCTCATAGGGAAATTCTGCAACACTTCAGAATATTATGGAGCACTGACACTCCCTCCCCGCCCCAGCCCCCTCCCAAATTTGTTATTCTAGGACTGACAAAGAACATTAACTTTAACCTGCAAGTAATATTCATTGAAAGATAGATTTGTGGCACAGTTGTATTTGGCAGTGTATAAAAGCTATTATCCCAGCTAGCACATCTTAGTATTGCATTTAAAAATTATCATTGCAACATTGCCTTATAGATTACAGGGATTCAGACCACATTCTCAAAAAAATCTCACTGCTTGGTACAACAGTTACTTCTCAACACTGCACATTTACAGTTTACTAAAATCAGCACATCCTTGCAAAATAATGTGTACAAATACAAGTATGCTCACCTGTTCATACTGTTAAAAATCCCTTGTAGCATATAAATGAAATGTACGTAATGGGCAAGGGAACATCTTCAAAATACATAATTAGTGCGATAGTACGGGGGGGGCGGAAGCCGTGTCTGTGTTCATAGTCTTAAATAGAAGTGAAACACATTAACATTTAGGTTGCCAGTCAATCAGTTGCGAAATGCCACACTGCTGGCTGTTCTATTTTTTTTGTTTCTTTCTGATCTTGGTCAGTTCACAGTGAGTCCTTAAGAACAACCTCAGCCCTGCAGACGACAACACTCGCATCCTGCTCTCATTTGGTAAGGGACAACTCTATTCTCTGCGAAAAACAGAAGGGACCCCCTCTCCTGCCGCCACCCTTTTTTTTTTTTACATTAAAAAGTTTTCAAAAAACATCCCAGGGAAAATTGAAGAAACATTAAATTTTATCTCCTAATAGTTAGGTAGTAAATTCAGCTTAGAGAACTTACAAATGTTTGTGTGGTGAAGTTTTCTTAATAGGCATTTAAGAGAAGAAAAAGATAAAGCAGCTAGATCTGAAGTAAATGCAATTAACTCCTTAAAAAAGTATCCTTCCTTTCCCTCAGCATTAAATCCAAGTCATTTTCTTTGTTTCAAATTTTAGAGACTTGATCTGTATGATGGTCTTGGTATACTAACTCCCCAAGAGCTGAAGTGAAAATGTATTATTGCAGCCATCAAGTGCACAAACAATAAGCATGCAACTCATAACATACCAAGACACTCTCAAAAGTGTTTTCTCAAAACTGAACGAACACAGCTAGATGAGTAGCACATATACATCACATACTCAAGCTCTAGTGCTTCTTCCAGTAAATAATGTATTTGCGTGTCAGAAGTTCATAGAGATAACCTACAATCGAGAACTAAAGATGATGACCCATCAACGTCACCAGAAATAAACACTGGTACATGACAAACTAAATGACAGACACTGTGGAATTATTTGTTAATTAACCACAAAAACTTATCCATGATGTAAACAATGAATTCAAACTTCTTGCATACAGTTGATGTGGGCAGTTGCAAAGAATACAAACTGCTTCAGTGTGTCAGGGGTCAGGTACATACAGGCTTAGATATAGTACTTTTTAGTGTATTTATTAAATATTCATACTGAACACTTAAAGTTCTTTATCTCATACAGAACACGTTCTTAAATCTGTAAACAACTTCAATATATCCTAAGTTACAAGCTGTTTTCTTAAGAAAGCAAAAATGAAGAAATTGGCAAGTTTCTGAAGGCTGAAACACCCTTTGTCATTTATATTTGATGTAACCAAGGCATTGATCTGCAAGTTTGCAAATTGTAACAAAACAAAGCACACCTTTAAAGCCAATAAGTGATTTTTCCCAATAAGCAACTAAAAACAAAGATTGGGTTTCTGTAACTGAAGTACCAGCACTACGTATGTTCTCTAACAAAGTGAACCACCTAAGCAGAAATTAACATAACACAAGTTCGTTGACACTGAATTTCTTCTTGTTTGGTGAAAACAGGTAAGATCTTGTCAAGATGTTTGACACAGCTCTGAAGGTGCTTCTCCAGAGGTACTTCAGGGGTACCTGTGGGCAGACAATCTACCTGTTCTACCCAAACTAAATCAGGTTGCATTGCACTGTGCTGCAGGGAGCTTCCCTGGCTCGCAGCTTTGCTAACATATGGATCTCGACGCTCCACAAACCAATTGCATCAGAGACTTCTCTTTTCTATGTTCATCTCTATTCTTAGAGCCTCTTAACTCAAAATTTATTTCCTTTTCTTTTTGCACTGATCTATCCTGCTCCTCCTTTTCCTGAATAAACTAAGGGCACGCAATGTTAATCATAAGCTGCTCCAGTGAATATAAATCATACCACGCTAACACCAGTCACCAGGGCATATGGGCTGGTATTTCCAGACAGCCGGCATCAGCACTTTTGTGCAACGCCCAAGAGAGTTTGCAGCACGCCCAAAGACAAAAATTGAGACTACTTCAGATTAAAAGGCAAAGTAGTTCCTAAACAAGAAATCTTGATGAAAACCCACTTTGGCAGTTCCTATCACCATTTCAAGTGATCTGCTGACCTCAACTCCAGCCCTGTGGCACAGAAGAAAGGTGATAATCACAGCAATGCCGCAGGCCATTTAGAGTTTAACAGTTACAAGCTTTCATAAATCTCACACAGACCTTCAAGTATGTGAAGTTAACCTCAATCTATATGCTGTTTAAATACAATCTCATGTAAAGTACATCACAGCATAGTCAACCCAATATTTATGAAGAGAATACACACCTCTTTGTCTACTACAGATAGAAGAAAGGTTTCCAAGGTACTGTAGCCATAGAAATACAGCCACCCGTTATGAGTAACTGGAGTCTGAATGTTGCAAGCTGGTTAAACACTGCTAACCTGAAGGAACGCTATGTTCTTCCCAGCGCTTCATAAAAGTCAAACCTGCCTTAATCATCTCAGTTCTTTAAATTACAGCCTGTCAGCCTGCTTTAACTCCTGTCCAGGCACAGAAATTAAACACCACACTTAGAGCTGTCCAAAAAGAAGGTTTCCCAGCTTCACTTGACGCACTAAATGCATGTCAAGTCCCATACCTACGTACACACATCAGGAGAACAGGGTGACCGGTGAACAGCATTCTCAGCAACCCTAACAGGTGGGAATTAAGTCATAAGTGAGTACATGTAGTGAGCACAGCAATTATACAAACACCTGCTATGATCCGCGAGACTGGACATAGTTTTATTAGTAGAGACAGTAATTACTACCCATCACTAGGTCTGCAACTTCACCAGTGTTTCAATACAATTTGACCCTCGGCAGCCTGGGGACACACAAACAGCCTCAGAGATCCACCAGAGATAAGCTGAAGAACTTCAGAGCAAACTGAAAAGCAAATATAATGCATATGCATAACAATATTTTTACCATTTCTCCTCATCCAGGTAAGTTGCATCAAAAATGCTAGAACACTCTCAGAACATACCTTATGTAGTTTTTCACTTTATTTTTTTTCCCTCTCAAGAACAAACAAGCACTCTTCTGCCCTTCATTGGCCTACTAGTTTAAACTGCAGAGCAAAGGTGGAAACAGATCTAAAACTTCACCTCATCTCCTGCTAAAATAGATTACTTCCCCACATCTGCTCTCAGTTGTCTCGTTTGCAGCTCACTATTCGCTCTGCTTCTAAGTGAACGCTCAGTTCTAGCCTCCCTGAGCTGACGGTCCCAGGCACTACCAGAAATGCACTATTTAAAACGGGACACAACAGAGGTTCTAGGCCAAGAAACATGTTTCTTTGCAGCGGAGTCTTCGAACAAAAGGTTATGCCAGTCAATGAAGCCATACGCATGACTTATTATAAAAATCACGAATTCAGTGTTATTTGCTTATGTCACACCCTGGATCACAGTATCACAGAATGTTAGGGATTGGAAGGGACCTCAAAAGATCATCCAGTCCAATCCCCCTGCTGGAGCAGGAACGCCTAGGTGAGGTTGCACAGGAACATGTCCAGGTTGGTTTTGAATGTCTCCAGAGTAGGAAACTCCACAACCTCCCTGGGCAGCCTGTTCCAGTGCTCTGTCACCCTCACTGAGAAGTTTCTTCTCAAATTTAAGTGGAACCTCTTGTGTTCCAGCTTGATGCTGTTACCCCTTGTTCTATCATTGTTTGCCACCTAGAAGAGCCTGGCTCCATCCTCGTGACACTCACCCTTTATATATTTATAAACATTAATAAGGTCACCCCTCAGTCTCCTCTTCTCCAAACTAAAAAGACCTAGCTCCCTCAGACTTTCCTCATAAGGGAGGTGCTCCACTCCCTCAATCATCTTTGTTGCCCTGCGCTGGACCCTCTCCAGCAGTTCCCTGTCCTTCTTGAACTGAGGGGCCCAGAACTGGACACAGTATTCTAGACGGGGTCTCACCAGGGCAGAGTAGAGGGGAAGGAGGACCTCTCTTGACCTACTAACCACCCCCTTGTAATACACCCCAGGATGCCATTGGCCTTCCTGGCTACAAGGGCACAGTGCTGGCTCATGGTCATCCTGTTGTCCACCAGGACCCCCACATCCCTTTCTCCTTCACTGCTCTCTAATATGTGATTTCCCAACCTATACTGGAACCTGGGGTTGTTCCTGCCCAGATGCAGGACTCTACACTTTCCCTTGTTAAATTTCATCAGGTTATTCCCTGCCCAACTCTCCAGCCTGTCCAGGTCACGCTGGATGGCAGCACAGCCTTCTGGCGTGTCAGCCACTTCTCCCAGCTTGCTGATAGTACACTCATTTCCCTCGTCCAAATCGTTAATGAATATATTGAATAATATTGGCCCCAGCACTGACCCCTGAGGCACTCCACTAGATACAGGCCTCCAACCGGACTCTGCCCCATTGACCACAACTCTCTGGGTTCTTTCCTATGACGTTGGTCAAGCACGACTTCCCCTTGGTGAAGCCATGTTGACTGCCCCTAATGACCCTGTTATCCTTGATATGCCTTGAGATGGCACCAAGGATAAGTCGTTCCATTACTTTCCCAGGGACAGAGGTGAGGCTGACCGGTCTATAATTACCCGGGTCCTCCTCCTTGCCCTTTTTGAAGACTGGAGTGACATTTGCTTTCCTCCAATCCTCGGGCACCTCTCCCGTTTCCCAAGACCTGGCAAAGATGATGGATGCAACAGCTTATTCATGATGACATACTATTCATAATCTGTGCCACTAAACAGTCTTATTTACAAATTTAATAAACTAGATTCAAATTCACTAATTAAATAAACAGCAGTTAAGTCTTAAAAAATTTTAAGCAGTATCTTGAATATAGATTGCTATGCTATACTGACATGATGGACATTATTTCATAATCTTTCTGAAAAAAGAGTATCCATGTGAAGAGAAGAATCTTGCAGTCTAATTTGATCTGTATGCAAAGTATTATAACTCATATGGGCTGACAAGCTAGGTTTCTTATTTTGAAGAAACACTAATGCATTATATCAAGAAAACAATGACTGGAGGAAAAAAAAAAAAGTCCTTTCCCTTGACATTTTCACATTGCCTACAATAGTACTACTCAGCATTTCAGTAATCGATTAGGCTTTCAGTGCCAACTTTGAACGCTGGAAAGCAGCATATGTCACACCTCAAAACAGCTTATTTTTTTTTCTTAAATAAATCTTTAGAGCAAATCAACTCATCAGTACATGTGAACATACCTGGAAAATTCTGCCCTAACACTACTACAAACTACCATAAGCACACTATGCAAACATGTACCTATACCACAGACAGTGCCTAAAATAAAGATGATAAAAGCCACGTTAGTAAGAGAAGACGCATCAATTGTCATTGTTTTTTCATCACAGATGGCAGTAAATATAATTCCAAAAGATCACAAAGCCTTAAAATTGGAAAATGAAAGATTCATATTCACTAAAAAGACGTCACTTTGCTTGACCCACGCTCAGGAAAACCAGACCAATAAATACGCCATGATGTTATTTTAGTACAAACAAAGCACAGTTTGAGAATGCTGCACTGAGACAGATGCCTGATATTTTGCATAGAGGGCCCAAATATTCTGCTTTTGTGTTAAGCAAGTGAATATACTTTCACGCAGACATTTCTGGGTTGAAGAAACCTACATATTTTCTATACTGATTTCCAAGAAGGCAGCACACTAGAAGTCCTCATATAAGGACTGGCAGAAAAAAAACCAAAACCAAAACAAAACACAACACAACCAAACAAACAAAACAACCAACCCCAAAAAAACCACAAAACCCAAACCCAACAACAAGTGTGTTTGCACATGCAGGTATGTGCACATCTGCACATGTGTATATTTGATATCTAAATGCACGTTTTCCAGATACATCTCAACTGTCATACTTCTTGTATCTCTGTCTCATGCCCAAGATTGCCCACAAGAGCCATTCTAAAGACAGACATACCTTTTAAAGCTGGCAGTTTCTGAAGCTCCCGGTTAATGCTAACATTAAACCTTGATGAACTCTGCCGCTTTTCCTTCTTCAGTACTGTCTGTGGTGCTGGTACTTTGATTTTAGATAGTTGTGCTGGGGGAGGAGTGCTGTTTGATTTTTTGTTTGACACCTGTTTAAAAATAAATCAAAGCAGTTAATTGCAGCTGAACTTGAGAGAAAGTCTACTAAAAGATCTATTTTTATTACAGAAATAAACAAAGCAAAATAATCTTTTAATCCAATTGCTGTATTCAACATAATCTGGATGTATAGGTATCTATTCTTTTGTTCCATCTTTTCAGTGTTAATTTCTGTACCACAGCCCTCATAGAGATGGGAACAGATCACCTTGTTACATGCAGTAGTCCATTTATTTGAAGTTATCAGTCAATTGAAAAGAAACTTTCAAAAAATGTAGCTCTTGAGCTACTCTCACCTTTTCCCTGAGAAGTCTGGCCTCCAAGGTATTTTGGCTGCCTAACTTCAGCTTCAAAGGGATCACGGGGCCTTGCCTATGTACAGCAGGTGAACCTTTCACTGCCCATTTGTCCTGTGCCTCATCGCTAGAGTCCTAAGCTTGGCTGGGGCCTTCAGGCTTTGACAGAACGTTAAAGGAGTGAGTCTTATTACTGTAGTAGCTTCAGCAGCTTCTAAAACATTCACAAAGATTTGCAGCAGTTTACTGCCTACTCAGAGCAAGTTGCTTTTACTGTAATAATCCTTATCAGATTGTCGCTGTAGCTCCGTATGAACTTTATAACATAAAACCAGAATAAATGGTTCTCACCTATAGGTTTCCAGTTTGCTGTTATTTCCCAGACTATACCTGACAGTACACTCTCTCAAGCTGAATAAAATGCATCATTAACAAAAGCCTGTCAGAACTTGTGATGCTGCTGTTCTCTTTCCTTTTTTGAAGTAGTAAAAGCAGGTTTTAAGTAGGCAATAGTAGGCAATAGTGAACTTTTAAAATACAAATAACTTCATTATGTTCTTTACAAGAATGATAAAACATCTGTGAATGACCTACACTAAAAACATAGAATCAGCTGAGCAGAAAATTTTACTGCAAGTATTGTAATTCATTTTGTAGGACTGTAATTTGCTGTGGAAGTCTTTAAAATTTGCTAACTATTTTACACTGAAGCACATACATCTGAATACACCTTGGCACTTTTCTCTTAAAAGAAAGAACATATTCTCCTTTTGAGAAAGTGCTCACATGATAAGAAATTGGGAAAAAATTACATGGGAATGGGACTCACAATGGAAATCAAGTTGTAATGCTGCTACTCTGGCAGCTTGAGTTTTAGCAGATATGAAAGCAGTGTTTCATCCCTGCATGAAACTGTATCAATGGCATTTTCATAGGGATATGGCTAAAACCATTTCCAGAATAGCTTATTCACAGCAATTTCCATGTGGTCTGGGAGTGTACACATGGAAATGTTACCACACAAATTTATCTACCTTCAGAGTCTCCAAGATGGTAATTTTATCAAGTTTTGTTCTAGTAGCTTAACTGGAAGAGAAATGTATATGCTTCAAGAACACATCAACAATTGTTATATTATACACACGAAGACATGGCTGAAAACAATATTTAGTTTTCCTTAAACACAGCAAAAATGCATACAGCCTTATAGAAAAAAAATCAGGGGAGACAATATACTGTAGACCAGAAGTCTTAAGTTGCCAAAAATACTGTAGAACTTGTTTCAGTAAAAATGGAATACACCAGCAAGTTAAAAGCATTTATGTACAATTAATAACTGTTACACTGGATTAAAAAGTGAAATAGTCTGAAAAATGCAAACACTAAATGTTTAAAAAGCTTTTTGCTGAAATACAAGTGATCTACATGTTAAATTCTATACATTAATTCATTTTTTTTTTAAAAGGATTCCAAATAAAAATATAAATAGACTAAGCAGAAAGAAAAACAGCACTAAAATTAGTAAGTAATGACTTACCCTGTATTAAATAATAAAAGCTAATTAAAGTACATTATAGCACTATTACTACACAGGATTCTGTACTTTCAATATTGTGCTTGAGCCTGATGCTGGTTTTCTGAACAGGCTATCTTCCACTGCCACCTGGTTTTTGTTCATTACTTGGAACAGGAAAAGCCGCTTTCCTGTTTCCTCTATTCCCAAACAAATTCTCCGTTTTGAATTAACAACAGCTCACATGTGCCTGCACACATGCGTACACTGCGGTATCCTACAGCAGCACACACCTCGGGGAACCAAGTATTCTAAACGGCAGAAAAAATCTAAAATTAGCTGAAAGTGGTTATTTAAGAGGACGGATAACATTTTAATTAGAAATGCTGAAAGCAAGCATTTTTTGTTGCTATGGCAACTTCCCATCTAGCGGTGATGACTCCAGTGTAATTCTAGCCCTGAATCACTGGCCAATGTATCCAGCAGATTTCCTCCTCCTTTCTACCACCAACCATCATCACCCCTGCTTTTCCGTCACGCTCCAGTCAGTCAGCCAGCACATACCAGGAAGCTGCCAAAACGGTTTCCAGTTCATTATTATTTGATTACACTACACAGCTGTACCAAATAACCTTTGCACAGGGCACTGTGGTTCTACCACGAGAGAACTGGCCTCCAGAGCTTGCAGATCCAGCTCTGGGATGGAAGAGCACCTAGAGAACCTGAGTCAACTTCAGCCACACAGCTCAGCAATCATCCGCCTCTCTGAAAAGAACACAAATTCAGACTAAAAAGTCTGTGTATTAATTTGCTAAAGATTTCAAGGCAACATACTTTTCACGATGGTCCAGTGCTCATTAGTTCAGACGGAAGAGCCAAGCTCAGCTTCTTCCTTCCAATAACAAACCAAACTACTTCAGAAACCACAACTGATGAACCTGTGCTACATCAGTGAACAGCTCATTTGTCAGCAGAACAGTCAAACTGCAGATATACTTTTATCAATTCTCTTCCTGTGACTAGAATGGGAAACACCTATTCTTCCCCTTGTTCTGACAAACAGCTCCCTCCTACCCAAATCTTTATATACTCAAAGACAAACGCAATTCCAAAAGTGCAGATAAATCACTAAAAATACGTACAAATTACTCTAGAAAAGAAAGTCAAATTGAGAATGTGTTTCTTCAGATCATAATTAAAACACATCCTCAGGTTTTATGATCAGTTTAGTTTTTAAAAACTTTACATAGATTTACAAACATTAAGACAATCAGGACCAGCGTGATTCTGACTTTTAACAATTAAAAAAAGAGTCTATGGTCTTCAGTTCCCTTGAATAAGCTTAAATTGAATTCAAGAGAGTGAACGGCATGGAGGAGAAAAGGAGGTTTCTTGCCAGTCATGACAGTTCAAGATAAATAGTCCTTGCATCCCTTCTTCCCTTGAGCCCTCCTGCATCAAGCAGGATGTGGTACATTCTTGTCTCAACATCACCTTTTTAAGAAAAGCTGGATCCTTCATCCCCTGACTTGTACACAGCCAAGTATAGATCAGAGCATGACACTAAGTTTGTGACCAGGGAAAGATGCAAGTAAACCAAGCACATCTGCAGTTACAGCCAATTCTTCTTTTTAAATTAAATTGATCAAAGAGCCTACACAGCAACTTGTACTTTTGGTCAGCCATCTAAGACATAAGAGAGACAGAGTACTGAGATCTGGAAGGAGGATCCACTCTGCATCTCATGTGTGTCAACAAGTCTTTCAGAAGACCCTATTCCTCACTTCCTGACAGTCACCCAAAGAGCTGGTATTCAAGCTACCTTGACCAAACATTGGCAAACAGAAGGACTCTGCCTGACCTTACCTTTCTAAGAACACTCACTAACAACTGAAGCAGACTGAAGCAGACTAAAGCACACAAATCCTTCTGGTTTGCTAAATCAACAGGGCTTTCAAGTGAAGTCTAGAGTCAACTTTATAACAATGCAGCAAGTTTTCATATTGCTTTCTCAGATAAACTGGTCTGAACAGGTTAAGGATTTGAAGATGACAATAAAATAACCTGGATGCATCTGTCATTCACAATTAAAAAACTGGATGGCATACTTGTGACAAACATCAGATTGCCTCCCAAGCACAAGGCAAGAGAGATTTTCTCTCTCTGCCTGAAGAAAACACAGTGCTAGGTACAGTATCCTATATGGTGTTTCTTGACACAGATCAGTCCAACACTAATCTGTGAATTTCCTCCCTCTAATGAGCATCACCACCGAATTCAAGTCTATATCAGTGTGTGTACCACCCCAGGATGGCAGCAACAAGCCACATACCAGCAAGAACGAGATAAAAACTCTGGACTACAAAATCTGGATAGGTGAAACTTGTACCAGTCAACACATGATTAAGACTCCCTGTGAAATGCAGGTACACAGAACACTTTCTGTGCAAATCATTAGTTTGAGAACAGAGGGAGAATGCTTATATTAATGCAGAATTAATATCTTCCTTTTTTTCCTTTTAGTATACTAAGTAGCCTCCATGGACTTATGTTTTATTAAGATTAACAGAGGTCTGATCTATAGCACCCAGAAGAGCTCATTTCTTGCCAAGGAAGCCTCGGAAGGGGCTACGAAAGCATTCTGGATTATATCTAAAATATACTTTAAATGAAACTACAATTTGCTGAAACTAAACAAAGAACATGAGAACACACAGAAGGGACTTGCACAAATTGATTTTCAAAACCATATGAGGGCCCAGTATATAATCAAAATAATTTGGCTATGAGGTTGAGGCCCAATACATATCAATGTAATTAGGCCAAGAGGCTGAACTCGATTTAATCTCTTCAGATGAGAACTGAAATCAAATATCAAGGAAATCAAAAATGGGTAGAGAGCAGTTGAGAGCATTCTATGCAGTTTTTTTCCCCCTCTGCAGTAACTTTAAAGTAGTGTGAAAATCCCTGACCACTCCAGGAATTTTGAACTCTGCCGCAGAGAGCTTAATTTACCGTTTTGTGGTGAGAACAGGGACAGACCATACCTAGCATACAGCCCTTGGTAACTCTGCCCACAGCACACCTGCAGGTGGACTGGTGCTGTTACATTAGCAATTGGGACCACAGCAAGTTGTTTGAGACAGCACACTGCCAGCAGAGCAACATCTGTCCGCTGATTTCAATGCTGTGTTGCTCAGACCACCGGATCAAAATGTCTTCCAACAGGACAACATCAGAATAAACCCTTATTATTATAGTATTAAATAAATGGCTTGACAGAGCTATCCAGAGAGTCTGCAGTAATTCTGGTTCATGCAAGCAGTGTCCAATCACCAGTATGGAGTTTGCTACAGAGCAGCTAGTTATGTTCTTTAACCTAAGTATTTTCCATCTACAGAGACTTGGTGCAAACTATCCAAAGCTTGATACGGATTCGTAATCATCTGGACACATAAAAAGGGGCACTGATCCATAAACAACCCAGTTAAAAAAAAAGCAGGAAAACAACATGCTTACTGGGTACTATTCTGGATGGCAAACAGGCCTCACTTTACTGAAGATTCTTGCTACTATGCCATTATTGTTCACTAGATTCACCGCCACAAGATTGTTTGGACACACAACCTATGGAGGAACCTCTGGAAATGCAGCTTATGGTGCTGAAGGCTCTGGTTCATTTCACACAGACTACAATTTAGATTTCTACAGTTTTTCCTCAACAAAATAATTTGCCAGAATAATACATGGATTCACCTGTTAGAATGATCTTTGCGGCTGCCTTTCTAGCCTGTGTGTTAATTATCATTAAAGATTCTTTCAGTGGTTGAGATATGCTGAGACTACCACTGTATTATCCAATGTAACTTACTATGTTTTTATTTTGTAACATAGCAAGAACTGCATCCTAGAGCTTTGAGGTTCCATGTTCTTGTAACGATAAGGAAAAAGATGACCTTTTCAACAGGGCTGTGATGACAAAGTTTATATATTTTAGCACACTGTAATCAGCACTTAGTGATTTACATTGAAGTACTTGTTTAGCAACTGTGATTTTGCATTTACATATAGCAATGCTACTGCTGGCTATTCTTAATGTCTAACTAAGGAGTTCCATTAGTGTTTCGTTAGAGACAACATGGAGTTTGATGAACTGCAACAGTGACTGGGAAGTTCCCTATGAGCAGGGAAGGTCACCGGGCCCTCTTCACATTGAAAGGGTGCCCATGGCAAGTTTTAGACTCACAGACCATTTTAGAAGACTGATCTGCAACTTGCTGAAGCTCTTCTGCCTCTCTTGCTGACATTTACTTTTCATGACACAAAGCATTGCCTGTATTTCATGTTTGCTGCTCAAATTTTATCTTCTGAAAAATTTTATCATCACGGTTTTGTGCAACACACTTGACTTGCAACACATCAAACCAATCCTGACAATTGCCAAAGGTGTCTCAGCTCCGTGTACTGCAACCTTGACATTCTCTCACTGTAATTTTACATTCCTAGTTAAATATCAGTAGCACGAGGCTCAGTTTCCATTTGCTCCTTGTAAACTTCAGAGCTGGGTCTGTTCAGCCTGGAGAAAAGAAGGCTGAGAGGGGATCTCATGAATGTTTATAAATATCTCAAGGGTGGATGTCAAGAGGATGGGATCAGACTCCTTTCAGTGGTGCCCAACGATAAGATGAGGGGCAAAGGGCACAGACTGAAGCACAGGAGGTTCAATCTGAATACGAGAAACTTCTTTACTTTGAGGATGCCAGAGCACTGGACCAGGCTGCCCAGAGAGGTTGTGGAGTCTCCTCTAGAGACATTCAAAACCCACCTGGACACATTCCTGTGTGATCTGCTCTGGTGAACCTGCTTTAGCAGGTGGGTTGGACAAGATGATCTCCAGAGGTCCCTTCCAACCCCAACTATTCTGTGATTCTGTGATTTGATTCCTTTCAGTCAGAGATGAGACCTGCAGCCTGAGGTTGCAGAGTACTGGCAAAGGTGACAGGGTGCCCGGCCTCAGACTGTGAGGGGATTCATGCTGGCTGGCCTTTGCTGGAGCACCATCAGTGAGCACTTGGCACTTCACAAACATAGACAGCAAAGTAGCATTTGTTTCCTAATGAATCTTCTATAATGAAACTTCAAAGAAACAAATGACCCCAGAAAAGTAAAATTTGTTACCTGCAACTATTAGTTAACTAATTAAATATGATTAAAAACAGATAATATCCTAAGTATTACTTCAAAATAGTTATATAAATACAGAGATAAGGAATCTCAGTAAATTATAGCCTGGCCTAAATTACTTCAGTTCTTGGTTTTAATTTGTAATTTCTCTCTGATCAGCCTGAACCACTCCTTTACTTAAAAAAAAAAAAGAACAACACACACAACAAAAGCTATCTTTGTGCTTCTTATATATATATATATATATACATACACACATATACATATATATGGTATACATACATAAGGTTCCCAAACTTGAAGGAAAACACAAACTCATCTCATTTGCTTTAAGTCCCAACTCCTACACTTGGCTGGAAATTTTAATTATATAAAGCTACTCCTGAGCTAAGGCTACTGTATATGTGGCTATACCAATGATGTCTATATTCTTCTGATCCATTCGTAATGGTTTCTTACTTCACATACTCTTATCGAAGTATTTTTTGCTTTGCCCCCTGCCCCCCAATTTGGTATTTGTACGAGATGGTACATGAGAGAGTTATAGTCCATGATAAGGTTCCTGTGCATTTTAATAGCGTAATAATAACAACCTTTACTTCTTATTAAGAAGTTTTACACCAAATCATTTCATTTTTGGCTCTCGCAATGTTTTTATTGTACCTGTCACTAGGGAAGTTTACTTTTCAGTACCTCAGACTACTGTACTGAGTAGTGATGAGGAAGCGTATTAAATCATAGTCACTATAAAGGTGTAGCGAATGCTAATATTTGGCAGTCATCTTTTAAGTATATTCAGGAACGGGGCAGGATTTTTTTTCCTAGATTTTTTTTTCTTTAATTGCACCCCCCTCAGCCTGTCGAGGGGCACAACCAAAAAACCAAAACCTACCATCCCACTTCTAAAATTACAAGTTTGCTCTGGCTTCAAATGAAACTGAGGAAAACAAAACAAAAAACCCCACCACAACAAAACCACACACACAAAAAAACCCAAAGAACAACAAAACCCCAAAGTAACAATGTTTGTAAAGTCTGTGAACACGTGTTGATTCAAGGGCTACCTGTTTTTCTCACTGTTTGTATTCTCTATGGAATAACTATATTAATAATTTTGCATTACACATATGTAGTAGTGAACACCCAATTCCTCTCAAAGTTTACAAAGCAGTAGGCCTTAATTCTTCTGAAAAAAAACTTAAGAGAAACTAATTGAAACAAAGGGTGAAAACAATGCTTCCAGCGTACAAACAGCTGATAGCCAGTTTTGAAGACCACTTTGCTCCTTTGAGTAGAACAGCCTCTGCCTTCATTGCTGTGTTTCCACCCAGGAAAGATTCAGAGAGTTTAGAAGCATGATTAGGAAGCAAAGGACAGTAACTACTAAAACAAACTGCAGACCAAAGACCTCATGCATTCTATGTTACACAAGTAGCTGTCACCCTTGTGTACGAATGAGAAGGCCATAGGAGCCTGTTTTCAAAAGCACCTCCTTTCAGGTAACAAAATACTTGTGTACAGCAGTGATTGATACATTTCTTTAATCAAGCCAATTAGTTTTAAAAATGTAACATAACAACCACTGTTAAGGTAGCCTTTTTCACTAACTGATATTAAAGTATATTTACTTTGGATGCAGAGGATATTCCAATTCCCAAAACAACAAAGGCAAGATGTCAATAAAAACCGGAAATAGAAAATTACAGAAGTTAAAAATAACGAAAAAATTGCATAGCTGCTTTAAGAGCAACACACAGTGCAACTTTCTAGTCAGCAAATAGCACCTCATTTAGTACTAAGGGCGTATTCACTTGCTACACTTAATTATTTTTCAATGGTTATATCAACCCATTAAAAAATTCTCTCTAGGAAAGAAGTGCAAGCCATGAACAAAAACGAGTTTTCAAATATTTTTTTTTTTTAAATAAGTTGGCACAGCATTTTGAAGACAAGCAAACAACCCTAAAGCCCACAGACTTCCTTTACATGGAGAGAAAAATCCACCCTGATTCTACATGCAATTTCAATTTAAAGTCCTGGTTTGCTAGTGTTAGAAAATCCCAAACCAACAGTCCTGGAAAGCCTCAGAAAACAGAAAGTGTAGCACAGTCCATTTATATCCATTCTGTGATTCAAACCTGAGAAGACTAGTTCAAAATTTAAGATTCATTTCATAATACTAGGATCTCTCTTGTTCCAAATGAAAGATGGCCACTTTCCAAATAAATTTTACCTACTGCATGGGACCAACTCATGACAACACTGGCTACTCTGCCTATCAGTCTAGCTGGGACACATTACTGAAGGAACAGCTACAGTACAGCTAGGTTTGTTATGCGCTGCATACGCCAGACAAGCATTGCTTATTGATTTGGTCCATGGAACACCTGGGGGCTTAGGGATGCTCTATCATAGGCTATCAGCCATTCCTGGTCTAGACAGTTGCATAAACAGGCATCAAACTCAAAAGTATGGTAAGGAGTACTACCCAAACCCTTAAAACATTATGTTATAAATAAATACTTTCTAAAAGACATCTGCTTTCATGAAGAACAACAAACACAGAAGAATCTTGTACCTCAGAGATGCTGAACTCAGTGCATTCAAAAATGCCATGCCACTGAGCGACAAAGACTGCCTGTTCATCTAACAATAATGGAAAAGAGTTTAAGTGACAGCTGCTTTTTACAAGTGACAATATATATGTGTGTGTATATATATATATGTATATATCTATCTACACACTGAATCACACACAAGTAGAAATTAGTACACTATACAATTAAAACAGGATAATCTCATCTGACTGAAAATTAGTTCTGGAGCAAGAAGATACTTCCAGGAATTATTTAGGAGCAGTTCTAGTCCTAGCACATGTAAAAAAGGTGGGGAGAACAAACCCAGAGCTTTTGGAAAGGCATTCTCCCCTCCCCACAAACCTCCAGCTCCTCTGCTGTAGTCTGGAATGAGTCGCCTAGAAAGTACTTAAGTGTGCTAAGACTTTCTAGCATAACTTTGAAAACTCTGAAGTAGAAACATCTAGTCAAAAATAGCTAGACACTGTCTAACAGTCCCCATATGCCATCTCCAAGGCTGGATCAGGTACGTTCGTTTCTCAGGGTTGCTAATAACTGGTACAGCACCTTATGTAACATTGCAACGAAAACCACAAACAGGAAACGTGAGAAAAATAGTCTTACATAGAAAACATGGAGTCAGCTTGCTAATTAACTTGTTGCTACTGATGACAGGAACCTGTTAACACAAAAAAATGCTTTTGCCTATTCCTCATTTTCCTTCTAACATTAGTATACTTCTACATATGATCTCTGCTAAGAAATGCACACAACCATCACCACTTCTACTCCCCATCCCTTTTTTAATTTATTATTTTTAAGGACAGTGGCAATTATATGCAGACACGTAATCAGGAAATCAGTAAAAGCAATCAGAATACCAATAGTCTTTCCCCACTGTTTGCGGTCTAATATAGGAAAAGTGATGACAGAAAGCGGATAGTCACCTCTCACAGTTCTTTCAAAGAGCTGAAAATCCTTATTTTTACTGGAGTATTTTAAAGACAGTCCATTAAAGAGAGATTGCTGTAACTTCATTACCATTCATGAAAAATATTACCACAATGTTGAATAGTTTAAGAAAATAACTCTCAAATAAAAAAGGCTTCACAAACAGGGAAGAAAAGCCTCTGAAACAAGGCCTGACAAAACTGCTGCACTGGAAGCTACTACCAGTGTTTAATAAACCTACTCAAAAGTGATGGCGAAGAGACAGCGGCAGGACAGAAGCATGGACCAGTACTCTAACAAGGCTTTTAAAATTTTAAAAATTGGTTTCAACGGTGATTACAGTTGATTATAGCGACATACAATGTCAATAAATCACGCAATTTCTTGCACGGCAAGAAACCTTGCAGTTTGTATTTTATTACATTTTGATTTGCCTGTATTCAATAAAACACCTTTAAAGTAGAAAGAACCAACCAGGGCAGCACATGGAAACAATGAGATAATACACAGAAACACACTCCTCAAATCACATTACTCTTCCATTTGCTCTTCTGTCTGCACAGCAGATAACTTGAAGAAAGAGTATGATTTGTGATCTTGTTTGTTGAAAGTTACCAAGCCAATACTTTCTTAAACAAAAGTTGTCTTTCCCTTCTACAGATTACAGAACACCTAGATTCAAAATAAATACAATTTTAAATTTAGAATTTTCATGCCTTCTTAAATCAGTCCAACTAGACCTAGAAGCTGCTATTGCTCCCAGTCACCTACTACTGCCTTAGATGAAAGTTTACCAGATACTTCTGGCTCTTCCATCCCCCAGGTGAACCACAACAGTGAATTGCCCAAGTCCTCCTGGACCATTGCAATTACTGGGGAAAAGTGCAAGTTTTAGCACGTACATTCCCACAGGCAAAACAGACAAATAGAAGTCTATAAGGTTAAAATTTTAGCTTCCTTCCCCGCGGTTGCATTTGAAAACTACTTTTAAAGTACTGTGAGAAATACTTGCCTTTTTAGAAGCGTTAGGTTTTTGCTAGAGACAGAAAAAGGTAATCTATCTCAACAATCATTAACTATTACCAAGCCACCTCTTTCTAAAGGAATTAGACTGACCATTAGTACTGCCTAAACTCAAAAGGAGAGCTCCACACCCCCGTGACAAAACACAACACCTACAACAAAGCTTATCTATGAGACAAGTAACTTTTGCAAAGACAACATTCACACAGAATATGGCAAAAAGTGTTGGCATAGCCAAGCCACACACCCAGGCTTTTGTTGTTGTTGTTGTTTGTTTGTTATTTGCTTGTGTTCCCAGTATAGGTCTTGGGCAAACAACCCCCCCAAATATTTTATCAGAGCACAGACACTACTCTGGCACAGAAGAAAAACAGTGCACAACAGATTAAGGCTTTGTTCGCAACCTGAAGACACCAACATCCTGGACTAATTACTGAAGTAAGGGGTTATACTTAAAGGACTAGATTCAATTGTTCTGGCAACTATTTAGTCTAATTCATTAATGTTTACTAGCAGGTTACAAACTAAAGCTAGATGGGAGCTTAATCACATTAGCTCTTTTCTTACGTGTTCAAAAAGTGAACAAGATGTGCAAATGGAAACTGGAATAATTGCATTAGGGTACAGAACAACATACTGTGCATTTCCAGAACTTTTCCCACAAAAAAGAGAGTAGAACACAGAGAAGGAGAAAGAGAAGGGCAATCAAAGTAACAGCAGTCCTCCCAGATAGGGGAGATTGAGCAGGACTTGCGGAGAAAAAATAATCTACAGATGCCAATATAAAAAGTCAAATCATAAATAATATGAAAAAAAATTACACAACACCTCAGCTAAGCAACATTCTAAGGCATACACTGGCTTAAAGAAAAGCATACCAGGATGAAAGATCATACACCTACTCTGTTTCTGAATCTCTCTTAGTGAGTATCAGCTACTGACCACACAGAAAGTATGAAGCCACATGGACCTCTCTCCCAACACAGCATGGCTCTTTTGGTAATACAAGTAACCGAGGCACAGGTAATACAAGAATCATCATCTTGTATTCTTTCCCCTAAACATCTGCTTGGTGGAAATGCTGGAGACAGGAAAACAGGAAAGACAGACCCTGCTTTCAAAAAACTACAATAGGGTTCTTTGAGATTTAAATGAAGAGGACTGCAGTGGGTCACCTGTGTGCTGCAGCTACTGCTTAGTACTTCAGTAAATGGTGTATGCTTAGGGCCTACTGCTGAAAATTAAAACTGAGACAAGCATCAGGTTAAGTTACTTCCATCCCCTTTTAGCATGGGCATCCTGACCAGGCATACCAGGAATCACTTCCATCCCTTTTCAAACCTGCTGTACACTTTCACTCAACTGAAATCTCATTTCCCTGACTGCAAGACAGGAAAAAGACTTTAGTGTTTTGTAATATTTTTGTAAATATTAAGATCTGTTGTACTTTTTTATCTATAGAAGTCCAAGGCATCATGAATTCAGTTAAGTGCTATAAAAGTGTCTATAAATAAAATATTTGTGGGATGCTGCTGCTTGTGTTGTCCCTGTTCTTTGAACAGCAGACAGTTCCTAGTCTTTACAATCTGTCATTTGCATTGAATGCATATGCACTAAATGCATTTTGAGAAAAAAACAATGAAATTAACCAGTACATTTCAAAATCTACTCATAGAAGATTTATTAAAAGACATGTTAAAACACATGTACAAGAAACTTGATGACCACCTTCTTTAAAGAGAAAAACAAACAACTCTAAAATTGCATTAACAGTGTGTTCCAGAATATGTTATATTTACTAATCTTCACTATGTTAACAAATAGCCTCCTTTCTGGTCATATAAGCACCAGCTAACACACATCATGGTTACAGCCAATCACATTAGAATGGAAACTCTTCATTACTATTTGCATACAATTATTCTATTAATTAAGTTACTGAGTCAAGCACTGAGGTGCACAAGAATGTATGGCGACTAAATAATGCCCACTGGGAATGGCAATCCTGTCATGTGTCAGTCATATTCCCAAGCCCTCTCCCATTCTGCCCCTACTCACATAGGGCTAAGTATCATAGATAAGTAAACTGTACTTTTCATTGGAAATCCTACCTGTGAGAACAACAGAAAAATAAAAATGCATGAACACTATAACAGAGCCTCCTATTGAGAATTCATCTCTTATATTTTAAGTTAAAAAAAGCTAGATCTACAAACACAGAAAGAAATGAAAAAGAAAATAGTACATGCATTTTCAGTTAACACTTAAAGTTCTCCCCTAATTAATTACGGGAGCTTTACACTCTATCCTGAAGTATGAAGAATGAATAAGAAAATCAATTCTAGTCTCAGTAGCTTGTTATTCAGGAGAAAATAAGCAGTCAATAAATGTACAGCCAAAATGCTGATAATGATGAGCCTTACAATTGCACAGGAACTAAAATTACAGCCAAGAAGCAATATTCTTTTTAAAGTCACAGCAATATCCTGGAACGACAGATCACAATAAAGTACATCTATTTACAACATCTACACTGGTATGTTTCTTATTTCATTCTAAGAGCTTTCCTAGTAGCTAAGATCTCTCCTAGTAGCTAGGTTCCCGCCACCAAAACTCAATCACTTTTATTCGAATTTACCAAAATACTTCAGTTTGCAAATCTTAAGATCTTATTAATTTATGACAGTAGTATGCATCTTTCTGCACAACAAACGAGGCCTCATTGAAGTGCATCAGAAAGAGTATACTAAATATACCCACCCACCTAGTCCCAACAGTCATTTCACGGACGGAAAAATGATAAAGCCGGATCAGTATTTTGTTCTAAAACAAGACACATAGTTCACAAGCTGAAAAACATAAGCTTTTCAGTGTAGCATTTTACATTCAGACTGGTATTTTAACGGAAATTTTAGAATCCACCTAAACAGCGGATTTCCAAATGAAGCAAATCTATTAATTCCAAGTTTCTGGATGAATGTGGGAAAGGGAGTGAACTGTGATTTAACTGACCTCTTACAAGTCACTGCACCTTACTGCTAAGCAAAACAGAGCAATGCAGAAGGGGTGGGGTGGTGGAAATCAGCATCAACAACAGAATAATCAGTCAGAAATGGAACACTCTATTGTATACCTATAAAAAGAAATCACACAACAAAACAACTGACAGCCTTTGATTAAGCCCAAGGTCTCCTGCCAGTACAACAGGCTACTGACACTTAACTGACATGCCAACATCGACAGCTTGAGAGAGGATAGCTCTAGGAATTACAGAGAACGATAAAAACTGTAATCATCAAGGAGAAGACAAGCCCAAAACCTCGCAATAAGACTAGAAAAATAAGATAGATGTACATCTCATAACCAGAAAGAAAAAGAGATAAGTATTTAAGACTGTAGCAAGAAAGTATTTATTTACTCTAAATAAACTTAACTTCTTCACGAGCATCTTAAGTCTTAAAAACATTTTGTGCCAAATACCAGGGCAATAGTTCCACAATCATGTTCCTCACAGCCACCTGTCACGTCAAAATTATAACAATCTAGAAAAACTCACAACACTCTTCACGAGTCATAACAAATCTGCCTGAAAAAAAAAAAAAACTATGTATTTTAGTAACATTTACCTCATGTTCTTGGTTATCTTGTCCGTCTTTGCCACTTTTTCCACTCTTGGCTGATTTTGCAGGTTCCTTAGAAAGAAAGTTTGCAGTCTTAGTTGAAAAGATCTAGATATATTTTCAAGTCAAGAAATTTTATATTTTTAGACACTCAATAAGAATATTAAAACTAATGGGGCAAAAATGATACTGTTTTATTGTAAGATGTTAATACTGAACTATCAGTCTCTATGAATCTGCTTTAAACATTTTTCCTCTGCAGAAATGTTTTGGAATTTCATTTATGCCTCAAAATTCACCCGTAAGTACATAAAGATAAGCTTTCATACAGGTAAGCATGCAGGGACAAAGAATGAAAGTGATTTGAACCCTGTCTAAGAACCTACCCTTGCTGTCATTGGCTTTTAGCATCAGGAACCTCTATATTTAGCATAGCTTTGAAATCAGCACCAGTGCAGTACACATTTTACACTTTAGCATTTTGTCTGTTTTAGAGGCTAGAAAGTCTAGTACTAGTAGGCCCACAACACATATTTTTCCCTCCCAGCATTGTATTGAACTCGTATCCTTCACCCATAGCATATTTTTGAGATTTGTTATTTTCAGAAAAGTAAAGTTTCAACTTTTTTAATATGAAAGTAGGCAAAGTTATTAGGGAAAAAGTTAAACAAACGCCCACAAACCACAACTCCCTACATCTGATTTTACAAGGATGTTGAAAAACTAAAAGACAAGCATAAGTCAACCAAACAGAAAAGGTCTAGAGAGATAGCAGCTGGATGAGGCAGGCTGTATACTTCAATTTCTGACTTCCACTCATATGGCTAACTGCCTACCACATAAAATAAAGTGCAATCCAGTTAACTTTCTGTGGATTTAGAAGTTTTCTCTAAACATTCCTTGTGGAAGCTCCTTCCACAGCCGCGGCTGCCAGACAAATCACTCCTGGGAGCACCGGGGGAAACTGATGCAAAGCAGTGCCAAAACCAAATCCTCTCCCATTGTCAGGGAAAGGAGGTGAAAAGACTTCAAGTAGCAATTAGTGCTCCTTGAGTGATTATGGTGATCCCCCTAAGCGCAACTTCAACTGCAGCCAGGGCCACGCAACAGCGAAACTTCCCGGGACGGGGACCGGGCAAGCAGCTGTGGGGACAAACCCCCTCAGTGAAAATCATCCTTTTCGCCCCCAGCCCGAACCACCCGGGCCGGCCCCCAAGTAAGAGACCCCCCCCGCTCCGCGCTCACCTTCCGCCAGGCACGGTTGAGGACACGTTCCCCATCCCCTCTCTCCCGCACTCCCCCGCACGCCAAACCACGGCCTCCCTCCACCGACTCCCTCCCTCCGGCTGCCCCCAACTTCGCACCCGCCCGCCGCGGGCTCCTGGCCCCGGTGGGTCGGACCCCCGTGGCCCTCCGAGACGACACCGGAACGCGCCCCACCAGCCGTCACGGCACCCCCCGGACTAGGCCCCACCGGGGGCTGCCCCCTCCCCAATACCCGGGTCCCGGGGGAAGGCAGGAGGCCGCCCCTCACCCGGCTCTCCCTGCCTCCCCACTCGGTGCCGGGCTCCGCTTGCCACTGCCGCCCCCCCGCACCCCGCCGCGCTCTGCCCCAGGCCCCTCCTCCCCGCGGGGCCTGCGCCCCACAACCTCCCCGCGGGGCCCGACCACCCCCCCACCACGACCCCACCGACTCACTTTCTCCTTCTTGTTTTTATTCGGCATGGCCGCTCCACGCGCCGCGGCCGGCGAGGCGCAACCCCCAGCGGCCCCACTCCGCGCTGCACCCGCCCCGCGCTGCCGCTCCCCCGTCCTCCGCGGCGGCGGCCTCGGCTCTCCCCCCACCCCCTTCCTCCTCCACCCGCCGCGAGCGGGCCGTTGCCTCCCCATTGGCTGCCCACGTCACGTGAGCCGCGGCTCCCAATACGTCACCTCGCAGGCGGGGCTGGCGGCGCTTTCCCGCCCCTCCTGTCAGGCTCCCGAGCGGCGGCCGCTCTGCGCCTGGGGCTGTTCCGGCCCTGCCCGGGCTGCGGGGCGGGTCCCGGGGCTCCAGCCACGCCCTGGGGCGGGCTCCGCAGGCTGAGCTGTTCCGCCCCCGCGCCCTAATCCCTGCGTGTCTCTGAGGGGAGGGTAGAGGTGTCCTCAGTGCTATGGGCTTACCCCGGGCAGTGGCGCCTCGGGGGAGGTAAGCGGTCCTTGGGGCCTCCCCAGCCGCCTACCGGAGCCCGCTTTTGAGTGAGGGGAGCGGCTGGATGGCTGCCCCGCACCCGGTGGGCGCAGAGAAAGGTGAGGCCGCCCTGAGAGGTGCGGGAGCCTCTCACTGGAGAGCGGCAAATGTTTAAGGAAGAAAAAAAACCAAACAGCCAAGCAAACAAACACTATAGGGCAGATCTGAAGCATGCTGGCTCTCTCATAGAAATCCAGTCTGGTCATCATCACTTTGAGGACTTCAGTATGTGCTTGCACTGTATGGATAAGCAAAAGGTGAGCTTTGAATAGTTGCAGCGTGATTTTATAATAGTATCTTTATTCCTTGTTTGTTTTTAAAAGCCCGGGTGCTGATGCGTTTTGGTGATGTGCACCTGTGCCAGAGGTAATTTTTTTTTCAAAGAAATCACTCTTTAATCTCTCAAAGCCAGAATGCAAAAATTAGAAAGATTTTCCTAGCGAAAAGAAGAAAGTTGAGTATGCTTCATCTGGAAAATTTACAAACTGTGTTTATCACATGGCCAGATTAAGCCCCAAATTACTGTTAGCTTGGGAAAAAGCACAGAGAATATTAGTACTCAATATAAAGATGTAAAGCACTTATAATTTTTTTTTGGATATGCGTATTAAATTTTAGTTGTGCTGTGCTACAAAAGGATAGAAATATTACACCCTAGTAAATACCAGCATAAAAATGAAATTGATCTTCCTTATGCAACCTGTGAGTATCAAAGCCAGCACAAGCAAGCAGCTGCGTTCTCGTTTTCAGGAACTGGGATTTCTAATACCACTTGTGTCTGACGTGATGATATCTAACATCAGCTTGCATCCATTATATTTAAACACTTGGCTTTTGCTGTGGTTAAAGAACAAACAAACTTTCTTTTCCAGGCACTGCGAAAAAGTCTACTGACCATAGAGAGCTGCTTCCTCTTGCTTCAGTCTCCTTCCCTTCCTGCTTCTTAAAAGCTAGAAAACAAATTATGTCTGCCTGTTATCCTTTACCTAATCTTCTCTGGTTTTAGGATTTAGAAATGAGGTGCAGCTATCGTTATTTTGCTTCTGTTAAAAGCCAGTAATGAGTAAGTTACTACTAATAAATGGGACTTCTGACCAACAGAAAGACGTATGTTTCACATGTACTAAGAGACAGTAAGGGAAAGAAATCTACCTCATCTGTAGTTTGGAGTTTGATCAGTGCATGAAACTGTTTGTACAGCTGAGGGTAAACTCAAGAGCTTCCAGTTCTTTGTTGGGTTTCAGTTTCATAGAAGCTTAAACTACTCTTAATTTTCAACTGTTGTGTTCCTCTCTCTGTCCTCTGCACTGATGCTGGTACTGTGCAGCTCTTTAAAACAGTTCATAGAATTGATCAGATTGAAAACTCTCGCCCCAAAGTGATGGGTTGTTTGGGGTTTTGTTGCCCTGACCTGGCACACGACCACCTGCTTCTGTAAACGCCAGCACTGGCCAAAGGAAGGGGGTGGAAATATGTGGCGGGGGCGGGATGTGACCTCAACAGCCTAGATTTAGATCAGTTTAAGCAGCTTAATGAGTTTCTCATTGGCTCTTGGCCTCCTTTGTGCTTGCTGGTTCTCACAGTTTTTCCAGATAATGGAAAAACTGTCAGTATCATTGTTACCCAAGTACATCTGAATAGCAACAGTGAAAATTGTCTGTCCTTATTTTACTGTTAGTTGGGAAACCTTAAATCAGTACATCAGACTAACGCAGGTTCAAAAGATGGCACTGACTCAGTTAACATTTAGGAGGTTTTCTTTGTGACCACAGATGTAGAAACTCTTGTGAAAACTTGACTCCCCCTCACTGCACTTGCAGGGGAAAGAGTCTCTTTCACCAGTAACAGAAAGCAATTGTGTTTTTCAAGGCCTGCTGTATTATATGAAATAAGCAGTGGGTGGAGGTGGTTTATGAGAAAAATAGTTCCATCTGTATGCTCCAGTGTCTTCGTAAAGTATGAGAATAAGAGTTACATTTTCATGTGGTCCTAAGATGAAATCTTATTTTTACTACAGTGTTACGTCACTGTGAGCCTAATTATTCTGCCACAGAGTATTATTAACTATGTAAATAAGGTGATGTAATATGAGTATGAATGACTATATTAATATTTGCATTAACTTCTGAACATGTTTCATGCAAACTAGATGTTTTCAAAAACCAGACCAGATTCAGACTGATTAGGCTATCTCTGTAATTAAAATAGCAAAAAGTGAATGCATGTAGCATAGCTAGCAATTTACATTTTTTACTGTATTGATTTAATTGTCTAAACCGGCAAAAGTTAAATCAGCAAGTAGCTTGAAGTCTTGTGTAAAACACCTGGATAATATTTAATAATAGCTTGGAACTGGTCCAAGTGTCCAGCCTACCAATGAAAGGAAAATATTTACACAGTCCTTTCCAACTGTATTGGATATTTTTGGTTTGTTTGGTTTTTTCAACAGGAGTTGATCAGTCATGCTCTAGCTTGAGTTTATTGAACAGATCACTGTCACTGTGATAGGCATAACATCTTCTATCCCCAGTTGTGTGATTTTACTGCTGTCTGTGCACTTTCTCTAGTTTAATTGGGTGACATGCCAGTTCAACTTGCTAAAATGGCAGAAAACTGCTTGAGCAGGGAAGGCAGGAGACAATGCGACCTTTTGCCAGCAAACTGTTAATTTAGCTCAGCTGAAACTACGCAACTGCACTTGTGGACAAGGTTTGAGAAGCCAGTGAACTGTCATCATTATACATGATTGTCAAACATTGGCAGGCTGTTTCTCAAAACACTTCTTTATTGACTGAAATGGATCTCTTCTGTTTTCTGGCACTCTGTGTCAAACATAAAGAGAGAATTGAAAACTGAGGCACCACTGGAAGTAAAGAGGCTGAAATAGATGGGTTGAAATCAAAACATGTTTTCCATGCTTGCGCAGGCCAAACTACTAGTAAAGGTAACTTTCCTGTGAGGAGTAGTGAAACTGCCAGGTTATGTCTGAAGGAACTAAATGAGGGAATAAACTACTTTATCAACACCTGCAGTAGACTACTTCTGTGCAACCTAGAATCAAAAGCTGGAAAGCCACTATATTCAACTTCACAAAAAACCTTAAATATCTTTCAGAAACCTTCTCCACTAGCATGGATTTATTCTGCCTACCCTGGTTTACTTTAGATAATTCTTGTGCTGTTCTCAATCTAAATTCTAAGGCTTTAATTCTCTTCAATTCTTTTAATATCCGTGAGTGTTGGATGCCCTGCTGTCATGATCTGCTGTGTTGTAAAAGTTACAGAATAATTTGGGTGCCCAGGCCGGAGCTTAAAGGGAACTCCTGGACCTGTTGGAAATGTTGTCATGTGTGGCTGGTAACTGGCATGGTATTAGATGTTTTTAGTAGCTGTTGTCTGTGTTCATTAACACATTGATTCTGTATTTCTGTTTGGGCCAATTTAATTTTAAAATGAACAGGAAAAACATAAATAATGAGCATGGAGACCTCACATAGAATCTTACTGAGGGATAGTACTGGTTTTGGCTGGCATAGAGTTACATTTCTTCATAGTAACTTGTATGGACCTAGCTATGTTTTGGATTTGTGATGAAAACAGTATTAATAACATAAGGATGTTTTCGTTATTGCTGAGCAGTGCTTACACAACCTCAGGGCCTCTTCTGCTGCTCACACCACCCCACTAGTGAGTGGGCTGAGGATGCACAAGAAGTTGGGAGGGGACACAACTGGGACAGCTGACACTGACTGAAGTGACGTGTGACGTGCTCAGCAATAAAACTGGACAGAGGGGTGAGGAGGTTGGCTGAGGCTGCCACTGCTTGAGGACTGGCTGGGTGTTCTTTGGCTGATGGTGAGCCGTTGTTTGGGGTTTTTTTGCGTCACTTGTTTTTATTTCTCTCTCTCTTTTTTTTTTTTTAAGTATTATTTTTATTAGACTGTCTTTACCTCAATCTATGAAATTTCACACTTTTACCTTGTCCCATCCCACTGGGGTTGTGTGAGTGAGTGGCTGTGTGGTGCTTAGCTGCCTCCTGGGGATGAACAATAACATGCATTGTTACTGAGATTCCATAATATTCTGGGCAAATAATTATAACAAAAATATCTAATAGTATCTAATTAGAGTTAAAACATTTTGTTTGTTTGTGGCAACAGTTTGCACAGGGGGTGTTATTATTAAAATGACCTACATGTTGGAATTCAAATGATGGCCAAAAAATAGGCAGGCTGTTAAGCCAGATGAATTATTTGTCTTATCCGGAACGCCAATTCCTATGAAAAGTGCCTGCTGGTGCCCAAATTCCATAGAGATCAGAATGACAAAAATAGTAACATTAAAACACTTTGTATAAATCACTTGATGTTCTTGTGCCTCAGTGAAGCAAATAAAAAGATCATAAAAGCAAGACTTTGCTGCATGTCATTTAGGTGAATCCTTCCAGGGAAATAAACTTGAAGAAAGAAGTGCAATTCTGCTGGTAACATAGATGAAATTGGGAAGTCTAGTTTCATGTTTCCACTATTTTTGTAGTTTTATTTCAATTTTTATAGTTAGTTGAGAGATACTTTAAAATATGCTATAATAATATGTTTAAAATTTATTGGATGAGTTTATTTTTGATTGTTCATCTCGTTTCTTGTATTCAAATTGAGTATCATTATGGCGTGTTTTGGTGCAATTTTTAGCAGTCATTGTTGATTCCAGGTTTTTGCTGCATTAAGTGCAATGTTCCTATTCATGGACTGCCATTCCCTCTTCCCACATGATATCAAAGAGAAGACTAATTTTGTATCAGATGAGTGAGACTAGTAACATAAAGGTGACTGCAGCTAAGGCTCCTACATTTTCACTTTTATAATATTTAAGTTGGTATTTATAGAATGAATGAAGAGATCCAATTAATTGTACCTCCTGTTGATGCCATACAAGATTTTATCTTTCAACACTTCATACTTTTTTCTTCTTTTCTTAGGATTTGTCATAGCTAATATAGCTGTATATTTTTATCTCAGTGTGGGAAGAGTTGAAAGACATCCTCAGAAGGCATACTGAGGGCTTAACCCTGCAAGTACCGTAAGTCTGTAGATGCATGAGTGTCTGCTTTTGAGTATGCTCAGAAGTGTCCAGCTTCTCAGATGATGCATGTGCTGGATTTGTGACCTGCAGTGGGAGGAATCTCTGCTTCCTGATCAGAATGTGAGTAGCTGCTGCCATGAAGACAGTTTTTGCCTTGCCCTCTTTAGGGCAGGCTGCCTGCATCTACGCTGTGCAGCATTTGAAGGGATCCTGTAGTGTTTCCACAGCCTTTTTTACACACACCGCACAAATATCACCCTTCTGCTGTGCTCACATCTTGTGATCATGCCTGTTCTTACTGTGTATCTTGAGATGAATAAAGTTCGGTTTTAAGCATTGCTGCCCTACCACATCTCTTTTGGGAATCAGGGTGGTCTGGCAGTCAAGGTTCCCCATTCTTCAAGGGCTGTGGTAGCCTTGTGTCCTCTGCCACACTGACCTCTCAGCACCTTGAAGCCTGTCTTTGCATGTGAGACATCTGAACAATTTTGAAAGGTTCTTTATTAATGAATACCCTTTTTAATTTGTCTGAGATAAAGGGAGAAATGCTTGTTGCATACCACTGTAGCATGTTACCAGAGAGATGCGTTACAGGAGCATGCCAGGCTTGCTAGGATGAGGTTGGAAGATTGGACCAAGTGAAGGCAGACTTTGTACTCAAACCATTTCCTAGAGCTATCTAGCTGCTGAATGGCTTCTAGGTTTTGTCTGGGAAGAAGCCTTGTTATTTTGCTTCAAAGGATTTTCCAGGAATAATCAAGCATGCGCACAGAGGGAATGCTAATGAGTAGGACTTTGGAGCAAAACGGGTGATGATTCAAACTGATAACATAGGTGCACTCAAATTCTTCTTACATAGTACATTGGGAGCCTTGGCCTGTAATTCAACTGTAATTCACCAGAACTCCCATCGTTCTAGGTTCGGTTTTTCAACATAAGACTTATAAGAATTTGTCAACTTCAGCAAACGGGATTTTTTTCGCTTAGTCATATTTTAGAGGATGTCATTTCCATTTTTACGGAAGGTTTTTAAAAAAAAAAAAAAACAAACAGATACCTTCAACGAATTTAGACTTAGCGATTAAACACTGGCAAAGTTTATAAGCATTTTGAACTAGAACCTTATAATATGAAGTGTGAGGCAAACTTAACTACAGATTTCCATCTGTATTTATATCATGGTGTGTACTGACTGTCTGTTATGCCTGTACAGCCTTCGTCCCAAAGTTAACTTTGTCTGCATCTTGTGTTCAGTATTTATTTTAAAAATTCTGCATAAGTATGAGTTGTATTTACATTCCTATCATAATTTCTTGGGCACATTAGGATTTCTTTTGAAGACCAGGCAGGTGAATAAAAGTACTGAGATAGGGAGACAACTGCTAAGAAGTCAAAAAAATGGCCTCTGACACAGATTTTTTGCTTGCATGCTTTCCACAGAAACATCACACGTTATACCTGATGCATTCCCTTTGCAAGGAAGTTCAGGGTATTTTTAACTTTATGCTCTTTTTTTGCTGTCCACAGTTTTTTCCTGTCCATGAAAGTGGCATTTATTGGTGTGAGCAGAGCTGATTAATCACAGCTGTTCTTACAGTTTTTAATTTCCACAGAACAGCTCAAGTCTCCAGCGTGTGGTTGTCTCTGCTTTGTTGCTATTTTACATGTTTCTTTCCAACTTTATTAGAAGACTCTCTGTTCGTATGTTTCTTGGCTATTTAGAGTAGTGTTCCATATATACAATGATTGAAGAATCAATTGTTTTTCCCTTCCTTTCACAGGAGCTGCCAAGATAGGCAAAGGGCTGCCTATAAAACTATCTTGTGCTTTTTAATTTATAGAATTTATGCCCAGATTACTACTTTATCTTTGTTTCAGAGAAAGATTTAGGAGGCATTTGAACTAAAATTAATTGCTTTTCAATACAAGTTGAAATAGAAATTCCTTGTTATTAGCATATAAAAGCAGCAGATTGGTAGCTGCCTGTCCGTAATTCCCATGGTACTTTAAATTTAAAGCTTCTTTCATATATGTAAAGAGGATAATGGTAATAAGGTAAATTGAGTATGTAAATAAATATGTAAGATATATAAATGAAGGTTTATTTACATGTATTTACATAGGAATCCTACTCCTCACCCTGAGTTAATTGGATTTTTGCAATTTATTTTACTAAGTTGTAGTAGAATTTTTGTTCTGCTAAATATATTAAGGCATTTTAATATGTATCTAAAATGTTAGAAACTGGATGAACTAATAGCTAATCTTTGAAGATTTTTTTTTTTAATGTACTTGTATTATGGAACCAACCCGAGGTTTTAACTCAAGACTGAAGTATTTTGGCATTGTATATGAAATACTGGTAAGGAAATGTCATTTTCACAGAAATGTCTGATTTTGCTATGTGCTTCTCTAATGGTATGCTTCATAAATAGTATTATTCAATTGAACGATAAATTAGCTATATGCATAAGTTGTGAGCTTGAAGCCAGAATGAGAGGAAAATGATCAAAAGTTGTACAATTAAGGAGAACATTTACTATGTATACATGATGTAGGAAACATTTATTTGCAGAAAGGGTTGTTGGGCTTTGGAACAGGCTGCCCAGGGAAGTGGTGGAGTCACCATCGCTGGAGGGGTTTAAAAGAGGTGTAGATGAGGCTCTCAGAGGCCTGGTTTAGTGCTAGAGTTAGGTTATGGTTGGACTCCATGATCTTAAGAGTCTCTTCCAACCGAAATGATCCTATGATTTATGAGATGCAGGGGCTCAGGAGTCATTCAGGTGAGTGCATTCAAGTTTTGACTGTGCCTTTCCAGGCTGCTCAGGTGTATATAGGTCCTGCATCATTTGTTCTGAAGAGATAAAGTTTATGATTGATAATGTTGACCATTGCATTCCTGTGCATGCTGTTGGCTGCAGAGGCTGATATACTATATCCAGCTAGCCCAACAGGCTGTTGTAGGCTTGAGTGAACCTTTAATATATATGGTACAGCACTTATATTCAAAAGCCGTTTAGCCAACTTTTTGATTATTCTTTAAATGTTAGAGGAAGTGGATTTTTGAGAGGTAGTAAGTTCAGTTGCTTTGTGTTTGAAAGGTCTTTTTACAGTCTAACATTAATTGCTACTGGCAAACACTGATGGCTAAGAAAAATGTCTTAGAAAAAGCCTGGGGGAATACTCTGTGAGCTCAGCAAAGGACTGGGGTTTGGAAGATCTGGATTCTGTTCATAATTTGATAATGGATTTGCAGTGTGATTTTGGCAACTTAATCTCTGTGTTTCTGTTTCTTTTTCACATCTTTTGTCTCTCTTGTCTATCTCTACTGCAATTTGTCTCTACAGTGCCTAGAATAAAGACGGAGGCAATCTTGACTGTGTTTCTAATAACAGTGATAACAAATAATATTAAATATAAAGGAAGTTTCAATCATTCTGTTGAAGTATGATTGTAATAATTTTGTATAGGTATACAGTGATACAGATTTAAATTACTCGTTCAGCCATCTTTAACCTAAAGGATTGAATCCTGTCTGAGAGCTGTCATTAGCATCCATCTTCATGTTCTTTACTGAAGCTGAGAGAAGTTAGACTTGGAGATAATGTTCATGAAAGTCAAGGAGGTAATATAATTGTATTTGTAACAATTCTGATTCAGCTAAATGTCTGCAGCTCTTTTATATATATCATTCTGTTTCATATTTGATACATTTTCAAAAATGTTCTCATTAAAAATACTTTCATATGATGCTGACTTTATGTTTGAAAACAACTGATTAATTATTTCTCAGATGGCTATTTCTATGCTTACTCCAAGTATACTCTGATGGGATTTTCTTTTCAAAGGAAAAGTGCTTTTACATTGACCAATTTTGCTGTCAGATAACAGGTGATATAGGCAGCTTTTGGGTCTGGTTTGAAACTCTACTAATTTCAGTTGGGTTCTAGGAAAAATTAAGTGTGGTTCTGTTCAGTAAACATGAAAACACACTATAATAAATTAAAAGCTCGTGGAAACCACCGAGCATGGTAAGTTTTACTGAGAAGAGTAGCTGTCAGCCTTCTCTAGGCTTCCTGCAAAAGAAAGTTACAACCACTTGATTTTTATCAATTTATTAATGCTTTTTTGACAATACAGGTATTTTGCATCCATACTGTATGTTTGCATCACTACTGGAAATTCTTGTGCCTTGAGCGTAAAAAAGAACACATCATGTCCTTTGTGCCGAGCTTTGTGAAAGCGATAGTCTGTTTCATTACACTAGGTTTTTCCGTTCATCTTTGGCTGATTTTTTTGAAAACAATACCTGATAGACACTGATGGAACCTGACCATGAAACAAGATAATATGTGCAAAGACCATTGTCCCACTTGCAGCTGGGTTTTAAACGTGTTCTGAAGGGCTGAACCTTTAGATGCTAAAGGGTAATAGTCTTCTGGCCATCTCAACCCTGAACTGAAAACTAGCATGCCAGCTATGTTAACCAGATTGTACCAGAAAAGCTAGACTGAGACTGGTTATTTCATATTAGCTATTGAATACCTGTCAAATAGTAATTTTCAGTTACAATCAACATGAGGCAGATCTGCAGCAGTTACTTTGAGATGAAAAGCTGTGTATCCTGTTACCAGTCACTTGAGCCATTCAGTGTCCATCTGCTGATCTGAGAAGAAAACATAATTAATAATGTATTCCCTGATTGTGCTCTAGCTTTTATGTTGCTATTACTTCTCCCAGCATGAGCTATCTCAGCACTATTTAGCTTCTGAGCTCTAACATCTCCTTAGTAGCCATGGCAAGTTTCTTGGTATTTTCTGTTTAAGGGGATAAAAAGAATTAAAACATACGATGTGACATTGAAATTGATTCATGAATATGTGGTTGCTTAGTTTTCGCATAAGAATCTATACTATGTTAGTATGTTTTATTACTGTGTTAAAATACTGCTGCAAAAGAGGAAGTCTGGGCAAAAACCAGAAACTTGTATCATAGTTTATTACAACTAACACAACTACACTCATTTAGTACTTGATAATAAAAATCATGTAATGCTATGAAATAAGTAAGGGAATGTTTTGGAGTTAAGGAGCTGAATGCTGATATAAATTGGGGCAGCTCCATCGAAGTCAGTGGAAATGCCAATGCCAGAAAAAAAGATGAAAATATCTAGAGAATTTGGTTTGGTTAGTGCTTTAATATTTTTAATTAACGGTTCTATTTCATTAGAACTTAAGCTATTGAAACCCATAACTTACAGGCTTATCATTTGGGAGAGTTGTTTTGTTTTTAAATTACTGAACAAGGTGATCTGAGAATCTGTCAGAAAGCCTGCAGCCAAAACAAGACAGTATTGGCTGTTAAGTTCCTAATGACTCTGAAAATCTTACTCTTTTAAAGTTTGGGGTTTTTTTTGTTTGTTTGTTTATGGGTTTGTGTGTGTGTTTATTTATTTATTTTCCCTTAGAATGGCCAGTTTGTGTACAATTATGTGCCTGGGAGAAAATGACATGCAGGTGTAGTCCTTGATCCAAGATACTTAGAAGAAAAAAAAAAAGTTATTTTTAATATGTGATTTAAAAAAAAAAAAAAAATCCAGTAGTATCAGTGGCTGAAATACCCAGAGGCTTGGCTGCTTACCTGTGATACAGAGTCTCTGCAGTTTTCATGCCTTTGTGGCTTAAAGATTGCATTACTGCAGTACACAGGGACTGAGGAGCTATAGCTATGGCAACCAATGCCTGGTAGGTAACTGACAGCATGAATTACAGTATCTCTGAGGATTTGCTGCAGACTGGTCTCCCTGCCGGTCTGTTTGCTCTTTTTTTTTTGACCTTCAAGTCCAGGATCAAGGCCTTTTTTGTTGTAGTATTCATCCTTCTGTAAGAAACTCTGCAGAGTTTGTCTAGATAAAAAGGTACAGATGGACCTTAAACTGGCTTAGGAGGGGATTTTTCTTGCAGTCATGCTTGATCTAATTCTTCAAGCGAGACAAACTGTGTCTCACTTTTGCTGGTATCAGGATTGCTACATCTACTGTAGCTCTTACCAACACAACTTACTCATTCAGAAGGATATTTTTCACAACCCTGACTGACTTAGTGATGTAAGTGAAGCCTGAAGTCCAACTCAACCTCAGACATGGCCTTTGTATTAAAAATAAGGGGGGAAATAAGGTGGAATATTAAATGTTCTTGATTTGTTCTTTAGGTTATGCAGAGTGTCTTGAAATAGGAAAGCCAGTTGCAGCCCTGAGATCAAAAATGCAGATCCTCTGTAGTCACTGACAATTGGAGTACACGTTTCATAGCATATCGCAAAAGCCAAGAAGATAGAAAGATGAAATACAGGAGAAAGGAATTTGGGTTCTTATTTTTCTTAATAGCTCTGTGACTTGCTAATTAAATTTTAAGAAAAATTCAGCTCTTATCCCTGGTTAATGTGTGAGTGGTCATGCTCCAGAAGCCGAAATTCTGTTTTCGATTCTCCTTACCTAAACAAAAGCCAAAGAAAAAAAAAGACTTTGTGCTGGTTAAAAATATTTGTCCATCAGAGTTTAAAATCTCTGACAATGTATTTGGACTTCTTTTTATGAAAGCTGTTGACCACTTCTGTAAAGTTCACCTGCAAACAGTTATCTATTTGCAGTGGCTTACTAATGTACATTTAAAAACAAAACTGAAGGTTCCTGGACACTTATGTCTTCAACCAAGTATGTCGTTAGTGTAGTTATAATCATATTATGTAATAATAATAACAATGACTTAATTGAGCAATTCAGGGCACATGTTCTGGCATTACAACAGCAATTTAATAGCATGTATCCCTTTGTAAGAAAATGAGAACTATAACATCAAACAAGTTTCAGCAGTCAGAGGAAAAAAAATTATCTGAATGAAGCACTTCATAGAATAGAATATCTGATTTTATGGATTTCTTTAGAGTGTGGAGATCGCATGCAAAATTTTTTTGCTTGAATATCATCAGCAATCAGTAAACTGTAATGCCAGAGTATTAATTGTTACAAAAATCTACTAAAAAGGGAGTAAAATACGTTTATGAAAACAACCACACTAAGGTGATTTTATATCTACAAATGTAAGTCATAAAGATGCAGTTCACAAGGAAAAATTCCTGTAAAATATTATTGGAGTTTGCAGCATTCAAAATTACTCAGATTCACTTCTACTAGTTACTTTTTCTAGTGGCTGCTTTTGCTACTGAGAACAAACTTTCAAAAATTGTTAGGAGACTTCCCCAAGATTTAGTGTGGCCTAATGTTATTGGATAACTAAGAAGGGATAAAATGAGTATTTACATGGTGATTTTTGTACAAGAGCATAAACGAAGTCTGCTAAGTGTATAAGTAAAAAAAAAGAAATCCAAGGAAGGTGATGTGTTTTTTCTTAATTATTAATAGCTTTTGTATATACCTAGTTCAGATCCCTTTTCCTAAAAATGTTGTATTACCATAACTGATAACACTGGACCAGCCTGATGCAATACCATTTTCCCAGTTTATATTGATTTTAGTAAGGTTGTAAATGAGTAGAGATTTTTGTCTTGCAACAGTTTAGGATCATAAAAGGGTTTTTAATATATAGGAAAGGTAGAATATACATGAAGAAAGAATCCAGGATAACCGATTGCTCTTGTAGGGTTGTGGGGTTTTTTTTGTTTTTGTTTGTGTGTGTGGTTTTTTTATTTCCTAAGTAATTTATGACAAGCACATTTAAATTTACTTAAAAACCTTTGGTAAAGAAGGTTTATACATATATATATATATTAAAAATATGTATATTTATAAAGAAGTCGTCTTATTTTGTCTGTTGCTTGGCTTCCTGTCCATTACTGAATTATCATAATATGTGTTCTAATTCTTCTCAATCTAAGATTTAACTAATATTTCCTGTACTTCTTCCAGTCCTTCTTCTAGTGGATACATTGAGCAGTAGATAACAATATTTTTAGCACTACTTTTCATGTATCCAGAGAATTATCAAGTCTTGTACTCTTTCAGATCCTTTACCTTTCTCGTAGGTCTCATTTTCTAAGCCACTTTTACTGTTAGTTTTCTTCTCTGGATGGAGCTCTTCTAAATATGTTTGACAATTGTTAGTATTTAAACTTTTTAAATTAAAGCAATACAAAATAAAAGAGTAAATACACACATTAGTTTCAGTATTGTTGTATTAGCAATATAAATTGTGTTGTGAACACATGATAGACATTAAGGATAAGTGCTGTCTGGTTCTGAGCAGTATGATGTTTTGTATGTCAAGCACAGGTCTAAATGAGTTGACTCTGTTCCACTGTATCTTCCAGTCACTGAAACTAAGTGTGTAAAATATGTTCTGGCTTCTATTGAAGGAGAATATCCACATCATCACCAGACTAAATTTAGATAGTGTTTTTTTTTTCCAGAAATTAGAATTCTTCTGAATGTGGAGAAAGTTATCGCTCTACTGCATCAGGTAGAGCTATAGAGGATGACTGGGACAGTTTCTTCTTTCTTATTCCTGATGATAGCAATTTGCTATTGCTGTTTATTTGATACAGAATACTCCTCAAACTTTTGCAAGTTTATTTTTTTCCTAAGTTCTGTCTGCATGCTTTAATTGAAGTCTGCAGTTGATTCATCTCTGCTTTGCACAAGTGAAGGTGTGAGCAATGTGTTACAGGAGTAAGTTTCTCATTCCCTGTTGTTGCTGTGAGTACACCTGAACTTGGCCTGATCTGGTTCCTAGTCCTCTGTAGGCTGTCAATCAGTTTTCAAGTCTGATACTTGTAACTCTCACCAATAGCCTCACTTTTCAGCAAGCAAATAAAAGTATTTTAATGGTGCAACAACATAGGAACATTCTACAATAATGGAAGAGACTTTGAAAAATAATCAAGGACTATAGCACAGAATCCCAGAGGTATTTAGTCAAGGTGTATGATGAAACTTATGGTTTTGATCAAAAAAAAGCTTCAGGGTTTGTCAGGCAAAAAAGAGAAATCTTTAACTGAAATATAAACTTTAAAAAATTTCCTCTGGCTTTAGAAAATAAGTAACCTGAATTATATAGTGGTTTCATGTACTTGCTGTGAGTGCTTTGTAGCATGACAACACTAACCTCTAGTGGCAGTATATGTTAGCACAAGTCTCAGCCTACATCAGTGAGATTTGGTTTATGTGTGTTTAAAAGATGATGTGTTGCCCATGTTAGTATTTATAAGGTCAGATTTCTGTTTTACATAACATAATAAGGAATAGTTAACCAAATGCTGCATACAATGTGGTGATAATCTGTGCTTCAACCGGCAGCATCAGCTGCACCATGTATGTTTTAATGTAACTGTAAACCAGAGTATATATATGATTTCTTGTAGTTTTATAGTCCATCCAACTTCTGTATTTGTATTCTGCTGTGGCGGATTTTTCATAGGTGTGGCATGAAAGGATGACATGGTAGGATGACTAGTTGGTTTTGATCTGAAAAATCCAATGAAAGTCGCCTTTTTTTGGGGGGTGGGGTTGGTTTGTTTTAAAACATGCTGACATATTTTGGACTCTTTTTTTTTCTAAATATTTCTTAATGTATTTTGGAAATAAAGAGGTTATGGTGCTTCCTGTTTATGCATGTCCCATATAAATCCAAGGCAAAGTGGAAGCAGGAAACAGAAGACCTGTTTAAATACACGTCTCTGGCTTTTTACGTGGAGTGATTTCTGCAAGTGACAAGCAGAACAGATAGGAATGAACTTGTTGATGTTTTTACTGTTCTCATTTTACCTTCAAAGACAATTTTCTAGCCAGCCAGCTCACTTGTGCATCAGGTCCAGTTAGAAGACCCTGTAGGTAGCTCAGCGATGCTTTCATTTCCCTTCTCCATACCCAGACAGTTAGCAAACACGTTTTGGGAGATGGGATTGTACCTTTTAAATGTTACCGCTTAATGCACCATAAAATATAATGAGTGGATACTAAGGAGGTTATTCTGACATTGATATGGATTATAGAATTCATGAAAGCTACTTGTACTTTATGAACTTACTTCAGTTCACAAGAGTATTTGTTCCTGTAGTGCCAAGTTGTCTTTATGTTATCCATGCAAAGAATTCAAGGTAAATATTTTCTTAATTTTCATGTGAATTGTCCTTAAAAACCAAAAGTAAAAACATAAAAATGCACTGTGTTTTCTTTTTTTTTTTTTTCCCTAGCATTTATTTTATATTGGAAAATGTTTGCATTACTTTTTTTTTCTCCGAGGTCTGCACTTGAACTGAAGGAGATACTTGATCTGGACAGTTCATGTGCACAGAGAGAAGTCATTGTCTTGTTGTCATTGTTCCACAATCCCCTTGAGCAGTGTTTGCTATCATGGTATAAACTGCAGGGGTAAACTGCGATGTGAAAACATAAAATTTATGACAACATCATTGCAGCCACAGAACAATAATTAGTCTAGAAACAATTCTCTTGAATGAGACGATGACTATTTTTAAAGTGCCAATAAAATGTGTTAGTATAGTAGTATAAGTAGTGTCCCACTGGAGCTCAGATGTGACTGCTGTGAACAGTGTTATTTTAAAAATGTCTTGTGAAGAGTTCAGATGTTATCACAATTGGAAGATGTTATTCAGGGGCTTGTGGTGAGTTATGGAGACTTTTGCTTCTAATTCGTCTGTTTAATTCCAGTTCACAATGCTAGTGACAAAATATTATATAATGGCAGATCATGGCACTGTGTTTAATGAATTAACCGTATGTGGCCAGTCCCCCAAAAATATAGCTAGAAGTTTACATCTCAGATTGGCTAACTATGGAAAACACCAACTGGTAATTTTGTTTTCAGTGTTTGTAACCAGTGTTTGAATGGCCAATGAAGATTGAGTTGTCCTTTTTCCTCTAGTTCTCCTTTGAAAGTTGAGCCTTGTTAATGGGGAATATAGAAAAGTCTCAGAATTTCTGCCTCTGCCATGTGTGTTCTGCAGGTAAATAAGGAAATGAAAAATAATGTCAGGGAAAAATAATAACCAGATGTCCTGGGGGAAACACTCGTGAGGATCTGTGAAAAGGAACTGTATGTTAGTGACAGGCTGCAATCTGTTTGCGTGAGGACAGGCCCTACAATGCAGGTGATCAAAAGAATGCTCTGTTCCTTGTGTTATATTAAAATAAGCCTGTGACATAAAAAGAGTGAAAAAACATTGATCATGACTCCACATTCTCTTCAATAGGTCAGCATCACCAAGTCAATCCGTCTTCTGTTTCTTCTTCCACTTGCCTGATTCTCTTCAATTCTGTGTTTCTAGATTCTGTATATCTAGAACTAATAACTGAACGGCATAAGAAGATGGCGTTTCCTGTTCTATGAGGGTTGTTATGTGTTTTAGTGTTCCTGTTGACTAAAACCAAATTAATTCGATATTATATTACTGAAAAACACATACCTACTTGATGACTCCATCAGTGTTTTTTGGAATATGTTATGTTTTCTTCCTACATATTTTGCCTTGAAAAAGGAAGCTTTTAAAATTTTCTTCGGAAAAATACTGTGTTTATGCAGTAAGCAGTACAATAAAACAAATATTAATTATAATTTGTGGTTTCACATGTTCATAATTGCAAGAATGTTGCCTTATATACAAATACAGGAATTTAATAACTGTCCTGAAATACCTGAATACGTTATATCTGGCTATGACGCATTGTAGTCTAACAGTTTATTGTTTATTATACCAGTGCAGTATTTTTCTCAGTATAGAATAGACATTAGAAGAGCTCTGCAGTAAACAGAGGCTTTCTTATCTATTATCATACTTCCAAATAGGGGTTGACTGCTGCTTCTGCAGAACTGAATTAGCAAGACCAATAACACAGGAAAAACAGCCAAAGCTCCTTGGACAATGTCCTTCTCTACTGACCTACAACACGGGTCACTTTATGTACTCATTTAATATTTGGGCTGCCTGCTGATATGCACAAAAAGAGTACAATAATGACAGTGCGTTCTCTTCTAATAGGAATCTGTAAAGAAATACAGGAAATAAAATCACCAAATGTATTTTCTCACAGGTCACTGAAGAGCTATAATGTTGCATACTGATGGTCTGGAGAATGTGAACCTGCCATCTAGCACAGTCATCCTCTGTTTCCATTAATAACCGCATGAACCAGCCCTATTACAGTGGAATGGCCTGCTGTATGGAATGATTAGAATATTAGATCTTTCATATGGTGTCACTTTACAAATGGCTCCACTGAATTTAGTTCATTAGAGCAAGTGTTCCTCAGTGTAAGCGTTAGAGAAGTTCTGTTCTCTAACGATAAACATTTTGTCTTGCCCTGAATAAGGCAGCAGAGTCCTATTGCATTGGCTAAGAAATTGCACAGGCAAAATGTCTCTGTTCTGGTGGCTGACTAAAAAACATAAGAAAGAAAAATTCAATATGTAACAGAGGATAGAAGAAACAAATACATTGGAGAGATTGATTTGTGGAGGCTGCTCTTCCACTACAATTTCAGTTATGCCAGTGGGCAATTTGCCTTCTCTTTCTGTCTGCTGACACTATCCCGTACATCTGGAAGCAATCAGCCTTAGAAAAGGCTCCTGAGATCTCAAGTTAGAAAAAGCAGACCAACGGTGCGTGGCACAGCAATGACAACAAATCTGAAAATCTGTCTTCACTGATTTCACTTACTGTCATGTTAGATTTGATGCAAAACTGTCAGGATCAACTTGTTCTTATGTGTATTACTGCCCAAGCTAAACACCTGGAAAGTATTAGGAAGTAGTTTTTAGTATAAACTGAACAGACAGATCATACAAGTATGTGCTGAGAATTTATTTGAGTTGAATAGGATGCATAAGAGCCTTAAGAAATTTAAAAAGTAAAGTAGGATGAAGTGTAGCTGTAAAGTAGTCTTTATAATGCAGACTTACAGAGAGCAGGATCCTCTGCCAAGTTAGACTCTCTGTCAGCTGATTAACCTTTCTAGAATAAAAGACTTGTGATTTCCCATAATACAAAGTCAGAAAAAAATGTGTTTACTAAGAAAAGCTGAAGACTAAATACTGTGTTTTATATGATGGTATATTTTTCATATCAATTCACTTGCTATAATTTTTGAAAATTTAACTGTTTTCAATGTGCATGATGTAATTTGTGAGGAAAAAATACTTTGCGGTATTTTCAAGAAGTGTCCCTAGAAATGGTATAAATCAGAATTTGGCTTGTGAAAGGGATAGCTCATCCTTGGAATCAACACAGACTTAGAGTGTAGGCTGGTATGTTCAGATAAGGACATTTCGAATCTTATATGAGGAAAAGAGAAGTCGACTGGTGATATTGAAAAACAAGCTATGTATCTACTTATCTCTCTTTTTTTTTTTTTTTTTTTAATAATATTGAATATTGTCAGTAGTATGAAATGGCTAAGCTACTAGTTTGTTACCAAGTAGAACAGAAGGGCAGAACATGAACACTTAAATAAAAATTAGTAGTTCTGTTCCCTGAATTGGGAGTGTGTAAGAGAATAAGTACTCATCATTGTGAAAAAGGAAAATCATGAACAGTCTGGCTCTGGAAGATGTTTGCTATTAAATCTCATGCTGTGTGTTTTAATTTGAGATCCTCTAGAGGTAATGGGGGAGTTCTTCAAGTTGTAAATGACACAATTTTTAGGTGCATATTTCTTTACTGGCTTTCTCTGAAACAGAAGTTGCCGACTACCGCTGGAAGGACATGGTACTAGAGTGATCAGTAGATTGGTTTGGCAGAGGAGATTCTGGTTTTATATTTTAATAAGTTATTAAGCAGATGTGAAATAAAAAAAAATCCTTTATGAAGAAAGAGTTATGTATGTATTGGTCAAAATATTGTGTAAGAAAAGTAGCACCAGACCAAGAAGTCACACAGCTTTTCCAGGGCGTGCCTTGTACTGTCTTTGAGCAACACTCTCCTGTGAAACAGAGCTACAAAAGTTACTGGTAACAGACTATCACAGGACTAGGTGCTTTAAGAAAAATAATCATTTTGCCTAAACCAAACAATGTTATAGTGTTACAATAGTCTAAAATAATATTAACTCTTCAATTTCTGAGTAATTATGTCAGTCCTTGTTATCTTCAGGACACAATACCTATTCTTCATTGACATATCTTTGAAAAAACAATAATTGAATTCTGCATTCTTTACAGTGTGAGAATCCGAACTCGTGTATACAGGAATTAGAAACGGTCAAATGTTGTACTTTCAAAAATATTTAACTGAGTAATAATCTTATTATAGGATGTGTCTGTTTGTTTAATTAGGTTCTAAAACAAACTCATTGCTACTAATACTTTTTAACCAGATTTAAAAAAACCCCCACAGGATCCTAAGTCTAGCCATTCTTTCATTAAATGTCTGTTGTTTATAATATCACTTTTCTAAGTAATTTGCCACTCAAAAGAAATAAGTAGATACTTTGAGAAACATGCCATGCAGCGTCTCAGACTGTTTTCTTGCCAGATAAATGTTTTAGCACCTTACATTCTGTTCTTTAAAAGTATCAAAGAGGGTGAACTACTCAGCCAAATTCCCTTCAGGATTTGAGAATGTGACTCTGTAATCTTATGTAAAGAGGCATTAACAATATTAGTCACAGTACTCTGGGTTTTCCGTATTCCTGGCTAGTCCCTGATGTGGCCATCCTTGCACAAGCAGAAGTCTCATTAGCATTAACAGATTTATCGAATCTTTCTAAAAAGTTACTGAAATTTGTAGAACAGTACTCCTGTTATTTAGAAAAAACAACATAATTTATTTTTATTTACTAATGCATCTAAGAGTTTAAAAAAAACCAAACCAAACCAAACAACAAAACACTGGAATTGTGAATCAGCAATGTTTTATAGCAGAGGATGCCTGGCTAGGGACCAAGGGGAGGATTTTGGGCATCTGAGCTTTACTATGGTAAATAATCAAATTTATTTATAATTGGTGGCTGTGTAAGAGTTGTTTGATAAAGCCATTGAAATGATGATTGACAACACAGTGGTAATGGACTGGTTTTCTTGAGAAAGGAGCAGCAGGGAGATACTTAGAACTTTTAGATTCTAAATTAACTTTTACAGCAGCCCTTGCAGCATTACAAAACGGGGACCGCTCAGACTCCTCACCCTGGTTAGGATCCACACGAGGCAGTCCACCAGCTGCAGTTGTTGTCCCAGTTACTACCGTAGACTGTGGGAGTTGGTTATACTGGATTCCAACCAACTGGGAGTGATTTTTGTGATCAGAGAATTATATCTAGAGATAGGTATCCAGTCTTTTTTTGATGTTCAGGCAATGTAGTGAGAGCAGACTAGACCACAAAATGTGACCTTAAAAGTGTATTAGAGTAGCTGACTTATTAAAGGAGGTATTTAATTAAATGTCTGCTCCATTCAGTTGTATCATCAGAAGAAAAACACTTGAGTAAGGAGTCCGAGATCTGGTCTTGCTGTGATTTCTTTACTCTTTCATTCCTCATTTTGTTACCTTTGTGAATTTTCTGTGCATACAATGAGTCAGCAAATGAAGAAACAGGTGCTTTTTAAACTATTACTTCCAACATCCATTTTTATTTCGTGGATGTTGATGTTTTAACTTCCCTTAATACTTGTATTTCCTTTACTTGTAAAAAAACACAAAGTGATTATACTCATATAAAGGCAAAAAACTAAAAACTTTTAAACATCCAATGTCTCTCAAATGGAGGAAGACTTTTTCTTTCTTTTACTTGGCCCATTGAAATAAGTGTTTTTCTGATTAACAAACCAATAATAAAAAAATCTTTCTATACTGTTGCTTCCACAGTTCAGATTCCAAATGGATAATCTTCAGCCCTGACTCCTCTACAGCTTTGTGGGAAATTTATTAATTACTACATACATAACAGAAAGGAATTAATAAGGTAAATATTTACATAGTTAAGTGCAGTGTGATCTCTAAGAATAAAGTCCAAAACGTTTGAACTAGTATTTTCATTTAGATGCTAAAATGTGGTTCCTTAATGCCTTCATAGGCTCACAAACAATCAGATTGCTGACAGCCTTCCAAAAAGATCAAGTCACTTTTAACTTGGAATCTAAACATGCATTTAGGGATGAAACTTTCAGGCTCTAATGGCTGGTTTGCATTAAATTTTAGCAGTTCATTCAGTGATCCATAAATCAAGTCCAGAAAACTCATTAGTTTTTTTTAGTCCTCACCACCACTAAACTTCTAGAACTGCTGTACATAAACTATTGTATCCTACTATGGTATTTGTGGACTCCTGCATATAGATATATATCCTAAGTGACTGTCAGAATTAAATCTAAGTGTGTGTCATGTTTGTTTCCCTATTGATCTAACACTGCCATTTTTGTTGTATGAGAACCCAAAGATACAGGCAGGAAGTTTTCAGCTTGGGGAGTTTTCCAGTCAGAAGAAGATCAAGGGAGCTGAATGACAAGGGTAAACTCTACTCCATGTTTTAATGTCATAAGCCATGTGACATCAGTCCTGTTATGTTTTAAAAGAGATATCTCCTTACAGACTACAATAGAATAATATCTCAGGGAAAAATGATGACTGTAGGTAAGGAAGAATTTTCAAATCTTCCAAATTTTAGTGTCTTATTTTTCAGAATTATTTTAGTTTCTAAAATTGATGATATAGAATGTAGAAACTACGTTTAGTAACTTGGGGATTTAGTATGTTGTGCTGGGTTGACCCTCGTTGACACTTGGTGCCCACCAAAGCTGCTCTATCCCTCCCCTCCTCAGCAGGATGGGGGAGAGAAAATAGAGCAAAAGGCTTGAGGGTTGAGAGGACAGTCACCGATTGCCATCATGGGCAAAACAGACTCAACTTGGGGAAAACTATTTTAATTTATTACCAATGAAATCAGAATAGGGTAATGAGAAAATTAAACCAAATCTTATAGTGCCTTCTCCTCACCCCTCTCTTCTTCCTGGGTTTAACTTCACTCCTGATTTCTCTCCCTCCTGCCCCCAGTGATGCAGAGGGACAGACAATGAGCGTTGTGATCAGTTCATTACAGGTTGTGGTTGCTGCCCCTCCTCCTCCTCCGAAGGAGGACTCCTCTCTCTCTTCCCCTGCTCCAGTGTGGGGTCCCTCCCATGGGAGACAGTCACTCCTGAACTTCTCCAAGGTGGGTCCATCCCATGCACTGCAGTTCTTCATAAACTGCTCCGATGTGGGTCCCTTCCACAGGGTGCAGCCCTTCAGGAACAGGCTGCTCCAGCGTGGGTCCCCAACAGGGTCACAAGTCCTGCCTGCAAAACTGCTCCAGCCTGGGCTCTTCTCTCCATGGTCCACAGGTCCTGCCAGGAACCTGCTCCAGTGTGGTCTTCACATAGGGTCACAGCCTCCTTCGGGCATGCACCTGCTCCGGCATGGGATCCTCCATGTGGTGGATCTCTGCTCTACCATGGACCTCCACTGGCTGCATGGTGACAACCTCACCATGGTCTGCATCATGGGCTGCAGGAGAATCTCTGCTTGGGTGCCTGGAGCGTCTTCCCCCCTCCTTCACTGACCTTGGTGTCTGCAAAGTTGTAGCTCTGCTGCTGTTGTTGCCACTTTTTTTTTTTCCCCCCTTCTTATTATATTATCACAGAGGTGCTACCACCATCACTGATGGGCTCAGCTTTGGCCAGCAGCTCTATCGGACATGGGGGAAGCTTCTAGCAGCTTCTCACAGAAGCCACCCCTGTAGCCTCCCTCCTACCCAAACCTTGCCATGCAAACCAAATACAACTGTATAACACTTTAAGGAAAGATGAGAGTAGGTGTTGGTGTGTTTTGGACCACATTTTTTACTGCAGAGGAACATTAGCAGTAAGACTGACAAAAAGAGAACTAAGGAAGTGCAAGGGGGCAAATAAGGACAAAGGGCCACATCGTGTTTTGAGGTACTGCCTGCCTGTAACTCCTGTTGACTCCTGCATGCAAGGGGGCTGGATTGAAAGAACGTGTGTATATGCATGTGTGTGGAATCAAGGAACCTTATTTGAACCTGTCTTTGGGTTACAGCCAAGTACTGTAAGTCAAGACGGTAGTCAGATGCTTGGGCTGTGAAAGGTACTTAATGCAAAAGAAAAAAACACAGTATAGCTGCTTTGGTTTTGATCTTGCTCATGTGATAAGTGTTCCAATAGCTTCCGATCCTACTGGCAGGTCCAAAGACCTTCTCTAATTATATTTATATAAATGTTAATAACTATTTCAGTATTATTAACGATGGCAAGATTTGGACTCATTAAAGGTGGGAAATTGGTGGGATTAATTTGTTCCAGCTTCTATTTGCCAAGAGAGCATTTTCCCAGCATTATTCTTTCTCCATATATTTTAACTTTGTAATTGTGGATCAAAGCCTACTCAGCTTTGGTTGTATTAAGTGAATCTTACTGAAATAGAGACTCAGAAAGGTATTTTCTGCCAAAAAATGTAACTGGAGAAGTCACAGTTGAGTTCAACTTATTAAATCTGTTTACTCAGTGTGCCTAAATCCTTTTGGAATTAAAAAAAACCCCAACAAACCAAACCTGGGTATGCTTGGGCAGTGGGACATGACAAGTAGTACATTTTTAAAGAAATAGTCCTGGGAAATAAGTTTGAGAAATATCAAAAATACAGGACAATAAACGAGACCTCATAAATGTATTGCCTGGAATAATATGTGGCTCTGTTAAATGAAAATTATTCGGGAATTGTGAAAAATCTGTGAAACTTGCTGATATATTTGAGCTTTCAAAAGAAGGTGTAGGAATTTTACAGCAAACCACTGTGGATGGTCTTTTCCTGAACTTTAATTGCTCATCTGCTTCAGCTTTTAGTAGCTCTTTCCATAAAATGGATATGAATAATTATAATTGTGAACACCCACTATATTTATATTATTTGCATGTGAATATTTACATTTAAGTTCTGGACCTCATTTACTTCATGTCATTTAGATTATAAGATCAGTCACATGAAATGAGACCAAAGGTCCATTTAGGTTAGTATTGCCTCTCACCTGCTGTATGAGAATTTTGGTGAACCTTATTATTTGTAGAGTAACAAATAATGGATTATTCTTCCCTGTTAACAGTCTAAATTACATTAATGGCATTAGTCATTTCAACATTGACACTAGTCATCTTTTGCTTTCAGTCTTCTGGGGTTTTTTCTTGAAGTGAAGCATCTTGGTGTGTTTTGTTTCTCTTTTGGGAAGCTGTTCCATACTTCTATTTATTTTTGATAGTCTAGTATCATGGAAGCTATAGTTTTTTAGAAACTAAAATTATCGTTTTATAAGGTCTTTTTTTCTGAGATGTGATGTCGGAACTGCATACTTTGTAGATGTTTGGAACACGGTAGGTTTATATTGTCTCAGAATTACTTCTGTCTCTAGTAGTTTGTATGGTTTACCTTTTTGAATCCTGTTGCATATTGAACAGCTATTTTCAAAGAATCATCGATAATGACTCCAAGACCACCTCTCATTATGATAATAGTTAAGAAATCATCCTTTTATATGCTTTTGCCGTATGTATTATGCTGCCTTTATTGATTTTATGCATCCGTTATCCATTTTAAAAAACATTAGAATGATTATATTAGGTTAGACCAAAGGTTGCTCTAGACCAGTTTCCTGTCTCTAGTGCTGGCTAAAGTTAAATGCTGTTGGAAAAAAACCCAACATTAGAACAGGGCAATCATGTATTGTTACTTTGTCAGAATATTCTCCCCAGTTCCAGCAGTTTGCAGTTCAGGAAATTCCAGAGTCAGAGATACTGTCTTTGTAGTTAATGAATTTTATTTCCTGTTGCTTAGTACAGTATGATTCTTCTACAAATGCTAGCAATAAGTTTTAGATTTAACTGTCCTGACTAATTATTATCATCAATAATACTTCCTCCTTTTCTGTCCATATACTGTTAGTCTTAATTGAAGTAGTTAAGCCAATTAGTGTTCATCAAACTTTAAAGTTCATGTAGACACCCTGCTAATTGATCATTCTACTTTTCTGGTCAGATCAAATGTAGTTTATGTATTTTCCAATCTTTTGTTAAATCTTAAAGTTTTAATTTTCTGCTTTTTCAGACAAGGTAGAAAGCACTTATTTGAGGAAGACATGGATTGAATTTGAGCCATCCTGTGACTGTTTAAAGCAAAGCATGCTGATGATGAAGCTGTAGAAATTCAGAGTTATTCCAAATACATTCTGTACCAGCTGCAACTGTTTAAGTAATTCACTGGTTTTTGAGGAGGTATGATATGAATAGGGAAGAACTGATAAGTGTTGTGATTTAAAATCTTTCAGATTAACCCTTTATTATGTTCATGCATGATTTTTTGCAAAACTACTGTCCTTAAGCAAATAGTCTTTGACTAAAGATCTGCCTGAAACTATGACAAGTCTCTTGTCTAGTGTTACATGTAGGATTAGATCCTGCATTATTGAAATTAAGGAGAGTTTCTGCTTTGACCTTGTTTACAAGGAACAGGACTTAGGACACCAGTGTGCAGCTGGAGACACTAGAAGATAAAAAGTTACCTGGGGTAGGTTTTTGTGTGATAAAGTATAGAGATAGAACTCTAACACTATTTAGAGTTTCAGTGTTATTTAGGTACTGAATTCCTAACGTGCTTTGACATTGCGTGGTTCTAAGGACAATATTATGTGTAACCAGAAATAAATGTGTGTCACTATTCCTTTGAACAGTTTAATATTTTAGGCCTGGTATGTTGGTTGTGGCTTATGGGAAGAGCAGGCATGCAGTTTATCTTCTGGAAAGAGGAATCCACTACAGTAATTTAGGCTTTTTTCCTGATATTTCCCTATTATCCAATAATCTCTTTGATGAGGAACAGTCCCAAATTTTCTGGTCTCTAAGTCTGGCACCTGCCCTGAATCTTCATTTATTTGGAGAAACAGGCTTCCCAAAAATGCCTTTCATATTTATCAGTGCTGTTTCCATTTACTGCCTGTTCAACCTTTTTAGAGGCTGTAGTCTACCTCAGAAGTTGTTGTTGCTGGGGAAAAAAAATCCAATTCCTAGTTATGCTCTCTGGTCTTAACCAATATCTGTCCCTGAAACTCAAGTTCTTGAGATGGGTCCACGTTAGCTGTTATGATGAGTTTGCTATGGCCCAGGCATTCAAGGTCTAAAACTGTGTCTTTGTGATATGGGTAGAGGTTTGGTGTTGCTTCTTTCCTTGCTACTCAGCATATGGCATATAGGGAAGGTCTCTTGTTGAAAGGGCAGGCTTTACAGATCTTTTGCAATCGATATAGTGCCCTTTGCTTCTCCTGTATTGAGGATTTAACCCAAAGCCTCATTTCAGTTGTACAGAACATGTGAAGGTTATGTCAAGCCTACCTGCAGGATACCTTGGTTGTTTTTCAATTAGGGCTATGTTTCTCAGGAGTTTTCTGTTTACTCATTGTTCAAGATACAAACACTGTGCAAAAGGCAGCTAGACTCTGAGGTTTTCTTCTCAAATGTTTTAAGAAGGCGTTTGTCATTTCATCTTCTCCTAAGCATGACACACAATTTCTTGTGCCTTTTGGGTAAGTACATGGGTGAGGTGTTCGTAGCAGCATGAGGGATGTCATAGGCCTTAGTGATTTACTCTATGGAAAAATGCTGGATGTTCACACAGTGCTTGTCTCCTGCAGCATCCATCTATTATGCAGCTGTACCAGCTTTGGCAACATCCACAGAACACAGTAACACTGTACCCACATTGCCTCAGTCTCCATTGCTTCCTGAATGTTTCTGACCTGGTGGCTCTGCTTCTTACATCTTTTAGATTGTTAAAGCTGCACTGGCTGCCACTGGCACTATACGCATCGTCCTGCCTACATGGTTCTACTTCCTGAAATATTCCCCTTGATGCTTCAAATCTCTTAATCTATCCCTGGAAACAGGTGTGTTTTTGTATTTGTGTGTATTTGCCACTCAGGGTTCGAAACCATTCTACTGGAAGGAATGGTAAGAAAAAATATTTTTGTCTGGTCATTAAAAGAAGAGCATATTCCAGGGAGTCTCAACTATCAATGTCAGTACCCAGTGGTATGTATGTGTTTCACTCCAAGGATTATCTACTTCTCGAACCAGATTACATGGATCAACCTCCTTTCTCATCAACCTAGTGGGCTTGCTTATTTCTCAGCATCATTGTAGTGCTGCGTGCTGAACTATTTGACTTTGTTTTCTAGACGCAGATTCAAACTGCTTGACAGGTTTCTTTTCTATGTTCTTGTGTCTTGATACTTCCTTTTTTTTTAGTGGAGGCCGGGTGTTCTCTCACACATCACATCACTCCAGACTGTTCTTGACATGGCAGTCATGAGTTCCCATTTTATTGAATTACCTATTCAACAGTGGCAATTTATATAGCTACAGAGCACTGGCCCCTTTAGGACATGCAATACTTGTTGAAAATTTGCTGTCTTATAATTCCTTCCTTTTCATTTCCAGAATTAAATTCCACTCCACTGTCTTCAGAATTCTTAGACCAGTTCTGTTTGCCAGGGGTCTTCTGTTGCAAAGAGGACAGTGTTTCGCTAATTAATACTACTACCCGAGGAAATGGCAGGAAGATGTGCCAGTGGAGGTTTAAGTTGGACATCAGGAAAAGGTTCTTCACCCAGAGGGTGCAGGAGCACTGGAACAGGCTCCCCAGGGAGGTGTCACAGCCCCAAGCCTGACAGTGTTCAAGAAGAGACTGGACAACGCCCTCAGACACGTGGTGTGAACTGTGAGGTTGTCATATCCAGGGACAGGAGTTGAATTTGGTGATCCTTGTGGGTCCCTTCCAACTCAGGACATTCTGTGATTCTATAGTATTAGCTGGTCTGTGCCTCCACAGTCTTTGAAGGTTGTAAGCCTTGGCAATGCTTTATTCGTTTTAGGTCTCTGGCTTATATTTTTTCCCAGCCAGGGAACATGCAAGAGATACAGGATCCCCCTGTTTTCTACTTTCTGTACTCAGTTTTTTGGGTGGAACATCTGGCTACTGAAGGAGATTATTGAAATAACTGGTGAGCTAGGCAGTCTGGTTTGGACATGTCTAGCAATCCAAGTACTCAAGAGAGGAAGTCAAGCAGTATTTCAGAATGAATAAGCTGTCTTTTATCAGTGTTAATTAATTACTGAAAAGGATAGATGGTAGTGCCTAATGGTAATATTCTAAAAGACAGCATTACCATTAACCCTTAGAAAACACTTGGTTCTTCGGGGCACGTGATATTCTTGTCTTTTAAACATCATGGAATTTCTATACAAAGTTTCTGGTCAAGGCAGTGCTAAGACATGCACATAAATTCCCCATCTAAGCCTCCACAACTTCACTGCACGGGCACTGATTGTATTTTAATTTCACCATCATCTCAGGCTTTGTGCAAACTTTAAAGTAACAAGTTTTGATATTTTTTTGAGATCTAAACATTGGAAGGGCATTTTTTCCAGACAATCCTTGTTTATGGAACACTGCAACTATGAGTCTTGATCCAGAGTATTTAGCTAGGATTTAGTAAGGTGTCAGTATGAATTACAGAAGAAGCTTCTGTACAAAGCTTTCCTAGAAGCATAATCCTCAGAAGAATTAATAACTGGTATGCTGAATAAATTTTGATATGTGTGTCTTTTAAACAAAAAAGACAATAATTGCATGTTTGGGTTCCTTATATTTTTCTTTTACTGAATTACAAAATATCAGTGTCTCTTCATTACTAAACAAGTCTGTGAGTTGTAATGATAAGCAATTTACCCATTCTGGAGTACTTATTGGACCACTGTCTATTAAAAGTAAATATTACTCCAAGAGGGAAAGTGTATATAATCAAAGGTAATTGTTTAATGACTGATTGGGAATGTGAAATCCTAAGAAGCAATAAAGCCTTCGGGACATATTTTGATACTCAGTTTAAAACTGTGAAATGAAAATCATAATGATTAATTTTAAGAATTGGCCCATGATCGTGAGCAGACAGAGTAGGAAATAAGGGATTCCAAACAGATAAATATCTTCACATTGGAAAAATGCACCAATTTTCACCTCAGTACTTCCTGGAAGAAAAAGTTTTGGCTTTTCTTTATTCACTCAAGGCTTTCTGAATACTTTTCTGCATATCATTTCTATTGTGTAGACTTTTGGTATAAAAATAATCCAAAATTCATTGATATAGTTTTGTTTTCAGAGTCTGCTTTTCCCTGGGCGGGAGAGAAGGAAGTTTTATTTGCTTTCGTAACTTCAATTACCATTTGGCTAAAAGTCTTCTTTCATTGGAAACGTTAGTCCATTTCCGTTCCAACTTCAGGCTGCATCCATGCTTTGGGATAAATACCCATGAGCCTTCTCACAGTTTCTTAGCAGCTCTTTAAATAAATGATAATGAGTATAATAGGCAGCACCACCATTGCAACCTGTTGATGTCAGAAGTTTTTTCTTTTTTTTCAAGAGACATTCAGTTTCTTCTTCATGGATCAATCTCCAGATAATATTAAGCAGTCACGACAATGTATGTCTGTTAATGTCACAGCGTGAAATGCTATGAGGAGGAGCGATAGGAAGTGACATTAGGATGTGCGCAGTGTGTTGGTAAAGTGAGTAGCTAATGGTGCCAGCATTCTGTCTCTGGTATTGCAGACTGGAAAAAAGCTGTAGCGTAGAAGGCATGGGCAGTGTCAATGAAGAGGTGGACCTTGAGCTGCAGCAGCGATGTATCATGGGGCTGCCAAAGAGAAGGGGAAGAAAGTTCTGTTTAAGTTCTCTGATTGTAAGAGAGTGCTCGGAGTTGGTCCAAGTCCCAGGTGTGTGAACTGCCAATGGCTCCAGCGGGCTGGTCCCAACAGCCCCTGGAAATCTCCTTTTGTGCCTTTTGGTTGTGGCCAGTGCCCCATAAGTGGTGGAGAAGTGAGACAGAGGGCACTGTGCTGGTGTTGCACCACGGGAAAAACACTTCTCACTGCATTTTTCTTAGGGAACTGCAGGTGTCACTAAAAATCATGAAGACAAATCCATTCTCTGGAAGCCAGGACACCGGGGAAATCTGGGGAAGTGGTGAAAAAGATGAGTCCTTTTCCAGTTGCAGAGTGTGATAAGCCAATGTAACAGAAAACAGGGTATTTTTGTGTGTGTGTGTGTTAGATCTATCTCAGTGCTTTATGCATGCATGTCCTTAAAAAGCGCTAATTGTGGCTATAATTGGAGTTAGTAACTTTTCCAAGTAGTCATTATGGTAAGAACAGTATAAGAGGTTCAGTTTCCATCTGTTACCAGATCCATGGCTTGAGTAGCAAACTGATTTTTTCTTTCTTAAAATTGGCTTTGTGTCTTGTATTACACTTGTTCGTCACTGTGATCAGTATGTGGAAGATAAGTACCTGTCACTGTAAAATACTTTAAAAATATTACTTTCAAATGCTTCTTCCTGAATAATTGTAGGACTTCCGATGGTCACTGTTTCTGTTTCTTTCTTTATATTTTCTCATGTTGAATGTTACTTATTTGTTTTCTTTCCACAGCTCCTTCAGCTTGGCTTTGCTTATTATTTAGTGACCCCTGCTTTTTTAGGTTATCTTGTAGGACATAATGATATATCTACTTAGTGAAAAGACACAGAAAGTATCTTGATAAGCATGTTTTAATTGATATGATACTGAACACTGTGGAGAATGTAAGACAATTCTCCATTTGCTCTGCATCTTTTCATGTTCTGCCTTTCAGTTTTGATTTGAAGTAATGTCTGAAGTTTCATCCTTGCCTGAGACACAAAAAATCTGGGAGTATTTGCAGTCAATGATCCATCAGAATGTCAAAAAGTTTATAAAGAATTTAATAGGACTATTACTGATAGACCACATTTTTTTCTAAAGCAATGGAAAATGATTGCTGCTAGCTTTAACACTGAACAGCCAACAATCATCTTCCCATCTTTCCATTAGTAAGGGATATCAAAGAATTCATTAAATACCTACTCAGGGAGAAGAAAGCTGGCAAGAAATAGAGAAAGAGATGGACAAACAGACAGACAGCAGCAGGCTGAACTGAAAGGTCCATGGGTCTCTCCTGCTGTACAATGTAGGACAGTCTTGTTGTACTAGGGACTGTTGACTTGTGCCTTTAAGTGATGGGTTATTTTAGAAAAGCTGTCTTTCTGGTGTCAAACTACTGCTGGTTGCCTTAACTTCTGATTTCAGAACCGGTATAATTTGCACTCAGTGATGTGACTGCCCATATCTACTCCCAGAGCTGGAGGAAAGACTGGTCGATCATTTATGCAGGTGCAGAGGCAGCGTGAGGGCCAATTTCTGAACTGACTGGGGGAAGCTGTGGACTGGCCAGATTGGAAAGTGGAATTACTTTTGTCAAACGTCCGTGGCAAGCGTGAATTAACAATTCATCAAATGTGTTTAAAAGTATTCACAGAATTTATTACTTTGCTGTTTTATATCCGACTGTTGGCCCAGCAGGTACGAGGGGTTAATTCCAGAAATATTTCATACCTCTGTCTTGCTGACTTTTTTGCCATCCATCAGTGGTCTCTGGCAGCCTCTTCTCAGAGAGGCTGGGTAGTCTGGTAAGGCATTTGGAATGTTAATGCCATAGTTGAGTTCAGCTTCCACAGGAAACAGCATTGATAATGAAAAGTGCACTTTTGTAATTGAATTTCTGTTTTTCCAAAGTTCTCTGTATCTTGTTCAGACATCTTCAGCACATGTCTGAAGGACTAATATTTTCTATTTTTTTTTTTAAATACTTCAATTTTCTCCAATCATTTGTATTGTTCTAAAGCAATAAATAAAGTATCATGCACATCTGTCTGTCTTTCTCTACCACAAAAGGCTCTACTGAGAGCTTTCCCACTTTCATTTTTCACTTCATCTTTATTGGCGGAAAATCAAACGCCTTCTTGTTTACTTTGGCAGACTGCTGGAGGTTGTGACTGTGTCCTTACATTTTCCCTCTTTGTTATTTTTACAGTAGTGATCAGAAACATGAGCCTTCCTTTATGTGTTTCTTTGCTGAGAATTCCTGTCAAACAACACTGTGGACATAACTGTTCTTGACACTTACTGACAAAATGTCATTATCTGATGCCTGTGTCATATTATCACTTATTCATTTCAGTATCTTCTTATAATAGGGTCATATTGTGCCTTTAACCACATTGTCAGTACCTGTCTTTGACACCTTTCTCTTTCAGCTATGCATCTTTTGAAGGTGAGTTGAATACAATATTCAATTATTGGTTGCACTATCAGGAACCTTTACACTGTTTATATTGTTTTTCAGCTTTTTTCTCTGCTGTACTAGATTCTCTATTTGATGACTGTGTAAGTTGTGAGACTTGTGCGTTTTCCAAGAGCTATCAGTGTGGTTTGCATTACACTTACTACAACTACAACATAATTTATATTTCTCCGATTCAATATTTGGGGTTTGGGTTTTGCAGTTGGTCATAATAATGAAACTGGATTGCAAGGGCTTTCTGTATCTAGTTCATTTCACTATTGGTTCTTGAAGATTATCGCACTGTTTGGTTTCTAGTACAGCAAAAGAATGATCAGATTTTGTATAGAGAGATTTGATGAAAGTATTACTACATGAGATATATTATATATCATGGTCTAAACAGTCTTTTAAAAATTAAGTAAAAAATCCAATAAAACACAAATACATTACTCACACCCGCATGTTTTTAGCTGGTTGACAACTACATTTTGTTCTATTCACGTACTAGTGTTTGTAAGCACCAGGTTGTTTAAGAAATCATTGTGCTGCTTGGAATATTGGAAAATGTTATGTATGTGCCATATGTATAATATGCATAAGTACTTGTTACATTATCATGTTACATGATGTAAATTATCTATGCAAATATTAGTGAGACGAATTAAGACTTTACAGTTACCTCTCTGGATAAAATGTGTCACTGTATGTAGAAATACCACCTACAGTTACCTTTTACTAACCCGAAAGGGTGATACGAGGACTTTTATTGCAGCTGCATCAAAAAATTTGCTGGCAACTTCCCCCATCCCCAGAGAGCATCACAAGAATGCCTTGTTGCCTTAAGTAAATATAGAGGAACAGGTGAAGGGGAAAGTCACTATATACCAGAATGAGAACAACCACAAAATTGAAAAAGATTAAAACCAACATACTCACAATTTCATAATAAACTGAAAATCAGATGGAAAACAAACCAAAGCAAATAATAAAACAGAAACGAAAACATACAGAATAATGTACCCGTGTACACTGAGATATATTCAAAAGCAGAAATAGAGTAATTAGTGATCAAAACTTGTAGATTTCTGCCACAAACTCATAGGTCTGTGAGATTTTGGCCATCTTCCTATGAGAAGACAAGGCTTTTAGAAAGTGTCGAATTCTCACAGATGAAAAGAGACTTAAATGTTGGGACACAGATGCTCCATTGGCTTCTTAAGTTGTTGATCTAGAAACATTTCTTATTCCAGTAAAAGAATATATGGTAGAGCTGCAGGCTGTGGAACATCTCCCCTGTCTCCTGCAAGGGAGAAGGCTTTAGGAGACTGAGATTTCTTGGGAATGCAAAGCCATAGGAGAAGGTTCTTCCCCTCAAACTTGAGCCTGCCAGGGAGAGGAAGAAGAAAATGGTCAAACAGTATGAAGTTCAGTGTCCTTAGTTCAGTATAGGGGATGGCAAGGATGTTTTTTTCGTATTGCCTTTCAGTTATGAAAAGCAGAGCCGAATATATTTTTTGTGTCTTTAAGTAGTCTTAAAGAGATACAGCATTTGTGATCAGCAGTGATTCCTGAGTGCTTTTTGTAAGTGCTAAGTGTGCTGCCTTGCCCACATTCTGCTTTGCTGGCTACCTTCATTTTGTGCCCTAGGACTATTAAGCAGTTCCAAGTGTCATCCCAGAAATAGTTGCACTTTATTGAGATAAGGTAAGCTTTGAATATAAAGTCCTGTCCTGAGATAGATTATGTGCTTGCAAATCTTATTGACCTCACTGGAAATTTGGAATCCTGAGTAGGAGAAGGTTGGAAGACAAGAAGTTCGTTTTTATAAACTCATTACCATGTTTTCCTTTGAGGTTGACTCCTCAACTACCCTATAACAAAGTTCATTATCTCAAATTTTCCTTAGGAGTCCTGTGTTCACTTGTCCCAGAGCCAACATCTATGTTCTTCCTTTAAATCCTTATTTGAGGGAAACTGGCTCACTTGGCAGGCAGAGTTACTGGGATAAATATAACTGGACCTCAATGTAATTCCCTCATGGGCAGATGTAGGCTGACGTTTTTGGTACTGCTTATTGTTTGGTGGAAGGTAATCTCTTGCAAGGCCAGGTTGGGTGTTGATTAAATTATAAAGCTTATGTACAGTGGAAACCAGTAGAAATATAGGAAGCCTGAAAAATGAAGAATCCATCATGGTTTTGCATCTGTGATTTTTCATTGGTTTGGGACATAACCATTTGATTTTGGCATTGTACCCATGTTTGTGTCACTAAATAAGATAGCTAAACCTCCAGGGAATTCCTGTCTCTTAATCAAGGCCATCATTAAAGTGTGTACAAAGAAGTGGGCCTAGAGACCAGAGTTCCTGCCAAAAAAGAACATGAAGATTTTAAAAAACATTCCTGTAAGACATTTACCAATGTTTATGCAATTCTTAGTCCATCTCTTCCACTGCTGCTTTCTGTTGGTGCTGTGTTTCCTGTAAATCTGGAGAAGCAGATAGGAGCAATGCCTTTTTTCACCTTGATGCCATTATAATCTTAATTTTCATCAAAGGATTCTCTTGGGTGCCCCTCTGGGCTTCAGCATTCTGTGCAGCCCTGATTAAGCAAGGCTCCCGTTTGTTTTTAATAGTCTCAGATTTCACTCTCTGAGCACCCCAACAGGTTTGGAGGGCCTGTGGACATCAGGATTTTAAATCATCATCTTAAATGTGTTTATTACATGCACATAGACTGAAATATGTCTATCAGATGTGCATAGAATGTGCATATTTATATAAATATTGAATATATGTATGGACTTATTTTATCTTGTTGCGTTTGCTTGTTGCTAAGAATTATTCATTCTAATTTCTGTGTATTGTAAGAGTACGTGTAAACAAACACATGGTATTAGTGGTATTAGCACGAAACTAATGGGAGCATTGGCTTCAAGGTCTGGATCTGCCAGGTATTTGCTGTCACATGGCCATTGGGTTTCAGACAGACTGTGTGTGTGTTACATACACATATGAATACACTGTCAGCTGCGAAGATCTAACATTGAAAATCAGACCTTGACTCTTACCTTTCTGTATTTCCAGGTTTTCTCCATTCCCTCAGTAATGTGAACAAATTTTGCAATTAAACTGTTGTCTTTGGAATTAAATAAATTGTAGAAAATAGTAATTAGGTGTGAATCTTATTTTTAACTCTTGTAAGAAATTTGAACCTATAATTAGCAGTGGTGAGGGCAAAAAAGAATAGCTCAGGAGTTAAACTGACCCGAAGTGCATACTTTTTACTAACATCTAAAAAAAAAAAACCAAACCCCAAACAAACAAACAAAGCTCAGCAAACAGTCCACACAATTGGTGCACAGATGGTATGGAGCAGAAACAGATTTCTCTGCAGAACTGCAAAGCTTTCATCCCATACAGTTTCTACACTGATACAGATTTTACCCATCCATCTGAGCTGTTAGGTTTTTGTGCACTGAGTGTGAGACTCAGAGATTTGGCTTCTGCATCAATGCACCCCCACAAATAAGGGTATGTCTTGCATACTTTCCTAGCGCAGTGCCAGAATCTTTCTCCTGCTCCATGACCTGATATAGCAGCTGCAGGTGGTTGGCAGCTCCTCTGGTCCCCTTCCTCCCAGGGCGCTGCTCTGTCGAGTGGGACGGTCTGCTGGGCCCCATGTCCCCTCGTTCTCACCGAGGTGTCGGGCTCCAGGGAACCCCCTTGCTGGCAGGTTTCCCGGCTGCAGCACAGAAATGCTGGCTGACCGTGAGCCCCAGCACCAGGTGTGCCTCCTGTGCAGGACCAGCCCACAGTTTTGTTTTACTCCTTGGAAAAGAAGAAATGTGACAAGACTGAGCCATTTGTAAATGAAGTTATGCAAAGCTACAGTGAATTTTTTTTTTTCTTTACCAAAGCTTAACGATTCGAAAAATTTTTTCTCGTATTTCTTCCAGCCTGTATCAAATATAACAGAAATTCATCTGCTGCTTCAAACATCTTTTTGGTACTCTGTTGTATCTGGATAAATGAGTCTGAGGACTCTTGTTTTAATGGACTTGTGAGATGTTGTCATTATTTTTCAGGCACCAAAAATAAATGTTTCATTTATTGTTTCACAGCTGATTCCACTGGTGTGGCTTGTTGAAATTTTGCTTATTTTGGGTCTGGCTGAGCCATATTTTGTCAGGCAAAGCTGCCACCAAAGCTTGATGGGAGATTTGGCCAAGTAAAGGCTCTAGGATTTGACATGCATTATTTTGCTGTGTCTTTGTGCTGTTACTGTCTTTCATTTCGATTGGAACATAGATAATTATATTCTAGATTTAAAACAACAACTTTTTTTTTTTTAATAAATAAAATGTTTGTTTTACTATCCAAAGCCTGGAAACACCTTCAAAGAGGTGATTTTAGTATCTTATAATTTTCTGTACACCATAAATGGTTACTTGGAATGTGTTTCTAGTTGTCTGCCCTAAAAGGAAAAAAATACTGACCAAAAGAATTTAAAGTGCTTAAGAGTTTTAACCACAAAGGATACACAGAGAGGCTAGAATGGCACATGGTGCTGAGCCTGTCAGATTCTTAAAATACCAACAATTTGGTGGTCTATAATCCTGTCACTCTTTTCATGTATCTGAAAAAAAATGCTTAACATCCTTGTTAATTGAAACTAGGGCTTTCAGGCTAGAGATTTGATTCTTCCAATATCAATGTTATAAAATCAAGGAGGATTTAGGGTAAGAGTATAGGGCCTTACTTTCTAAAAAACCTGCTGAAGCTTTAGAAAAAGGTTTTTCTAAGAGATCTACTCAGAAATTTTCTCTTGTGTATCATGTTATCCATGATTTCTCTTTTCCCTTTTTTATTGTTGAGGAATTTTCTTCATAAGCTCTGTGTTTTAAAATCCACATGCTCCTTTTTCTTCCTACCTGTGTGAATTAAACCTTTATTTGTGACTTCATTCATTTAAATTTTTACGATGACACAAAAGATCAGATCCAGAGAAAAGCGGAGAATTGGTCAGTAGAAGTTAGTGCTCAGGATTTCACAGGACTGAGCCCACTGAAAGAACTACAGTCATGTTGAGGCACGATTTTCTAGCAAAAACCAATGAGCTTTACATGTAAAGTGGTCCAAAAATATACAAAGCATTAACACGAATATTTAGAAATAAAATGGTTTAAAAAAAAAAAAAATCATTATTGGTTGAAAATCTAAGAATAGAAAGATTTTTGACCACAAATGATGGTACTAAATAGCACATAATCTACAGTGTATGAACCTGAAACCATTCTAGAAGGAACTGGAGCTTTATCATCTTTATTGTAATCATCTTACAATTATTTAGTCCACTACATTTATTCAGGGATGTCTGGTTGTCTTCACCCTTTTCTTATCTGTGTCTTACAAACAAAAAATATGCCGAGATGGTCTGGACCAGTGAAGCAGGAAATTACAAATCCTCATCAGTCTTATTTGTTGAGCCACATGTGGTTGGTGTTGAGATTTGGGTTTGGGTTTTTTTTTTGGTGAGAAATGAAGTTTGCCTCTCCTCAAGGAGCAAGTCATTCTGCACTGCAGTAGATGGGTTGGTCAGCCTGTCATAGCTTTTCAATGCAATCAGTTTGTTCTTTATGCAAACCATTCTTAGCTTCTTTCACTGAATAAATGGAGACAGGACAGTTGCATGTAGTCTCTAGAAGACTAGATGAGGAGAAACTACCTTCATCATTGCGTTGTATTATTTTTTTCTGCTACACAGGGTGTGCTTACAGATATCCTTGTCCAGTTCCCGGCAATGAGGTTGTAGGAAAATAATTGCTGAGAATAAGTAGCTTGAGAGTTCATAACGCATGCCAAGTCCATTTGATCTTGAGAATAAGGTCAGACCTTCATTTTACTGAAGTGTATGTATATTTTTAGAAATTTTCTCCATCTGACAGCAGCAAGATGCATAGGAGAAAGAAAGTGAGTGTCCTTCCACCAAAGAGGAAGAAGAACATCCTTGATTTAGCACAAGATATTTGTGTATAGTGGGAAAGATGGAATCTTAAAAGGCTCTGTTGACCTTCATCACTGAAGTGAGAAGGGAACCAAATGACAAATATGCCCCTTGCCTCATATTGAAGTCTGACCCTAAATTCCTGTATGTAGGCTATTTGTGCATTTCATCTTTGTGGATACTAGCAGACTTGTATGTCAGAGAAGAGCTGAGAAATTAGTGATTTCTCAAATGAGACAGTTACCTTTGGTGTTGTGGTTTTATTTGATGCTTGGCACATTGTAAATTGCAAAACAACCTGCTTTCACTCTGATGTGAGATCCCTGTGACTTCTGCTCCCTAACTGGATGGAATGGACTTCTTCTTCTCTCTTATATTTTGTCTCAATTTCTAGACTACTAAGAAAAGGTATAATCTTGCAACAGTGTTCATAAGCTCTTGTCACATATCATATATTACACAAAGTCGCCTAGGTATTCTTTGATTTCCAGGTTTTTCAAACATCTCTCTCCCATATACTTTTTGAATGATTATTTCCTTCAGCTTGCATTTTTCCAGAATGAATCTCATTCTGGGGGATATCCAAAGCCTGTTGAGGTCAGAAGAATGTCTCCTATTGACTTCAGTGGGCTTTGGATTTGTTCCTTTATTTCCTATAGCCAGGAGCCAGATTCTGCACACCTTATTGTTTTAATGGGTATTTTGTGTTAGGAAGGCAAGCAGCGTTGTATTCCATAGTCTGGTATTTTTGAACTTCTTTGCATTGTATTTCACTGTTTTGACTAGCTTTCACAGTGGTACAATATAATTTACAAATATAAGTGCTGTTTATATGTCACCATGGATAGCTAATGGAAATCTTAAGTAATATTGAGTAAACTCTGTTGTGTCCTGCTACCACCTCTTTCCAGACTTGATATATGTTCTTCCATTACCTTTTGTTTCAGTCTTTTAATTACTTTGCAGTTCATAAAGTTTTGTCAGTGTTTGGGAAAATGTGAATAATTTGTGGGTAAGGTTTTGAGAGGCATTGTGATCAGATATAAAGTCCAGTTACAGATTATATTCTACATATGTTAAGTTTTGCCCAAATTCAGGAAAGTGCTTTAACATGTGCTCGTCTACCTCGTTAAGAAATTCAAGTATATTTTTAAATGTAATTGTCTAAGTGGGACTTTGGTCTCACTAAAAGTTAACTGAAACTTTATATTCATTCCTGAATAGGGAGATCTTTTCAAATTGTGTGTATATATCTCAGTTCTCTAAGATGAAGGATTCCGAACTATTCTACAAAGGCGGTACCTGCAAAGACTATTCACCATGACAGTATGGTTACCTCTGAACTGAGTGTGCTATATATCTTACTCAGGATTTGCCATTTAAAGTTAAAACTGGAGGGGGTTTAGTGGAGGTCCGTCAAGATTGTCAGAGGCTTGAAGGATTTGCCTTAAGAGGAGAAGCTGAGGCTTGTTTAACCTGAAGAAGATATGGCTTTTGGGGCACCTTATAGAAGGATGTCACCAAGAGGATGGAAGCAGGCTATTCACAGTGCTACATGATAGGAGGACAAGAGATAATGGACAGAAGTTGATACAAGACAAGTCTGGACTGGATAGAAGGGAAAACTTCTTCACAGTGAGGGCAGTCAAGCATTGGAACAGGTTGCTCAGAGGTGCTGTGCAGGAGGTTTTCAAGACCAAACTGCATATGAGTAAGTTGGTCGGATCTCATAACTGACCCTTCTTTGAGTTGGAGGCTAGAGTGGATGACCTCCAGAGATATCTTCCAACCTGAATTATCCTGTCATCTTTTGATCCTGTTCATGTTTTCTGTTGCTTATAGTTCTAGTATGCTCTTGATCTCTCTCTGGGTTCATACATTTTTTTTCTAATAGCATTTATTCAATTATTTTTGTGGAAGGAGAAGCAAGAGATACTGGAAAGCAAGTTCTAGAATTCCTTGGACTTCCGTAGGAAAGTGTTAATCTGTATTTCTCCCTTTTGAATTTTCCCATTTCTCAGTACCTACTTCTTTTGACATACCAATTTAATTGTCAGTGGTTCATATATTAACTAGCTAATTCCTTTATGATCTGGGGATGCATATGTCCTCCTTCTGGTTCAATTTTTTTCCTAGCTGTTTTATTAAGTACTTGTTATAAATAGCTGTACCAGCAAGATTCTGCTGCTCTACTTACTCAGGCATCTTTTACTTAGTTTTCTTGTTAAAGAATATTTTTTTGGTCATTATTCCTTTGTTCTTTCATTTTCACACAGGGCCATCTGGAGCTAGTTGCCTAGGACCATGTCCAGATAACTTCCAAATGTCTCCATGGATGGCGACTCCACAACCTCCCTGGGCAAACTTTGCCAGTGCTCAGTCACCCTCGCATTTAAAAAGTGTTTCCTGGTGTTCAGATGGAAACTCGCATGTTTCAGTTTGTCCTCGTTGCCTCATCACTGGGCACCACTGAAATGAGCCTGGCTCCCTCTGTACATCTTCTCTTCATGCATTTATATGCATCCCCCGAGCTTTCTCTTCTGCAAGCCATACCATCCCAGCTCTCTGAGCCTTTCCTCATGTGAGGTGCTCTAGTCCTTTAGTCATTTTACTGGCTCTTCGCTAGACTCTCACCTGTAGCTCTATATCTTTCTTGTACTGGGGAGCCGAGAACTGTACACAGTGCTCCAGGCGTGGCCTCACAAGTGCTGAGTAGAGACCTCGACCTGCTCACAACACTTGTCCTAACATAGTCCAGGATAACTTTGACCTTCTTCACAGCAAAGGCACGTTGCTGGCTCATGTTCAACTTGGTGTTCACCAGGACCCCAAGTTCTTTTCTGCAAAGCTGCTTTCCAGTTGGTCCTCTCCCAGCATATATTGGTGCATGGGGTTGTTTTAGCACATTTTGATTTCATACTTAGCAGAGCGCCTGCAGGGGTAAAGACCAGCAAATCTAAAAAGGCACAGGCAGTTACCTAATGCAATCTGTTCATATACATAAGCCTTAGTTGAACTGTATGTAGAATTACAGATTGTCTGAGACCATGAAGCCCATCATTTCAGATCATAGTTCACAGACTTTAAAATTGATATGAATTACTCTATTGTGATTGTGTATTTTTTTTGCAATATTCTTCCTACAATCTGTAGTTTCAGCCTAGGTGTGTCTGGGGCAGGACACTTCCATTTTTTTTTTGGTATCCCCTACATGCGTACAAATCTCTCGTAGGATGCCTCAGGGAATGTTCATCAACAGAGACCTGCTCTGTACACAGAAAATTCAATCTATGAAGAGATACTACTAGGCAGATGTTCTTCCTACACCAAAGATGTTACGTGGTTCTCGTGGTGTTGTGAACTTACAGCATGTAATGGACAAACAGATCTGATCAGGGAATGAACTTTTTTGTTTCTCTTTCTCAGAAAACTTGAAACTTTGTAAAAAAACATCATGCCAAGTGGGAACAAAAAGACAAATTGTTGAGCATCTGCAGGAGAAAAAGATTAAAGTTAGTACTACTTTGGATCATTTGAATTGTAGTGTTTGACTAAAATAAAGATATTCAATTAAAACACTTGTGATTTTTAAATTATAAAATATTGTAATGTGAAAATTGGAACCTTTCTTTTCCAAAAATGTCTGATTGAAATATATCTACATTTTAGAAGTGTTTTCCACTTTGTCAAGAAAACCTTAAATTAAATTTGGTTTCTTTTAGGAAGGGATTCCATGGAAATGACAGCTTTCTAGTGGAGAGTTGCTCTACACATTTTTAGCACTTTGTGTAAATCATTTAACTGAAATACCTCTGCTTTTCTTCCCATGTGAGAGGAGAGTTATATAGTTTATTGACCTCACTGTCTGTTAGGATAATTAATCTGTATTTATTAAGCACTGTAAAGAAGAGAAGCTCAATTCCAAAATGGAATTATAAAAAATACTGTAGTAGTCTAAATGTCACCAAATTTCAAAGACATTAAAAGGCATTGTCAGGAATACTCTGAATCACTGATATGAATTAATTAAAATAAATAGTTTCCTTAACTCCTTAAAATAACTGTAGACCTTGTTGTCCAGAGTTAAACAGGCAGACATTATGTACAAAAATCTGTGCGCATCTTTTTTCCCAACTTAGAAACAGCATTTAATTTCATCTGTCACTTTACCAACTGGTTATTGATACCGTGAGGTGCTTCTATATTTTGCCTCAAACTACTTTATTTTTTACTATCCTAAGCAATTTCCTGCTATCAGCAGAATGTGTAAAATTTCTATATACTCCATATTTGAGATTAGTCATGAGTACGCTGAACAACACAAATTCCAGCAGAAGCCTTGCAATGCCTCACGAATAACTTTCCTCCCTTCTTATAACTGCCCATTAGTTCCTTATTTCTTTTCGAATTTGGAAAAAGCTGATAATGCTCAAGAGGACCATTCCTCTTGTGCTGTGGTAGCTTCGCTCTTTCAAAGGCCTGTGAATTTTCCCAAAGCTTTATGGAAATCCAAGTCATGTGCACCCAAGTATAGAATTGCAACACCACAGTTACCAGGTCATCTTATCCGCATGTTCCTTTAGACAAGACTAACACATTTTTGAGACATGACTTGCAGCTGCAAATCTGCATCAGTTCTTCCTCAGTTAAAATCTGTCACAGCTGTAACTCCCATCATGTTGCTGTGCTGGGGCAAGCTTGTTAAAATACTCAGTCCTTGTCTTCTAAATTATTTGGATGCTTACCCTTTGAATACCCCAGGTAGTAGTTTGCTTTTTTTCATAAATGGTATTGAGGGGACATTTTATAGAAAAAGAAGGTAAGAGTGAACAAAATAACACTTCTGTGACTAAATCATTAGCACTAGGAAGTTCATTAAAAATGCTTGTAAATAAAACCAAATTCTGGAAGTATATTTTGTGCAAGAAAAAAAAAGAAAACAAAAAATATCCTTCAAGGTGAGTCAGTTCCTGATCTTGTCCATCTGTATAGCTCACTAATTATTATTTTCTTTACAAGCTCTCTGATACTGCTTTCTGTGATTTGATTTTCAGATACATATGTAGGCCAATTTTATAGAAAGGGAATTAATCTAGGCTTTGGCTTTCGTTCAGCTATGTCTGGCATATACAAATCTGAGATCTGTAATAGAAGAGTCTGTTTTAGAGACATCCACATTCACATCAGTATCATGTTTCTAAATTTCACAACAGTCATAATTTTCAGAGCTTCATACTTTGTATGTGCTAGATTTCCCTGTTGTGTCAATTGGCTCTTCTCTCCACGAAGCACTGAAAAAAGCGTGTGTAAATTCAGACAAAAATTGCCTGTGCTGTTGACATTTTCCGCTGTTGAAAAGGTAGCAACTCACTTCTGATTTTCAGCTTGCTTTAAACTTACAGAAATGGTGCAACAGCTGCCTGTTTCTAATTATTCCTGAAAAGCCAGTGAGAGGTAGGATGAAGGCCACGCAGGAGAATGATTCAGAGCGATCTGGAAATTTCAGCTATTGATCTTTGACTGATGACGTTCGCTTTGCTAAGCCTGACGTGTGCTGCCCAGACCAGAGGTTGTTTGTAAAGTCCACTGCGTCCTGTTCTGTCCAGGGCAAGAAATCTCAGCGATGAGGGTTCAGAAAAGATGGTGATATTCTTTTTTTTAGAAGTAGTGCAAAATGATGAAACAGAAAGGGCTTAAAGAACTGCTTGTTTGAGAACAACAGCTTTGGTGAAAAACTGAAATCTCTACAACTGATCAATGACATCAGCAGTTACCAAACGTCTTTGCCCATCACTGCTACAGTGTTCAAAACTAGTTGTCTGTATTTAAATAGGTTCCTGAATCTGTAATGATAGTGAGTTTATAAATAGTTGGATGTTCAGCTGGGTTGGATCTCACAGCCATTCCCTGAGATTTGTGGATATCTGTCACTGAGGTATAACAACTTTACTGACACTAGGGAGACTAAATATGGATTGAAAAACTTAACATTAGGCAACTGTGCTAGTATTTTGGCCCTATGTCCTAGAAAATGATATTTTTATTTGTAATCTTGGAAAAAGTATAGTGAACAAAACAATTTTTAAACATTTTTGCCTGGTAGTTACAGTATCCTCCAAAAGCTTAGGATTGGCACAATCAAATTTAAGAAATTGGCTAGGTTTTCTTAAAGATACGTAGAGTAGGAGCACAATTCTACTAAAATGAAAGGCAAGTTTATTGCTTTTCCATACTTCTGGATATGAGGCAGTGAGACAGAAGAGCCCTATAGAAGCTGGATGTAAAATGAGCGGTTTCAATGTGATTGTGCTTTATTTTATGCAGACAAACAAACATATGCATGTGTGTGTATAAAACCCCTCACCTAACTTTGATTCTTGAGGAGTCTTGATCACTCGTAGCTTCCTGGCTTGCTGCATTAATGCTACTATTTAATATGGATTCTTTTCTATTTCACTTAGCACTGTTCTCGCCTTTTCTTAAGCAAATCTCACTCATCCTACCTCCATTTCTCAATGATGTGTTTATTTTCACAGTTCTCTCAAACATCTCCTGCAGAGGCAAGCTCACTGACCGCTTTTCAGTAACTTCTGAGACCGAAGAGTGCACTTTCTTCATATGATCAGCTGGTAATTTGAAATCTAGGTCTCTTCATCTTCCTATTTCCTGGCAGCTTTTTCTAAAGACTGTCATGGGGCAGCCAGTCATCCTCGAATGCTTCATGCAAGAAGCTGATCTCTACAGAAGCTCAGATAACTGCTGTCTTTAGGGATCTTCTTTATTGAAGAACCCATTGTCCAGTGTTATGTGCTTACCTTGAGGTATATTTATTCTGTGTGTCACATGAGCATCTGCAGGGCAGATAACAGCAATTTGTGGAACTTCTATCCTAAGCTGCAAATAACTGTTTTGTAATACAAGCTGCCTCATCCCTCACGCACAAGAAAATGAAACTGAACTGTTAACTTTACCATATCTCAGTAATGTTTCTCTTCTTTTTTTTTTCTTGTTAAAATGGAAAGATCTTCAAATAGTAGAATAAAGATTTATATTTTTATTATCACGGACAGTATTTAGAAGTACAGCTCCTAAAGACAGCTAACTCCTCTGTTACAAGGCTATTTTGGAAATCACTGCAAGGAGCAGGCAGGAATTCTCCCCTTCCTATGTTCACTGTTGCACAAACGAATTCTCTGCTGCCTCTGACATGCCAGACACATCTCATTGCTGGTATTCAGATATGATGGATTATGCCTCAGATCTGATGTTCCTCTGTTAGTCTTATGGTACAATATGCACTTCATTTGTTATGGTTTAAATCCTGATAAAACTGTTACATAAAGGAAGCTCTTAAGTGGTCATGGGCTTAATGTCCCTCCATCCTTTTTACAGGAAGAAAAATGACTAAAACTTGAAGTCAGACTCTGGCATGCTTTGATACCATATGCCTGCACTATTGAGAGACTGGAGCAGAGTATCTGGAGAAAGATGAGAGAGTGTGGGTGGCAATAGAAAAAACAACCACGACTGTAAGTTAGCAAGATAATATCCTTACTTTCTTCTGTGGGTCTCAAGAGTGATTAAAAAAACATTGGTGTTTTAAAAATATTGCTGAAGACTACAGTGTGACTCATAATGCTTCAGAGAATGGAATTCTTGGAAGTTTCACTGTAATGCCAGATTTCAGAATGGAGGGCAGCAGAGCTGCAGAGAAGTAACATGGGGCTATGTTGACGGAGAAAGAACATCTCTAAGGAAGTGCAGGCGAGAGAGAAAGAAAGGGAAGCGAATGAGCCTGGGGAGAGATGACAAGACAATTATTTATACTGAGAACTGTTGCTTGCACTGATGGGAATGTTTCACTGCTTTTTGAAATTTTATTGACCAGCATGCCTGCCTACACAATGCTTGGTCATATGCACAGCAGGGGAGGATATGTAAACATGTTGGCCAATTAGACAATTAAAGCATTTACATGCGACTCTGAAAGTCTATCCTAGAGCTGGTCTGAAACTTTTGAATGAAACTTCTTTTTGCTTGGGGGGTGGGGAGAGTAAATTTCTGGTAAATTCAGCTATTTTATGAGCGAGTATATTGGGCAAAAGTAAATTTTCATTGGGAAGGTTTGTCAGGTCTGAGTAGACTTTCTGGTCAGAATAAAATAAATAAGAATGACAATTATCTGGAATTAAATAGTAGCCGCACAGTTAGGGCATGCACCTGATTTTTACTTGATACTGTAGCATACCTATTTTATATTCTAAATAAGAGTCTTCGCTAGGAAGTGAGCCATCTTTCTTCCACCATCCCCCACGAGTGCTGATCAGCATCAGTTCACCTAAAGTTCCCAGGAAATGGTTTATGTGTTTCACGGGCTGTGACATTGGCAGGGACATGGGCACTCTGGGTTCAGATCCATGAACGTGGTCTGGGCTTGTACCAGAACCTCCTCCTTTAAGTGAGTGTCCTAACTATCCATGATTGAATTCTCACTAGCACTTACAGGGGAAAAAGATATTGTTTATACTGGAGGCCTAAATACTGAAATCTAGGCACTTTTATTTTAAGAGCACTCTTACAGTGTCTCCTGTAAACTATATCTATAGTTTGTGCATATGGTTAACTAAAATATGTTGGTTCAGAGCACTGAAAATGTATTGACGGCTTAAAGGTGAATAATGCTGCTGTCTAAATAGAAACTTCATGTATCTTTTAAACATTTAACGATTATTCATCTGAAAAGTCACATCTGAGAAATGCCATGACTTGATATTTGGTACTTCCTCTCTGAAAAGAAAAATCATACATCCAGCAGGGGTGCGAATACGACAACATTTGTGTAGGTGATGGTCATATATCATGGTTAAATAAATACCCTAGGTGAACAATTTTTTTATATGTTCTTGGCTGAAAATTGTTCACATAATTTAATTGATTAAGTGTATGGATAAAGAATAGATTAACAGGTCATAACCAGTTCATGAACAATTAATGAACAGGAAGAAATACTATAGAGCAGGGAATTTGAATAATATATATTTTATTCCACTTGTATGACAGGAAAATGTAGATTTTTGAGTTGGCCAAAATGGAAAAGGAAACTTTTCATTTCTTTCTATGTATTTTTTTTTCTGCAAAGTTCAGTCTAGTTATATTTAGAAATGAAATATCTTAAAGGAAAAGGGTTGTCTATTATGAAAATGACTATAGTGGTTTTTTTTTTTTTAGTTTTTACTTTCAATGTTTTTATGTTTTAATGAATTCTTATTGGAATAATTTTGCAGTTTTCAGGTGGCTGGCACTTGGGTTTTAGCTAGGTTGAACCAACAACTCGAGTGGATAAAACATTCAATCAAAAATTTGTCCAGCTTTCCTGGTCTGATGATCTACCAATTCCCTCATTTCCCACAGCAGCAAAGTGAGAAATGTGTAACAGTTATAGGATTAGTGCTACTAATTTGCTCTCATAATGCCTGTCATCCTGTAGATTTCATAATATGTGAACACAGCCAGATTGTTGTGATCTCAGAGCCCGCCGTAGAATCTACAATGCATGATGATGGTGGGTTCTCAAAGTAATATCATCTTGGACAGAATGAAAAAAAATGCACCAAAAATTTGAGTAAACAACAGCAAGACAATCTGCATCATCTCAGTTTGTGTAGGAGATAAGTCAAAGCTGGGAAACATTTTCTGATATGCCCATTAATGGATGTACAACTCATCCAATCACTCAGGAGCTAATACTGCACTTTTCTGTTCTGTGCATAAAAAATGTCATGCCAAATGACTCTGAGTGGTATCTTTAATGATGAATTTACAACCATCAGTGAAGAACCTTCTTCGATTGTCTGCATTAAAGCAGCAGTTGATTATGATCCCATCCAGTGATGCTTTTCCTTGGCCTTATTAAAGAGAGCAGCGTACAAGGCAGTCATACCCTTGGGTATCTTTTGACTTGCTCAAAAGTATGGCTTAAGTGTTGGTTTCTTTTCAAAAAAAAAAACCCAAATTACATTTTACAACGATGACACATCCATCGTCTAAAAATGAATGACATGGGAATTGCAATGATGCTCTGATTGCTCACCTGGCATTAAAAATAGTACCAGGTTTCACAGACAATATTTAGCTGGACATATCTGTCGGTACTGTGCATGGGCAATAGACAACCATCTCCCTCTTTTCATCACCCCCAGTCTGGGCCTTATCTCATGCATCCTCAACGCAGTGCTCCCGTCTTGCTCAGAGCCCTCTGTGCTCCACAGCTTCTCCCCCATCCACTGGCCCATGGAGCATGTCTTACTGCATTGAGCAAGAGAAGCCTGACAGATCTGGAAGTGAGTTGTGCGTCAGTGAGCATGTTCAATAACTAGAAAGATAAATAAAATCTGATCTTTCTTTTTGACAAGTCCTTTTTCTAAGGATGAGATTTAGTAACAAAAAGTTTCCAAAGTGGGTTCATAGTAACACAGAAGATACGGTAAAAGACAAAGAAGATCTTCCCAGCTTCCAGCAGCATCTGTAGAAGTGCAAATATGCATCCCCCTGGATAGCTTCCTACCCAACTGTAGGAAACACAGATGTATTTCTGTAGTACATACCCATATGTTTCAGTTCTACTGGTAAGTCTCTACTGAGTTTCTCCAAACCTCTCTTTGTGTTTTATGATGATGTGACTGAGGACTTTCAAGTCCAGTCAGTAAAAAAATGAAAAGCGAGATCAGTGACACATTTTTTTCTTCCATTCTGTTCCTCCCAGTAGATAATTTATGGAATTATTTCAGCTGAGTGAATCAAGTGAAGACATCTCATGGGAACAGGAGACGGCTTGCAGGTCAGTTCTGGGGAATGGTTCCATGTATTGTAAATTCTTTTCTAGCTTTTGCTTACCACACCTTTGTGCTAATCAGATAAATAGAACCATTGACTTAGCTTGATGTCATGATAGATTAATTGGTAACAGAAATATATCAGTCAGGTAGATGTTAACTAAAAAAGCTATAGATTTGCATAAACATAAAAAAGTGGAGCTCAGCATAATTATTCCATAATTATTCTAGGGAAGGAAATAAAAGGGAAAAAAAATGAAATAGAAGAAAAAAAACAACCGAGTTCCATCTAATACTTTCTATTTGCCCAGAACTGTTAGTTATTCACTGGCAAATGTGCAATGGATGTGTTCCACTTAGAAGAAATAGAAATGAACTTTGTAATTTGCTTAAATTTTTGTATAATTATCACTTTTTGAAATAAATATTTCATTTTATAAAATGCACAACTCCCTGCCTCTCCCTTTCAAATGTTCCAAAACCACTTTGGACTAATTTTGATCTCTGTTTGCAATTGTATGCATGTGTCTGTGTGTTAGTAGCACAGTATGTTCTCTGTGTCCATGTGCTGCAAATCCGGTTGACAGCAGCCTTGCGCCCTATTCTGTCCTTGTTGTTCTTCATCACAAATGGTAAGTGATCAAATAACTAAAATTTTTGTTTTCTTGTACTGAATTGTGCAACTTCCAGAATTTCTTCAGGATGGTCCCTGAAGGGGAGTCTCTTCCCTTTTAAAAAGTCATGACATACACCTTTCAATTTAATGTATAACTTAATAAAATGTAGTGTTTCATAAACAAATGTGTTAAAGTTTATCCTTAGGTTATGTAATGATTTTTATTCTTAGAAATTATTTCCACTATCAGATCTTTGGTAGTAAGTATGTCTTTGGCATAATTATGCTTCTGAAGTTCTATGAGCTCTGAAAAAACTCTGAAAGATGTTTCAACACATCATTTTTCAAGTTTTTGATGCTTGAAGTGAGGTCCTGTGCTGGGAGACCTCATTTAAATTCCACAGTGTGGCACATAATTTGAGGAATTGTGCCTGATAACCTGGAGTGATTGAATAAGTATACTGAGTTTTGGCTGCTGCAAGAGATGTACATCCTGACTGACTCTTCAGGCAAGAAAAGCAAGACTCAAGAAGGAAATAGAAATATGACCCTACAAATCACACCTGGAGTGCTTTGGAATAGATGTGAAAGTCCAGACAAATGCAGACTGCTCAAGCACAAGTCACTTTATAAACCTGAGAAGGTGAGATGGAGAAGATGGACAGAAGAGAAAGTTTTACCATGGTGCTTACCCTAATTGCTAGGGGTTTCAGTAAAATTTAAATATGTTTATTGTTCATTATAGTGCCCATTACTGTATAATGGATAATGGGATCCCCTTCTGCCAGGGCCCCTGTGCCAATTCATCCTTGAATGTCTCCAGTAAGGATTGAAGCTCTTGGATGTTATCTGGATCAGATATGCAGGGATCACCTCTGTGTCAGGGTAACTCTGGGCACTGGGGCATTGATGTGTGGGATGTTAAACTGCCCTACCTCATCTGGCCATGTCCTAAAGGTCCTTTTGAAATGGAGGATATTTATTACTTGAAAGGAAATGGAAACAAATGCTTCCATGAGCAAAGTCAAGAAGAAGCTATTAACTTGGAAAAGAGAAAGGAAGTATCAGGTAGACCTGATCTTCTGTGTTTGATGGATGCAGAAACTCCATGGACCATGCTGAGGGATTCTTACTTCTGTGAGCATAAACATCATACCCTCAGAAGAATTCTTATACAAAACATATTAGCTGAAGGATTTTAACCTTGTTCTGTAATGTGTTTTCACGCAGGAAGTACTGAATACTGCTTACTGTTCTGCTTAAGATGTTTTTGGCCGTTGATTGTTAGTGTATTTACCACTGTAAACCACTTCCAAAATCTCAGAAGAAGCAGGTGGAAGACCAAGAAGATGAGAAATACTTGGAGTAGTCAATTAAGTGGAGGTCATAAATGATCCCCTTTCCAAGAGGCATCATCAAGAATTTGTCTGAAAAGAGAAATTTGCGAAGAAGGAAGCAGATGTCAAATTCCTTTTGGCAGCTGGATGCTTAAAAACATTTAAAATGAAAAGCTACCTGATCTAAAGCTCAAGACACTCAGAGGATGTGCCTTAACAAGTGGAAGAGAGCACGTACTGGTGGGGTTTACAACTCTTGCGCTGTAGGGAGGGCACAGAACGGTGAGGAAATATGCTGACATAGCTAAATTCTGGCAGGATTTAGGACACTGGCACTGACAGTGATGAGGAACTTGAAAATCATTTTTGAGCTCTGTATTCAAACAGCTGCCTGTCTTCCGCAGCGAGCTGTAGAAAAAGAGAGGTTTTGAACCATTAGGAAAGCAAAGGAAGTGCAATAGCCCAGATTTTGTTCATAATTACACCCAGGTGGTTCTGAAGTGACTACATCCGTGTCATTGAAGTTACACCAGTGCAAAACTTGTGTGAGAACTGAATCAAGCCCTTTGTTTTCTTGCATTTGTGTCCCAAAAGAGCACTCCTAACAGCTCTTAGTAAATAATAAATTAATAATGATATGATGATCTCCCTTATGACTGGAAGAAGTACATAAAAATTAGTGTCAGAACAAGAATTTGCTTGCAAGATTCTTAGAATGTGCCATTTCTAGATTTGTATTGGATACACGATGCTCTTCTGGACTGATTTTAATTTCTGGACTGATTTTAATTTTTATTTCAAACATCAGAAATATCAAATTTAGTCACTTAGTATGTGGTGAACAATACAAAACCTACAACATATAGCTTATAGGTCAAATGAGTGAGACCTGTGGTCTTTTCATCATAAAACACCTTTAAATCCCCAGCAGAAAGTAGGAATGAACACAACTAATGAAAGCAAGTGCTTTTGCTGTCTCCGCACTGTAAAGCAAATAATATTTTAGGAGATGGTTTTGTTTGTGTTTCCCCATTTGTGCCTCAGAATACACCAGACTGCAATGTTACATCACATTTTTAATGACTAGAACCATGTCCTGAGATCCCCCTCTGACCACACCACAACTTCCTTCTTTCTTTTCCCCTCCTGGCTAGAGGACTGTATGTAATTATGCTGAGGACATAATCCAATTAATTATTGACAGAACACGTAATCACCACTCAGATCTCTCTCTGATATATCCCTTTGCTGGTCTCTGACTTTTGTTTGTCGTGCACTAGGGAGGTGGAAAGGCAGTAAAATGAGTTTTAAAGATAGGACGTTTCTCAGTATTCTGTATCAGCCAGAGAGGCTTCTGACACCCTGGGCTCTTCAGATGTGAAGCTATTGTTCTCGTCTGTGCTAAACAAGTGTCCCCGAGAAAGCTCAGTGGGATGGAGGCTTATGGTTCATTTTAAGTGAAGGATATAATAGGAGCAGATAACTTTGATTTGTGCAAAGGAAAAGTGTGATGTCTTTCAGGGATTCCTGGTTTTCACGGCAAATTTTTCTTCTGCTGCTGATTAAAGGGAAAATGATAAATAAGAGCTCTTTGTTCGGTTTAAAGGAGAAATGTAGCTTTAGAAAGCTGTCTTACTTAGTAAAAAAAAAAAATCCTGACCTCTGATAGCCTTTGACTAAAATCTGCTAGTAGCAGAAAGTAAAGATGAAACTGTTTCTGTAACTATTAGAAGCCAAGTAAGGACAGTAATAATTTCTGTCCCTTTGACCGGAAAATGTCCTGGGGGCCGGGCGGGGGTGGGGAAGTGCCCGGGGGTTGCCCGTAATTTAGGATTACAACCAAAGCATGCCAAGAGCGGATAGGAAAAAGAGATAACGAGGTGAGAAAGCAAATAAGGGTTTTATTGTAAAGAACACTAAGCAACTAAGCTGTGGAGTGAAAAAAAAAAAAAAAAAAAAGTTATGGCGTAGATGGAGCCGGCCCTTGCGGCCCGAGCGACCTCGGCTGACCCGGTGCCGGCTTCGAGGGTGGGCGCGGAGCCGTACGGCCCCTGACCCCCACCGAGGGCCTGGTGGGTGCTGGTGCCCCGGGCATCAGCTCCGGCCTTCGCACGGCTCAGGGAGCCGAGCTGAGCGCTATCCAGTGACCCGGCTCTGCCTGGGGCTTCTCCGCCGCCTGCACTCGGTGGGGCTCGGGCTGGCACCGGCGGCTGCGGGCAGCGGGGTGGCACGGGGGGCACCCACCGCCCTGCCCTTGGGGCGGCGTGAGACGGTCCTTCACGGCGGCCTTCTGAGGGGGGCTTGCAAGAGCTCCGCTACCTTTGGTTTTCACGGCGCGACACCCGTGGGGCTGGGAGAGGCACTGCGGGGAGCGGGGACACGGCGACGCCGGGAGCCGGGTCTGACAGAAGTGCAACACCTTCTGCTGGTCCCTGGAGCCCGGTGTGAGCGCTTGCCCCATCTCTTCTCCCCTTCTTCTGGATGTGCCAACGTGACTTGGGTTCCTTCCTTGCCGGCAACAACGTTCAAAGGGAGCGGGGCGTCGCCGCTCCCAGGCATACGGCAACCGGGTTTGCTGCTGCTGGGCGGTTTGGGACCGCGGAGAAGCGCGGTGCGTCCCGCGTGGGGTCGCGGGGAGGGAGCCGAGGCCGCTGCTCCCGTTTGCCAGGCGAAAGGCACGGACGGTGGGTGGAAGTGGCTCAGGCACTAACACCTTTGCCTCTCCGTAGCCTGCGGCGCCCGCAGCCGCGCCTGAGCGGGCGGTGCCCGCGTCGGGAGAAGCGGGATGATGTCCCGCCGCAGCCTGCCCTGCTGGGGCTGCCGCGGAGGTTCTCCGGGGCTTCGTCGAGGGCGATGAGTTAAGCGAACAACGCTCAGTTGGGAGAAGCAAGCTCACCTCAGGCTCTAGCCTCACCGCCCAGCATCACAGGAGGTGCCCGAGCCGGGCGGAGCCGGTGCAGCCCCGAGCCCGGTGCGGCGGGAAGCCGGCGGGACGCCCACTCGAGAGGGACGGTGGAAAGGCGAAGTGCTGAGGGATTTTAGGGGCCGGCGGAGCAGGCTGCGCGGCCAGACGGATCGGGAAGTCCCAGACGGGCACCTGAGCCGGATCTTTTAACACCTCAGCTAAAGCGGCCCGATTTCCAGGGGCGTCGCACTCCCGCCGAGGACGGGGCGCCGGGGACCTGGGAACAGAGTCGGGGCCTCTGGTTTAACTGTGAGATACCGCACGGTGCTGCTTTTCTTGGGAGGCAGCGGTGGGAGCGGTTACACGAGCTGATATAAACCGTGAATGCTGAAGGGCAGGAACGTTGCGGGGTCAGAGGAACACTGTCACAGACAAGGGCTGTAACGCCCTTCCAAACAGCTTTCCGCAGGTTTAGCTTATAGTACTGCGGGCGCGACTTGGCGTCCCCAGTTTACCTTCCCCTCGGGCGGTGCACCCCTTTCCAAAACTTCGTGAGGGACCGAACAGCCCGGACGCCTTGTCCTGCTGCGATCGAGGACAAGGAGGCGTTCAGAGGCACAACGGGAGGTGCTTAGGACCCGCTGTTTCTGGGCGGCTTTGCACAGCTCCTGCGGAGGCTGCGGGATGCTCCCCACGCGGGGCTTCACCTGTCGGGCTCTGCGGGAGCGAGCTCTGGCACGCCTCACCCTTTGAAAGGCAGCTGCCGACCCCCGGGGTGTGGTTGGTGTGAGACTCGCACCGTCGGGCTGGGCGCTCCCCTCCTGCCCGAGCCCCGCAGCCGCCGTCTCTCGGCGGGGCCGGCCTCGCCTCGCCGCAGGTGCGGGTCGCACTGTCCCCGGCCGGGCTCCGTCACCGTCTGCGCGACGGGGCGTCCTCGGCGGGGCAGCTCTCCCGGCCAGGATGGCTTTCCCCCGCCTGTTTTTTTGGCCGGGATTCACTTGCCTGCTCGGCGCCGGCGAGCCCTGCACCTTCGCCCTACCAGGGCTCGACCCCGGGGGCGGCTCTCCGGGATCAGAGAGGGAGCGAACAGTCCTCCGGGCCGGCCTCTGGGGCCACCGCGGTGCTCTCTGCCCCGGGAGACCCGGAGGTCTGGATTTTCCCCTGGGGACATCCAGTACCCACCCTTGTCCTTCGGGTCGCGGGCGGGGCGCGCTCCTGCCGCCGCCGAGCGAGAGCCCGTCGCCGCCCTCGAGCCCCCAGCAGCCCATCCTCTCCCGCCTGCCGCTTCACCTTCCCCTCCTCGGCTGCGGGGAGGATATTGCGAGGCAGGCAAAAGGGAAAGTGAGTGTAGCAGTCTGAAGACAGAGAAAGACAGTCAAGGTTAGACGTGTATTTACTCAACCTTTATTATTTAAAAAAATTCATTAAAAAAAAAGGTGAACGAACGTCTTACAAAACCCCCCCCCACATAAATAGGACATTCCGTTCACCTCTGGCTATTGGCAGTTCTAGTACTTGACAACATCAGACGCGATTTCCTGGCATTAAAGAAACCCATTTCAAAATCGGTCATCACAAAGAAATACTAGAAATCCCAGTTAGCACTTGCTAGGCAGCACGGAGCACTTGTACACAACTTTTCAGACGCACACCCGCGCACACACGCAGATGGGAACAGATCCCGTAGGAAGAGAGCCTCCTTAAAAAATAGTAAACGCTTCTCAAAAAAAAAGGGGGGGGGGAGAGAGTTATTTACAAAACGCACATGGAAATACAGTATTGACAGAGCGTGGCTGGCAAATCAACATGATTTGAATAGAGAAAGGACTATGGCACATCTTCCTCCAAAGCTCCCACAGCAGCCTCCTTCGAGTGTCCCCGGGGAAGACAGCTCCTGCCATCCCCGTCGCAGTGCCTTCTCCCTCCCCACCTCTCCTCCCGCCCTCCCCTCGCCTCTCCACCCCTTCAATTTTGCCAGGTCCTTTTTACACTTGGATGACCACCATGCTGGGACTCTGGAGCCGGGTTTTGTATTGGTCTAGCCAGCTCCTCAGCTCCGAGATCTTGTAGCCCTCTGGTCCTCTGCCTCCCTGGTACATCACCTTCTCCTCCTGGATGACGTAGAGCCTCTCGAAGTAGGCACCGTAGGCGGCGCTGGAAGCATTGTCCATGGTGTCCACGGCCAGGGGACAATCGGGCGCCCCTTCCCTCATCAGCTGAGCTGCCCGCAGCCTGTCCTGGAGGCACTGGTGCTTGGGGATGTTGTAGGCTGCGTCCGAGCTGACCCAGCCGTCGGAGGGGTGTGCTTCTTCGATGTAGACCAGCAGGAAGTCAGCAATGTCCACGAAGTGCGCGGCCAAGCGCTGGAAGGACCTCAGGCGGGCCATGAATGGGGGTCAGGTGCAGCTGCCGAAGTTGAGGATGAGGGGTCTCTTGCCACGGGCGAAGTCGAGGATGCGGAGCCTCTTCTGCCCGTCCAGCTGGATCACCTCGGGGTTGGGGGCTAGGGAGCCCACGTGCGCCGACTTGAAGAAGTCCAGCTTCTGCCCGTGCCACACGGCTTTCAGCGACTCCAGCGTGAACATGCGGTTGGAGTCGGACACGCAGACCGGGGGGTCGTCGGGGGGCGGCCCCTCGCTGGCACTGGCCACCTCTTCTGCCGTGGGCATCATCAGCATCTTCTTCCTAATGCACAGAAAATCCAGGAGCCAGAGCATCACGGCGGTGAGCAGGAAGCGGGGGAAGAGGAAGATGCAGGCGGCCGCCTGGGTGAGCAGCTGCAAGGTGTGAACGCCAAGGGAGTGGAGCATCGCAGCGGCTCGTGCTGTAGGGCGCTGGCTGCCTGGGGCCCCCCACGCACCCTGCTTCCCGGGGTCTGTGCAGCACAGCTGAGATCCCGCTTCTCTTTAAGCCCATTTTATAGTCAGGGATTTAAATGAAAAGTGACTCCACCTCCGGCCAGAACCCGCCCCTCTGGAACTTGAGCCTGGGGATTACCTACCCCTCCACTCTAATGACCTAAAAATACACAGACAAAAGGGGAGAGAGCCCCGGCGGGGGCTGCGAGGGACGTGCAACGAAGCAGGGAGCAGCTGCTATCAGGCACCAGCAGAGAGTCCGAGATAGGGCACCGCCGGGGTCCCCGGCCGCTGATAGCGGCAGACGCTCACAAGCAGCCCCGCCAAGGACAATGCAACAGGCGCAGTTCGTGCCCTGGCCCGGCCAGGCGCGGCTCCGGGCTGTGCGAGCGCGGGGCCGCCGCCGAGCCGGAGCGGCAGCGGGAGCGGGGGCTGGGGCCGTCCCGGCAGCGCCTGCAGGTGACAGGGACGGGCCGCCCGCGCCTCCTTCTTCGTCCCTCCCCTGCGCCTCCCTCCCCTCCCCGCCCCGCCAGCCCGGTGGCCCCAGGGCACGGCCTCCGCCCCGCTACACCCCGGGGGCACCCGGGACTCGAACCCCTGGACCCGCCTCGCCCGCATCCTCCCGCCGCGGCGGCGGTGGCGGGACGGGACGGGAGGCGGCCGCTGCCCCAACCCGCGGGAAGCCCCTCGCCCCACGGCCGGCGGCCCGGGCCCCGGCGCGGGGGTTTGCCAGGTGGGCGCGGGCCGGCGGGCGCTGCCCCGCGGCGGAGGAGGGGCGCGGGCGACGCTCCGGCCGCTAGGGGTAGCTGTTGCCCGAGAAGCCGCCGCGGCGCGGCTGTGGCGGCGGGGAGCCGCGGGGCCCTGCCGCCCCCCCGGGCCGGGGTGTCCGTGCCCCCGCCCCCCAACCCCGGAGCCCGAGCCGGAGGGGGCGTCCCCAGAGCGGCGGTCTCCCCCTGGGTGAGGTCACCGGCCTCCCCCCGCTGCGAGGGCCCTCGGGAATCAGGGTCACGGCGGGGAGCCCGGGGCTGCAGGAGGCTGCGGGGCCGGGCTGGCCTCGGGGTTGCAGCTGTGCGCCGGGGTGTGAAGGCGGAGCCCGGCCGCGCTGCAGCGGGGCTCTTCGGCCGCGCTCGACGCCGAGCTGGGCGGGGCAGCCGCCCTGCTCCCGGGGGTCATTGTCACATCCCGGCCATGTGATCCCCGGGCTTCACCTGCCAGCTCAGCCATGGGCGCGCTCTCCCGTGCCGCGGAGCTGGGGCTCGGGCGGTGCCGCGGCGTGTTGCACGATGGGTGGGCAGCGTGGATAGTGGAGGCAGCAAGAGATCACTGCCTCTGCGATGTCCCCCTCTTTACTGGGGGTCCTGCAGCACCCGGTGAGCAGATGCCTGCTTACAGAGACCCTGGAGAAGGCATCAGCATTTATTTTCTCTCGTCGAGTGAAGTATGAATACAAGCTTCTCATGTGAGTAGGTTTAGCGAAGTCCTTAAACAGATGAGTGAAGTGTCACCTCACAGACGTGGTCAAGTAGATCTACGTTCTATCCACACAGTGGACATGCAAGGGCTGGTTTTAAGTTGGATGGGTATGCGTCGGTTAGCAAAGTGCTTGCAGTACGTGGAGCTGAGCACAGACTGGCCACCTTTAGCGTTCACCCAGTCAGGAGGAATTTATGGCCCGTAAATTCCTTCTTGCTGGACTAGATGGAGACCTGTCCCACATGTATGGTGCTTAAATCTGGTTTGGTGTATAGGCACGACCCTAGACAAAACACAGCAGCTCTGCTCACAGATGCTTCATTGATACAGGGTTCCCAGTTTGCAATGTGCACATCATTTCCCCACCAGCTTCTTTGGAAAGGGATATTAGTTGTCCAAAATGCTGAACGCTTCCCTCTGCTATGCAAATGCGACCCATGCATCCCTGAGCTGCTGCTACAGCTGCCACTCACCCAGGAGCCAGCCGTGCTGACTTTGGGGACACGCCACCCAAGCATTCAATATGTGTGTAGGTTCTGGGTGGCTGTTTCTGCCTGTGGCTGATGCCAGGTCTCTGGCTGCAGATTTCCAGAGAGCCCGAGGACCTGCAACTCTGCCTGGGTGCAGCCTGCACTTCTCCAAATGTGACTGTGCACGTCTCCGTGCCTCCCGTCTAACATCTGCAAAATGGAAAAACTAATGCTGAGCCTCCTCATGGGAGTCTAGGCGGCTTACTTCATTTTTATGTAACTTGTTACGAGAACTCCGACTAAAAGGCAAAATTAAAATCTCATTTTATTTTTTCTTTATCTGTTTCCGAAAGGCTGGTTTAGAGCGATCTAATGAGGCGCCTGGTTTGCAGCCCCCTGGTGCATCGTCTGTAGTTGTTGTCAACAGCAAGTGAAGGGAATTCAGCATTTTAGCACCTGAATGGAAATGTATGCTCTAGTCCTCATAAAGCCATGTTCATGCACTAGCCTGGTTAATAAATTTTTTGGCATTCTGTGGTGCTCAGTCCAGGGAAAATTACTGAGTAGATATTTACTATATTGTCAAACTTATTTTGAACTCTTAATGTGGGCCTCTCACCACCTCTCTGTGCAGTTATGCAATCTTGGAAACCACAAATTAAAGCCTCCAAACAGACGCAATAACGAATTGTGGTAACTCTGAAGAAACCCCCAGGAAAAAAAATTGATCTCTCAAAGCGACCTCTTCAAACTCTGCTGACAGACAAAAGCCTGAATAAACAGATGGGTTTGCAATCCTGAATATCAACAAACTTTGCTCTACTAGATCAGTGAGAGATACTGCAAGGTGAAAAACGTATTTAGTCTTACATAGAGCATTTGTAGCTGGATAGGGACTTTCAAAACGACTTTATCTCCATTCTTTGGAAACAGCTTTGCTTTATTTTTGTAGCTTGAAGGAAACTTTTGAATTGGAGTTTCCTATTCAGATGTAGACAGAGCAGAGAACTGAAGCCTTTTGCTCCAGCAGCTCACCGATACACTTTCTTACCATAGGAAAATTCAAATATAACTCAAAGGTGCTGTCTCGTAGTGAAACGCTGGCTCTGCTTGGCTCTACAAGCCACGCACTGATGTGTTCAGTCGAAGTACAGCGCTCGTGTATTTATGCAAAACTCCGTGGGAAAGGGTGGAAATTTTTCTGCATCCCTTTGGTTGTTGGGAGGTTTGAAGTGATGTGTTGCTGCTGTTCTCACTTCTGTGTTATGCTGGACGGTTTTCAAAATCATGTGTTTTCACTCCGGTAAACCCTCTCTCTACTTCACAAGGGCCATACCTCCCAGTTGGATCTTGGATTATTTTTAGGTATGTGAAGGTAGTTGGTCTTTCTAGGAATCCATTTCGCTGCTGCTAATAGTGTGGGAACTTACGTCTTCCTGCGCACTGAGGATTTCATAGAATATATCCTAAAATACGGGATTTACAGTGGCACATCTGGTTATGGGTGGTTTTTACTCTTCTGCATGTGGTCTGTGGTTCAGCAGTCACTAACTTAAATATGTATAAGTTTCTGTGTGTGTGTCCGCACGACTGCACATACAGGGTTCACATTATTTCCTTTTTTGAGAACTTTGTAGTTGTAGTTTTTCTTCATTTTATAGTTGTAATTTATAACTCTTTTAAAGTTCTTTTCATAAACAGGAGCTACAAAATAAATCCAGCAACTTATAAAAACAAAACCTCAAAAAGCTGAAATTAAAAACATCAGGTCTGCTTTGATGTAGAGAATGTGTTGAAATGGTATATTTACATGTTTATTTTCTATTTTATAATTTCCTGCACAAAGGCATGCAATACTTTCTGACAGGAAACTGAATGTATTTTGGAAGAGTTCCACCTCTCGTGTCATCTAAGCTACATGTCATTAATGTGTTAGAACAGAACTTTATGTGAAGGAAATGAAAAAGACTTTGCTGAAGTTTGGATCTGGCCCTGAAATAAGAGCTGGACAATTTCTTCTCATGTAAGCAGCTACCCAGTGACGACAGAGAGGTGCAGTAGTGCAGTGGTGAATTACTCACCTGTCTGGTATCTGTAAGAAGTGAGTAAATGTTATGTTGCTGAAACTGGAGGTGGATAAACCCCATTTGCAGTTGTTTTCTCTTGATGACACCTCTGGAAAAAAGTTACCGTAAGCTGAAGCCTAAGCATGGGTCTGGCTGTCTCTGGACTGACATCCCTGTTAATCTTTCACCACTTTTAAATGACACCTGTTTTTCTTTTCCACCTTCCTTTTTTTTTTTTTAATATATATTTGACTCAGGAAAAACCCATGCAAAGTCAAGCACCAGCCAATGCTATGTGTAGCTTTGAGAACTGAAAGAAAAAAGTGCCATGCTGCAGACTGGTCTATAAAATCACTAGCAGAGACAAGGACTTTGACTCCCCTACCCCACCCTGGTATTCTCACCTTTGAATTCATGACAAGTGTGTCATATATGACAAAGAGATTCCCTGCACTGAAGCTTTTAAAATTTTCTTTTCCCCACTTCTTGCTGACTCTGGGTTGAACTGTGAAGGAATTGTTTGATTTGGAGGTAGGACTGATTCCACAGCTACAGGTCTGTTAGTGCAACACTTAGTCTCACCCCGAGTGAGCGGAAACCAACATTTTCTTGAGTCTGTGAGCCACCTACCAAAGCTTTGCAGCGTGACCAAGTGTGCAGTTCCCCTGGTGTGTTAATGGGTTTCTGCACCTGCCTCCGCACTGCCGATCGCTAGTGCCCCTGTTGTGCTGGCAGCTTGTCAAGCTGTGGTGGAAACTAGATAACTAAAAGGTTCTGGTTTAAACAATTCTGGTTTTAAACCCAGATTATTTTGGTGACTGGGTTTACTTTGGGACCTCTAAAATAGCACGACTTGTGGTGCAACTTGGTGAATACCAAAAGGTGCAGCTTTTGACTCCGTGATTCCTTCCTCACTTCTGCTTGCGCTGTGTCTTGTGTGATCCCGTGGTCACCTGTTTCAAGGACTATGGGGGCAGAAAAGCTTGGCTTTAGGAAAACGAGTTATTTCCTGACAGGTTAGTTCCCTAAATTGGCTCACAACAAAAGGAAATGATCACATGTGCGATGCAGAGAAGGCAGGAGAGAAATGGCCTCAGTGTGTGGCCAAGGCGGGGGTAACAGGACCATCCCATCAGTCTACCTTAGCAGCATCATCAAACTGCCCCTGCGCAGGACTGTGTAGTGAGAATGTGTTAAGAGCAGAAATTTCCTGAACAAGCTTCACTGCAAGGAAAATGTACATAGCCTTACCCTTTTGTGTAGCGGAGGAGTATAGGAGATGTACAGGAGATGACAGTGGCTGTCACAAGGTCCTGCTGGGCAACGGAGCCGAGTGGGGCACACAGCCGGCTTCTGGGGTGAGCCAGCAATGTCAACTTCAGCAGCAGCTGCTCACACGCTTCCTCCAGCGGTAGGAAACCAGATTATCCAGAAGCCCCCGTGCCAAGCACATCTCTGCTAGCCATCAAGCAAACTGCTCAAAAGCTGCTGTGGCTCAAGAGCTCAGGCTGGACCCCCGTCAGTGCAGTGTAATTATAGTCGTCTGAATGGTTCGCTCTGCAGCAAAGACAACCGGCTAGTCCAGAGTGGAACCCCGCAGAGTTACACTTGAGCGGCAACTTTGTACACATTGAATACAGATGAAGTCCTTGGCAGAAAGAGAAAATACTACTTCCATTGTCTTTGTTCGTACGGGTTTCAGGTGTGATGCAGAGGAAGATGAGGAGATGCAATTTGCTTGAATCTAAATCTCCTCTAAGAACATTGTAACGGAATTCGCCACGTGCAATGTTTTATAACAGAGTATGTTTCAGCATATGACAGCAAATTTCAATACACCAGCACTGTTTAGAAAGATGAGAACAGCAGACTGATAGCTAGGGTTAGTTTTTCATCTTCTAAATGGCAGCACAGCAAGGGTCTTTGCTCAAAATATTAAGAGGATACTTTTGAGTTGACAGACTCAAGGCTTTGTGGGGGTAAAGGCAACACCAGTCCTTTGAGCTCCCATGCCACGGGGAAGCCTCAGCGCTGCCTGGCAGTCTTTGTTACAGGCTGATTCTCAGAGCTCCGAGGTTTGTGTGGTGAAAGCCGTGCGTGATCAGTAGCAAAACTCCCGGCACCTCCCTTGTGCTCAGGATTTTGCCCAAGCCGTGTAGCATGATAACAGACAAAAGAAGGGCTGAAGACTCAGGGTGCCATTTCCATCATCTCGCTTTCCTTAGCAAGTGCAGTAAAATATAAAGAGTTTTAAAATAATATCATTTAATAATTCTCAGGTTTTCAGGCAATTGCATGTGCCCTGCCTGAACTGACATACACATTTGAATTTTCAATCTGTTACCGACTCGGAGGGAAAGGCAGGAAAAATAGCATTTAAAAAAAACATTTATTCAAGAAAAATCTTTAGGGATCATGTCTGGGATAATCTTTTTCAGGGTGACCCTCATTTTCTACAATATAATGGTTTTACCCAGCAGTGGTTTAACGGTTTTGAATAATCTGTAAAGTAAAGGAACAAATACTTCAGCAAGAATGGAGGAGTTTACTCAGAAAGGCAGGAGTATCAGCTCACTTTTTAATATAGAACAGAGATGATTAATCTACTGACCTTTTATCCCCAGCATCACTAAAATGTATATTACATGTATATTACATGTTTTGTGTAAATGGCCACTTTGAGCATGACAGACCTGTTTGAAGCAAGTGGCGTGCCAAACAGGAGGCTGGAAGCCACCATTGCTGGGTACTTTGGCTCTCAAATAACTCGCCCTCTTCGAGCCTTTTCTTTGAACATAAATGTTTGTGAAGTTTTCCAGTGATTTTTTTTTCCTGGCATTTGCACCACGACTCTGTTATTTTTAGCCCTGTAAAATGGCATTATGCAATTCCTGAAATGTGTTTCTTTCAGCTCATGATGATTTATAAATCTTAATTTCCAGGATACTCCCTTGAAGTTACCTTCTCTTTGTGACCTCAGGATTTCTCTTCCCAGACCTTTGGTATTTATTTTTACTGTTCCTGTGGTCAGGGTTTGGCAATGTTATTTTGGATTAATGGCTAAACATACATAAGAACTGGAAGGAATACACGTCTTAATCTCATAATTTAATGTGTGGCTTGTTTATCAATAGTATAAAGAAGTTTCTGAACAGGTTTGACACGTGCTAATAATAGGTCTCTGCAGCCAGATAGAAAAACTTTGATGAATCTGAACTGCATGTAATTCTCCACTTGTTCCAAAATAGATGCAATTTGCTTATTTTATATTGCAGTGCAGTATTTCTTTCTAAAACTTTGCCCAGAAAGAATTGGAAGTAGAGGTCAGTTAGTCTGAACAACTATGCATTGTTTATATGGAATATTTTAATTGAAATAAAATTTTGTAAACCTGCTCGCTTTTCTGCTCTTGGATGAAGAAAAGATCTTGGGAGTAACAAGGGCCCGAATTCCTGTTCTATTTTTTCCTTTTATGCAGGAAACTGCAAATAATTTAATGCTCAGATGAAATTACTCAGCATTTTACTCAGTCATTGAATTTACCTCATAAGCGGTATATTTTGCCTTCATTATATCCAGTGATTTTTAGCAGGCATCTTCTGATGATCTTTTCACTTTCTCTGTGTATTCTTATTTACCTTCATTGTTTATTTACTTAGACTTAATTCCTTTCCTACACAGCCTACTGTGAATAAAATGTTCCCCTGAAAATGATTAATTTTGCACTTTGTTTACAGAATAGTCTTGCAATGTTGTATCTGATACTCATTAGCAGGAAAACAGAAAAAAGAAGGAGAAACATTAGGTCTCACCACAAATCATTTTGAATCCACTGGGATCAGGATCCGACCTAAAATGTTTAGGTTAGCTCAATGGCTCAAGTTGATTCGAAGGGTCTCAATGTTTATGCCTAACAGCGCGTCCTCCTGTGACTTTTTATTTTTAGCTGCCCAACAGTTCTTACTTTCTGTGAATTTTATTCTTAGTCAAAGCAATACAGTCTCTTCACAGGCAGAAACTGTGACAAGTATTGCCATGTGATACAGCTCATCATTTCATAGGGCCCATCATTTCCACCAGAAGCTCTGGCAGAGAAAAACAATCAAAGATTAAATGGTTGCTTTAAACTTAGATATTAAATTTTGGGTTCCAATTCACTCTTTTCAACGCGTGAATTATTGTGGATACCTGGAGCGGTCCACCATCCTCTGTGAAACTTAAATTAAGGGCCACAAATTGCCTCTGAATATTAACATATGTGCAAACCTGCTTCCTGGAATCCAACGATACTTTTATTTCTGACACTTCAATAAAATTGATTTTGTGAGGGTACTAATCCTTTGCTGCTACTTCTTACCTGAAACCAAGTTTAAATTTCTTATAACTAGAAAACGGTGCTTTTTCAGAAAAGGTATTCACAACCCTTTTGAAATGGGAATCATATACAAAGCAGGGAGTACATATGTGAATAAAATGATTCCAAGTGACTTAAGCTTTCTCGTAGAAAAGGGAAAGAAGTCTGAAATGCATATTTATTACAAACAAGCCCTGGATTTACTAGGTACTGAGCAAACATTCTTTTAAGAACAATTATGTTGCATTTGGAAAAACCGACATTTTCTTTCTTTCTTTCAATTTTAATTGGCATGATGCTCCCACTGAGCCAAACAAACAAAAAAAAAAAGTGGAAGTCAGCAGCAATATATAAATTAAAGTAGGAGTAAAGTATCTTAGCTGATGAAAGCATAGATAAAGGGCTCTGAAGCCTTTCTTACAAATACCTTCTTCAAAAGGTGGTCCTTGGGTGGTGGTGGCCCGTGCCTATTCCTTGGCCTCTTTTACAGTCGCTGACATTGCGCTGCCAATGAAGCAGCTGTCACTTTTTACCAGCCTTAATGCCTGCCAGCAGCCAGCTCGGAAGAGCTGCTTTTAATTAAATTCTTGATTTCAATTGGATTTTTTGCAGTTCACAGCTAATGGAGATTTTCAGGGTGGGGTCTTACAGGGCACCTAGGAGTATTTCAGACACCTCTCTGTTACAGAGTTCTGTTCAAACGCATCAAGCATCACCTTAAAATTAGTTACATTTTTACCCCCATTACTTGCGAGAGCTCTTCCAGGATCTCTCTACCATAATGGCTAGACATTCATATTTCTGGCTTAACTGTATCTATGGTGGATTTACACCCGTTTGTTCTTACGCCAACACTGTCTCTTTGCTGAGGCAGTTTTCCTGCCTGCCCTTCCTTGGTATGTTGAAGAGGTCAGTCCTGTCCCTTTGGGCACAGCTCCTCCAGGGCTAGCGAGCCAAACTTGTGTGGTATATTGGCACTGATGAGGGCAGGCAGGTTCCGTCTCTCTCTGCTAATGATCTGAGTGAGCTGGGATGAAAATTTGCCCTCTCCCAGTGCCTGTAGGGCTATGCCAATGTCATGCTAAGCCTGAGCTGGTGAGTTCTGCTGGAGACTTCATTAGCACTGTGCTAATTTGGTCTATATGGATTCTGGGCCAGTATGGGACCAACTGAGTCTCGCATTGGTCTGCACCTGTTTATTCAGATGTGCTCACAGCCTCTTCTCATGAGATGGATTTTCCATTTCTCTGGTCCTCTTAGAAGCAATCTTCTGCACCTGTTTCATGTCAAGTCCATTTTCCTGCATCATATACAAAGAAATTAATTGGACAACAAGAGATGGCTCTGCCCTCTCCTCTTTCCCTTGCATTAGCACTGCTTGGCACAACATACAGTCACTGCTTCAGCACAGTCATTCTCATCAGTCTGGTTGATGTCTGGAAGTCAAGGACAAACACAGATGCAGCTTGACAGCTGAACACCTGGACAATGAGGTCCCTTCCAACTTGGTGTTCTACGGTATGATTCTATCAGTGACATGCTGGGTGTACCCTCCATGCGCTGTGTTATTTGATCAGTGCTGTGCAATATAGCTTGGACCTACCTGCAACCCATAGGACAAGTGAAAACTTTATGTATGGTGACTCTGCAGCCTCTCCACTGTATCAGCCAACGCACCGTGGAGTCAGCCCGTCTCGGTGAGCCCAGTGCAATGGGAGAGCGTCGGGCCGCTTGTGCGCTCGCTGGCCATCTGTGTCGTTCACGTTCCCCACAGACTGGAATTCCTGCTCATGCGGTGCGTGGCATGGGATTTCCCAGACACAAACATGGGAGCCCAGGCACATGCTCGGGGGCCTAGTGACAGGGCTGTGGCTGTGGATGTCCCCCATATGGAGCACAGCTGTGTCAGTTATTGAATGGGGTGACCTAAATTTTACACAGTATTCCAGTGACGTATGACCAGCACATCCCTCCCTGCTGGAAACACCCCACGTGTTTTTGAATTGTACTTGTTTACCATAGCTGCCTCTCTTTAGGGGCTCATGCTAACCCTGAATTTGACTGAACCATCTCGAGTTTTCTCCTCCCCATGCAGTTGGCAAGTGCCCAGTTATAGTGATATTTTTTCTGCCAGCTTCATGAAATTGAGCTAGGCAATTCTGGATTTCATCCTGTTTGTGTTGCTTCAGTCCTTGAAGCCATTGAGTTCTTCCAGTGAAATAGCCCAGTCTTGTTTTGTACACCCACAGATTTCATAAACTCATTCCCAATTTTTGCACTCCAGTTTTCCATGTCATCTTTGCTGACCATATTCTTGTACTGATGTTTTCATCGTAATAATCAGCAGACAGCAGATAACCTCGGCTGATGTAAGTTATCATAGCTTTTGCTATTGAAATAGTGCTGCTAGTGTTTCCACCTGAAGTTCTGCCAGAATGTAATTAGAAATGTACCTTTAAAATGTGATATTTCTGTAACTACTGTAAACATATTTTAAAAGAATTCAAAAGGCTTTGCTTAAAAATACCACAGTGCTTGTGAAACAGTGATTCTTAGGCCAAATTAGCACTAAAAATCTATCATAATATTAAACATTTTACAATATTAAAGGTGTAGATTTCCATTATTAGGAATATTCTCACTTGCCTAACTCTATTGTAACTGTGTTTCTTATACACAGATGACTTCAGTTATTGTGATAAATCATGCTGCTCTTTCTCGAGTGAGATGCCAGAGAGATATTGCAACAAGCACTTGCTTCTCGGCATGACATCAGTCCTTTTCAATAGTGGCTTTGGACCTGACCTTTACAGCAGTTTTGTTCTGTTACCTGAAGAACCGGGCATCACGTTACTGCATTCTCTATGCCACAGGGCTGTCTTCCCCCAGAGTTATTCCCATACGCTCTCCAGCTTTATGGCTGAGGAGAAGATCTAAGAAATAGAAACCAAATGCAATAGTGCATCCGAAAGCAAACTAGGTAACAACTCCAAGGGATACAAACTGGTCCAAATCTTGCATATGTTCAGTACTGGTGACTTAAGTTGGCATTGTCATGGTGGCAATTAAGAAGCAAGAAGGGGAGGATCCCAGATCTGTGTGGTTTAATGGAACTGTTTTGGTGCTAATAGTCACCTCTCATCAAGAGCCACCCAAGCTTAGTCCTAGCAGACTCCCTGTTTTAGGGGGGAACCAAGCTGGAAGAACATGCGCACTGAGCAGACAGGACGAAGTCCTGTAGTAAGCAGTCCTGGTTTTGGTGAGTAGTATCTCATCTGGGGAATCAGGACAGATTAACTAGGGGGTGCCACCATCACTTTGGCCATTTGGTCTTTGACAGGAGATGATCAAACTGGAGCATGTGGCAATAAGAGGCAGTGATGCAGCCACCAACATTTAAGGTGTTTGGGGCTTTTTCTCATTTCTAAGCAATAATCAGTCAGAGAAAGCCTTTATAAAATATTTATCTTCCTTTCTGTGTGTAAAAATGATTTATTTTATTTGGTGTATGATACATTATTTTTTTCCATTAGGAAAGCAAGCTGTGATCAGTTAAACACCTGCATGGAAGTATCACAGAATGACCTGATATGATGAATACTATTATAGACTGTAGTTGAATAGGTGTTTCTTTTCCCAGCTGTGGGAACTGTAGATATTGAAAACGCTATTTCTGAAAAGTTCTGGAATCAACTTTTTTTCTTATAGAGATCTTTCTAGTACAGAATTAAAGTTGCTTAAGTGTATTTCCTTGCAATGAACATTCTAAAAATAATAAGGGATGATAAATAAGGTGACATTTATATTCAATGCAGTGCTCGTTGCCATCGAATTCCATAACCACAGTCCTCCTGCACAGACATTCGATTTAACAATACATCACCTTTGATTCATAGCTCTGAATAGCTGAAAAATCCTCTTGTAATGCTTGCCCTTGGCCCCCGATAACTTGCCATTTACTTGAATTACATACGATGAGTAAGCACTTGAAGCAGGGTACATCTGTACATGTCAGTAATGTTTGTGTAAGGTTTAATTTAGCACTGTATATTATATTGCAGCCTTCACTTTCTGGGAAAGGTGATGTGAGGAAATTGCTTTGCTAAGTAAGGACCGCAAAACACATTATTTATTGTATGTTATTTTGATGTACTATTTTTTAATTCTAGATGGATTTTTGCCATCTGAGGGCTGAACAGCCTAATGTTGGAGTTCAGCCTGTGCATTTGTGTCCTGAAATACAGGAGGGTGACAGTACTAAAGGGATTACTAACAGCTTTCTGCCAGTACAGCTATGTTGTATGTTGGGGTGGAGTCACTCCTTCCCATGTAAGACAGAGAAGTTGTCCGAATGTGGCATTTCTCTCCCTGTACACATTTGAAGACTGGGGTGCAAATCCTTGCTTCCTGTTCTGCTCTAATTGAGCTGTGTAAAACTGCCCTAGAATTTGCCATATTTGTAACTGGATAGTGCTATCAATATGTGTGCAGGTGCCCAAAATGTGATCCTATTTCTTTCTTTCTTTCTTTCTTTCTTTCTTTCTTTCTTTCTTTCTTGACTTCTTTCTTGACTTCTTTCTTGACTTCTTTCTTTCTTTCTTGACTTCTTTCTTGACTTCTTTCTTGACTTCTTTCTTTCTTTCTTGACTTCTTTCTTTCTTTCTTTCTTTCTTGACTTCTTTCTTTCTTTCTTTCTTTCTTGACTTCTTTCTTGACTTCTTTCTTGACTTCTTTCTTTCTTCTTTCTTGACTTCTTTCTTTCTTGACTTCTTTATTTATTTATTTATTTATTTTTAAAGAGGGAAAAATGAAGTGCATCAAGATTTTTCAGCTGGCCTATTTGATCTCATCCAATCTGCTATCATAGGCAACTTGAACATCAAAATGTTATGGGAAACTTTGAGTAATCTGAGGCACTCAAGGTTTTACTAAGGCAAATTTTCAAGGCAGCACTGAGAGATAACGTACATACTTTTTAAAAGACTGTTGGAAGTCCTGGTCCAAGATGCTATGCTATAATTGTGACGGTGTTATGAGTGGTGCGTCAGAAACTGCAGAAATTAATGTAAAGCATGTGCTTCTCTTTTCATCTGTGTTGCTGCACTTCATTAAAAGGCTATCAACATCACTTCTAACTTCAGCGGCATCTCAGTCTACATCTTTGTGTCCTGCACTTCTTCCTGTTACACATTCTTTTAATGGTTTAATATAATTACTCTCAAGTCGCATTCCTCTGAACTGTACCATAATAAGCATGGGTAGATGTACATCTACTTGTGGACCACTGGAGACCAGTCTTCACTCAGATGTAGCTGCAGACCTACTCAAAGACAACTCCATTAATAGCCACAGATCCATAGTTGCTGAGTGTTATGTACTTGTCCAATTCACTGAAAGTATCAATGAAGTTCGCTCAATAACCACAAATTTGTAACAAATTTTGACTATTACTAATAGAGTACAATACAAATTAATGTGTTAACAGTGCAGTTGTTGTTTGAAAACAGCAGTGTTGCTTATGAGAGGACAGTTTCTATTTTCTCAGCTGGATTTTCACACATTGCTATTCATTTCAAGTGAAATAGAAAAGAATAGCCACCCAGACTTTGTAATCTGGATTTTTAATATGTCTGTTATGTATCTATTTTTTAATTTTAATTTCTTCACTGTGTGTGTTTCTTCTCTCGCTCTGCCCCCATTAATATCCTTCAGAAATGATTGTTTTTTCTGAAATATAACTTCAAAAGGGAAGTAAGATTTTCCCAGCATGCTAAAATCTTGGGTGGTATATAGTGTTGTCATTAGTCACATAATTTAAAATTAACACAATTGACAAATACTGCTTTAAAGCTTCTATTGAAAAATCATAATATGTAAGTGCGGTAGGACTTTTTTGCTGATCTGGATTTACATTTGTATAATGTACAGTTATTAACTGGTATGATCTTGTTACAGATTGATTACACTTCTTCACTATGTCCCTTGTTTTGTATCCCATTATTCACTTGAAGGGCTTAATTAAATGAATCACAGTATAAGCACATATTTGCCACAACAATCACAATTCCCCATAGATAATTTTCTTTGGCTTGTCTTGCTGGGATTTCCAGGAAAGTTCCCAGAAACTGTTTCACAGAATAGAGGGATTTCTCTTTTTAAAACCCTTTTTTGGTGTAACACAAATTTGAGCCCAGAAAAGTTTATTTTTTGAGAAATAACCATGAATACTGCGTGCATGTGTGCCCTTATAATAACAAAATCTTCTGAATAAATCTAGTTTAAGTTGAATCCTATTTGATTTCTGTGGTTGGCTCTGGAAACATTTGGTAGTTATTTTCCATGGAAATTCACACCCGCTTGGGGCAGTAATATGTTTAAGTGCTTCCCCTGTTATTTCTACTCTGCAATCTAAATTCTAAAAGTTGTTTTCAATTTTTTTTTCTGTTTGCTGTGTTGTGCGTATTTATTTTTCACACAGCAATAAATAATTCTGCATTTGCTATTGGTGGTCTTAGTCTTAGTGTTCATGTATGTGTGTTGACGTGATACAATATATAGCCCCGTAAAGATCATTGTTTGATTTTGAGAAAGAGAGAAGGAGGGTTTCTAATTTACATCTATATTGTGGAAATAAAATCGTGGCTTCTCCATTCGAGAACGTGGCTGTGATTTTTCCAAATGGCACGTAAGGCTTAGATGACTCTATTTATGGGTGGCTAAACTGGAGATGTTTTTAAGAAATAAGTTTTTAGAGAAGAAGGTTAAACATTACCGAAATTTTAACAGGACAAGCCAGCCCCAAAGAGCGAGCAAAACTCTCAGGTGCTGTGAGTGCAGTGCAGTTCTCTTGGCCTCTGTTGCATTTATTGGGTCAAGGTGCTTGATTCTATGTTAGACATTAAATAAAGGTGGTTCATGCTTCAGTGTACTGGGAGGCATTAAAGACATGAGACATATGGAATGGCTCGAAAGGGAGAAGTTGTTTTGTTATTTTGGGATTTTTTTTGCTTATTAACATAGAGATTAATTAAAGACATTTTGATGAGAGCATGCGCAGATTGACAAGGTACAAGTGACCTTGAATCCAGAAGCTGTATCAATGTAGGCATGACACTATTTAGCAGGAAATATTAGCTCAGGCAAAGTAACCTGTTCACAGAAATGTACAATTTTTTGTGCCGGTGCTGGGTTACTTCTTGCCAACTTGGGTAACTAAGAGGGAAGAGTGGCTCTGACTCCTCACGCATTTGCAGATGAACATCCATTCTTGGGAGGATCAAAGGCTTGTTTTGAGGGTGCCCAAATCAGTGGAGATATACCAGTAATCTCCAAGGATGTTTGCATCAGACCTCAAGAGCTCTAACTGGCATTTCTTGCAGCTAAGTGTTATATCTAGAAGCTCCAGCTGACATGTGTTTTCATCTGGCAAATACAAAGCAAGAAAGAGATCCTGCTTCCAAAACTTTACCGTGAACTGAGAGGAAGCTTAGATGGAAATGATCATCCAGCCCAACTCCTTGCCAAAGCAAGATTGTATCCTGCAGGCTGTTTTCTAACATCTGCCAATCTGGCTATAAAAGCACCAGACAAATAAGATCCATTACTGAGAAGAGTCTGGGAGACTGCTCCATTGTTTAAAAGACGTCATGGAAGGACATTGTCTTCTGAAATTAAGTATTTATTTTTTTCTTATCTTAATTACATCTTATCCTTGGTTATGTTCTGAGATACTGAATTAAAATCTTACATTTTTAAAGTCTATATAGTTGCTGGCCATTACAATTCACCTTTGTGTCCTCAAGCTGACCAACCTCGGGTATTGGTCACCCTAGGGGAAAGGGCCGCACAGCTGCATGACAATAACTATTCCGTGTCACAGTGACCAGGGAAAACGATGACTCTGAGACTCCTTTTGCCTTCTTCATTTATCTGGCTTGCTCTTTCCTAATAAATCAGTTCCTCCACGCCATCACAGCTTCTGCTGTTCTTCAGTGAATGTTTGTCAGCAGCTACATCTATGTAAGCAAGTAGTGTGGGGTGGATGCAAAACAGGACCTGTAGAACAGAATGGTTGGTACTGCAGGCTTAACTTCTACAATTATGTATGCTTTAAAGTTTTGGGACCGTTCTGGGCTGGTCCCTAAAAAAGGATATATGTACCGACTGGAGATATTAGATGTGCTCCTGGAACACACTTTTTGATGTAAATTTTTTCTGAAAATCTTTGAGTCTGAGACTGCTTTGTTCTTCAAACTAGAGCATAATGAATAGAGGTGATGTGGAGACTTCTCTACTTTTGAAGGAAAAATGCACTTCCGGTCTGAACTGAAATGCTAATGCAGACACAATACAGGTTGTATTGGGAGTGTGTTGTCCAGAGCAGAAAGCAGTGTTATATAGCAGTGAGAGATTTGAGTCAGAGCTCAGGAAAATGTCTGTAATGACAGAGAAGGCAAAGCACTATGGAAATTGAATGAAATCCCTGATGAGAGGTTTTAAGAAAAGCATAAACAAAACAGAATTTGGGAATAATACGTATATGGTTGTTCCTGCACAAACAGGAAAGGATTTGGTCAGTTTACGACATCTCTTCAAGCCAGATTTCCCCTATGATTTCAAAGTGCACCACCATATCTGTTCTGAAGTAATGACCTTTGTATAAACAGCTCCAAAGAGCTTTGTTTTCTTGCTGCGTGACAGTGTAGACCCTCGTGCTATACTTGTGGTTTCTCTCAATACTGCACCTCCTTGCATTACTTCCACCTGATGAATGTGTTTCCCGTTTTCTTATGCATATCAGTTTCAGTTTTTCCAGTTTTAACTTTCTGTCTTTTCTCCTGCTATTCACTGAGGTTTTTTTCTCTTCCTTGGCTCCTATTTATAGCTTCTCCTAGTTTAACTACATCATGGAGCTCTACTGATGGCACTTTAGTCTCCCAGATACTGAAAGTTTTTAATAAAGTTGAATCAAAACTGCTGTCTACCAAGTAACCTATGTTGCTGGTCATAATGTACTGTTAGCCAGAATTCCAAATACATAACTGGTTCTCTTCAGGTCAATTTAAACTCAGTTTCAGATGAGACATAATAGCAAATGGTCTACTGAACTGATGGCATATGATTATTTCCTGTCATTCATTTGTAATTTTGTCAACTAGAAAACTTGAAATTAATAAAATTGCAGCCATTCTCTTCTTCTATATTGTATATTATTGTGAATTGTTGAGTGTCTTGAAGCAGAACTGCTCCTCACAAAATACGCATTTCAGAGCCAAAAACCAAGCAAGTCCTGCTCCTAAGCCTCAGATCACCCAAAAGACCCTCAGTAAATTTAGGTTTCATTGCCATTGAATTTAAATGAATGTTAAGGACCTTTACTCACTAAGGTTCCTTTTAAACCCCTGCTTTTGTATAATGACTTGTTACTTTATTAGTTTTCTGCTGTAGCTTATGAAGGTTCCACTGTCCTAAGATGAATGACCTTTTTAGTGGATGGTACAGGTGTCCGGTTTCAACACAGAGGACCAGTCTAGCCTTGTCTCTTGGCTGCTGATAATGCAGTCTCTAGGAAAGGGAAGAAGTAGACTCAAACCTAGCCTTCTAAAGTGTTTTAAAATCCAGGTCACTCATTTCCCAACAGTTTATCTTGACATTGCCTCCTGCTCAAAAGATAACAAAGCTTTAGAGCTCCAAGGCCATCTCATGTGTGTGCTTTTCTGCTTTCTGATGACATTTTAAATAGAGATATATCTTTTTTCTTTCTCAGATATTTCCATTTTGCTAGGATAAATGGTATTCAGAAAGATTTTTTGATGTCCAAAATTATCTGTACCCCTATCAATTTCTGATACTGAATTTAGTAATGTTAAAAAAGAACAATAAAGGGGAAATGTTTTGGTACAAACATCAATTTTGGAATGAAAACATTCAGCTATGAGGCTCCATCAGTTTTGCAGTTAGCAAATACTTCAATTGACACTGTTGTCAAACCAAGGACATAAAACTGAGAGTGTGATATGTTATCTGCTGCCAATTACGTAAGTTCATGATGCATAAGTTATTGCAAAAAATAAGGTCATGACTCCTCAACCAACTCCTTTTGAAGCTGTAGTTCTTCATAAAACCTCCTGCATATTTGTATATTTTAGTTGGTTAACTCTTAACTGAATTTTTGTGAGTGCTTATGAAAATGAAGTATTATGTGACATTAAAGAAAAAGCAGGACTTTGCATGGTCTACAGGAATACCAACTTGTTGATATCAAATGCTTATAGAGAGGTAAATATGTCTAAAACATGGATTTTGGCTCCTAATCAAAGAGCTTAATCAAGGTGCCTTATCAAAGAACTGTTTGAAAACAAACATTTTTGACCACCAAACATAAACTGTAAAGTTATTACAGAACATTATTTAGCATGTAGGTAAGAGGATGAGGACTCAAACTCTCCAGTTCTTGTCTTACCTTTTATCTGGTCTTTTATGGTAATCTTACACTAATAATTGAATTTTTTCTGGTTGTCTTAATTTATCTTTCTGTATGACTAAATATGACTGTCATATTTGTCACATGAAGATAGTATGTAAGTAATAGACTTATGTCTTAATTTGAAATATGCCAGCAAAGCTGGGAGGAGTGTCAGAGGAAGAAATCACTGCACTAAGAACTGGAACAGTGAAGACCTTCTTCATGTCTGAAGCAGAGGTTTCGGAAACTTTAAGAGTCAAGCTATCCTGATGCTAAAGATGCTTGACACCTTCATCCTAATGCAAAGGATTTGTTAAAGGACCGTGTAGCCACAGGAATTCATTTTTTTCACTTCAGAAAAAAAAAAAAGTCTGACTTTCAAATATTATCTCTCTCAAAATTTGATGGAAGCATGACCTTTGCAGATGATTCGACAAAGCTCCCCTAGAACAACTAGTGCTCCTTACTCTGCCTCATTCAGGTCGAGGACTGAAAAATAGGTGTTTTGTAGGCTACTAAATGACTTTACCACAAGTCTTTTTTTTTCCCTTGAGTTTTTGGGACCATCACGGCTACCTCTGTTGCTCTCCAACTTACCAAGTTTGTACAGATAGTTACCTATTCACCAGCCTGTAGAAAGACCAATGCAATAGTCCAATGGGCAGTCTAAGTTCAAGTGCTTGTTCCAATTAATGTTTAATTATCTATACAAAGTGAAACAGGTCCAATAGGAGAGACTGAGGAAGCTGTTCTTCAGAATAACTGGTAGCTTGGTATCCAGAAAGCTTGCCTGGGATGCAGGGTTCTGACATTCAGACATCTTGCAGAACAGAAACTTGAAATCTGGACTCCCATGCCACCAGTCAGTGCCTTAATCATAGGATGATTATCTGGGAGGGGTGACAGTTTTCTTGCTCTTTGATGTATTTCAAGTCTCATCCTAGGCATGAGAACCTTTCCCAGGTAAGAGCCTCGTAAGAACTGGTAAGTACCTGCAAAAAGTTCTGGTCTCACAGAATATAATTTGTCAGTGAAAAAAAACTTCACTGTAAACTCTGATGGGGGCATGACTAGAGTTTTCACAACCATGTAGATCCAGAGTGGTTTGGCCATTGGGATGATCCCTCAAAGTCCTGTGTTTGAAGGAGAGGTCAACAAGCAGCACTGGAGGGCATGAGTCTCAGGAAGCCTGTAGAATGCCAAAGCATATGTCTGCATAAGTGTCAGACTTGTAAATCAGCTGTTGTTACAAAAGCTTAACAATGGGAAAATGGTCACATACAAAGATTGGTCTGGGCATTAGGCTTATGAGTCTTGCTGTTTTTAAAGACTTCAGTTGACATTGATGTGAAACTGAGGCATAAAACCAGGAGTCTGACATGTGATCTGTTGCCAGTTCCCTTCAAACTAGCATGTCTGATGAGGGAAAAAAAGAGAGGAAGTGGATGGAGAAATGGGACAGGTCATCTGGACTCTGATAATTAATGTTGCTTAGAAAATAAAAGTTTTGAAACTTTCCTGGAAATGAGGTTTTATGATCTGCTACAATGGCCCACGGGGGGATGCTGCAACCTACACATATTGACAATTGTGGTATTACCAGGCAATTCATTTTTATGAGTAATTTCCAGAGCAACCCTCAACCATGCAGTCACGCATACAGTGCAACAGTGGGCCATAGAAGAAAGACTCAGCTAGAGGCCAAAGATTATACAGATTTACTAATATTTGGGAAAAAAGATCCTAACAGCAGAAAGCAAATTGAGCAACAGACTGGGGGAGAAGGACCGACTTGACAACAAAGTGAACTCTGTAAGGATGTGATCCAGAGCACAGTGAACTCAATGGAAAGATTTTCCATTGATTTCTAAAGATCTTGGATAGATCTCAAGGGAACAGAGACACTCCATCTTATACATTCCACTCTTTCTCCATCTGAATGGAAAATACATTCTTCCATGTTCACAACTACTATCATTTAGTGACCAAGCATCACAATTAAAATGTCGATCATACTTGGCATGTTAGAATAAAGAATACTCATCTAAACAGCCCCAGAAGTGACTTGACTTTTCCAAAGGCTGAGCAACCTGGAAATTTTCTCTAACAGTACCTTCATCTTTTTATTAGACTCAGAATAATCTTATCCTGCACTTAACTTTGCAAATCCACTCTGCTTTCTCCTTTAAAACACAGAGAATAATGCAGTAGTTGGATCTATAATCTTGTTTCTCTTAAATCCTTCTCCATAAACACTTTTCTTGTAAAGGTAATGACCCGTTTAGTCGTCTTCTTATTTCTAGTTTAAGTAGTGATAGCTCTTACTTTTAAACAGCTATTAAATATTTCAGTAGTTCTTAAACCATGCCAAGGAATACTTGGAATAAAAGAACAGTGAACAGAGATGACTGAAAATGAAGTTGTAGAATTGATTTTGATTAGATATCATTCAGAAGATAAAAATAGTTATGTCAGAGTCCCTGTTAAGGGCTGTTAGAGTAAGTGAGTGATATACTTTGCACTAAGTGAAGCTAAATAGATCATGAATCATGACCCCAAGTGATATATCCCCAAGACCGGCCTGGTTATCTACTTTCAAAATCTTTCATTCTATGTGAACAAAAGTTTGCTGCCTAATGTAAGCAGTGTTTGACAAACTTATCCTGCTGTGATAGCATCTCTTATTTCATCCTACATACTGAAGAATATTATTTATCTTAACACTAGGCGTTGAGGAAGGCTAGCTGTGGGGAAGTAGATCTACTAGGGTTTCCTTTTACTACTGAACTCGATTGAAAGCTCTAGTCAAGCCAAGACTGGTTTATCTACTCTGTTGATTATTTTCTTTAACTCGGTGTGAAAGACCAAGGCAATGGGTGGGTAAGTTACCAGCAACACATGCTGAGATGAGGAGATGGTGACAACACAGAGAGAGAGAAATCCACATTACTCTCCGTTGCTTTACAGATACAAGAGTAAACTTCCTTATAGAGAAAACTGAAACATTTTCCATGGAGAGCACTCAAGAGGGAGTCTTACTGTTTGGTGGACAGCAGCCTTCTCAGTGACCAGGAGGTCAGGAGTGAAAACTTCCAGGTCCCTAATCACAAGCCCCTCACCTTCTCCAGGCTGTACATGTTGGGAGTGCCTGCTCCTTATCTTTCTGCCAACCAGGATGCCGAATGTGTCAGAAAGCCCAGATTCCATGGTTTGAGGATTTACCCATTCCCTTCACTAGCACCGAAGGTGCTGGCTTCGGCAGTTCACTCTGTATTGCTTCCTCCAGAACCCAGTGGAGACACTTGTCCTTCACCCAGCCTGAACATGCACACACACACAGTAACAACAGGCATTGACATGTCCTTCTGTAAGATGACTCTGAACTAAAGGACACAGCACTGACACCAAGCTTTGCAACAGAGTAGAAAAACTGCAAAAGAATTTGTTTAAAAGAACAGAAATGAATAAAAAAGGCAGCTCTCTGCTGTTACAGGGCACTGGACACTAAACATCAGTTCCAGTCTAAAGTCTGTCAAATGATGCAGCACAGATAGTGCATTTGGAGATTTCAGTTTAACTTTTGACCCAGACCTCCCTGAGGACAGTGGGAATCCCTCTGGATTTGCAAAGTGCAATAAAGGCTCTTTCCTCAAGGACAGGTAAGCACATAGTCATTAACAGGTTGTAAAGGAGAAGGAGCTTTTACCCAAGGACTTGTTTTCTCAGATTCATCCTGTACTATCAGCTTGAACACATCTGTGAAGATCCCCAGGGCATCTTGCAATTTTCCCTCTTTGGCTTGTTTTCAGGATTTGTTTTAGCGAGTTCCCTGTTCACAGAGAGGTGTGATAGGGTGATGCTTGAAAACCTGGTTCTATTCACTCTGTCATAGTAAATCTAATTTGTTTACCAGGAAGCCCCAGTGTTGTGACCTGAGGAATGAAGGGGACACAGACTTCATTGGTAGAAACTATTTTAAAAACTTTACATTGTTGCCACAAATAATGTCAATATAGAAAATATTCACAGATCAGGTTACAAAGGTATGATTTTATTGGGCAGAGACAATTAATCCATTCTGTGGAACAACAAGCCCACTAGTATCCTGAGTTTGCTTATATGCAGAAGTGCCAATGATGATAAACATGATGCAGTTCTATGGCAAAATTAATTGATTTTAATATGGACCCAGTACAAATGTTATTGAAGTCCTCCCCTCAAAAAAACCCTAACGAGACAACAACCAAAGGTGCTTTTCTTTGCTTGCATAGTGAAGGAGATGAACACTGGATTTGCTTTCAAACACAAGAGTCACAGGATGTATGCAGACACATCCAGCACATGACGACACAGTTGATGTGCACATTTCTTCTTGTCCCGCCCTCACCAAAAGGTTAGTCAAAGTTGTGGAGATATTTGATTTTCCTGGTGAGACGAGGTCAGTGCTCCTCTCTTAGAGCTGAATCATGTGAAGTGGAAGCTGAAAGGGGACAGAGGGCATGGGAGAGAATAGGTACTATTTTTAGCACAGGGACATTCTTTGGTAGCCCTGGCATCACTGGAAATCTGCAAGGAGAAGTTTCTCTTGGGGATATGATTCATGAAATAATATACAGAAGAGATGCAGAGACCTGCAAACAGCAGGCTCCTCTACAGTCAGGTCATTGACACCTGCTTGCATTTGGATTTTATCATGCTTGTGTGCCAATATTTCAGACTTATTATTTTTTCCCTTGGTCTTTTAGGAGGTAGCATAGATAGCAACTTCTCCCATGTGTTTTGACTTTTACACTTGTTTCTAGTGACCATCTAACTGCCTTTATGTGTTTCTGCTCTTTCTGGAGCACTATTGATTATGTACTGCACTTCATGGGAGCCTGGCATAAAGGGACAGCTTTATGAGCCATCCTGGGCTCCACGTATCTATTTTTATCAACCCGAGCAATTGTTGCTTAGTAAAAGAGACCCCTATTCTCGGGCCGTGTGTGGCTGACCTCAGTTAGTCCGAACTCCTTTGACCTCAGCGCAGCTTAAGCGATGTGACAGCCGAGTCAGCCCCTTTAATTCCAGTCTTTGTGAGGCTCATGTGATAATCATGCACTTGCTCTGTCAGAGAGGCCAGCAAAGAGCGACTCTGTCTGTACTTGCTCCCTGCAGCAGACCTCTTTCTTGCCTTCTCTCTTCCACCAGATTCCTGTCATTTTGTTGGTTCTGTTCAGGAACAAAGAAGACTTTGTTGGATTGCCCTTGTGGTTTATTTTCATGAGCCTTGGAAGATAGCAGACTTTCGCCACTGTTTTATCCAACCCTTTATCACACGCACAATACTCTGAATGCCTGAAGGAGGCTAGTGTGTGTTTTAGCCTAACCCTCTGCTTTTTTTTTCAGGTTGGAAGCCATGGCTGACTTCTGGGTGCCAAGTTAGAAATAATTGTCAGCTGCCATAAAAGCCACAGTCAGAGGATCTACAGACATCAGTAGATTTTGTCTTGTTTTTCATGTTCTCTGGTCTTACCAGGTCCCAGTGTCTACACAGACATGCATTTATTTACAGATGTAGAACACATCCTCATCAAATGATCTTTGGGCACGTGTTCAAAAGCGGTAAAAATACATTGACTAGCCACTACAGCTGCTAATGCTTAGCAGCTTTTATCTGACCCTGTAAAAGTGTTTTGACATGATAAACTACTACAATCATCACAGATGTGGAAAGGCGGTTGCAGAAGAGTTAGATGAGGGATTTTGGTTTATAGGCTTTACCATGAAAGATGTCTCGAGCCTCAGGAGGAGTCGATAGAATGGAGAAGACCAAAAGGAGCAGCTGACTCTAATCCTTTGCTCTAACCACTGTCCCAGCTGCCTTTCACATGACCTGCAACTCTACCTATTCCCAACACAAACCTCCCAACAAGTTTTCTTTATTTAATGCATCAAAGCATCTTTTTAAATGATGGAAAATGTAGCCATTACTCAAGGCTGCCTTGAAGTGATAGCTTTATCTATTTTGTCTATTGCCAGAAGGACACAGTGTGGTCCTGGAGAGTCTCTGGACAAGGTAATAACAGAATGTTGCTTCATCAATGCTCTTCTCATGAGAGACGAGATCTATAATCTTTGTTTTTAGTGGAACAGACTAACAATCTCTGAAGGCGTAGTAGGCGTCAAAATACTATGCTTCTGAGCTCTGTATGAAAAAGGTCAGGCAGTTTTAATCCTGGCGGTGACCTCATGGACCTTGAGGGAATTTCATCAAGGATGTAGTTAGTCTATATTTTTCAATAATCTGTAGGAAATAAGGTTGGCATTTCAGAGATAAAATTCACAAACAGTACCATTCCAGTCACCCAATGTGCTTTGTAAATGGGATTTCTGTGACCGTTTACTTCTAAAAAATCTCGTGTTCAAACCCCAACCTTTCAGCCCTTACTCGGGCAAAAACTGCACAGAACCCACTAGGAATACTGCCTAGAGCAAAGTGAAATAAAAGCTGGAGGATCTGGTACTGTGTTATTTGGCTCATGCTGCAAAACTTCAGCAAATTTGTCTCTAGCAAGCAAAGTGAACAGTTTTGACAGCTTTTATTATATTGAATTACAATGACAAATAGGGGCATTGATTTGTAGAACATTTGAAAGTGTGATAAACACAGTCTTAGTGAGAAAGATGTTTCTTTTTATTTGACAGAACACTACTGTTTTTTCTTGTGCATACGCTAGGTGCACCAACAAAAATAAAAGACCTGGTTATTTGAGGCAAAATTCCTGAAATATTATTCTCTAAATCTCTAAGCTTTCACTTATTACTTTTTATTCCCAGAAGTATTTGATGATTTTATTGTCCACAAAAACTGTAGCAGTAATAAAATAAACTCATTAGTGCAAAGATAGAGTACCTCAGTGTTTTCTTATTTATTCACATGTGAATTTAAGGTTAAACATACTTTCCAACATTAAAAATCTCATTGTGTTGAGGATATATGTTGCTCACCATAAGGGGATTGCTCTTCTGTCCCTTATGCAGTTATAGTCCTTGGGTTGTTTAGCTGCAGTTCTACCCACCATAGTGCTTTTTGAACCTTGAAGCCTACAGTGAGCAACTTGTACTACAGAAGAAAATAATTCTACATCTACATTCACATAACAGCTGTAGCAGGATTGCTGGAAAACGATCTGTTTTGAAAACAGCTAGTATGTTATGGGTGCTGCCATAAATAGCAACAATAGCAAGATAATTTTGCTTATCCACCAGTAACACTTGCAAGGGAGGCATTTTGCCACAGCTGTTAGGGATTCAATAGATTCTAACAAAGCATTTAGTCCAGAATGTTGGCATTTTACATGGGTGTTGTTTTTGCTGAAAACTGTTCCGTGCTTTTGTCTGCTCTATTTCTAAACTTGCATCTATCTCTATCTAATTGAATACCTACTTTAAACATGAAGAATTGCACTGTGCCTTTGCAGATTCATTCTATTATGCCAGTTCCCACACACAGACCTATATATTTCATCACCTACTTTACGGAACCGGGAGGTTATTGCTTTTCGCACAAGTGTACTCACACATCCAAACCCTCCCCACAGGTACATGTGCATATACATGCCCTTCACACACACACGAGCACATGTGCTCATTTGGCACTGTGAAACTTGCTTTTGTCTAATTTTCTGAGGAATTTTCAGGAGACACAGCTCAGCTGTGTCACAGCTGCCTGAGCCTTTTCACTTACTTCTTACTTACTTTTCACTTGCCCATTTCTCTGTCCTCCTTGCATGCCTGCCTCAAACGCTGTTGCAGCCTGCTGAGATCTAGCCCATGAGCTGCCTGGGGCAGGGACATGTCTCCTTGTGCATCCTGACAGCGTTGCCTGTTCTCTGCAAGTTCACTAGCCCAGGAACTGGCTCTGTGTGTGTGGATTCGGTGGGGTGCAGGACCAGATGACAGGCAGCTGCCAAGAAAGCCACAGGAGCAGAATGCATATAGAAATGAAGCAAGATATGACAAATATATATTCCTGGTTTAGGTGGGTGCACAAAAAACAGCTGCTGCTGGGGCAGCCTCAGCTCATCCAAACCATGCTGAGAAGAGGCACAGCTAAAGGAATTTTTCATGTGCCGTCACATCCTCAAGGCTTGCTTTTCAGAGCACAGAAATGCTTTTTATTGTCTTGGAAGCCACCTCCTGCACATTTACAACTTTAAAAAAAAAAGCTTAACTTGGATTCACTGGAATTAGGGATAAGGGAATCCTATTAGGTCCCATTATCATTTGAGCTATTGGAGCAGTATTGTTCTATATGTTAATTTGCCAAACACTCTGTTCATGTTTAAATAACTCAGTGTAATAACCATGCAATTATTGTCTATGCCTCCTAATACATATTCATATGTTTGATAAAAGACTTCAGTTCAAATATTTTCCTGCCTTAGGAGACAACTGAGTGCAGACCTTTTACTCCCAGGTGAGAAAGAAAATGCTGGTCTGAAAGCAGAAAGCAAGTGCCTAGCAGAAGGACTGACAGCTCTTTGGTTACCCCCTGCATCCCCCCACATTGCCACCAGCATCCTGAGTGCTCCAGGCAGGAGCACTTCTCCAGCTCCTGCCTCAGCTGCAGGGAAGCAGCACCTGAGGCACCAGCTGTGCACACTGACCCTGCAGACTTCATCAGGACACAGCTATGGAGGAGCTGGTAAGCAAGTCTGCTTTCACTTTTTTCGTGCTTACTACCACTTAGGCTTTTGTATGCCAGATATTGCATTTTGGTAGTGTAGGTGGTGTGCAATAGCACTGTGCTATTGGGACATCCAGGGGCTACTGTATACAAGTCAGACTTCTCTGCAGGGTGGTGGGTGGGCAGGTGTCTTTATGGCAATGGCTAAGAAAAGAGGGGGAAGATATGGGGAAACACTTCAGAGAAGCAGATATGTAGGTAAGAAAGAAGAAAGTGGGGGACTAATAGTTGTGGTATTAGAGAACTGGAGACATATGAGTATACTTGGTAGCCTTGGGGCTGCCTCCCTAATCTGGAGAGTGGCTGAAGCTCCTGGTGGCTGGAACAGGAGTGAAAAGAAACCTCTGTACATCCTGCGTGACTGGGGGTGGTGGTCTAAGGGGACATTGCCTGTGAGGGGCATGTGGAGAGAGGTGGGGAAGACACACTGCCAGCATGGGTTTATTTGCTACCTGGCTTATTGGTGACTTGGCACAGGTTATGCAAGAGGCACCAATGACCTGTCCAGCCTGTCTCCCCAGGTTTGCCATCTTGAGGTAAACTTGCTGAACACATGCTCTGCTGAGAGCTTGCAGGCAGTCAGACCCATGCTTGTCTTGATATGGTGCCTGAATCACCATAGGTGGTCAGCAGAGTTTGCCCAGGTGTGGAAAAGTGTTTGCTTGCCAATATCTGAGGCAGGAAGAGAACCTCAGCTCCCGAGGCACAGAGCACTTTCAGATAACTGCTCTTTTGAAGTTGTCTGATGTAGCTGGTGGTTCTCTCTGAGGCTTCTGCTTAGGGCTCAGGAAATGGATGAGTGGCAATCTCTTTGGTTGAGGTATTTGTGAAGGATGTTAAGGAGTTCCATGAATTTGTCTGGATATCTGGAGAGTGCACATGGGGCAAGCACCTGTACTAGCCTTTCGGTAGTTTCAGTGCAGATATTTCAAGAGAAGACAAACTGGCTATTCTCACAGACCTCTATCACAATCACGCCATGTTGGTAATAGCAAGCCTTGAACTCGTTGCCAGCAACTGGTGAGAACTGGAAGTAGTAGAACTCTTTAAGGTGGTGACAAAAAGTTTATTTCTCTCACTTTGGATTTCTAGGAGGGGAACTGCTGATGCAGGGAGCCTTGAAGCTGGTTCGATGCTTCCAGTATTGTTGCCTCCATTGAGAGTCATCTTAGATGCACAGCACAAAATAGTCTTCTGGGGTAAATAACTTCTAGATCCAACAGCTCCTCTGAGCATGAAGAGGCTGACGTAGAGAGCAGATGATGCTGCATCCCATGTCAGTGCCATTAGCCTGGGATAGCTGCCCTTACCTTTGACATCAGTCTTGGCTATGCCTTGGAGGTCCTTGTGGAACAGGTCTGCCCATCTGACACAATGACTCAAGCAAATTGACTTTATTTTGAAGAAGCAGGCAGATCTATTTAAAACTGTGAAATAGCAGCAAGGGCTGTAGGGATGAGCACAAGGAACTTTTTCAGTAGTCGTGAAATAAGTGGGAGCAGTGGTGATCATACTGCTGCCTGCATTTTTGACAATGGCCACCAGAAAGTTTAAAGTGTGGCCTGCTTTTAATGTGCTTGCTAGTGCTGTGGGTCAAACAAGGGTTGAGCATGGTGTGTGGGTCATACTGGAGCTGTGCGTGCGTAGGTTCAGAGACCCATGGGTAGGCATGGGGCTGGGACTCACTCCAGTTGCTGTTTGGTGTAGGTAACCCTGGCTGGTGAGGCGTGTGTGCCCTGCTTTACTTGTCCCAGATATTTGTGACAATGCAGAGGGAGAAGAATAACTTTCCTGTTATGTTAACAGGGAATGGATATGGACTTTCTAAGTCCCACTGTGTCTGTTAGACCCTACTGCAACTCCAGCAACTGGATCTGTTTCTCATATTATACATTACTTTCCTTTGGGGAATCCCTCGTTCTCTGTATAAGAAACACAAAGCACAAGCTGTAACAGCCTCTATTAAATTATCCAAGAGATGTTGTGCTGGAGAACATCCCTGGAAGTCATCCGCTAGCTCTGAGGCAAGATCACACTTAGCTAGATGGTCCCTCAGAGAAATTCCTGTAACTCTTCTTCAGCACCTCCAGTGATGAGGCATCAGCTATAGAGGCTGCAATGCTTCACTCCCCTTGCACTTAATTTATTTTTTTCCTCCTGACCTCAACATGTCTTTGCTGCAAGTCAAGCTTGCACTTTCTTGTCCAACTCTTGCCGCATATGGCAAAGCTTTCTTTTGGTAACAGCCTTTCCTTCATATTGGACAGCTCTTCGGAGACCTCTTTCTCTCTATCAAAAATTCTCTTTCCCAAAGCACTTAATATTCCTGCTGTGCTCCACCGACCTTTCTCTGGCTTCCCTGCACTGCTCCTCTGGTGTGAACTTTGTGTCTCTGGTGACCTTGTTGGCAATTTACGTTTAACATTCAATATGCAACACAAACCTATAAGTAAGGCAACCTGCTTCAAAGATCAGGACCCTGGCTCAATCCTAGCATATGGTTCTCCTAAAGGATAACAACTCCACAAGGATTTGGTGACCTCTCTCTAAGTCCTGGGGAGGAGAGAGCTGGCCAAGGCCTGGGGAGTTCTTCTGTGGCATGTTGGCCCTCCCTGCTCCATCTGCTTTCTATTGTGTTTGAAAAGGAAATGAACTGAGCTAAATGATTTCAAAGTGACATTCCCCACACTGCACTCTAATTCCCTAATTGCCAGCTCCATGCAGTTCCCAGTACTAAAATGTTTAAAATAATAGCCTTCAAAAAGAGCCAAGGCTTCGAAAGGGCCATACACCACCTCTGCTGGAGCAGTAAAATGGTGGCAGAATAATTTCCATATGCAGTGGATGGATGTTTGGTTATTTGGGAGTCAAGCATAGTTTCTTCCTTTGCCAGGAATTTCTATAAGCCAGGAGTCAAAATTACTTTTCTCCTTTGTGGACTCTTTTTAAATGTTGTGTTGACTGATATATCAGCAGTGGTTTGGTCTTCAGTTGACTGCTCAAGCTTGCTGGTGCAAATTTTTGAACAGACAAAAGAAACTTTTTTTCAATTTATTTTTTTTTTTTATCATGGACTACTCTTTCTCTCTGTATAGATAGAGGGGTGAAATAAATTTTTACTCTCACCTCTTTGATCTGATTAATTTCCCATGTGCAGTTCTGTAAATGCGTCTGTGGCAATCATAGCAGTGGCTTGGTTTAGTCTGACATCCATTAACTACATCTTCAGCTTGATGTAACTGCTGGGACAAGAAGGACAATGTTCAGGCAGCTGACAATGGGCAGCCACCGAAGATTTGTTGGCTTGGAGTCTTCAGCATGCAAACCTGCAAGACTAATTGTGTTTTTTACTAAACCATTAGCTGATTTGTGTTGCATTAATTCTCTAACACTATCTCCATTTGCTCCCTGTGCACCTCATATTTTCCCTCCCCTTACGTTTTTGGTCAGATAATTTTATTTCTTGAAATATATCTCTGAAACAGTTCTGGACTTCCGGCATGGTTGACTTTGCTGTGTAGTATCGAGTCCAATTCTGGAACTCATTAAATTATTGTAAAGACTATTGTATGTATTCCATTAAATGAATATCTATCTTGCCATACCTTTAAACAACCCTTCTGTTGGCTTTGACAGAGAGAATTCGGGTTTTTTTTTTTAAAGTAGAAAATAACCAGAATAAAAATAGCAAGCAATCTCTCCAGAAACGAGCAGTCAGAATTTATGTTCCCACTGTGCACAGCTCTGAAGATGTGATGATTCCATTCAGCTGAGCATCAAAAAGATCAAAAGACTTTACTGAAGTGTAACTGTCACTTTGATCAGAAAGCTGTATTGGAAACAATGAAAATCAGTGGCTGCTTTTGACAGTTGCGGTTCTTCCTGTTGCTAGCTGTGGTGTTGATACTATGGGAAAATAACCTGACCCTGCTGAGTCCAGACACTGTGGTTGGGTTTTGGGTGAGAGATGAGATTAGGCCTTCCCTTTTTTTCAGTAAATAAATTCACCTTGAATTTTGGCTCCATTCAGCTGATTTCTGAAGTTTTTGTTGTTGGTGGCTTTTTCTTTCTTTTTTTTTTTTTCTTTTTCCTGATTGCAAGTTATTTCATTCATTGCAAATTTTCCAGCTTTCTCAATAATTCCTGAAATTGATGCTATTTCTTACTCTGAGTAGAAGAAATGATCTGATGGCTGGGGCCCTAGACTGAGACTTGGAAACTTTCAGTAGAATCATGTGGAAAAAGCTGGCCAAATTTTGTGGGAGAGTTCAATGACCTGAAGTTTGGCTTTGTTGCAATTCTGTTGTGCTTGACTTTACAGAAGTCACTGTGGAGGCTAGAGAAGAATGTGGGATGGAGATAGTTTGGGAGATTGACTGCTGAGGTGGTGGCAGGGAATGAGCCAGGAATGAACAATGCAGGTCACACCATGGGAAGCTTTTTGACTGACCCCTTCCTTTGCATTCTCTCACTCAGGTGGTGAATAAATATGGATTTGATGTGGTTTGCACCCAGCTAAATGCAAATAGTTGAGGGAAAATCAACCTGATTTTCTCAGCTTGTTTCTGAAGTTATCTAGAAAATTCCTGGTTCAATGTATTCTTCATCCTTTTTTGGAAGGCCACCTTAGTTTATCTGGAAAAAACAATTTTTGTTCTTTTGCTATAGGGTTATTATTTTTAAAATCTCTCTAAAAAATCTCAAATTGAAAGTTGAGGCATTAAATTCCGTAAGTCTTGTATTTTACTTTGTCGTCTAATTCTTAGACCATTAGCATATTACACATGATCAGATAGTGATCTCAACTTTTTAAAAAACAAGATCTATGAGTAAATCCCAGCATGGTACCCTAAATAAGTGCCTGCAGATGAGGCATACAAAAGGCTCTCATCTCTCTCCATAACCAGCTTCTACAAACACAAGCTGTAGTCACATTCAGAGGTTAAACTGACTAGATTTGGTACAAATTAACATATTGAATTTGGAAGCCCAGCTCTGAACTTTTTAGGGTTCGAAGTGTCCCTGATCATAACTAGACCACAGCTTCCCATTGTTGCAATTCTGCTGCTCCAGACATGGGGACCGCCTTTAAAGTGGATGCTGGAAGCCAGGCAGAATTTTCCTTACACACCTGACCCTACCCTTGGAAGTGATGGCAGCAGCACTTGTCCTCAATTTCTGTTTTTTTTGGCAGAAGTCAGCTGGCGATTTTGCTGCCATTGGCTCTCTGGTGATGCAGAGAGCTGTCTGCTTGTCCCAGAGCTCAGGCCATCCTCAGCTCCTCTGCAGAACGAACTTTGCAGGATAATGTCCATTTTTCTCATTCTACAAAGCAACCCCTTCCGGCAATGGTCAGTGCCAGCTTGCTAGGAAAAATTAAGCGGTTGGTTAAATATTAGCCTGTGGCCTGACGGCTATGCCCTTTTCAAAGGATCTTGTTTGAAAAAAACCCAACCAACCAAACAGAAAAAAACAAACAGGAGTTGTTTCGAGTTATCTTCAGTAAAAGGCACAGCTGATAGCGGAATGGTGTGTTTCTTCGGTGACGCCTCATGTCTCTCACAATGAATATGTGAAAATCCTCGTTTCCTGAACCCTGGGGAGGCATCAAGTGAATTTCCTCACTCGCGGGTCCAAGGCTTCTGCATTCTGGGCAGACAATTTGTCTCTCCTTTCCTTGGGAGTGCGTTGCCAGAGTTTGCCTGGCTACTTCTGATGGGCAGCACTTCCCTCTGCAGAGCAGGCACTGCCTCCTCCTGGGGTGTCTCAGCCTCCTGAATAGCCCAGCAGACAGCCTGGACCCTGCCGTTCCCAAGCTGTATGCACTAACTTGTGTGCAATGTAGGCCATAATCCCAGCTTTTGCTAAACAAAGGAGTAGGTAGATGTTCCTGCATTCAGCCTGAGCAGCTGTCAGCCACGCTCCCCACAGCCTCAGCGAGGCTGTGATCGCCTGGCCTCCGCCACCACAGCAGAGGGGATGAGCCATGAAGTTTTCCTCCTAATTCCTAGGTTGCTTTATGCCCTGAAGCTTGAAAGCGTAAAGCTTTCCAGAGCACTTGGCTTTATAAAATGCTTGTAATTCTGGGTATTTTTATTACCCATGTGAAGGCTTCCACCAGTGTAACTTCATGGATTTCTAGCAGAATTATTCTTGATTTCTGTCCATGTGAGAGGAGGATCATATTCCAGGACTTTTCAGCCTGAGATCATTATATTTTCAACTGGAACCATTAGCATTTTGTCTATAGACATTTCCAAACCTAAATTATTTTGGTCTTTGAATTCTACCAATTTATTTCATTGATATTTTGATTTCTTGGTCTGTTCTAGAACGGAAATGAAAGTTGAAATAACAGGATTAACTCCAGATTGGAAATTCTGCTCTTTGAGCAGGTCTTATGTAGCATGGGAGTCTTTTGTTGCTTAATTTAACATATATATATATATGTATGAATGTATACATCTCTCTGTAATAAGTACCTTGGGACCCTCAGTAAAAGTTCATTACAGTCGAGTGTTCCTTATAACAGCATTTGGCAATTTACCAATAAACAGAGACAGGTCCAATTTCAATCCATCAGGAATTGTATAGTAACTTAATGGAAAAACTTCATATTGATCAACTTTTAAAAATGTCTTGTAAGGAATTAAATAAATACTTGAGAATAGAAAACTTGTGTATTTACAAGCTAAATGCAGCTTGCAGTGGAGAAAACAAGAGGAGTAAACCCGTGATACCCAGGTCACTCTCATGTCCTTGAGATTTTTCTGTGTGGGAATTTGGCACAAGCAGATCTCCTATGGCAAAATTAGAGTGTTTTGAGCATGCTGAGCATCCCTTTTAAGCTCCCCCAGGCAGCTGTTTCACACTCCCCTCTTCTCCCTGCATGCCTCCCCTTCATCTCTGATGTTTGGAGCTGTTGCTCTGCTGACCTTCGTCCTGCCCAAACCAACTTCTCTGCCTTGCAGACCTTTCTTTAAACAAAGACCTACTTATCTGTCTTTGAACATTTATTTCAAAACCTGTGTTTCGCATTTTAATTTTCCCTCTTCGCTCTCTTTCCCCTCTAACAACAGGCTTTTCAGGACTGTGGCACCTACTTTTGGGAGGAGCCCTGGAGGGAGACAGGGAGGGCAAGAGGGCATCTTTGTGGCTAGGAATACACAGGGGCAAGTAATTTAGCTTTGGCTCTTTCCTTCCATCTAATACCAGAAGCTTTCTGTTTCTGGATGGAGACAACAAGAAATTTTCTCTCGTGATGTTTTTTGTTTGCATGATAGCTTAAATGTTCCTGTTCCCTGGGGGTCAGTGGGGACAGTTGGTGTTGAGTGTCTCTGAAAATCCTTCTCCTTAGGAAGCCCAGCCTGGAAAGGCTGGGTTAGGTCAGGCTCGGCCTCACATGGCTACAAATCGACTCTCAATAGGTCCTGAACACACCTGACATATGCTGACCCAATGGCTCAGCTAGTCTTTTGCTATTTTTGTCTTTTCCTTAGGGAGACAGCTTGACTGCTTAACACAGTGCTTAATTCTCAGGTCATGATCTGCATGTCTTCAGGTCATTGGGGAATTTTGGCTTGCTGAGTGTTAAACCTTCTGTGTTTTTAAGCGTTAAACCTTAATGTGGTTACTGTTTACTGCTCTATGTGTTTTGTTTCAGTCTTGTGAAGACTATGACATATAGACAGTAACTCAAGCTTTGTTTAAGACATCACAGCTAAAAATGTTTCATGCTACTAACACATTATGGTAATGTGGGGCACTTTATACTATGTAAATGTAAAACTTGCCTGTTACAAAAATGAAAGTTTTTATTTTTTCTTGCCAAGGGAAGTATTTACTCTATTTTTTTTTTTAATGATATTCATTTGTGCATCATTAAAAAACCAGCACATTTAAAAACAATCATTAAAAACCACCATTTCTAAACAATGTGGGAATCCTGACCTCTTTAGTCCCTTACAGTGTGGCTGAGTAGGGATGCCTGGTTGGCTTTTCCAGCCACTGCAGCACTGAAAGCCTGCAAGTGAATGACATGTGGGGAGGACACACACTGTTCAGTCTTCCCACCTCCTTACTTATTTCTCTGATAGCTTTGGATCAGCACAAAATTCTTGTCCCACTGAGCATCTGCTGACCTCAGTGATCTGCTGAAGTCAATCAACCTCTGCTGACCTCAGTGATTTCCCTAAGAACTATCGTGTATACGGAGGCTTTCCTGTCCTTAAGACCTATATTTTAAGGGCCTGTCCCAAAACTCACTGAGTTGATGGCAAGCCTTTAATTGACCTAAATGGGCTTTAAATTGAGTCTTATTGCAGAATTTGCTAGTGGAATGCAACAGGGATTTTGTGTCCTGGCATATTTCAAGCAGAAGTACCTTTCTGCTCCTGGACAAAGAGGGTAAAGCTGTATTTGTGTAGGACAAGGGATCAGTTCCTGATGTGGCTTCAGGGAAGTACTTGTATGTAAGAGGCCATGAACAACTCTTCTGCAAGCCTTGAGAATTGTTTAGAAAGCCACTTTGCAGCTTTTTAATCTAGTTACAAAAATGTGTGCAAATCTTATTTTAAGGTAAGTGGAAAAAACCAAATACTGACGTGTTAAATTTAATCTCTATCCAGAGCATCATAATAAATAAAGAAGAAAGAAAATACCTAACTCTCAAAGAACAATGCAAGAATACTAGGTCTTGTAAGTTCGTGTTTGCCTGGACTCAAACCAAGCCCTGGTTGCACACTATAAAGTTCCAGGTGGTATTTCTGTTTGATTTCATTCAGTCCTCCAGAGTTATGTCTTCTCTAGGTGGATGAAGTCTCACTACAAAAAGCAGTGATTAATTTGATTTTATCTATTGGTTGAGGGACAAGACCTATATGATGAGGTACTTTGCTCTTTTGTTGTTATGGAGGAATTGCTGTAATATTACAATATGCTATTTATTAAAAGCCAAATTCTGATCTCATTTGTAAATATTCAACCTTTATAGAATATAAGAGGCTCAGATACATGTAAATGAGAGCAGGAGTTTACTTCATTCTTTAGAAATTTAAAGAAAAGTACAATATCACAGAAAAATAGAGGTGGAAGAGTCCTCAACAGATCCTCAGTCATCGGTGTGGATCAAGGCAGGATCAGTTATGTCTGTATCATTCCTCTCAGCCATTCATTTAAATTGTACTAGAAGGTAACCTGGTGTGGCAAACTCCACTCCTTACCCAGATGATACATTCACGGTTGGGTTTTCCTTATGTCAAACTTGAATCTTTTCCCTTTTGTGATCTTAATCCAATTCCTTTTTGTCTTATCTACCATGCAATTGTGCACTCCTGATTTTTCTATTGCTAGGAATATTTTCCCATGTTTTCTACCTGGAAGTGTTCGCAGACATGTTTTCAAACAGAACAATTTTAATTTAATTATGGTGCTATGAGGTAACAAGGATAGAAACCAATACATCTGCTCACAACAGTCACATCTCTGCTTATCAGTGTAACAGAAAAACAATTTCATTAAATGCCTCTGCTTAGTCAAGTGGGCTTGCCGTGTGAGTTTGCCATTCCTGTTAATGGAGCCAAATTTGTTTATTTTTGGAGATTCCAGAAATTCATGTAACCATTTTCCAAGAATGGCTGTTGTCATCAGACTGATAATAATGTTGAATCATTTGTGTTGGGTTGGGACAATGATTTCCATTCCTGAAGAGAGAGCAACGAAAGGAGTTACAAACCATGGTGGGCATGTATGGTGTTGATGAGTGTGAAGAGGACAGAGGAGCTTCTAAGAGGCCAGCCAGCCAACAGAGAGAAGGGGATTGTTCAAGGTAGGGCACCATGGGCTTGGCAAAAGAGATAGAAACTTTGTTCCTGTAAATGAAACTTTCTAAAAATGCTTCACCATTGGCTCTACTCCACTGACATTAGTGAGGCTGGAAGACATAGTAGTAGCCTAAAGGATTAAGAGCATGAGTTTTCTGCTCTGCCATGCTGGTGGAGCTGGAGAAATGCTTGTGGCAGTGGGAAATCCTTAGCAAATATCCCTAGTGTAGACAGGGCCCCATGGAGCCATTAGGAGTTAAATCTGCAGGAAATAAAAAGAGGGGGAGGGAGCGTGAGGGATGCAGTACAGACCGTTCCTAACAGGAGTAAAACTGCGCATAGCTCAGAATACAATATACAGAATATAATTGAAAAAGATGTTTTGAATGAACAATAACCTTTAAATTCTTTAGTGTGTGTTCTTTGAGCTGTAGAATGTTCTGATTGTTAAGGCAATTAGCTTTTAAAAATAGTTATTTTTTAAGATTTTAATTACATGCTGCATTTTGTCTTTGTTATTAGATGGGGTCAGTAAGGTTACTGAAGTAATTATTGCGCTCTGCTTGGCACTGGTTAAAGCATAACTGGAGTAACTGTGTTCAATTCTGTATGAAAAAAATGTGGACAAATTGAAGAATTTAGAGGAGTGGAAGCAAGATGGTAAGAAGTTTGGCAATCAGGTCTAAGAGGAAAGGTTAAGATAACTTGGCACCTTTAGCCTAAAGGCAAAAGAAGAGTGTGGGGAACATAATAACAGGAGACATAAAGGAATGTTATAAAGAGAACAAGTATCAATTATTCTCGTTAGTCAACAAGGATGGGACAAATAATAATTGGCTGAAGCAGAAGGGAAATTTTAGGTTAAATATTAGACAAAACTGTAGAAGAAGTGTTCGGCAGTTGGACAAGCTGCCAAGAGCCATTGGACAATCACTGTCATTGGAGTTATTCTAGGCCAGACACCCATCTACAGGAACAGTTATAGAATAATTAAATCAATCCTGCCACAGGCAGAGGGATGGACAAGGGGTCCTTCTGGCCTCAGTGACCAAGATTTTGTTATGGATCTACTTTTTCAGGATTCATGCCCATCACCTATTTTGTAAACTATTGAATCTGCTTCAACCTCTGCTAAAATCAAGAGGGAGAACAACGGTTTAAAGCTGCTCTTTGTAAGGTCAGAAAACATGTGAGACATAAAATTACCCCCTGATCTGTGGCCATGCATTTTTACAGCTTCTTAGAATCGGACTTCCTCTCCTCTGAGTGTCTCTGTTTTGTCCCTTTGAAAATATGAGCTCTGGGAGAATAAAGTAGTAACCAAAACAGACTAGAATGGCTTTGGACTTATTCATTGCTATTCACTACTTTATGGCAGCTTTTAGAAGCTGAATTGTAAATAACCTCTGCGTTTTACTGACAATATGCTCTTCATCTTCCCTACTACTTATATGGAAGGAATTGAACATGCCAAGTGCAAACTCTGTCTTACTGGAGTGAGCAGACTTCATCCCATGGTTGCTTTGAGAGCTGAAAACAGAGCAAATGAAGAATAACTCTACAAAAAGTTGCTCTTGGACAAAACTGTTACCAGCCAGATTTGGCCCAAAGATTGGCCTGGAGAGAGGTTCTGCTTCCAACTGCACAGTCAAGGGATGGCTCCAAATATTGGTCACTGTGTTTGCAAGTGGAGCAGGTCATTTTTAGAGGTACATCACGCTTTTTTGGCACATCCAAGATTAGAATCTGGATACCTGATGGACAAAAATGACACTGCTTATGTGTGCTCTGACAGGCACTGCAGAGATGATATAAAGGTTAGCGAGCTAATTTGTATTGTTAATAGTGGCCTTAAATGGTAATTACATATACAATTATAAATCATGATCCCAGCCTATTTATTTTTCCCCTCTAGTGCTAATGAAAAACAAAGTAGCCTTAGTGTTTTGTGACATCCCGAATGCAATGCAAGCAATCATTTTGCTGACGAATCAGAAGGCAGAGACACAGTACGACACTGATTAGGCTAAAAAAAAATAATGGTAAAGTCATACAAAATCCTTATATTTGCTAAGCCTGAAAACACTGAACAACCCTGATGTCTGGAATGGTCTGTCTGGCTGTGCTCTGTCCACTTCTAGCCAGTAACATTATTCCAGAGATACAGGGATATTTCTGCTGTGGAGATTGCCTCTCTTTGCCAAATCAAGAAACTAGAAAAGCGTCACAGAGCAGGAGATGCCATTGCAATGTGATGTGCAACCCCACGTGCAAACTGAACAACCCCATGACCATAACTGTGAGATGCCTTTGCTAAGTTCCATCGCTCTTTTTTTCTCCCCAGTCCTGTTTCTCTTGACACAAAGTGAAAGGTGCTGGGATGTTTCGAGGGGTGGGTGTGGGGGGGTTCCCTGTGACATGGGAGCCCTGGGAAGGCTGAGCTGGGGCACCTGGAGCAGGTCTGTGTGCTGGTTACTTCCAGCCAAAGGGCAGGAAGAGATGATGCGCACCTTGTTCCCCATCATGGCCTTTGTAAGCCCAGGGTCTTCAGGGGGAACCATGGTCACCTCATCTCCAGGCTTCACTACCCCTCACTCTGAGGATGCTCAGATCATCTTCTGAAAAGCGCAGAAAAAGAAAGGGAAGATGTTTTACCCAGGCCTGTTTTTCTGCTCTTGTGGAGTCGAAAGAGGCCATTTCATAGCATTAACTCTGTATTTCTTTTCTAAAAGCAAATTGTACTTTTGATGAATAAGTAATATTTAACATCCATTAAAAACAAGCAAACAGTGGTGTTCAAAATTAGTTATCCTTGGCAAATATTATTGATATGTATATGTCTAATAGGTCATGCATCTAAGTGGGGAGAGAATGAACCTTTTCTTCTGTAATGTCTATTAATGAGTCTACGTGCAAAACTTCATCCAATGGTTTTTGGAACTATAAACCCTTCCTTTCTTGGCTTAGTTCTTCAGGCTCTGCTAACTGATTTTCTTTCTTTTTTTTTTTTGCTGCCGTCTCATCCTGGACGAATTCACATGTGAATGTGAGGGGGAAGAGTACCTTCACCACCCCTTCACTGCTGAATTGAAACAGTCTGGAAGGCTAAAAGGCCAGGCATTTCTACCTGCAAAAGTGTCTAATGTATTGACATGGGGGGAAATGCAGTCCTAACAACACTGGTACTTAAGAACACAAAGCTGCTTGTAGTGGCCGTGCTTTTTCTCCTTGTGGGTCTCCTGGCCTGCTAGCACCACTTTGTAACCTCAGGCACCCTCAAGACCCAACCCCCTTGCTTTTAATTCACTGGTGAACTTGTGACATAACAGCATTAAGGCTCTGCCCGCACTGTTTTTTTTCTGTGGTAGGGGTGTTTTAAACAACATTCCCGAAACGAAGTTGAAAGAGTAGAGGAAGAAAATCCGGCATGACTTTGGGGTAGTGCAAACGAGTCATAGGAATCTCACTCTAGAGATATCTCCAGAGACTAGTCAAGACAAAAGTTACAGCACAAGTATTTGGAAGGGGGCCACTGCAAACAATTTGTCCTCATTCCAGTTGAGCAACTGTAAGCAGGGACATTTTCAACACAGGCCATTTAGGGACAGAAGGAAAGATTGGATGGCACTAAAAGAAACTACACAAATACATGGTGATAGGATGACTCGGCCACCCGCCACACATACTCTGCTGCTTCATTGTTCTTTCTCCGATCATCCCAACACCTGAAAAGGTCCCACCCCAGCACAGCAGCGTGGCACAGAGGAGACTGGCATTAATTAACTCCAGGTGATAAAATCACCTTCCTTGGCTGGCCTTCATTTGATGGGGAGGGAGTGCAGGGGTCATATGTGTGGCAGGAGCTGAGGACAATGGGTTAAAAAAGGATTTTACTTGTCAAAGTATAGCAAACACAGGAAGAAAAGATGACTTGCTCTGCTGTGGCATATTTTGCTCTGTGAGTCTTGGGTTTAAATGGCTGCAGTCATCCTGCTTTTTGAGGAAATTCTTGAATATAGTTATTCCAGTTTTGTTAATCCTTTCTTCCCCTTAACTTACAAGCTGTTCTTGCTCTGCTGTTTTCTCCAGCATGCCAAAGGCACCATACCTTTCTGTGGAAAGTTTCTGCCACCCTCTCTGATTTTGTGTTCATTCTGAATAAATAAGAACAAGACCTCCCTCCAGCACCTTGGCATGGGCTGGGCACTTGGATGGGAAGACGGTGCATGATAGAAATATTATGTAAGCAAGGTCTGAATGTCTGCAGTCCCAGTTCTAGACAGCCGTTGTCCACAGATATTTTAAAACCTTCTACCCTCCCTGCTTCTGAGCACCACATCACAATACAGTTTCATTCAGTGAAGAGCTGGCATTCGGGGGCTGGATGGCTTAGCTGGCCCATTTTGGGATGGGGCGCCTTTCATCTGTAGGTTGCTGCTTTGAATTCTGCCCACATTGTTGGCAACCATGAGCCCTTCTCTTCTGATGGCAGCACAGCAGCATATGCAAAATTGCTAGGAAGTCTCCGATCCTAGACACCATGTCTAGATCATAAAAGCTACCGTAACAATTGAGTCTAAATGGCACCCTTCTTGGCAGCTGAAGCAGAGGCTAAGCAATAAAAGGGCTATGGAGAATGGGCTACTGTCTAGCATCTATAAGCTAATAGTGAGGAACACTGGTGAGGGAGTGTGAGAAAGTATGCACAGCCCATGAAGGCTCTTTTGGGTGAAGAAAGAGGATTTCAGTCTCCTAGGCTGAAAGGCCAACACCTTTCAATAGCAGAAGAATCATTTACAAATGTGAGAACAAAACCATTGTTTGTCCTCGTGCCTTTAACAATGCTGCTTCCTGTTGGCATCTTCTGCTTACTAATAACACAGTCCCATGATTTGTATCTTCACAGTGCTGCACGAGCACTAACTAATTAATCCTTTCTCACCCCACTGAGGCAAATAGGTTTTTATTTTTAATGGTCTGTAGTGGAGATGCCTTAAAACTTGCAGATATGTTTATTAAGGTTACATAAGACTGACTACATAGCCAATGCTGACGTTAGGATTTCTGCTTTTGATACAGCTACTCCAGTTCAGGTAGGATGCACCTAGTTATACATTTTGCTGAGCTGAGGTCTTAATTAAAATAAATGAGAACTAATTTTTTGAAAAAAAGCCTCAGAGCAGGGCAGGGTTTCAGTATAATGATACGAAACAAACAAACAGCCTCTCCTTTCTGCCCCCCAAACAAATCAGCTCCCCTTCACAGGAATAATCTCTGGCTGTCTGACCTTATTTATTCAGATGCTGACATGAATCATCAACTGAGCAAGTATTCCCTCCTACACCTGCAGTACTTGGGGTTATAGTTCTCCTTGGTTTTCTGCGGCAATAAGAGCTCAGTGTTATTTGGAGCGGTCTCCATCTGGCAGGCCATGACATCCACAAAAGCACAGAGGTCTTTCTGTAAAAATGGAGACAGCCCAGATTGCTTTCTCTTTACACAGCATCTCAAGAGGACTCCAGGCTTCTCTCTTTTGCAGTTGTCAAGCGTGCAGTCTCTATCCTTCCTATCTACTTTTTGTGTGATGACCTCTTCTTGGGGTAAAGAACTGCGTGGGTGAGTTTGGGGGAGGGGTTGTTCTTCTCGGTAAAGCCAAATTGCAGGATGCAGCACATCTTGAGCTTGGCAGCCTTTCACTCTTCCCCAAGAGGCAGCTGAAGGGCCCAAGCAGGGGTAAGACGTTATCAGCTCACTTCTAGCGTGCCAGAGCATATCCTTACTCACGGATAGTGACACACTGTGTGCACCACAGTTGACCTTCATAGACCAAAGGAGATCCTTCAGTGGTGGCTAAGGGAATATCTCATGTCATTTGTACGCTGTTACAAGGCTGCGTAATTAACAAATGAGTAGCTCTGCAGTGTTAGCCATAAAGCGAGTACAAAAGTGAAGGCAGAGGTTAAACATTATGTTATCTGCCAATCATTCATTGTTTGGAGAGAATATCCCAAGAGCATGGCTGAGCATTGGTGTCGTAAAGATCTATACATTGCTGTTGTAATGGGGTCATTTGTCCGCATCTGGGATTATACCACTAGCAGTACATGAGCGTATTCAGAGTATTATGCAGCTCCAGGTTTCAACCATATGGAAAAAGTGTAATATAGTGAGAAATTCTATCCTTTAATAGAATCCAGAGCACCATCCAGAATGTTTTCCTTAGTTTTATTTCTTTGCAATGCAGGCTTAATAACCACTGATGTAGCATTTAAATTTGAAGAGATGCGACATCTAGATAAGCTGGGAGATCTGCTGATACCAACTGCCTTCTGATAGGAAAATCCCTTGCTATTTCTGTGGAAAAACCCACCAGGCTTACTAGAGCCAGAGGAAAGGTATGGCACAGCTGTGGCATGCATTAACCTCTTTTGACTTTTGTCTCTGTAGACACGCAGAAGGGCTTCCTTATCCCCAAAGAAATATTCTCAAGTAATTTTCACTTTGGAAATTGTCTTTGTACTCACCTCTTTCATGCAAAATGCTAAAAGCACAAAAGAATTGTGAGTTATGACAGGATGCTGATGGTGCACAAGAAAACAGCAGTCCTTGTCTTCTTCCCTGTCGTCTGCCCCTCTTTATAGACTATATTTGTGGTAGAGAAGCCATGTTGATATGACCTCACTGCCTGTAGGTGACGAGGTTGGTCTGTGCAAATCCATCAGCAACTGTAAGACACTGAAATGGTTATACTCATGAGCTCAGAAACCAAAACTGCTTTTCTACAGTCTTGCTTGCTGGTAAGACGCCAGCTTCCCCAATGCTGAATAGAGTATATGAAATTCGATGCTAAGTTGTTAAGGATTTGAAATGATGGTGAAACTGGGAGGAGTTAGTGTAGGAAATTAGCTCCATTGATTTAGCAGCAATGATGTCTGGACCAGACTCTGCTACTGGCTAAGCATTTGCAGGAGTGTCTGAAGGAATTTGATGTAATTCTGAGCTTGACATCTCCAAAAAAGGCTGTTCCTGAGATGTACCTGGCATGGGATTGTAGCCTAACGCCAGAGAAATGCAAATGTTCTCTGAGACAAATGGTGGGGTTTTCTGAGGCCAGAAGCAAATAATATATGTTGCTGTCTGGGAAAGGTACAAATAGCTACAGCTCAGTGCAAAAACCCACATTATGGCTATATCTGGCTTAAATGCTACATAGTTCTGTGGGCTGTTAACAGATGTTGCCAGAGCAACTTGTTATGACAAGTTGTGTTGTATTTCTGAACCCTGTAATGTTACTGGCACCACCTCCTCCATCTCCTCCATCTCCCAGTGAATGGGAGTTAACTTTGGTTGAGAAGGGTTTGCAGCCCACCCCAAACAAATACCCTTGAAGTGCCATATGAGGAACTTATTAGATAAGTTCAGTGTGTGTGACAAATATTCCTCTATTAGCCAGATCTTCCTCATCATTGTATAGGTACACAGAGCTTGTCAGGAATTTTTAAGAGCTGCTTTTTTAGGGCTGGACAAGGGGAGGAAATGATGGTGGGAAGAGACTACAGACTGACAGAAAATGGCGAAAGAGAGAGGCAGGAAAGCTCTGCAAAACAGCCAGCAACTAAAGTAGTTGTGTGGCAGCCCCAAGCCTACATTTGTATTCTAAATCAGACCAATTTATACCCCGGTGAGTAGGCTAGTTGCAATGCAATTGGGTTTGGTTGAGTGGACCCCTCTGAGTCTCATTTTTTGTAGAAAAGTTTTAATTCAACTGAGTCCCAGGAAAATTTTTTAGAAAACTGATTTTTTTTTTTTTTTTTTTTGGGGAATCAACCCAGTTGCAGCTGTCTTAGCCAGGCTATTTTCTCACCTCATGAAAACACTGCAAGTAAACTCTTCAGGGGAATGTATGAATGGTGCAGTACATGATATCTCAGTGAATTAGTGTAGTAGAGGATGAGCTTTTCACACAGTGAAACAGATGAATCAATGGCAGTGATGTAGGGCAATAGGAAAGTCTGAGGTAAAAAAAAAACACCTTAGCATTTTTCAAGTCAGAATAACAAAAACCCCCCTGTTTTGTGTTCTTTAGTTATTTTTTTTTCCTACTGATGCAAAAGGAAAAACAACGCAGAGGATCACTCGAAGAAGATTCCCACTTCATTGGCCCGTCCTGGTGAGTGGCCAGAAATGAGGAAAAATGAGCAGAGGCTCCTTCCAGGGAACAGCAGTGGGAATGGGTGCAGTGCATGACAGCCACTACTGACCCATCGTTCTTGGTTTGTGTGAATCAAAGCAAAGTGTAATTGTGATGCAGTCCTTCTTCATCTCCTGATTACTTGACAGAACAATAACACTGAAAAGATAAACGAAGTGATAAAATAAACAAACCCTCTAAAGCTTTTATAATCTAGCTGATTCTTTGCTCCCAAGCATAGCCTGCCCAGTGGCAAGATGGGCAGTCATAGTTTGTCAAAAACAACAGTCTACCGAGGCTGGAGAGAGAAACGCTTTCAGTGAGTGGAAACAGGCATTTCAATCACTTAGCAAAAAACAGGTCCTTCGTTTCTCTGCGTATTTGATACACTAAAAATAATTTTGTGACATGGTCTGTGACCAGGAGCCATGCCAATCACAGTTGGTCGAAGCCAGCAAGGAATGGCCATTGCTGCCAAGATGACAAACTGATGTAGACCACAACTGGATTTTTCCAAAAAGCGAATAACCTTGAGGGTCTGATCTGCAGAAGTGCTGAAGCGAATGGGAGCGGTGGTTGCTCAACAGTTCCATGAATGGGGCTGCTCTCTTCTCATCAGCCATGCTGCAGCTAACTCCTTTAAAATCAGCAATTTCTTTTCATGCAAATAAGTTGTTGTGCAGGACTATTTCAACACCTGGGCTCTGCTGATATCCTACCACCTCCCAGCTGAGCTTCAGCCATAGTCCTGGCTCAGAAACTGCCCCAGCTGCCCCGAGAAAAGAGAAAGGTCTTAAAAAGCAGCTTCTGCACCGGAGCGGGGGCAGAAGGTTCTCCACCTTGGCAAATCCTGCAGTCCCTCACAGAATGAAAGCCGTTGAAATACTTTCACAGCATTGGTATTCATTTTCAGTAGCCTAACATCTGTGGATGCCTAATTTAATGAACCCCGCTGGTGACTAGCTCAGGCAGGCTGGCTGATGCGTTCGCAGAAAGATGGAGCTAACATGTGCAAGATCAGGAAAAAAGCCAAACCCTCAACAGACCAATGAAGTCAAACGAACAGGCTTCTGGGATATGGACATGTCATGTCTGCCATCTATTTACTAGTCAGGGCTTGTTCCATATGAAAAATTAAGAGTAAACAATCCAGTACCACATAAAAGGTGAATAAACTTACTGGGACTTTTGACAAATGAGAGAAAGACTTTCAATAGTATTTTAATTGAGGTAGTTGGAAAATAATATGGTTAATAATTAAAATTAAAATATGTGAATTCCTGGACTTATTGTATTTGGCTGTAAAAATAATTGTATATGCTAAACTATAATAATAGGCAGGAATACAAGTGATGAGGTGCTACTGCAATAAAAAGCTCTGGATTCCACTCTTAGATACAATGAGGTTGTTAACATGAGGTGCTCTTGGCATGAGATGTGATCTGGTAAAAGTTTGACCAGTGAAGTGGATGCCAGGACATCGTAAGTTCTGTGCTGATTTGTTCTTTGATTGATTGGGTAAGGCACAAGTTGGCACAAACAACCGCTTTCAGTCTCAGTTTCCCCATCTGTAAGTGGAGACATATATCACAGTGATGTTATCAGACTTAATTATAGTAATGTATTTAAAGCTTCTCAGGTGTAAGGTAATATAGAAAAATGCAAAGCTCATTGTTCCTAGTAGAAAGTACTATATGAGATTTTCAGTATTTGTAATCTCATATTTCATCTGCAACTTCAGCTGTGAAAGTGTTTTGCCTTTATACGCACACTCATGTTCTAGCTGTGAAATAGCATTGTCTTTGCTTTCTAACAAAGTTTTCTGTAGTGTGGGTCAGCATTCAAAAATAAGGCTGAGTTCTTTTGAGCATTGATTTAGTATAAGTTTTCAAGTTAGTTAATTGTTCTGAACTATGTAAGGTGCTGATTTGCAAATAATTATAAAATAGCTAAAATACTGCTTAAAGCTATAATACTGGTGAACAGTTTGTTCACATTGTAAAAGACTCCTTAACTTTATAAACCAGAGTTGTTCATCAAAATGAACACTAAATTTTTGCACAGGAACTGTTTATTTTTAATTTTAGCTCTTTGTACATAAAAGAGGATGCCCACAGCTACAGAAGTACCAGTGTTTGCTGTGTATAAAAGGAAGAATGAGCTAAGAGTCTTCTGCTGAACATGCTATTGTTTTTGAAATACTGTGGCTACCTCAATAGAACAAGATACTGGGTTTGTGTAAAAGGATATAAAAGGGCTAGATAACAATACTTGCAGTCTGTCTGAGCTCAGAAGGTAGAAGGACTCACTGAATAGGGCAACACATGGCTCTGTTGGCCTCAGAGCCTGGCTCAAAGGTCAGTTTTCAGTTCCTGGTGTTAGACCAGGTCTCCCTGACTAATTACCGTCAGATGATGTCCTGGAGAGGACCTTGTAGCAGGAGCTGGGTGGGCAATAAGGGGAATATGGCAGGACAGTGCACATGCTGCACATTTTACCAAGAGCCATAGAGGTGAATGTGACACACCTAAGAAGAAGTGGAGCTGAGGGTGGACTGAGAAATTTGCATTCTCACCAAAGGTTAAATCGTGTATATGAGTAACCTGCAGTAACACACTGAAGAAAATCTTGTCTCAATACCCTGCACTGAATACAGGGAATTAGAAGCCAATGCCAGAAGCAGCCAATGCCCCTCTGCTGAGGGCAGCTGTGTTTGTCAGGGAGATAGGAGAAGTGTCAAAAAGAGACAATATCTCCAGCATATACACCGCAACCTGTGTGTCAGCTCCCTGGCGAGGCAAACTGGCTCAGAGCCGCCCTGTACCTTGGCCTGGGACTGACTGAGGCGAGTTGGCATCACAATAAAATTCAAGGACCCGATCTTCCCTGCAGCTTCCTTTGGGGTGGCCCCATCTGCTCAATTTGTCTCTGATCCCACCCTCTCAGCTCTTTTTGCCCTGAGCAGAGCTGCCACGGGATATGTGACAGGAGGGCTGCTGCTGTCCCCGCCACGGCTGGGCTCTCTGCAAGCGGAGCTGGCTGGGGCTACCCTCATATCATATGGTCGGGATGGGGGCAGGTGACACCTTCTTCCCTTTCATTGCTTGGAGAGGTCCTTTTTAGGCCTAAGTCTCCCCTCACTAATTATAGTCTTATGTAATTCAATTACTTTAGTGAAGTTTCCTCCTGATTTATGTTGGTGCGAGTGAACAGAGTATCGACCCTTGAGCCTTTTATCGAAGTATGATGTTACACTATTTCTGGACATCATCATGTGCTGGTTGTGCAACAGATAAGAATAAGGCTTGGTAAGTCATTAGTACTTCAGTTCAATTTGTGCTAAAATCATCAGCTACATCCCATTTAGTTTCTAAAGCCTCCTCATTACTGCTGCAAACCTCAGACCCATGACCTGCTTTCCACTCTGTGAGAGAAGGATAAGTGAATTTAATGCGATCTCTGCATTACAAAAAGTCTGCTGCTGTTCCCTTGAAATCAGGTGGTGTTGACTTCAGTGAAGGTAGGATCAGGTCCAAATTTGAAACACTTAATTTTCCAGCAGAAGGGAGTCAGGATTAAACTGCTGCACTTCTTTGGCAAATAATGAATGGGACCTCATTATCTCTGTTGGGACGTGACTTTACAGACGATTACGTGCTGAAAGTATGCCACCGATAGACTGGCTCTGTCCTGAACTGTGAAACTTGCTCAGAGAATCAGAGACTGCTAACTTTCAAGACACTTCATTCATTCTCATATCATGAATGGTTTTGTCAATGAATGGGACTGCTGACCTTGATGATCTGGTATCAGCATTTCCTGCTAGGTACAAGCACGCAGGGATGCTGTGACTGCTGAGCATTATTCCTGCATTCTTTTCAGATGAAAAGTCACCCACAGTAACATTTACCAGAATTTCTTTCCTTGTAAGATATCATTGTGACCCTGCTCATTTAGAAAGAATTTGATGTCTCTTATAAAAACAATATGGAGGTTAAGAATCAAGGGAGTTGCTCCACAAGTTTTATGTAGAAAAATCTTGTTCTGATTTTCTGAATATATATTTGCTAAACTGTTCTAAAGCAAAAAATTATAAAATGCCTTTAATTAACTTTATGCTTATTGCATGTTAGAGCTGAAATATCATACAAATATTAGAGGAATAGAAATGATTTGACCATGATGGATCTTTTTGCTCCTGCCACATGTTCCCTGAATTCTACTGTTTAGAGGAATTAATGGGGCTCAAATCAGTAGTCCATGCATGCTTCTCAACAGTATCTATGACGGGTGCTGCATAGAAAGCTTGTTGAAAGTACGTAAGAGACTTAATGATTTATGAATTTATTCTTACAAATCTTTTCTGAGTCAGATAAATACTATTATTGCTGTTCCGCAGATGGGTAAATTGAGGGACTGAAAGCTTAAATAGCACGCACAAGATCACCCAGCAAGTCTAGAGAAAATAAACTGGAACCAGAATGTTTCATTTCTATTTTCATGTTCTGTAAGTGTTAGATCATCTTTCTCCCATGATTAGCTGCTATTCTGGCATGAACTCAGCACCATTATGATAGAGCTATTTTTCATACAATGGGATGAGACTACCATGGCTTTAATTACAAGCATGTGTTCACTCTTTTATGGCATTGTGATTGTTATGTAAGGTGATGTGTAAAACTAATGAATTTTAAATTAGGAGTTTACATTACAAACCCTTTGGAGTAGGGAAAATTTTCTTCCTCTCTGTCCATGCAGCACTTATTAACTTGGAGTCCTAGTTAATGACTGGACCTTGGAACTGGTGCACCAATGCAAGACTAAAAGTAATTATCAGATTATTTTTATTCAAAATAGAAGTTGTTTTAAATACATGAGGAGGAAATCCCACCTTCAGGAATTTGCAGAAAAGACTCAAGTGCTTACTTCTGGCTGAACACACTGTTCATATAACTTATAACTGACAGGGCACATACTCCTGAACTTGAGTTTAGGAGCAGGGGTATCCTAAATACATGCACCACAACATATGCTTCTACATTTTGCAAATTTAACCCGGCTCTTTTGGGGGAGAATGTGATGAAATGAATAAATGATGGTACATTTATAGCGTATTTTCAAAGAAAAGAAAGGTAGCCAATCCTTATGACTAATAACTATTATTCAAAGCAAAATGAGAGACGCTCCTTGTAAAATTTCAGCCAGGGTCTTGGCATGACTTAGTGCCCAAGAAAAGGATATCTATATTGGGAATCAGCTGCTCTTACACAATCTTTGTGATGATTTGGAACCACTTAAAAACAAGGAGTTGATGATATAATACATTCTTTGGATTTGGAGATGTTCCCCTTATTCCTGCTTTGAATTAAGGGAATATATTGGTGGTTTAGTTAAATGTCTCTTAGTCAAAATTATATGTCTTTCTTTATTGTGCAATTGAAGCCAGATCTGTCTCTTACTGTAAAACAAATACAGGTGTGAAGAACTTTCAGCTGCTCTAAGCGTGAGGTCATTTCTATATTGCAGTGGATTTCAAACTGTGGTCTGCAGACCACCAAAGACCTGGGAAGTGTCTGCTGGAGGTCTGTAGAGGAGCTGTCTGGTCAGATAGGATTGCCTTTTTTTAAAAAAAAAAAAAAATCCAAGAGCTTAGTGGTGTTACAAGTAGCTAAAAATGCATTAAATATTTCCCAACTAGCACTTTTAAATGTTAACAGTTGTACTTGCCTCAGGGCTGTTATTCAGCCACCAAAACCAGGAGGTGGCCTGTGTGATCAGAAAGCAGGGGTGAGTCTCAATGACAAGATTTATGAAGATGTTGTCTGTAGTCTGAAACTCTTTAGGAATCTCTAGCCTATGTCATGCTTTGAAATGTTGGTAAATGCAAACATCTGACTTCACTAAGTGACTGAGGTGTGTTTATAGCACTGTGAGAAAGCAGATAGGGCTCTAGTGAATTCTAGTGACTTTTTCTTATGTCATACTACCACTATACATGTTAGTCAGAGGACCTGCTGCTGGTAACATGCCCTACAATAGCTAATGATCAGTGTACTGGGGAGCACAAGTAAACTACCTATTTCTTTAACCTCGAATAACCAAATAATAAATAAAGATACGATCTATTTTTCCGCCACTTATTAGAACACCCAATCTATTATTTTAATCTGAGAAGTTTATAAAGTTTATAAAGGATAAAAGATAGCAAGTACTAATTATAGTAGTAATACATACTCTGCATTTGATTAATAAATGTAAATACATGATGAGTCAAAAGGTTGAGCTACTTTTTGCTCCTTTGAGCAGTGTGTGCCTAAGGTGTCACAGAAATAACCCAAAGCAAAATTTAGACACCCATATGTGTGGCATTTCTAGAACTGGTGTTCAGAAAAGACTTTGCTGTTGAAGGCGCTATTTTCCCACTAAATCTAGAAGGCAGAAAACTGTTTCACTTGTGTTTTATTTCCGAGGCAGAGAGCTGGCCACAGCAGGGAGAAGCAAGGGTTATCAAAATATTTTTTGCTATGGAAAATGCTTATAAATCACAGATTTCACAATGCTACTTATACAGAGTTTATGATGGCAATTCTCTGTCCATTACAACTGGGACTACTAAAAGGATTTGTCACTGACATTCTTGAGGCGCGAATAATCTTTGGCCATTTTTAAACTGATGCAATACAAAATTACAAAGGAAAATAAAATGCAGCTAAACCCTAGGCAAAGAAATAGACACAACTTGGGGAGTCCACTCAAGGTGACTGGTGTAAAAGAATTAATTGATTTCAACAGGCATAGTAGATCAATCGTGAATTGCTCAAACAATTAGCTAAAACCATTACTTGGAAATCATTAGAAAAGCAACTGTATCCATTTGCTCAATCCAGCAATTTAAATTTCTCAGGGTGCCATGAATAAGCTGTGAAAGGTATCTTTAAGATAAAGTTTTTAATTAGAACTGGCAGTTCTGAACCTGCTGTTGGCAGGGCCAGCCTACTGAAAAAGAGCTCGATACGATAGACTGTAAAGTGTGTCTACTCGCTGCTTTAGCATTAAACAATTGAAAAAAAAGAAAAAACCCACACCAAAACAATCAACCTTTAAAACTGGAAGTTGTATTTCAACATCAGCATTAGAAGATTTTTTTTCTCTGTGGTTAAAGCAGTTTGGAAACTTCAGCTGTCATTGCTTACAATAGGTGTCAAATACAGCTGATTTCTTGAAGGATGAAACTTGTTTTACAGGAGCGCGCACACACACACCAAAAAAAAAAAAAAGTCGAAAAAAACCAAAAGCACCTGCTGTAGCAGATCAAGTGATCTAAGTACCACCCTACAATCCAGTGCTGGACTGCTGGTGTGTGACCTGATTCAAATGCTCAACCAAGCACATGCTGAATAACAGTTTGCATAAATTGCATTGTCTTTATTGGAACTTAAGTAGGTGCTTAAAATTGAATATCTGCACTTTAAATAGGGATTATGCATGACACCTACTTGGCAGAAATTATCCTTTTATTTTCAAATACGCCTCACTGTGTGCTCCTGAGAAAGTGGTGCTAACCGTTTAAAAAATCCCATCCTAAGCTGAGTAAAATAGGTGAATTTGTTGTTTTTATGAATGTTCATGGGGGAAAAAGTAAAAGCTTATGTTAAGGGCCAAAAGGTTAGGTGAACAAAAGAGCGAAATGTCCCATGCCACCTGTCTCTGCTCATTCTTCTGAGAAGCATGACCCCATCTCTGCTTCCCTTCTGCCTGTGGTTTAGGGGCCCTGGTGGCTTCTGCATTCCTCTTCTTTCATGTTGCTCTAACCGCACTGTCATTTAGCCGAATCCATTTTTTCTATAGTCCAAGCCCAGTAACCCTTGTCGCTGACCTCACCAGCCATGTGCTCAGTGTGAGCATGACTCATGGTAGTGATGAGAAATCCCGATTCTCTCTAATTTGCCCTCTCCAATGAAGGGGTGTAGGGCACAGAGGCGATGGGGGATATTCTGATATTTCCAAACTTGCTTGCTGGAAGTGTTGTGTCAGTTACGATAATTTGGTGTAGCACATAAATCCTTCGGCTGCCTTGTGATTCCCAGCACACCCCTTGTAGTCTAATTGAGGAACGGCACTGCTGTCGGTCACATACTCTGGTGGAAATGCAAGAATGTGAGGAACAATGGGAGCAGTCTAGTACTGAGTCAAAACAGATAAAGCCAAAATTGCTTGTTGGACTGAAAGATGGGAGCAAGCGGATGAGAAGCAAGTTGGTCAGACACCCATTGCTGCCACTGGTGGCTGCCTGAGTGTGTGAGTGGTGCACTCTCTTTGTGTGTGAGCAAAGGGGACAGACAGGCAAACCGGCAGAAATGCCATTAATCTTTTCTTTATGAAAAGGGAAAGATAAGAGCATCAAAATAATACAGTATGCTACAGCCTGTTGATGGATTCCAGGGTGAGGAGAACAGTCTACAGATAGATCTGGAGGAAAAAAATAGCTGGGGTAAAACTAGCCCCTCTTGAGGTTGGGTCTGAAGTGGGTGGTGCATGGATTGTGCGGGAGTGAGGGAGCTGGGACAGCCAGGGCTGCTCACAGGCTGCCAGCTGTGGGCAACGCTGGGAATCGGTTCAAGATGGCTGCCCAAGGGGAGCACGTGGTGCGCCTCCTTCTCCTCTGGAGGCTTTTATTTGTTCTCCCTTTCTTGGTGATTTTCTCTAATCTGGGGAACAAGATGTCCTTAATGAAAACAGATGTTTTGCTCCCTTCCACATGGAAAAAAAAAAAAAATTCCCCAAAATAGAATGAACCCAAAGAATGTTGAGACCAGCAATAGGTTTCCACAAAGCCAGGAGAACAAACCTCTTCATTAACACCCTGACCTGGCTGCTCGTTTCCCACCAACATCCCATGGAAGCTGTTGATGCAAAGTCCATAGTAAGACCCGGGTGTAAGGGCAGGCGAGCTGTGTGCCTCTCTAAAGCGTAAACACCACACTGAGCTGGCTCGCAGCTTTCCCCATCCATGGTCTCCCACTGTGAGATCCTGGTCAATGGCAGTTTTTGTCATTGGCTTCAGCGTAACTAGGAATTGGTCCCAGTATTTAATTTAAAGCACAGCACACAAAAAACCAAAATCATAACATCTCTGCTACATTTATAGAGCTGCATAAGCCACTGATTAACAAATGGATGAGATACTGAACTTTGCTTTACCATCTGTCTTTAATTACATAAAATAACTTGAAGCAATTAACAAGAAAGAAACAGTGTGACACAAATAAATAAATCCTATTGATAGAAACAAATGAGGGCATACTTAGGATATTTCAATATATGGATGAAAGTCACTAAAGCGGCATAATCTACACCTAGTGATATTACAAGTATTATCTAACAGATCTATACCGCCATTGCCAATTATTTTTGACAAATAGTAGTTACCTGTGGAGATGCAGAGAAAAAGAAAGCAAGCTCTGTATGTGTGCAACTAGAAAGGAAAACATGTAGTCCATCCAACTGCTGTGATGTCTAAGTTTTGTCTTTCACAGATAAGAGAAACTAATATCAACAGAAAAATACACAAAGTATGAAGTTTCATAACTATGGACCTAAAAGCAGTCACGTAAGTCTGCAAGCTTGTAAGTGTTTAGGCACCAGTGGGGATTAGGCTCTTTAACATGTTGCAGCATTTTTTTCAGCATTCAAATGCACTTGTTTGCCTTCCCTGTTTAGACACTTAGAAAAAAATAACTCCTGTACAACAGCTATTGAGTGACTGCTGGTGGATTAAGGACTGACTAACTGATAGGTGTCAAAAAGCAGCTGTCAGTTCCGAATGAAAGATCTGGAGTCACTCTGCAGAAATGGATGTTATTCCTGGCCGGCTACAAAACTGTCTTTATTTATGAGAGACAAGTTCATCCATTATAAAAACATGTTTAGTATACTAGGGAGGAAATTAAAGTTGGTGAAATGATAAACAAATTAGGAAGATAGAGCAGCCCAAATTCAGGGAGCAGGACCTGTGCAGAAGAGATTAATGTGAAGTCATTCACTAACAGTGGCTGTATTGATGCACTAGAAATTGTATCCCAAGGGTGGCGCTTGAAAAAGCTTTGGTAATATTGTGGGCAAGCAACTGGACACAGGATTCAGTCTCATGGTGAGAAAGAGGATTAATATTATCTTTGAATGAGTTAGCAGGGACATATGAGCGTGATGCTGACTATATGGCAGCGGTACGTTGCAGTGCTGTGGGTGCTAGAATTCTAAAAAAGAGTGGGAGAAAAGGAAAAAGACCCACTTGTAGATTGTAGAAGACGCTTTCGTTCCCTTATCAAAATGAGATGAGTGGATTACAGTGTATAATTACCTTCACGACAAGAAATAAAGCGTCTCACATCAAATGAATGTATTACAAGAATCTGTGGGTGGAAATGTAAGCCAAGGAAATTTAAGCAAGCAATGAGGCTTGGATTTGTAGCAGTAAGTGTGATGAACTGCTGAAACAAACTGCTCAAGAAAGTGATAGTGTACATATCAAAACTGGATCCCTTCCTGGAAAATACGTGTCAGCCAAACAGAAATTATTGAGATTGGTATACGGGGAATGGGGCAACACCTACAGTCTGTGACACAGAAGAGGTTAGACAGGATGAGTTAATCATCCTTTCTGGCCTCAAAATTCATAAAGCAAGGAAAATGTTTTCAACATTTTAGACTGAATTCTTATTTCATACAGCCAAGTCATCCGCTAATCCCAAGGAAACACTGAGACAAATAATATGAGGAGACACAAGCAGTATGGGCTTGGAAAGGATCAAACTTACTAAATATACCTTTAATGTCAATATGCAACATTATACATCCTGTATGTTATAGATTTGGGGACCAAGGCTGTAGGCCACAGTCAGCATGCTCTGAATTGGCACTCAGCAAGCAAGGTAGTATGCACAGTGAGTGAACCAAGAGATAAACAGACTGGGTGGGAATGTAGGAGAGAAGATATAGGGAGTACTGAATATGTAATTTGCTACTGTTTCAGATATTAGTATTGAGAGAAAGGACTTTAATTGTTTTGGTGGGGAATGCTGCTGTGTAGACTAAAATGGGAGAAAGAATGTAAACAAAGGGCAACGATCAATTGCTGTGTTATCCTAGCTTGGGTCATGGCAGGGACTTTTGACAGACATCACTCTATTGAATATCTCTATGGTAATCTCAAAGTAGAGGTAAACAGCACAATATTGAAATGTGCTGATGATACTAAACCAAGAAGGAATGCAAACAGGAGACAGCAGATAAATGATATCAAAGGACTGGCAGATATTAGAAAGCTGGGTACAAACTCTCCCAAACAACTCACAAAAAAAAGAAAAAAAAGAAAAAAAAAAAGATACATTGGAATGTATGTGTCCTGGTTATCAATATTGCTGATAGAGTTTCAAGGTATAGTTGACAGCAGATGTGAGATATGAATTTACACAGCGATCAAGGCTATGCACATACAGACATGAAACGGGGAGGTAATAGTTCATGTGTAAAGCTCTGTGTTACTACATCCAGCTCTGTGTTCAATATTGCCAACCACCGACTGACTGGAAGGAGTTGGAAGAACTCCCACAATGATTCAAAGGCTGGAAAAATCACTTTGGGGGGAAGACTAAGGCTCAAACCCAGCATCTCATTAACTTAACTTCAAGTGCATGAGCTGTGCTGTGGGTTTATGACTCCTTTTATAGCCCTGTTAGGGGGCTACAACAAAGGAACTACATATCGGCTTAAACATTGCACAGTTAATCACTTTGTTAGACTGGAGCAGAAGGAACTTGGTTAGACTGTGAGGAAATGTGACAAAAGTCTGTGAGCCCTTGGCCACTGAAAGGTGCATGTTTGCTGCATTGAAACCAGCAGGCAGTCATATATTTTTGTAAGGCTGGGCTGCTTCATTCTTATGCGTGAAACAAAGGTGTGCAAAGGTTTAAACCAGACAGTGTTATTTAACTGAAAGGGAGCAAAGCAGAAAAATCAGGCCTTTCAGGTGTACTTTTTTTTAAGGTGAAAATTGGAAGGCTGTCAGATAGTCTTTCAAGGGGAGTTCATGTTGCCGGGGTTTTAGGATAGGTTTGAACAAAGCACCGGAGAATGCATACAAAGCACAGCTTTATATCTTTACATTGGAAGGCTGGGAGTTCTTTTCTGTTCTAGGAATTCCTGATCATATGGAATCACCACAAAAGCTCCACAATTCAAGGTGGGAGAAATGGTTCCCTTCTGAGCTCTGAAATCATCTCTGTGACTGTTCATAGAAGAGTCCCTGTGAGGCTGAATTCCCGATGCCGATTTTCAAACCAAGGAAAATTAATCTTTAAAAAATAGGGCTGTGAAATGCTGAACTGGGATCATAGATGTGGTGGGAATATCTATTCTGTGTAACCATTTATTGTGCTTATAACTGAGACTTATCTGAAGTACAGAGCAGTTTGTTCTCTCAGAATGGCATTTTTGGGGGAGTTAGTACTTGATTCTGTTTGAAAGTCATGAGAAGGTGAATACCCAGCTCCTCGGACTCTTTTAAGCATTGCCACAGGCTGAGGTTTTGTTTCTTTAGATTTTGCTCAGAAACAGTATAAAACCACTATTTTCTGGAAAAAAAATAACACTTCAGTGTTTCACTTGAATAATGATTCTAGACTTATAATGCAATTAGTATTACATGATTTTACAACTAGTCTTAGCTAATAATTTGGAAAAGAGCATGTCATATTTAATTTTATCTTTCAGAAAGTTAATAGCGAAAAAGAGTATTGGCTTTGACAGTGATTTAGTCTTGGAAAGTTAGCAGGCACTCTTCTGGACTTAACTAGTCCAATATCCATAAGAATTTAACAAAACACCTGCATAGATTATGAAGAAAACAACAGGGAAAGACCACAGGAGTGATGATCAGAGAGTAGAGCTTCCCTTTACAAATTTTGATCAAATACTTGAAGGTCAAGTTTGTTATCATGGAGTGGAATTTAGGATACAGGGTTAAATTATTCACATGAGTGAGTATCTACAGATCCTTCTCCTTTTTCCTTCTTTCTTATTATTCTTTATAGTCCAGTTTTATATTACACTGCTTCATTCATTCCCTGGTGTTTTTTCTCTCCCAATAGTATGTCTCTATAAGCTAGTTCAAGCGCCTAACTTGCAACTTATTGCTTTTCTCATACAGCTACTTTGCTCTAACATTCAGCATTCAGTCTCCTTTGGATGCTGAGTTGCTACAGCAGTTGTTAAAATTTTTTGTGTAGTACAATACAAAAGCTACCAAAAGAGGGCAACATATGAGCCAACAATGAGAAATGTATCCTGACAAGTTTTTGGTTGTGTATTTGCAACACCCTCCCCCCTTTCTTTTTGATAGAGCAAGAAATTTTAGCAGAGCTGGTCAGGAAACAGAAGTTCCATTCTATGGGAAATTCCAACACTTGGGAAAAAAGTAAAAGTGCTGATGGATTGAAAATTCAGAGAAAATATATTTGGCATGATGGAAGTTTTCCATAAGTGTCAAATCATTCTCACACCAGAAAGATCAAAAGTTATAATTACATTAAAATATTCTATTTAGTAAGAAAAAATGTAAAATATATGAATGCTTGAAAGTTCAAAACAAAATTAAATGAAACAAACACTTAAACGTTTTCACCTTATGGAAAACAATACTTTAGATGTTATTGAATGTAATATTATTTTAATTTGTATCCATTAAAAACGTTGTCAAAGTAAGTATAGTCTCCAAAAAAGCAAGCTCATTAAGACCAAGTTATATTTCCTGAAATAATATGTTTCCTCTGAGCATTTTTTAATTACGTTTTCTCTCAATAAAATGCCCAAGAGAATTTCAAAATACTCTCAATAATCCTGTGAAAGACTAAGGTAAATTGGCCACCTCCCAGGACTGTCCCCGATGCTGTGTTTGTGAAGCCAGACAAAGCGATATCCCAAACACCAGGCATGTGAACTCCAGAGCTAGTGTACCCTGGACAACACCGAATGTGCACTCATTGCCAAACGGCTTATTATAAACAAAGGTTTTTTTAAAAGTACTCAATAGTACTCCAAGGAGTTAGACAGTCCTGAACACATGCCAGCATGGCAAGGGATACAGTAAGCAAATACAATCTACCTCACTGAGGGTGAATGTTTGGCTACAAATGTATTGAGAGCTCTTTAATTCTTTGTATGCTTCTCTGATGAGAACCAGAGGAAAGGCAGTGGATATGTAAGGACTGAAGGGTGACTTTTTCCTTCTCTTATCAGCTGCCCAGATAGGCTAGCTGCCAGTCAAATTAAAAACCTCACTGGAGGAAATGAATGAAGGCCTGTAGGTGTGGAAATCTGCTGTTTATACAGCTGCACCAAGTTCTGCTAATGATCAACCAGAATCAGCCAAGTCTTCATGAAGATATGCAAAATTCTGTGGCAGTGTCCAGGAGGATGACTATGGAATTTAGGGCATCTTCAGGATTTTTTTTTTCTTTTATTTGTTTCTTTTTATTTTAAGACTAACTACTTCTTTCTGCTTGCTTCAATTATGGCTTAAAATGCTGGAAATTATCTCGGAAGGAGAGAGGGAGCAGATCTATGATCTGTCTGGAGAACAATGAAACATTTGGAAGGTTTGGAAAGTACTCACCCATCTCGAAGACAGGATGTTCTGCTTGCAGGAGCAATACCTTATATTTTCTCATTTATCCACATCCTACTTCTGCATCTGTATTTCTGTGGATTTGAAAAGAAGGAAAGATTTATTTTTTCTAGCCAGAAGCAAGTAGAGATTTCTGTCTGTAGGGTTTCTCCATCGTCTGATCTATCACATGAACAATGACTTCATATCATTCACCTGATGAAGGGCTGCAGAATCACAGGGTATCAAATAAGACGTTCAGTATAGGAATGACAGCTGTGCCCACTGTCTGTGCTGCTGGATCGAGTGTATCAACTCTAATCACGATGTTTTCAGACATCTCCTATATTCTGGATGTGCAGGAAGCTATTTATACTCATCTGCTTTGCCTTCATTTCTTGTTCTGCCCATCTATTTTTAATTAATGTCTTGATACTCCCTCCCAGTCAATGATGCTACCTTTGAGAGATGAACGAGGAACAATTAAGGGGTATAACACATGTATTTTAATGGCATTGGGAGATGTGGTTCGTTATTCAGTTGTGTTTAGGGCAACAAAGATGATTAAGGGAGGGCAACAAAGATTATTAAGGGAGTGGAGCATCTCCCTTATGAGGAAAGGCTGAGGGAGCTGGGTCTCTTTAGCTTGGAGAAGAGGAGACTGAGGGGTGACCATATTAATGTTTACAAATATATAAAGGGTGAGCGTCACGAGGATGGAGCCAGTGTCTTCTTGGTAACAACCAATGGTAGGACAAGGGGTAATGGGTTCAAATTGGAACACAAGAGGTTCCACTTAAATTTGAGAAGAAACTTCTTCTCAGTGAGGGTAACAGAGCACTGGAACAGGCTGCCTAGGGAGGTTGTGGAGTCTCCTTCTCTGGAGACATTCAAATCCTGCCTGGACACCTTCCTGTGTAACCTTATCTAAATGTTCTTGCTCTGGCAGGGGGATTGGACTGGATGATCTCTTGAGGTCCCTTGCAATCCCTAACATTCTGTGATTCTGTGATTCTGTGTTTATTTGTAGGAAAAAAAAGGTAAACTGCATCCTTAAATAGCCTTGCCTCATGGGTATGAGCCTACATGTCTCACTGCTGTTTATGTCACCGCTTTACCCAGCAGCCCAGTGACTGGTGTTTATTCAGGAAAGAATCAGCCCATGCACACAGAAACACTGCTTCTCACAAGTGGTTCTGTGTATGCTTTTGCTTATTGACTTCTGCCAAATTCAAGCCTAAATTCTAGGAAGCAACAATAACACTAAAAGGAGTCACGTCAGACTTGAAAGCAATTGCTTTAGTTCTGTGAACACAAACTGGACTTTTTTTTCTTCCTTAGAAATGATTTTTAAACATGCCTTGGCTTCTCTGAGCTAGCATGGTTTTACCCTGTGAGTCAGGTTATGAAGAGCGATCTGTTACCCCCTTCGCAGATGTGGCACACAAGCCTAGTTACATCACATTTCAACGCAGATAGATCTCCGAAAGGAATCGCAGTATCCAATCATGTGCTTTCTGTCCCTTGCTATTGATTCCTGTGGTTAGTCTGGTTTTGATTTTATTTCTCTGTGTAGTTTAAGGGCAAGTCTGTGGTTTGCCCCATGTGCCCAAGCGAAGGCGCAAGGGTGCAGAAGACTGCCTGAAAATAAATAAATCAGAAACAGATAGACTAATTACAAGGACAAATGCCAAGGGACAGAGAACACACAGTGTCCTCATGATCAGATATGCCTGGCCCACTGGAGGAGAGATGGATGTTTCACCATGTGGCATAACTCTACCACACTGGAGAGCCAGATTGTCCTCTTCCTTGTCTGGCTGAGCAAAACCCTCTCGTGTGGTTTGTCCATGTGGCATGTCCCAGTGCGGGAAGGAACATCTTCCCTGGGGTACGGGTGGGAAGGAGCAAAGCTGGGAAATTAGGGGCTGCTGTTACCCCTCCAGTGCCTGCCCTGACAGCCAGTAGGGCTAAGCTGACACTGGGAAGGATGTAATCTACTCCTGGTTGTTTTATGGTCAGAGCACATTACTTCCTTCCATGGAATAAGAGGATAGTCATGGATGTCGTTGTGACTCACGGTCTCCTGGGGCAGCGTGGCTCTGTGCCATGCCTATAATCAAATGACCTGAGGGGTGAATTAGGAAGGCTTTTGATGTCATTCTCTGAGCACTGCACCACAGGAGACAAAGACTTCTTAATGTAACGTCAGGCTATCTCTTAAACATAACCATGAAACTAACTTTGACTTGCCAGCAGCTGGTACAGGCAGTGGCCTCCCTACTCTGCTCTGGCACTTAGCATAAGAAATGTCATTATGTGGGTGGATTAGGCAGAACCTGTCAAAGTTGTGTACGTGTTCTTTGGCTGGGTTTCCGTCCCTGGGCTAATAATGCCGAGGAGATGGGGAGTGGGTTGACACATTTCTGGCATGTGTCACTTAACCCAGTGAAGTGAAGGATTTGTCAACCACAAGACTTCTCTGCTTTAGTAAGTTGCAGACAGAAGTGACATGCCACAGTGGCTAGCGGTCTTAATCCTATATGTATTCACACCGGCAGTGCCTTCATCATGGTTTCAGCTTCCCCAGGGCTCTCTGACAGAGCCAGAGGTATGTCTGGAGGAAAGGGTAGGGAAATGCATCTAGATAGATACTGTTTAAACTCAGGAAAGCAGCAGTAGATAGAGGCGTTTGTGTAACATGTTACCTACAGAACTTGAAGAGCTTTACAAGTTGACTGATGTGGTGTCTGCAAGAACCACTGAATTTAGCACTGATATACAGGGGAAATATTCAGTGTCTGTTTTGCAGTGTGCAAAAATGTTCCATACCAGTTCAACAGAGGACAGAAAGAACATCTGTACCTGGTAAGAAGAGATTTCTAGGGCAGAAGATGCTCAAGCAAGACAACCAGTGGTGGATGAGATTTAGGACAGTCACTGTGGCTGGCTCCCTATACTGGTGTGAGAACAGTTGATAGGACTATTGGGGTGAGGGAATTGTCCTCAGGGGAACAGGAAAGACAGTGTATTCATCCTCACAGAGAAGCCTGAGCCTGGTTTTGTACAGCTCGATGCTTAAGATCTGTGCTGAGGAGATGCAGTGTAGTCCCTGGGCTGAGGCAATGTGTCAGGTGGGTTCCTCACAAATCATCATCAGAACAGCAGAAGATGGTACGAGCATGTCTGCCTAGTATGACATAAAAGCCATCTCCCATCACTGCCAGTATGTTGCAGGCTGTGTTCAGTTGTTGGGAAAAAACTTATCACCTGGGTTTCAGCTGCATGCCACAAAACAGACAGGTCATAGGTCTGATGTGACTTGTAGCAGGTACAGTACCCAGTTCACTGGGAAGAGTGTACTGTGTTTTCCCTGTAGCTCATAATAGTAATGGTAATAGTAATAGTAAAAATAATAATAATAATAACAACAACAACAACAATAGGGCAAGCAGCTTCTGCAAGTCTCTTCAGGTGAATGACAACCACTACTCTATTGTAACATCCGTAGCATCTTGGGTTAAGAACTCCCATCTCCAAGTGCCATGTTCTGTTTTCCTGTAAAACTGAAGAGCAGAAGTTGCATAATCATGTACATTAGGAGGTAAAGATACAACTTGGTGAGCATGGAGTCAGCCCATATGGACAGGGGAACTGCACAATAACCCCACAGGGATGGAGGTGACTGCTCCCTTCACTCAGTGGTGTTGAGCCACGGCATGAGATTGTAGTAAGGGGTTAACAGAAACTGTCCTGATGTAAGTTCTGGGTCAGACACAGCTGGTTAGCCCAGTATGTGGGGCCAAGGAGCTGGATGGGAGCTTGAGGGACTGCACTGGCATGTTCTGAGGTGCCAATTCTGTCCTAGGGGAGCAAGATAAGCAGGATAATACTGAGACAGGAGAAGACTCTGTCACTTAATTTGTGGCTGCCCACACTGCTTGACATTTGTATGAAGTTTGAGACAACTTGCATCAACGCGATGCCTGACACGGAATGTGTATTGTCCCATGATCAGCGTGACCCTGCTCAGATTGCCAGGTAACGTCACATCTCCAGTTGTGTAACATCACCATGTTCTCTAGATCTTGGGCCTGCAATCATTATTGAACTCACTGTTTGTGCACTGCAGAGGGAGTTCAAATATTGTTAATCAGTGGAAATGTTAGCTATGTGTCCTTTGTTGAAAGTAAAGCAATCCCATTCCTCATATGTCTAACTATTGAAAATAGGAAGTCACTGGAGAGAAAAAAAAGTGCCAGCAGGGATAGAGGAAGAGCCGTCATTTGTGTACGAGTACATGACGTGCAGGGTACACAACAGTGTTTAGGTAGATACCGGTGTTTCGTAATTCAAGGATCACGTAACTTTAAAAAAACAGTAATCCACTGCTGCCATGATATTTTTAATTTACATCCAAATAAAAATTAAACTTAACTCTGCATGTTCATTCATTGCTTTTATTTTCCCCCAACCTTGTTTGTTTGCCTGCTTGCTCATATGGTAATGTGTATGTTGTTTGGTTGCTTGTTTGTTTTCATTTGAAATAATTTTGCATGTAATTTTCTGAACTTTTGCAGAGCAGAGAGACTGGTAAATGTGTATGTTTATGCACCTTTGTACATGTACAAAGACTGATGGACAGCTAATGAAATGCACATCTTTGCAATCCTTTCATGCTCAAGATCCCCAAGCAGAAGTTGTGAGTATTCAAATAAGATAGAACTGATCCAAAATGTACATATTTAGCTTAGATAATAGCAGCCCCCAGATATGTGCCTCTATGCAGTTGGAAATGTGTCAGTTGAACAAAGAGCAGGATATAGTGTGAATCAGGCTGTCCTAAAACCTTTATGTGATAGACACACTTTGTGGACTTAGTTCAATTTTTCTCACATTTCAAAAGCTGTCTCAGACACTAATTATCATGAGGACAAATTCCATAAAATAATTTTTGCAGTCAAGGATCATAATGTATTTTTAAGTCAGAATATGTGTTAAAAGAACACATTTTGTCCCAAGGTTTATGGTTCAACCGTGCAAGGCTTCTTCTTGTTCCTTCCGTCTGAAAAATTATTCCTGAAAAGTCATTCTGCATATGGGTTTTTTTACTCTTTTTTCAGGGGGGAAAAAAAAAAATAAATGAGCTGTAAAGCTCACGTTGTTCTGAACTCCTTCTCTCCTCTTTCACCAATGAGTTCATCAAACAAAACTCCACAAGAAACAAATGTTATTATGAGATTAACAAAGTGTATGCCAGAGTTCAGATACAAAACATTTTTTTAAAAAAACATTGGGCTTAATGACGTGAAGGAAGTTGTAGTTTAAACATCAAGGTCAATTATTTCGTTAAATATTATTTAAAAGTCACTTGCCTTGAAACAAAACCAGAGCTATCCATTTCCCAAAAATGCAAACAGATAATTCTGCCCCTGTTTGTCAGCTTCACTAGATAACTTATATTTGATCTTCAAATGAAAACAGTTTCTGTTTCAGATTTATACAACAGGCTGCCTCTAAAAAGAAAAAGATCTTAAGGTTGGACTGTGGTTTACTTTCCTTTCTAATCCTGTGAGAAAATTTGCATAAGAAAAGCAAACAGATTTGAGTCTAGGTTTTTGTGTCTACATCGAAAGCGTGAGGATCAGCCAGTCATCTCCATTTATTGAGAAAGAAAATGATTGCTTTTGTAAGTCAGGTGAGCAGGAAAACTTTCAGCATGTTCAGCGAGATTCCTCTAAAAGTAACAGGGGTTACCCATCAAGACTAAATGAAGCTTAGTTAAATAATTAAAATAGTCAAACACTGAGAGTCTAAAACCTAAAACCTCCGGTCCCAGGTATGTTTCCTGACACTGTATACTTAGCATTAAAACAACATCCAGAATTGGTATTTCCTGGATCTCACAAAGCAGCCACGTGTATCTGCAGGTAGCCTTCTCACAGCTTCTAACAGCATCCGTCTTATTTGGGACCTCAGTGAGCAGAGCAGCGCTGGGTGGTGATGGGAGCTCTGGGTGTCACGACTGAGAGGGTGCCCCCAGCTCCAAGTGTGGCCCCGGGAGCAAACCAGTTAACTCTGCTGTAGAATGGGAATATGGAGCTGTACCTACAAGAGTGCTGTGAAGCAGAGTAACTTAATGTGTGCAACGTACTTGGGGATTCTTTCGGCATATAAAAATGCAAATTATTATTTTAAAGCAAGAGGATTAGAAGGGACGTTTTGGATCATGGGTTCCAGTCCCTTGCTGTGGGTGGTAACCACATCTCAGAAGCTGGTTCACAAACCAGTCAAATTTCATCTTCCAGCTCCTTTGATTCCATCCTGCCTGTGGATGTCCTCACCACTCTGGTGGGGTGAAGGTGCTTTTCTGTTTCCAGCTTGAATCCCTTCCTGGCCAGTTTGTACCAATTCTTCCTCTTATAATTATTTAACTTGGGAGGAGGGGAGGAAAACTGTCTCATAATTTTAAATTCATTTGAATTTCCCTCTGAGCCCCAGGCACCTGGCGGAAACACGCCAGCAATGCTGTAGGCTGGTTCGATGTACCAATAAACATAAAATTAAATTAAAAAAAAAAAAAAAAGAGTAAGAAAAGCGCCATTCTTAGAAAGCCTCCAGCGTTCCAGCTTGAGCACAAACAGCTTCTTCTTTGGGACTCTCCTCGGATAAATCAACAGCCCCGGGACGAAGAGGCCGCAGCTCTTGTGGTCTCACACAAACCCAGACCCCCCGCGGTGGGGGGGAACGCAGAGGGAAAGGAGGGAGGAAAGGGAAGGGGAGAGGGAAACCATCGTCAAAATACGGTTGAGACCTCGGCCGAGGGGGGCCGACGGTCCGCTGGGACGAACCAGCGCGGAGAATTCCGCCCCGAGACACAGCCCGCTCCGCTGGGGTTCTGCCCGCGCCCCCGGGAGGCAGCGGGGGGCGGCCAGGCTGCAGCAGGGCTCGGCGGGGACGCTGATCTCCGATTTGCCCCGTGGCTCGGGTCTCCCGCTGCCCAAGGAACAGGCGCTTTTGCTGGAGCTGCGCTCCCCGGGGTTGGGGGTGATTTTTCGTTTGTTCGGTTTTGATTTTCTTCCTCCGTTGTCTCCCGCAGGCCGTCCTGTCCCCGCACCGGCGGCCCCGAGGGCGGGTGGGTAACGCGCTGCCGCCTGTCACCGGGCGAGCCCCGGCCACGAAGAAGAGCAGCCTGCGGGGCTAGAAATAGCGGCGAGCGAGACGGATTCGAGGGCGCTTCAGCCTCCCCGGGGTGCGGGACAGGGGCAGGCGGTTCGTGTCCCTCGGCGGCCTGTGCCCCCGCTTCCCACGGGTGAAGGCAGTGCGTGCCCCCCGTGGAAACGCGGTGTGGCAACAGCTCTCTGGCCCCTCGCGGGGCACGGGCTGCAGGGGAGGGACACAGGCGGGGGCCCGGGGCCCGGTGTGCCATCGGTAAATGCCACCTCCAGCCTCGGACCGAAGAGCTTCCAGTCCGCGGCTACACTCCGCTCGACGGGCGAGTAAACAGCTACCCCCACCTCTCCAAACACCTATACCTCCCTAGTCCCCAAGCCCAGTAAGACTGGAGCAAGAATCACCAAACGCCCTCGAAAAACCTCGGCCGTTTCTTCGGGAACTCCCGAAGAAAACTGAAACCCAAAAGGTGAGAGACCCAACAGCATCACCGACGAGCCCCCCCCGAAACGGCGGGGTGAGCCGAGCCGCAGCGCCAGCCCTGGCGCAGCGATGCCAGCCCTGGGGGGCCGGCTCCCGGGGAACCACACTCACTCTCCGCCACCGTCTGCTAGTTCCTAATTCCTACGAATTCAACCAGATTCCCCAGGTGATAACGGTGGGAGGATGGGGTTTAACCCCCAAGCCCAATTACAGTGAAACCGTAACAAAACAGATGCAGGTGGAGGAGAGAAAGTGCACTCCCTGCAATGGGCACTTGCCGCAACACTTGCGGGGGCCGAGGCGCCTCGCACAACGGCGGGCAGCAGCGGGAGAGTCTCTCCCGAGGGCTACCGGAGCGGAGAGAGGAGCCGAGGAAGACGAGGCTTTTCCTGGGGAGAAGGGCACCGGTGGCCGGGACACCTCGCCGCAGCGCTGCCGGGCGCCGGCTGTGCGCTGTCGAGCCGCCCCGGTGCGCACCCTCCACCCCCGCGCAGCTCCACCGAGACCTGTGCGGCTTTTACACGGGCGATCGCGCCTGGCCGGCTCGCATCAAGCAAGAGCCTTTCCGGGAACAGGCTACTAAGAGCTCACCAGCGGGAGCGGGGGCGGGGGAAATGAAATAAAAGGCTAAAGAAACAGCGCGATTTTGGGACCAGGACCAAATCCTAACGTGTTATATAAAAGCCACGGGCGGTTCTTATCAGCAAGCCCGGCCTGAAGAGGAACAATCCCCAGGAGCAGCTCCAAAACAACCCTGTTAAAGGAACAATTGTGAAATGCCAACTTCCCACCAGAGGATGAACAGCAGGAGCCGGGCATGTCCTGTCTGTAACCAGGCTTCTGACAACCAACAGAGAGAGAGGAGGGGACGGGGGGGATCCTCTCTTGACAAGATTTATCAAGAAACATTTAACTGGGCTTTAATCATATTAGCAAGAGCCCAATTAGGGTTGAGAGCGAAGCGAGGCGGCCGGCGGGCGGGGAGAGGAGGAGAGGGGGGGGAGAGGAGGAGCAAGCGATGGAGTCACTCGAGGATAAAGTCCTTTCATCAGGCTGCGCTCTCGGCAAGCAGAGGAGTGCGAATAATCAGTGCCCTTCACTGGGGGGACGGGGGAGGGAGCGGGCGGGGAATGTGTGTAAAGGATCATTAAGGCCAGGCAGAAGGGGGTGGTGGTTGTTGTTTTTAATTATTACGGCTATTCAGGTGTTGTCTCTGGGCTCTCTCGGGCGCTGTTTTCAGGGATGGAGCGGGGAAGAAGCAAAGGGGCCCGGAGGCACCTGCTGCACTGCGACGACCTACTCTGCGTGTGCGGATAGGGCTCTCCCTCCCGGGGTAAAAAGGGGCTCCCTCCCCCCGTCACCTCCCCGAGGGAGAATTTCCTTAAAAGACCTTTGCCGGGTCGCCTCTCCCTGATGCCGAGCGCTTCCCTGGCGGCATCCCGCCTCCCAGCGCGGCTCCTCACGGGGGGGGGCACAAGCGCCCTCGCCCTATAGCCCCCGCTCCGCTGGGCGCGGGGTGGGGGTGTCGCGCAGCCCCTGGCGGACGCCAAGCCGGCGGCCAGGGCTCGCCGAAAGCCCCGGGAGAAGCGCGGCCCTGGGGCCACACAGGGCAGGGGCAGAGGGCGGAAGGTGTCGTCCCGGGGTTCAAACTTTCTGTGCTTTCGCGTGAGCAACCTGCCCCGTCCTTAGAGACTTCCCGCTCCAACTGTCGGGGATGGGGAGGGCGGACAGCAAAGAAATAAAGAAAAACTAAAGATGCCAGGTGGGAGCAAAGGAAGACGTTGGCAATGAGACCCCCACGCGGGTTGCGCCACCTCGGGGACACGCCGGTGGGAGCGCGGCAGCGGCGCTGAGCGCTGCGGGGAGCGGAGCCGGCCGTGACCCTGCCCGCGGCTTTCGAGACATCGCCGGCAGCTGCCAGCGCTGCCCAGGTTTCCTGCCACTGCCCGCGGGCAAGAGCGGGCAGATAAGGCTGTTGGGCAACGATTCACCTTTCACCTAAGAGGAGCCGGATCTTTGCACCGCGGGGCAGAGGATGCTGCTGTTTTATGTTTTTTAACAGGGCAGGGCTGGGGGTGTGTTTGCTATCAGCATCGCTGAGCATCCCCGCTGTCGGGAGCGATCCCCACCCTGCCCGGCGCGGAGGGGCTCTCGTTCCCCTTTCCTGCCTCCTCGGAGCGGTGGGCCCGGTCCTACCAACCCCTTTTCGCCCCCCGGGTCGCCGCGGCCGCCTCCTCGGGGACGGGCGGCCAGGGGAGCAGCGCCTCCCTCTCCCCCTCCCCTCTTGCCCTTTTTGTGACCGTGCCCCCGCCGCACCTTCCCTGTCCCACGCTTACCTTTCCGGCCCGGCCGCCGAGGGGCTCGCCCCCTCCCCGCTCCCGCCCCCCGCCCTGTCTCCGCCATCCCCCGCCGAAGGGGTGTCGCACGCTGCCGAGCCGGCAGAGCCGCGGCTCTCGCCTTGCGCGCACTCGGCTAGCGCTGGCAGCCCGCTGGGTTCATCCGAGGACAACGGCGGCTCCTCGCCGCGGCTCGTCTGGCTGCCAACGCCGCGGCGAGGCTGACGCTGACGCTGCCGCGGCCGGGGGTGACTCACGGCGGCCCGCGGCAGCCGCTGGTTAGCGGATCCGCCAGTCAAGCGGGGAGCGGGCACGTCGCGGCCGCTTCTCGCCTTATTCCCCGGGCACAGCCGCCCCTCTCACCTACCTCCCCCCCCCGCCCCTGCCCCGGCCCCCTCTGCTCCTGCGAAGTGGAATAAACGGCCAGTTTTACAGAAAATATTCACCCTTCCGACACCGAAAAGGAGGCCACCCCCTCCTCCGTGCCGGGCCGGCGCTCCCGTCGGTGGTGGGCCGGGGCTCGGCCTCGCGGCCGGCAGCGCTCCGGCGGCACCTGCCCCCAACGTAAGTGACCACAGGGGCCGGGAGTGGGTGGCCGTCCCTCGTGTCCCTGCCCCGGGGCGTGTGGCCAGAGGGGCTGCGCTCGGGCGCCGAGGGCGAAACCCGCGGGCTGCTTTGGGCGGGCGGGCCGGGGCCGACCTCCGGCCGTGGCCCCAGGCTCGACCCGGCGGGGCTCGCTGGGGAGCGTCGCCTGCATTCATCCGGGCAAAGGCAAACACAACCAAGAGCCAGCTGAACAGCGGGGTGGGGCGGGAAATAGGGGCTAAGACCTGCAAAGGAACCCGCGGTCAGAATGCCAGACAGGAGGACGTGCATTGGTGTGATGCACCATAGGTGGTCTGCCCTGTTTAGCAAACAAGTTGCAGGGTTTTAGCTGCATGTGGTTTCCATGGAGTCCTCATGACATGTCGCAGCTAGAACATGTGGCAGATGTCTTCATGGAGAGCATGCAATAGGTCTCCCACTTTGCTCAGAAGTCCCGGGTGGATGGAGCCTTTTCAGATCCTTCACTCTGCATAGTTCAGCACCAGCAGTACCTTTGAGAAACATGCTTTGTGCATGGCATCCTTGTTCTGAAAAAGATTTTTGAACTGAAGCTGTGGCGACATACATCTTCCAGTTCACCCTGATCGGTTGGATGCACAGTTCTAAAAGCAGTGGTTCCCTAAAATTTAGAGATTATTAAAAGTTCGTTTATTAAGAAACTTAAGCCGTGAAGGTAGTGGGAATGAGTGCTGTGTTCTCTGGATACAGGCTCAAGTTTTGGATGTATTAAGAAGGGATGACTGGGCCTGTACTTAAAAATACTCCAAAGCTACTTGTCAGAAATGTGCTAAAATGATAAACCTTGGATTTATGGACAGGGATTATGTTGTCAGTACTTCAACCTTACATTCATTTTTAAGTCCAAATTTCAGTCCTTTGAGAAAAGAGAGTAGTAGGAGGAAGAAACTATTACAAAAGAAATGCTGACTCTGCTAACTGTGGCAGTGTGAAATCACTACTATAGTATAGACCTCAGCTTACAGCCTAATTCCAAAGAGGTGATGCTATCCAGTAATAATGTAATCAGTTTGTTGGCTGTAACATAGGAAACTGGGAATTGGTCTATTTTATTGCTATTTTTGGCCCAAGTTTAAAAAAAACACCAAACAAACAACAAAATGTATAAGATGCCAGGATCAAGGCAGGAGAGCTACCTTTGCTGTTTACTAAAACAGAGTTCTTGAACATTTTTCACTTCAATGCAGTTTTACAAAAGCATATTTTAAAAGGGATGTCTAGTGAGAATGCAAGCTTTCAAGCTTGGGATTGAAGGATGGAAAGGCCCAAGGCTGGAACACTGTTAAAAGTTTTCAGAGAGGTTCCGCAAGCACAATGTTCGCTTTACAAAATAGAAGTTTTCTCCTGGGTAATCACTGAATGAGTTCGCATTGATTTGCAGCTGCAAATTTAAAGGAAAAAGAAGGAAAGAAAAGAAATGACAAAGAGAAATGCCCTGTTAGTAATTTAGAATTATGCTGCAACCATTAAGAAAATTGCATCAGATATATGAAAAATTGGAAATGACCGCTTAAGCTGTTGAGTATTCTCCAGCCCTCACATCTTTCTTTTTGATAATTATATTTAAGGAATTAACATTCTGACAGTTTTCTAGATGACTTGCTCTCAAGTAAAAAATAACAACGTAAGTAAATTAACTTGTAAGGCATATGTTTCAGCGAAACCTTATTGGTGAAATCTTCTGTAGGAGGTTAGTCAGTGATGTTAGTGAGGTCAGGATTTCCCCCACTGTGAAGGCAGTATTGTTGCAGAAAATTGCAAGGATAGAGACAGACCAAATTATCCCTCTAGTTCAGGTTTAGATTTTGCGTTTCCTCTTGATAGTGTTCTGTATGGTTAGCCTGGCCTAAAACTCACCAATATCAATGAGACTCTTTGGGCTGGGGTGATGAATTCTTTGAAGGATCAAGTCTTAAGTTTATTCACGTTGCTAGGAAGCCCACCAGTATCAGTAACAAGATATATGAGAGTATGTGAAGGCAATTAAAACAAAGTAATGAGTATAGCCAAACCATAACTGTCCATTTTAGCAGAGTGCCTTGTAAATAACAGAACCCTACAAGAATACTTGGGTGTGTCTGAGTCAACCTGTTCTGGAAATCCTGTGATATGCAGCTGCAAAAACTGCACAGATTCGTGAAAAATTGTCAACAAAACCTGAGAGGACCCTAAGGGATTTTATTCAAATCTGTTGAAATTTTTTGAAAATAATTTTTCCTGAGTTATATTTGAGTTCTGTTCTACTTACAAATATATCACATGTTGTCCAGTAACTCTTGAAAAGTAAGCTAAAACTACTACAGTGACTACCTTGTTCATCTGATTTTGTTAAGGCAACATTAACTCTCTTTTAGACTTCCCATTTAACAAAGTGTTATTATAAGCATTACAACTGTTTGTGACTGTGTGTACTCTGCGCTGTGGAAAAACAGGGGCTGGCATTTGCTGTCAGGCTTACATCCAAAAACATGCAAGTTAATTTGCACTATATGGCCACTGGCACTACAGCGTGATGAACTGGAAAAAGTATTTTGAGAAATGTGAATGATTCCAGAGTTGCCCTTAAACACTTGCTTGAAGCTAGAAAACAGATGTTATATAATGATAGTTGTTTTGGTTTTATTGTAGGAAGATAATAGCAGTTTGTGATTACTGACTGGATGTGAAACAGAACTTTATGGCTGCGTGAACTGTGTGTAGAGCGTCTGCAGTCATACAGGATGCTAGTGGAAGCACTGCATATTTGTTCTGTAAGAAGAGTCAAACAACAGTTAACCACTGTTTCTCATGAATCCAAAACCAAGAGGGCACTGAAAAGTTCCTTGAGGAAATTAATGTATGGATATGGAGTACTGTAGCCTGGATACCGGCTGCCACACAGGAAATCCCCAAACCACTGACTGATAGACATTTCATAATGTTATCAGGTTAGGGATTAGTCCAAACAGTGTGTTTTCACACTTTTTCCTAAGTGCTCACTTCTGGCCACCACAGAGATTACATTATCCCAGTATAGATATTTTTACTTCCTCGCTGCATTGTTCTTGAAGTCCTACCTCCTTCATCGTTGGTCACGGTTAATTAACTTTTTAATTTTGATACAAAATGTCAGCTTTGTTGTTGAGAAATTGAGTACAATGGTGCAGAAGTGTGTCCTTGTGTATACAGGAGCAAAAGATGCCAGCGAAAGAGGAAAAAGGAATGGAGAGGGTGTTTGGAGACCAGAGAAGGAAAGTAGGAAATGTGAGGCTTGCAAAGGAGTGACGGGACAGGAAGTGACTGTACCATTGACCATGCAGGAAGCAGTGTTCAGTGATCATTGTTTGATTGAACTACCCCTTATTTGACATACCTTGCACAGTAAAAGACTGAAAAAGTAAGGAGAGAATGAAAAAGCAAGAAGCAATTTCCTCATTTGTTTCTTTCCCACTTCTGAAGTCTGCTTAGCCCACACACTGAGTAGGATAGACTTACAGAAAATCTTGGGCAAAACTAAGCAGGAACTAGAACAAAGTTAGAAAGAAATTCCATTAAGTTTAAAGATGATAAAGAAAAAATATCTGACCCTCCCTCTTCTTCCCCAATAAGGTACTTAATGTCCAGCAAAATCATGGGAAATGCCTGACAAGAATGTGGTATGTGTATCTGCTCTAAAATCAGAGTTCATATATATGTAAATAACTGCAACTCAGACTTCATCTTTCTGACAACATGTTGACCTAGAACTTTCACATTGTCATCTTTTTCTACTTTCTTTTTCACTCATTTTTTCTTCTCTGCTTTTGGGACAGAAAATCCCTCATGCGTGTGGTCCAGGTTATACTGGATGTCTCATGCAGGGCAGTATCTTATTCCGTGCACGACTTACTCATGTTGCAAAAGCAGGGTGAGTAATGGGTGCTGGAATTTAGCTCTATATTGCATTTTGCATCTGGGGTTTCTGTAATAGGTTCATGAAGTTCACAGACTACCGCTAGTAATTTTTCAATTTTTCTACCTCCCATTCCTGCTCTTTTTCCATTTCTTCAGAGATTTTATGTGGTCCTGGAGGACTTTACAACTTTGCAAAATGATGCAGAATTATAACAAAATGCTGCAAACACTGTTTAAACACATAGAGTGTATTTGTGATGCAAAGAGAGAAACACCAGGGTTTGATGGGGCACAATTCCTTACGGTTCTAGGACTGTTGACCAGCAGCAAGGTTTACAGCAGCTGCTGGTCTTAGGAATACACCATGGATGTGTAGAGAAGTAGCAGCGCTGGACTAACGTTGGAAGTGGGATGCTTTAGATGGTACCCAACAACATCACCCTTCTGTCCAGCAGGGGAAAAACTGTTTTTCATCTACCAAGAAAGCTCTCAAGGGCGTGCTGTTGGACTCCCAAGCACAAGGGAAAAAACTGCAGTTAAAAAGAGGCTCTCCAATGCACCGAACTGCTGATGGAGCACTTACAGTGACAAATAGTCCTGGTCCTCATATAACTTTTGGGAGTACACGCAGGTCTCAGAAAGAGATGCAAAACAAACAAACGAAAGGGTCCAAAATCACAACTCATTATCTGATCTGGAAACAGAACAAAGGAGTTGTCTGTAGCTGCACTTCGCTCAAACTTCAGTTGGGCTTGTACTGTAGCTTGGTGTGAGTCCACAGAGTTCACATCAGACTCTGGGCTGTGGGTTTTCTTGCTGATGATCCTGCAGCCTCCCAGGGTTCCTGGGGCCTGGGGGGAGGCAGTGTACAAGGGTGTGCTTGTTCGGGGATCTCTATTCAGTGTAAAGAGGTGGTGACAGAGATTGCTGTTAATTGTTGCTGTGTGGGTAAGGGTTGGGGGTTACTGTGCAAACAAGTCTCTTCTGCTCTGTTCCAGTTCAAAGTCAAGACATCTAGATGAAACTGGGGAAAAGTGTTAATACAGCTAATGTTTGATGTCAAAAGATGAGAGGGAGAGACAAGGAGGACGATAAGTATCCGAATCTGTACATAGGAATGGTAAGTCTGTTGGGTTAAACCCCGAGTTCAGACCCAGAGAGCCATGCAGTACAGATGTGATGAGTCCAGTCTTGTGTCCTACTAACCAGATCACAGTCATTTGTGAAAAAGGACTGATGCTTTCCAGGATAAGTTGACCATTTAGTTTGTCTTTCTAACTAGTCAATAAAGCTCAAACAATGCTCTTCTAGAAATTCTTTTTGTATTAAAATTGCCTTATTCCTATGTGTCTGAGTCTATATTTGGCTGTGAATTGTAGGACCTTGGGGATATATGTAGAGTTCAGTTAAATTTTGACACAGGAGCAACTGCTTTATTTTCCTATTCATTTTCCTAATCTGTAAACAAGCTTTTGTGCAAGACTCTTGGCACTGAAAGTCTGTTTGAAATTGAGTTGTGGAAGTGCCAAGAGTTCATAACCCTTCTGTTGCAGCAGCTCAGTCAGTGCTATCTGAACACCGAGTGCCTGCCTTGGGGACGAGTGGTGGGGTCTTCCTTAGCTGCCCAGGCAGGGCCCTGGGGGAGAGCAGCATTGCTGCCAGCTACACGACAAAAGACACAGTGCAGACAACATCCTCTGCTTACCTCTGCCAGGAAGAATTAATGACACACTTTATTATCCAAATGCTTTCTGAGGCTGAGCTTCAAACTCTTTAACCTGAGAATGGATTCAGCAGCATGTATTTATCAGTGCCTTGCTGCTCACTAGGTTCCGCTTTTGACAGCAATAGAGGAGTTTTCCATTGCAAGCCTTTACTTGTTTATTTAATATGCATGAATCACTGCTGCTGGCTTAATATGTTAACAGTTATTTAAAGAATGGTCTGGTAAATACTTCAGTTCATGTATGGATTATGAAATAGAATATCTTATAATATATTGTCTGGTCACTTGCTTTGTGTTAAGATTCCATTAATATGCTTTTTCTAAATAACAAACAGCTCCTACAGAGCTTGTTAGCCATGTGAGGACCATGTGGTGTAACCAGTTATAAATACACCAGTAAAAAACATTCCAGAGAATTATAAATCACTATAATGTTCAACACCAGTGGGCTGATGAATAGTATCTTTATTAACTTATTAACCACTTATCAAAATGATTTGTCTTGTACTTAGGCTTAATTTTATGTTCAGTGTAAATTTTGTATAAAGCCTGACTTAGTTTTCTTTTGCCAGATGTATTTATTTCTGAGTCAAAACTCAGTCTCTTTTGCAAAAAGGAGGAAAATCAAAGAGGCATGATAATCAGTCTAAACTCATCCAAAGCACTTTAAAAATAACCAGCCCACCTACTGCACTGGGAGATTATATAGTGCAGTGTACAGAAGCAGAGTGTGAAGTAACTAAGGAACTGTGCAATATGTAAGCTTTTCAAAATGTACTTGAGGCAGTGGCTCTCTAAGCAGTACTAGGTTTGCTCCTGCTAGGGCATCTACCTTTCAGACCCACACTCCCTTATGGCTTGGTGCCCAGGTTGTTTAATTCCACTTTCCGTGAAAAATGACCCTGCATGGATTTTTGTTTCCAAATCAGTGGCTTATAGTGGAGAGAGCTGTGGCAGAAGGTGGTCGAAAAGAGTGAGACGGTGGTGTTGTTCTGTCGCTGGTGCGGTGGGTGGTGGTGCACTGGCGTTGACACTTGGGCTGTTACACAGATGGCCTGTGTAAACTTGAGTAAAATTCTAGCAGATAGGTCTGCAAAGGGATGTAGGCACACAACTGGCCTGTGTGGGCCTTGCTAGGATCCACAAAACCCTGCCCAGATGTCATCTCACTTTGTTAGCGTGGGCTCTGCCAGGGAGCGCGTTACACGGTGCCTGCAGGCTCTGGTGGGGGTCTTGGGTAAGACTTTTCCTGGCCAGTCTGCTCAGCAGAGCCCTGTACAAAACTGCTGGAGTGTTTGGGCCTCTGCTCATACACAGATACTATTTGTTGATGGATCCTATGATTATCATCATGAAGTGTAAATGCATGATTTATCCAGACACTACTTAAATCAAATTGGTTTAATTTACAGAGACCATTTTTATATATATATTTTTTTTTTTCTGCTCTTCCCTCCGTGAAGCTTACTCTTGCTTGTTATAAACCCCTGCTTGTCTGTTCTCCTAGCTGGCTTTTATAAGCATTTTACCTTTAATTGGTACATGTGGCTGGCCAGTTTACCTAATTTCCCAATAAACAATCTATGGATGAAAGAGCTTTTGGCAGGCAAACAGCATACATTGCAAGAGATGCTTTAGGAGGAAGAGTAGTAAGTATGTGTGTTACCACGCTACAGCTGAGGTCAGGTGGTCACATCGCTGTTTCTGAGGGGAATTTTGCACCAAAATAAACTTTAGAGTTGACTGACACACAGGGGAGTTTCCTATGATAGACCAAACTGAAGGTACTGTGCAGGGAAGTGAGGAAATCCAGCCTCATGGTTTTCAGCATCACTGATTTTGAAAGGGTTAACTACCTTCCAGTAACTGCATCTTATTAATGTAATGCACACTGGCGTTTCCTTTGCATATCTCTATTACAGAATTTGATGAAACAGCTTTTGTTTGTTCACACTTGTCTCTCTTAAAATTTGTATATCATCAGTAGATGTTATTTTTTCTGCAGCAGCTTGCACTTTCTTCTCTATGCAGACAGAAGTCAAGTCATCCTATTGCTTTAGATTATCATTTTCAGCTTGATTTAAAAAGTATGTAGACTTTTACTGCTCCTGACAACAAGGACTGTAACCAGTTTACATGCTGAGATTTTTCAGTTTAACTGTCTGCAGGTATTGGTCGCTACAGAATGGAGGGGTTTGCGTGGACGTACAACATGATATTAGCCCTTAATACCATTTTGAATGTGTTTTGTGAAGGTAGGAAAAACCAGTTGATAGTGTGAATCCAACTTAACACATGGCGTAGCCTTCATTGTTTCCAAAGGGAAGGAAATTCTACTTTACAATGTTTCAGAAACTTTTGGTGCCCTTTGGTAGCAAATACATTCACAGGGTGAGGGTTTCGTGGTCTGTGCACTTCAGTTTATTTCAAGCATTTTATTTAGCTGTGAGCTGGAGTTCCCTAAATAGCTGGTAGGATTTGTAAAGACCTCAATGTCCATGGACAGAGAGGAACCTGCTGTAGCTCGTGAGTCCTTAGCTGCCAAAGGTATAAATATGGATAAGCATGTCACACTGACTGGGGGTGAATTTCAAAGTAAGCTCTTTCAGAAGTTTTTTCAGAGTTGGGATTCAAAGCAGTTTCTGTGTTACACTACAGTGTAGAAGAGATTATGTGTTCATGCAGTAACCTCCCTTAAGTCATAGAATCATAGAATCATTTTGGTTGGAAGAGACCCTGAAGATCATCAAGTCAAGGCAGAGAATTAGATATATTTGGTTAATATTGTAACTTGAAGTATAGTCGAGATTTTTGTAGTACTAGAATACAAGAAATCCTCTAAATTTAGAGAAAAGGTAATAATCCTGTTGTGGCAAAGGGAAATAGCCATTGCATTTTTTTTTTTTTTCTACCAGCATTTGTTTCCCACTAACTGAATCATGTTTAGGAACAACCTGTTGTATTTTTTTCAGCATTCCTTTAAAGGGTAGCAGAGAGAAAGCCTTGCAGGGAGGTTGTTATGCAATTATGGCTGTATATCTTCCTGCTTGTAAGCCTTAATTCTGCTCTGATTTTTCTTTGTGCTATTGTTTAGATCCTTAAAAAGATGCCATTCTCTCATTGAATGTGTTTTTCCTCCTAAACACAAGTGGTAAATACAGAAATGGATAATATTATGTGATTTTTTTTTTGAGCTAGCTGTTTTCAGTTCTCATACGTTCTATCCTAGGCAACATTAGAAAAGTATTATCAAACCTCATAAGCTCAGATATGAAAGCTCCTTGACTGGTCTTTGCTGTGGACATTCCAAGTTGTAACATGTAATTATATATGTAAAAGAAAAACCCCAGAGGTAACAGGCAAGTAGAATTTTGCAGGGTTGTTATAGACACAGTGACATCTGGTTTTTATTGCAGTTAATGATTCCTAATACTATGTGCCATTTTGTGTTATGTAACCATTTGTTATTAATTGGCATGTCCCATTACAAATCAGCTTTCAGTGCTTCCCTCCCACCCCCGAATCATATCTTGAGATAGTATGTGGGTATATATTTATGCCCACTAAAATAAAACCAAAGGCGTTCCATATTAAGAATTTTTGAAGTTCTTGGAGATGGATTCTGCATTCTCCATGGAGTAACTGTTGTCCTAATTGTTACCAGGAATTGAACCTGGAACTACCAGAGCTAAGGGATAGCTTGACAATTTGAGCTCAAAAAGGCTAAATCTTCTGGCTAGCAGTAGTAGAAGAGTCATGCCTTTTGTGGCTCTGGCAGAAGTTACTAGTTGGAGAGGGAATTATGCTTGTGCAATTGAAAATTGCCAGTGAAATCCAAGGGAATTTGGGGTTTTGTAGGGAATGCAAAACTGGGCTCTTCCAGGAGCTTCCCAGTAAGCAAGAAAGTTTTTTTTTGTGTGTGTGTGCGTGTGTGTGTGTGTGATGGATAGTGAGAAATCCTAATGCCTGACATTGTTCTGGACTAAGTGCATTCTTTAGTTTTCCATTAGTGGTGGTGGAGTCCATCAGTGAATCCTTTCAGGAGCAACCAATTGGCATTTCCTAAACCCTTGTCTGTGTATCATGTAAAGCTCAGTGTTACCACTCTAAAGAAAGACCTTGAAAAATTAAATGCCTTTGGAATTTAGTAATGTAGGCCACAGTGTAAACTGTGGTTAAGTTGAGCTCAGATCTGCTTTACAGAAAGAACCTGTAATTGATTAAACCTTGCCTCTAGCTAGATAAAAATGAGTTTGAAGTAGATTAATATAAAAACAGTTAAAAGCTTCCTCGTTGTTGTCAGTTTTCAAAATGAAACTTGTCAAGAGTTTGGCAGAAAGAGCTCAAAGACAGATCTGATTCTAAACTGAGAAAAACAAACCCAAAGGAGCAAACAGCAGTTTGGACCTTCTCATGTTTGGTTGATTTAAGTAGATTTACTCAGTGAAGGCTGTGACTTTATGGCTTTCATTTTAACTTGCCAAGCCATTTTGCTCCAGACTACAATCCTTCATGAGTTGTGTCTCACAGCTTTGTCTAGCGCAGAAATTTCTTATGTACTGCTTGGCCTATCTTCTCGTGGCCTTCATGAATCTTCTCTGACATTTACTGTGTGTAATTATTACGAGAACATAAACCAAGGGCAAAACTCAAAAGATAGTCTTGGATTCAGTAAGAAACTGTCTGAGAGAGGATTGAAATGGAGACAGCACAGCCTGACAACTAGAATGATGTCAGACTTTTTGATGGAATCTGCTTCCATCTGCAGCTTTGGGTGGCACGTGACCTCTTCGTGCCACACAAACAGTTTGGCCTACTGCAGGCACAGGCACAGCTTGCTGACGAGGTGGTGCAGCTTTCTGCTACTGATTTGGACATAAATTCTGTAGTTCCAATGATGAGTGAAAAGTGAGTCTCATCGACCTACTCCAACAAATGCTACCAAAGTGTTTATCGAAAAACAATGTTGATTTTACTTAGTGTCACAATGGAAAGTCATTTTAGAACATGTTTGGGCTTTGACACCCTTTCTTAATATTTTTTCCCATATCCTTTTGTATGTACAACTAGGTCATGCTAGTGACCACAGGCATGAGTCTCCATTCCATTGCACTGGTTTTATACCAGAGTAACCCCACTACTTTTCACAGTATAAAAGACTGTTGACATGTGGTGAAAAATTGATCCCATACATATCCCAATCTCTGAGTGACTTAATATTTAGTGCTAAAACATTTTCAACCTTTAGAAACAACACTTCTATCAGTCATGTTACAGATTTAAAGTCTGCTGTCTCACGACTTGTCAGAACTGCATCAAATGCTGGAAAGTGAGCATGTCCTTAATCATGGCAAATCATGAGATGTTTGATCCTTAAGTTTGGCAGTTGTGTAGGAGGGGCAACTAGCGCTCCTGCATATTGACCTCAGTGTCAAAACATGTACCTTTTCCCCCCAGTCCATATTTTAGGGTGAAGCAATAGAATAATTCCCCAACATATATGCTGTTTCTTCCTTTTAAATGGCAGCAGTTTGAAATCTGTGTTAAACTCGGTGATGTTATGGACTAAAAGGTAAGTTAATGGAGACCTTGAGAAAGTAAACAAGGTAGAAATTAAATGCAAGATGTTTCTTGGATCTGTGGGTTGTTCCATAGCTACAGAAATAAAACTTCAGTCTGTTGTTGTTACAACAATGTAAATGTTGTAAATATATATGTTTCTATTGTTACATGCATGCATACATACATAGTCCCTTTAATTGGCTACTAACTCGCCTACTGCTCTATTTGCAATATGAGGAAGGTCTTGTAATATCTTTAAATTTCTGAGCATAACAGGCCTGTTCCTGTTAAAATCAGTTGCAAATCTCCACTTGATAGCAATAGGAGCAATCTCATTATTCTCAATGATCGTAAGCTAATACTACTGACAGGGAACCCGGGAAACTGAGACAGACTGTAGTCTCATAAGACAGATCATTAAGGAGGTATGAGTGTGCAAAAGGCATGTTGGGGTCTGTTGTATTTGGAACTTTGTTACACTGCAGCTTTCCTGCGTAACTCTAGATTAGTTAATATGGTTGACTTCTGAATCTTTAATCTGGGTTTAGCATCCTCCTTACATTAAAAAAGGGTTATATGCTCAGAGAAAGTGATCAGTGGCACCTTCTGTGGTTGGGAGAGATTTCTCATAAGACTCAGACATAAGCTTTGTCTATAACAGTTGGGTAAATAGTAGTGGTAGTTAATTAATTATTAGTTAATTAGCTCAGTTAATTAGTAACTGGTAGAGTAACATCTGTTACTCCTGCTTGTTGTGTAAGAGAGTTGTGACCCTTGGTCTCATGTGATGCTCCTAATGACACTTCAGCAGGGCAGCAAAGTAATGGTGCTGCAAGTCAATTATTGCATCTTATGTATATATTCAATTGCTGCAGATTAATGACATGCTATGTGTCAGGTCCTTGGGATGTGTGATATACTATGATTCTAATGGTGAAATGTGGTAAGTGTGTATACCTATATTTAGGCTGTGGTAAATGAAGGGCAGAGAAACTTGGTTTAGCCTGTAACAAAAATGATTACGTTAAGCTGCATTGTCTTGGTCTAGTTAAGGACTGGGAATGTACAAAGACTGGTTCAACTGACATGTGATAGCTTGTTAAACCTTGGTAACTTGATCTGAACTCATATAAAGGTTTAGATAAGAAATTGTGGTTGTTCCTCCTTCTGCTGTCACCGTTTCTGATTTATATGAAAACAAGTCTGGCATTATAAAGGTCTCAAGAAGGTTTATACTGGTTAATAACAGTCTTCTCTGCTTTCTTCCCTTTCACTTTTTTACCAATTTAAATTGGCCAAAGAACAGAATGTCTGGTGCATGGAAAATCTTGTTTTCTTTTTTTGTGTTTTGTTTTTTTCTTTTTTTCTTTTTCTTTTGTGTGTGTGAGGTTTTGGTTCAAACTGATGTGGGAAATAAAATTTTCTGCCAGACAGAAAATTTGAGACAATTTCATTCTGGAAAAAGCAAATATTTTTGTGAAATAAATGTGTCCCTTGGTTCCTGCAGCTTCTCAGTAAAAATGGCACTTGACAGGTGACTGACTATCAGCTTTGTAGAGCAGTTGTGGGGCTTGGTGATGCTTTGGCAGCCGTGTTCTTGGGCTGCCTGGAAAACTGTCACAGGGCTTCCAAGCTGCCAGTTGGCATTTACTGGTAGGTGATTGGGAAGTCTGGAAATTACCGGGGTTTCCACATTTTTCTGTAACCTTAGTGGGAAGTCATTCCTCTTATGGCTACGGTTTCCAGGGCTTCCAGCTTAGTGGTTGAAACTGTGGAAGCTTGGTGTTTTCCTGCTTTGGGACACTCCGTTGAGCAGATCTGCCTCCTGATTTCTTACTAAACTCATCTTTATTTAAAGGGAGCCATTTCGCACCTTGTTTTCCAGCATCAGGATGGTGTTCTGTGCTGTTGGATGCAGAAAGAGGGTCTCCTGTCTGAATAGTTCATCTGTCTCCCCTCACTGGAGACCTACCTACCTACCTGCCTTGCCTTCAGCTTGCTTGCTGGGATATGGGTAGCAATTCAGCTGTGGAAGTGTGGAATTTAGTGTGGGCTCATTACTGTATGCAGTTTACCCATCTTCTTTGGGTGCGTCCTGCATGGCTGCTAGACCACAATGGAAACTACCCACGCAGCTTCAAACAGCTAATGAAGCGGCCTCACGCCCACCACACCCAGCATTTGGAAGATTCTGGCCCATCTTGCAGAGTGACACTATGCAGAATTACAGCATCTGGCTTTGGCAAGTCTGCAGGCACAGTCTTTGAGACAAAAACAAAACCATGCATCCTCACCACTGTTTCTTCCCTTATTTACATGACTAAATGCTACAGTGCGCACATGTGGGTAAGAGCAGGAAGAAAACACCCCGCCAGGGATTGCAAAGGAACTGTAGTGGCTCAGCACCCTGCAGGATCCACTGCTCGAGCTGATGCACAGCTTTTTCTAGCCACACCAAGGGTTTCACACATCTTAAGCAGAGTTGGCACTTGTAGTGTGAAAGATACCTAAGAGGTGTCAGATTTGGCCTTCAAAATTGAAGGAGTTTTATCAGGCATTTTTACAGGCAGATTGCAAGTACACCTATCCTTAAACCCTGGATATCCACACATCTCATCAGACATGCGACTCCTTTTCCTTGTCTCCATACATGAGTGATACGTATCTCATGTGATTGACACCCAGGCACAGAAAAAATAATGGATTTCTTGTTATCTTGCTTGTGTTGCTACTTGTGTTGCTGAGGAGCCAAGCACCTTCAACTCCTTTTGTTGCCCCCATGACTTGCATTTCACAGATCTTGGTTAATGGATGTTTAGAGATGGCAGGATATGGCAAATATTTTAAAGATTATAGAGGAAAGCAAGAATTGTTTTCAGTCTTCATTGGCACACCAGGTCATTTCTCCATTTCAGACACTTTTGCAGAAAGGCTTACTCTGGGACATTTAACACTGAATGTGTCTGATCTTTCATGGTTTAAGTGATTTCTGCATGAATGCATTGTGTTCTCCTTGTGCAAGTACCGGTGCCTGTGAACAGATTTGAGCCCATAAAGACTGTTTTGGCTCTTCAGTTCATCTTTGAAGATGTCTGCCAACCTTAGACTTTCACAGCAGGAATCTTGCGTAAGACCACATGTGCAAGAAAATCATCCATGTAACATTTAAAACCTATTGTTTCTTCCATTAGTTAAGAGGAAACACAGACTAGTTTCTTACCGAATGTGTTTTTTATGGCCTTCTCACAGCTTTGAAGATCTTCTGGAAGCATGTAATCATAAATTAGGAAAAGGAAATCCAAGCTACTCAAAGCTAAACACATGAGTTGTCTTGTTAAGGGGAAAAATGTATGTGAATGGATCAGCAGGATTAAATCACTGCAGGATATCATAACCTGTTGTGACTGCATATAGGGAATCTGATAATCTTACTTGTCTCTGTTATAAGGGAACAGAAAGATATTTTAATGCATACATTTTATTACAAAATGAAACATGGTGCTATAGGCATGAAATGGAGCAAGAGCGTGTGTGTAAACACATACATATGTATATACTAAAGTATACACACATACGTTCTTTTGGTACATGGATATTTCCTTCCAGATGCATTTGGAGTCCTGGCTGCTTTGAGGGTTTGGCAGCTTTCTATTGCAGTGTGGGTGTTTATCATTCTACTGTGATTGTTCATGTTGTGATGGGTTTCCTCTTGGGTGCAGTTTTCAGGCACATGTTCCTGTCAACCAAGGTCAATGCTGAGCCAGAGGAGCAGCGCACAGGTGGTATGTCAGAGTTAACCTCTTTCTTTGAGCTGTAGGCAGGGGCACTTCCTAATTTAACTTATAATTACACCATTGCCCTGATACAATACCAAAAACATTTGAGTCTTTCTGCCCGGATTTCAGAGAGATGGTTCTTTAAATAAACAAGGGAAAAAATGAGTGCACGCATAAAAATAGGCTCTCAAGGCCTGACCAAAAGCCTATTGGAGTTGATGGAAACACTGGCTGGATTTCAGCAGGCTCCACTTCAAGCCCTTAATGCATGCTCTGGTGTCTATAATCCCAGGTGGGAGAAGCTCTTTGTTAGGCAGGGGGTGGCTTCTTTCTTTACTCTCAGAAGGTATAGTGCTGGTGGCAGTGGAGAAGGCTCAGGGTAATGGGAGAGTTCATGGCAAAAATGATTTTTTTTGTTTTCTGCTTGGGCGGCAACTGAGTTCTAAACAAAAAAACCCTAAGGGGAGAAATACATCAGGGTCATTACAACTGTCATTTGGCAGTTACTAACATGTATTCTTGAAAGAAACTGTTAACACAATTTTGCTGTTTCTTGCCAGCAGCAAGGGCAAGCTGGTTATGTTTTGGAGCCAGAACTGGTCTGCAGGCTTTAGAAATCCTCTCTAGGATCAGCTGATCAAAAAATATGAGAAACTAAGCATAATTAACCCTCCTACCTGCAGATATCCATGCTTGTCCACTCACAAACACATGCTATGTTTCTGTCAGACTTCAGATGTGCAGTAGAGATTATGGAAAGTTACACCAGATTTTTACCTGTCTTTGAATGACAGTAATAATAACTTGTGATGAGGTAATACTTTAAGATCAAGGATGTTGATATTATTTGTCTTCGAATAAATTTATTCACCTGTTTAGAATGTATAATGATCTTGATTCCACTAGGAGTGTATGAAAGCCAGATTTCAGCCTTGTTGGTCAGAGTTTTCCTCTTAGGGCAGCACCTCCTGTCCAGAGCAAAGGAGGAATTGGTTATTTCTCCCAAGACCTTGATGTTTCTCTGTTTGTCCTGGTTAGCCTGGAACAAACAAGCCAGAACTTGCCTCTCCCTGTGTCTAAATTACCAACATCCATGACCTGTGAGAAATTCAAGGCCTCAGAAGGGATGGACACCAGTCTCAAGGGTCTATCACAACTTGGGGTTCACTGTGACTTCAGTATGGCTGCTGTGCCATGGCTGCATCAGCCCTTTTAGAAGGGCTTGTAGTAAAGTAATGGTAGCCTGGAGTACAAAATCAGCAATAAAACCTGAAAAAGGGACAAAGTCCACCTTTATGTGGTAGCAGGAGTAATTATAATGTTACACTAAAGCTAGACAGAGAAGGATGTATAGAAGCATGCTGGAATTTGTGTTTTCCCATCGCTGCCTTGATTCGCTTGGGCAGTTTAACTGTGATTCTGTATCACTAGGTTACATAAACTAAATATTGCTCAAATGTTTGACTTCAGCAAGTTCAGTACAATCCAGTCCAGCCGATACAGTAAGGGACCTCCCTGGAAGCTTATAGAACGGTTTTCTTATTGCTCTGAGACACTTGTTTTGTCGAGACTGAGTTGGTACTTATTAATGTACTTTTGAATTTGTTTGGAGTGTTTGACTGTGCCAAGCCGTGCAAAACTGGAGGAAATGTAACTCAGTAACTGTACAGTATAGAATTTCTTGTATGTGCTGTGAATGTTGGCACAGATGGAAACTGGATTAGGTGAACCGTGCTGATCTCTGTGTTTCATATGTTTCTTTCTTGCACTCACAAAGAGAAATATCCTGAACTCATTTACTTGATGTCATTCTGGAATAAATCCACTTTAGTCAATGATGTTAAACTACTAAGCTGTGCTACTGATATGGCTGTGTTTTATTACCTGCTTCGTGCAAACCATGAATAATACAGAGAGTACCAAGTACGTGATTTTAGTTTTGGATGCAGGATGTGTGATGCAATCCACTACAGGGTTTATGCACATATGCACTGAGCATATTTTTGAGCTACTGTACTTTGAAATCTGTGCCAGACATCTATGCAGCCAGACAGTAAACAAATAAAATGATACCTTAGGCCAGGAACCTTCAACAGCACAGAGGGCTTACCTCAGAGACTACAAATGGGAAGCGTAGCAGGTGTTAAGTCCCAAAGGTTAGTAGGCCAACTAAGAGCAGTGCTGTGCCTGTGAGCTACATGTATGGGATCTGAAGTCAGTGAGGGTTTTACTACTGATTTCAAAAGGGATGCGACTGCCCCAAGTGTTTCTACAGCAGTTTAATTCCATTGGCATCAACAGAATTGCTTCAGTTTTGGTCAAGAATGCAAAAGGTGAATTTGATCTGCTGTCAAAAGAGATTGTGAAATTTTAGTTTTATTACTTCATTCAAAAAACATTTTCCTCTGATTATCAAATACTTTGTGAACATTTTGCCTGAATCTTTGTAAAAGTGCTCTTAAACTAAACCCACATTCTGATACCATTGAACACAGATTCCACTGCATGATAAAGTATTGTAATTGCAATAAATATGAACGACAAACTCTTCCAGGTCACAAAAAAGGATTTTAAATTATAAAGTTTTGTTATATGACTCACATGTTCCTGGAAATTCTGTGAAATTCATCAAAAGATTAAAGAAAACATTATTCGGTGTGTATTTTCCTTTTTTTTTTTTTTTTTTTTTTCCCAAAGCCAAATGTAAAGTTAAAAGCCAAGCTTGAAACAATCTGGTCTGGCCGCACAATTCATTGTAGACTTCAAGGAGGCTTGAAGAACTATTTCACATTCCTCAGCTGCAAGTGAATAGAGTAATGAAGAAAAATATTCTGGAAATGTGAATTCAAGCATAAAATGTATTCGTAGAAAACAAGGCTGCTGAAGTATGAGAATACTGCTGATTTTTTTTTTTTTTTTTTTTAGGTTTTAAGTGCAGTTAGTTTTCAGGTGATTAATTTGTTTTTGATCCACTGGCAATAATGATTATTATGACATGAGTAGAGTAATGTAGTGGCTAGCTAATGGTACTGTCTTCACAACCATCAAAATCAATTTGTGATGCCTGATGGGAAATGTAGTTTCAGATCTTTTCTCCCCAACATAATGAAAAACACTCATAGTGTCAAAAGTTGTTTTCCCCATGTGACAAACAGTACAATGGAGAAATTTGGACAGTGTTTAGAGCTCTTGGCTTATTTCTTTAGAACATCTGTACACTGACTCTACTGAAGCATGAAAACTAATGTTCATGAGGAGGTTGAGGAGAGAATGAGTAGCAGAAGGCACTGAATTACAGAGCAGTCAGACAGGGGAAAACTACAAAATGAGATTCCTCCCAGTGGGTAATGTCCATAGTCCAGAGCAGGAGAGTCGAACTCATTTTCACCGGGGCCACATCAGCCTCACAGTTGCCTTCAAAGAGCCGAATGTAATTTTAGGACTATATAAATGTAACTACTCCTGCGTTTATACAGGCCTGAAATCACATTCGACCCTTTGAAGGCAACCACGAGGGGCTGATGTGGCCCCCGGTGAAAATGAGCTTGACACCCCTGGTCCAGAGGATTCAATCTCTGAACATCATCCAATATCTGAGGATAATGACATAGGGTTTGTTCCACTCATATGCTGTCTGGGAAAATGAAAAGTATTACCAAGAATTTGTCCTCAGACTTCAGTAGAAGTTTTGCAGAAAGAAAACTCAGACCTGTAACTGACTAATTTAAATATTTTATTAATACTGATATTGTCCTATCTTCTTTTCTTGTCTCCTTATATACTATAATTGCCTGAAAAATAGAGGAAAATAATAGTCATGGTTCTGTCTGCATGCTTCACTGGATAGGAGCGTGCTGCAGTCGAAAGACTGAAGCAGTACTGAGCCCAGAGAAACTAACTCTACAATCTAATCTTGAACTGCCAGCTCTAATACAGAAAAGGATTTTTGCTTTACAGGAGTCCCCATCATATGAAGAGGATTTTCTGAACAGAGTTTTGTGTTTGAGAGTCTGTGTTTTCCTCAGGGTTCATCCAAGGGGGTCACACATTCATGAACTTTTAGGAATAAATATCAGGATGAAACCTGTTAAATGGAATAATTGTTTTTTGTTTTTCAGAAATATAGATGATCATAACATGTTCAGGACCAGAGAGGTGGCTAACCTTCCCAAAATTTTGTCAGCTGCATGGGGGCAACTGACCCTGATTACGTGAAGAAGAGACTTTTGCCTCAAAGGCTGGATTTGCTCCTTCCACTGCAAACTTATGGTCAAAATTCTTTTGCCGGATTGAGAGCAGAGTTAGTCCTAAATCTGCAGCATCCATGCACTTTATTATACATTGTGTTATGTGGTGGTCATATGTGTGGATTGTAAAAGGATGAAAAAGGTTCTTTAAGCAAAATATGAATAACAGTAAATGAAGTGCTCGTTGACGCTTTACGGGAGGCCTATTTAGCTAATATCAATAAAGCTTTTTTTTTTTTTTCATTCTTCATTTGAACTAACATGTTTAAGCTGCTTTTGTTATAATTCAGTCTAGTTTTTTTCCAACCCTTTCCTTTGCCCTTTGCCTTTGTGATTTCTGTTTTCCTTCCATCTGTAGTTTCCTACGTAGTTTCCTACATTTCTCTCAAGCAGATTCCTTCCATCCACTACAAGAATGGGTACTCAAACCAATTGTTGATTGAAATCCTGGCTCCCTGGGTGTTTCCCTCCACTGCCTTTAGTAGTGTTAGAATTCAAGATACGTTTGTTTTTCTTTCTTGCCATTACACAAATACTGCTCCCCAGTAGGACTTTGAAGTTCGTATTGTATTCATTAATAAGATTTAAAATCTTTTCAAGACAGTCCCTCCTAGCCCTTCTCCACCAGCAGGATGTGTAGCCCATTGCATATGAATTGGTACCGGGAGTGGGGCCAGGGAGCGGGAATAGCTGCTTCCCTATGTATAGGAAAAGGGATTTCTGGGTCTTAGTTTGTGAGGGTTGAGGAGGGAAGAAGCATGGCCATCTGCACTGAGCATGGGTGGACCAGCTTCTCAAAGAGCTGCCAGCAGTAATGGGGAGTGAGGTCTATTAGAACCCTAGGAGGTTCACAATTTGTGAACCAACTGTGATTTCAATAGTTAGTGTGACCGAACCGGGACGAACTGTCTCCAGCACAGTTTTGGCTACCCGCAACCTCTGTTGGCTTAGTCCTGTGTTTCTGATGCCAGTGCATTGCCTAATGATGTCAGCGGGTGTTTTGGGTTTGCAAGGAATGCAGGAATGGGATCTCTGAAAAACAGAATCTGTATGTAGAAATGTCCTAAAACAGAAAGATGTTTTGCAGAAACTTGCATTAAACATTTTAGCAAGAAAACTGAACTTCTTCCAGTCCCTTGGCGGTTGTTTTTATGAATTCTCCTTGCAGGTAGCTCACAGTCTTCCAGGCTGTCTTCAGATGCTTTTGTGAAATGCTTCTGAGGGGATGTAACTTATGAGAACCTTTCTGACCAAGACAACATTCACCAATTGCCTGGATACCCTTGAAGTCTTTGAGACTTCAGAAGCTCAAGTACTTTTCTGAACTGTGCCTTGTCAGATCAGCACAGCTATTGCAGTGGATCTTTTGTGGAGATGATAATGTCTCTCAAGTGTTAAAGACTTTAGCTTCACTTGATTTTTGTCATGGAATTTAACAGTATGCTATTGTGTCTATATAGGCTCTTTCTAGGCTTGATACTTTCATCGGTTGAGTGGAGTGGAGTCACCATACTTACCTCTTTTGAGGTTATTTCCTGCTGTAGCCAATAGTACTGTGTCTTTAACGATCTTCTCATTGTTATAAACTCTTTAAGAGTAGTCTTTCTTTCTTTTTTTTTTTTTTTTTGTTTGTTTTGTTTTTGCTCAGCGGCATGTAAGGTCTGAGACAGGAGTTGGATTCTTCATAGTATACGTGTCATACGTGGTATGAAGCAATGTCAATGGGTCTGTAACGGGCTTTTTGGGGGGGGTCACAATCTACAAGTCCTCTCTGTGCCTTTGTGCAAAGAACTGATTATAGTTTGATCCAGGTAATAAGTATTGACTTTTCTAATGCAATGCTCCAAGTATTCAGGGATTCCTTACTTATTAGGAGTCAGATGTGCTCAATAAATTCACCAGGTACATCACTTATAAGCATCCTCAGGTAGCTTCAGGATAAAAGCTTCTGTAATGTATCAGCTTGTTAGATGTTAGTTTTTATACTCAAGATGTACTGAACACCAGAGAGTTCCTGCTGTAACAGTGTGTTGAATCAATTTCCATGGAGCCCTCAGCCACTGCTGTGTATTGGCTTTTGTCAGAACTGTGACAACCCCGACTGTGTTGAGGTTTTCATACCTTCTGACAGAGAAATGTCATTGGCCTTTTCTGACCTTGTCCTGTGGTCACACATGAAATTTTGAAAGGTCTTTTGAAATGACTTGGCTTCTCCCTTGGTACAATAATATTGCAGAGTACTACTTCCTGGATTTTCCTGAGAGAACATAACAGTTTTTACAGTGGTAAAGTTTTAAATAGAGTTTTAAATACTTGGCATCAGGATAGATGCTTCTGCATGCAATATATTAGTCAGTGTGACTTGTTAAACCCCTAAAAAGAGCGGCTTGTGCAAGAAGCTGCATATTCCCTAGTAAATCATAGAAGTGTAGGAACAGGAGGCAGCTCAGGCGACCAGTCCATCTTCCTGTTTTATGGCCAAGCCAAGGACTATTTTTGACAGTGATTTGTCTAACCTTTCCATAATGGACTCCAGTGATGAGGATTCCATGACCAGCCTCGGTGAGCTGTTCCAGTGTATGGCTGTTTTTGTTAGTTATTTTGTCCTGGTAGCTAACAAATCTTCTTTTGCCACATGGTAAGCAGAACTATTCTTCTAACCTTGCTGGACATGAAGAACAGTTGATCGCTGTCATATTTGTAACAGCATCTTGCATATTTGAAGACTTATGTCTTCCCTCAGTCTCTTTTCTAGACTAAACAAACGCAAATCTTTCAGCTTTTCTTCCTAGATTGTATATTCCAGCCTGATTTTTTTTTTTTTTCCTGCTTTCTTTTTGTTTGTTTGGTTGTTGTTATTGCTGCTCTTCTCTGGACTCTTCAGATTGTCTGCATGAATATTGAAATGTATAATTCAAAACTGGACTGTATTTTTGATTTGAGGCTTCACTGGTGCCAAGAGGTATGGACTAATTACCTCCCACAAAATGCTGTATTTGCAAGACAATCATTACTAACTCAGTTTGCACATGGGTGTATTTACAATCTTTCTGCAATTCTATAACTAACTTGCTTTTCTCTCCTTTGTAACTGTGCATTTGATTTTCCTGCTGAGGTGCAGATCTTGTCTTTTTATTTCATCCAACTGATTTCACAGCTAATTCTCACAACTCTTTGAACCTGTCCTATGAAGGGTTTTCTATTTGTCACAGCCAGATGCCCTGCAAACTTGAAGTGTACCTTAAGTGTACCATCATTTTACTTCTAACTGGGCTTTAGCCAATCTTTTCAAAACGAAGCAATAACAACACAGTTTTCACCCAAGAATCGTGTTCTGCAGAACTTCCTTCTGCTGGTTTACTGATGAAAGTGTTGGGGGTGCATGCCACAATCTTACTAAACTTGAGATCCTATCTTCTGTTTCTCCCTTAACCTGTGGATCATAAACGTGGAACAAAATAGAATGGTCTGACATGATTTAATTTTCACCTCTGTTAGAGAGGTTGGCCAGAATACTACTAGTGTCCCTGGTTCCCCCAGCCCTTCCCTAGAGCCAGTGGTCACTTCTGGTCGGTCTGGTCTGAGTCACACCTGACAGTTTTATTAGTGGTCGTGAACAGCATTGGGCAATGGCTGGATCACTAGCTGAAGCTTGGCAGTACGTCTGTAGTATCATGGATTTAGGCTTCTGGCAGGCAGGCAGCTGACACCCTGGGATGCTGGGTTGACAATGAATGTCTCTGTTCATCTCAGGAAGAATTGTGACAGAAAAAAATAATCTTGCGGTGATAGTCATCAATGAAGCAGACAAAAAAAATACCCACCCACCACAAAACAAAAAACCCCCCAAAACCAACAAATAACCCCACGGCAATTTACCTAGAGTCTAGTCTATTTGCTAACAGGTTTCCCAACAGTGAAATGGTCCTCTTTGCTTCCCAGATTATTTAAGAGCAATAAACACACTCATCAGCTGACTTGTCCTCCGACTGCTTTGAGAAAGTTTTTAAAGGGCTGCTTTATTTCCCCCCCTCTTCATTCCTGGCAAATGCACAAATATCTAACTGAAGTCACATTACTTAAATAGAAACTAATAGGAGAGCTGGTTGTACAAATAGTTCAGGATCTGGTCACAAATATGCACTAAGCTGCTGGCCCTCCTGGGGTGAAACTCACCTTGGACAGAGTCAAGAGTTGCATCTTGTTAGCGCAAAAAAGGTAACTATCGTCCTTGTATTTTAATCAATCTAGCTATAGAGTGAAATGGGAAGCCAGAAAAGGGATCTCAGGAGTGTTGGCCTGCTAGATCAGTGGTTATTTATAGCAAAAGATAATAATAAAATAAGGTGAAAATATTTTGTTCTTACATTAGGTTATCCTAAAGTGAATCATAGTCTCTGAAACAATAAATAATGAAGGAAAGTGTTTGAAAAAACTGAAAACATGATTATTTTGTCTCTTCTGGAAGTGTCCTGTGCCAGTTGCAGTAGTAAACATACCTCCTTTGAATCACTGGAGATGAAAACCAGCCATATATTCGAGCTTAGGTCGTTTATATGGGTTTATAACTGTTTTGTATCTTTTGAGCATTCAGGAAAATCAGGCCCACAGATTTTTAAACTATGATTCTGGCTACAGAGGCACAGCACATTCTTTTCTGTTTTTAATAAGTCTCTCTCTTTGTGCAACAAATCCTTCTAAAAAATTGTACCAGCAGTGCTAACCAATGGGTAGCAGCTAGAGGCAGGGGGGGTGAGAGGAATTGCTTTGGCTGGACAGAGAGTAAGGGATTTGTACACCCAAATTTCTATTGTATTTAGTAGGAATTTGGCTTGAAAAGTCTTATCCCTCATATGTATTCAGTCTCTAACAACTGGAGGTCTCTAAGCATGCATTCTTATCTTGCTGGATACAATCCTCTGCTGGCTGGTGTACCAGCCAGAGGAAAGTAGGTATGTGGATGTGCACATCCTGTGGCGAGAGTCCTCCCTCGTCAGGTGCGCTTTGCTGCTTTTCTGGTCAAGAGCACCTACCATCTGCTGGCTGGAGCTTACAGCCAAAGGAAGGACGAACCCGTATCCCACCAGGAGTGCAGAGGTTACTTAATAATCTTAAGAAGGTTTACTATGCTATAATGTGGATTAGTTTTTCTCATTCTTTCAGTGGCTTTTCAGAAGATTAGGAGAGACTTTGTGAAAATACAGGACACTTGTGCTCTGGTATACTGTCATTCCAATTCTGCCCTGCAAACAAGTGAAGAAAATGTAAAAATAAATTAAAAAAAAGTCCCTGAAAAACAAGAGAAATTTATTATCTCATTTCAGTTCAGACGGGAAGCCTGAATGAAAACCCATAAACTTAAGTATATGACAAAAGGATGATAACCACATATGCCTTCGGAAATTAAATTATTGAGAACACCAGTTTAGGACTGTTTACTAGAGGGATAAGTATTACTTTATTGTATTCAGTTCTTCAGTGGCTTATAAGTAAAGAATGTAACTTGGTAAGGTGGTTGCAAGTGAAAAGGAATTTTTTGCAATAATGTTTGCATTTTCGTTACCTTTTCAAGTGACTAACTTATACGGAAGAGGGTGAGCCATGCAGGGGCAGCATTTGCGACTGCATATGCTGATGAAAATATTGTGAAGGAAAAGGTTCCTGAGAACTCCAGTGGTGGTGCAGTTAGACTAACATACGTTCAGTGCAAGTTTATTAATGGGGAGGATGTCAGAAAAATGAAAAACTCTGAAACCTTGATCAAGGCATCAAGACAACGGGACACATCATTTTGAGACAGAAATTTTTATGGATCGCATGGGACTGGCTGTATTCCAGAATTAGTTCCAGGCTGAAAAGTAATTCCATTCTATATCTTCCTCCGTGTGAGAAACCTGAGTAGTGAGTGGTTATTACACTGAACTATATTACGTGCGCTATTTAAGCACACTGAGTACAGTACATGATTACAACTCTGTTTTTAAGTACACTTCTCTTTAATGTGTTTTTACTTAGAATGGCTCTGTAGGTTAATGTTGGACTCACCCTGTATACACAGCGCACGTGATTCTAGAGGGAAGTCATATTATCTGCCAGTGCTGAGCATAATGAAGAGGGGAAGTGCTCTCCAACCTGTATGAGCAGGATACGTGAACAGACATGGTATTTTTGCTTTTCTGCCCATTGCAGCTGCTACTTTCATCCCAAGAAAACAAGAGCTCAATGCAGAGAAGGTGATGGCTGAAATTCTCCACCTGTTCCCATGGATATGCAGCTTTCTGGCAGCAAAGCACAATTCCTTGTGCAGGCAATTGAACCACCAGAGCTAGGGGGCTAGATTAATGGGAGGAATTATGTTTAAATGCCTCGTCAGTGCATAAGGATTTCTCTAGGTGTCACTGGCATTCCTCTGCCTCCCCACCTCCCTTCTCTCCCCCATGCCAGTTCTTTCTGGGCTAGTTTCTGTTGGTGAAATTCCCACAGGACCCATCAGTCTGTTTCTGTGTTTGTGCCACCTGCCTGACTCCTGACCACATCAATCCCTGGGTCTGTAGCCCACAGCTTAAAACTGCGAGAAAGGTGTTCTCAACCCCTTTCTTTCATGTCTCACTTGTGGTTAGAGCAAAAAGCATGTGTAGAGAATATACACAATTTCATGAGAAAAAGGCCTGTTTTGTGGTGTTGAATCAACCATTCATTAAGGTTCTTACCTTTCAGACAGGAGATTTTGATTCAGATCTTTTGCCTCTTGGTGGATGAAAAGAGATTTTTACCCAGGAGAATGCTGTAACACAAGCCAGGGTTGGGGTTTTTGTACTTGGTACCCTCCCACTGGTGTTCCTGGTGTATTCAGAGGGTAAGAAAAAGAATGATTTCTAGAAAATCTATTTTAGGACACGTACTACAGAGGAAGAAGGGGCAAGTCGCTATCTGTTGAGTGTAATTGACATCCAGAAAATGGAATAGGTTTTTTCAAAAGGAAGAAAATAAAAAGGTGTGTGTATATAGGGGCAGGTAGGACAGTGGGAACCCTCTGTGACAGTTTGGTGGCTGACATTCTGCTGGAAGATGTTGGTTAAAATCTCTCAGCAGAGGAAGAACAGGAAACTGAGGCTGAGACTGCTGAATGTCCTGACACTTGGGTTACAGAGTACAGTCTCCAAGCCAGTTTGTCAGTGTGTGTGTCTCTCTGTGTATGTGTGCATGATGTTTATGTGTGATCTTATAACCACACTTGTCTTTGCATTTACTTCTGACTAGCTTAAGCAGCTTCCTGCTTAGTGTGCTGCTGTCTGCATATCCCATTTCAGTGTGCTCAAAGCCTCTGATTAATTTATGTGTTGCTGCCAGCTTGAGACAGCTAATGTGGTTATCACCTCTAGCTGTTTACCCCACCCTTAAAGTGCTAAATAACTCCAGTGGTTCAGCGGCTGGTTTATGAACAGCTCAAATATCAGTGTGGGAAGGGTGAGGGGGACACTTGGGCACAGTAACCTCATCAGCGGTCTGTGGCTGAGTCATCTCTTCTTGCCATTCAAACTAGTCTCCCCTCACATGGCACAGGCCAGGTACAAGGCAGAACTTCTGTGGCCAGGTGCCCTTTTGAATCTAGTTTGGATACACAAGAACTGTATTTTGTAGTGCTTAATGTAGCCCTTCTAGTACAATCTTCTGAATTAAATGCTGAAACTCTGTGCGTAAAGAGGAGCCTCATTTGACAGATGCTAAATTGGGAAGTGCTGTTAAGACTGGGGAAGCCCATTCTGAGTATACCTGGAAGAAGCCACCTCAGGAGTGTCACTTGGAAATGCAGCCATCAGGGGCTGGGATTCAGTTAGCTAAATATGGCTGTGCTTCTAAACCATTTTTTTTAGTATCTGTTTATACCTTTAGCTGGAGAAATGGACACTCTTTCATGGTATAGAACATCTCTGGAAACAGATGTCTCAAATGGGCTAGATGAAGTGTGCCCTGAAGTGTCCCGTTTCTCTCCATTCTCTGTCAGAAGCCAAGGGGGCTGTCTCAGCTGCAGACATTAAATACCAGGGCCCCAAAGTGAGATGAGATGAATCTCTTCTGTAGGAATTGGAAGTGAGCTAGGCAGAAACTTACCTGGAGATGCAAAGGGTCAAAATTTGGGTTTAGACCCTTCTATCCATGCACAGTTGCTTTGTGTATCCAGGCCTTCACAACTTGAGGAAGACATAATGTTTCTGAGTGCTGGGATTACTTGCAACATGATGGGTTTGTCATCCTGGTGTGACTCGGCAGAGATTGCTTTGTTACAGGAGAGGGGTGTGGGATTTGTCCCGGGGGTTTGTATCTGCTGAGCGTCTGCCACCTCCCTTTTCTTGGACCCATATGATGAGGCATTAGGGCTGAACAAGGATGTGGGCTCTGCCCCTCAGCTTCTCTTTTGCCCTCCACATTTTGAATATCTCACAATGTGAAGTGCACTCTGGTCTCCTAATTGAGTGTCTTAGCTTGCCCCTACCTGCCTTGTCTTTGCAGCTGCCTCCAGGCCACACAGAAGAAGAGATGGTTCCTCTTAGGCACCCAAATAAAAGTAATGTTTCTCTAAGTGCTCGCCTGCTACCCGGTGTTGTTTTTTTTTTTTTTTTTTGTGATGTGTATCTAGAGTCACTTGGCTTAGGGTTCTCAGCTCAGCATTATGATTTAGAGAGAGAGGAGAAACTTCTGGGTAGAGATGTCAACAATATCAATTGCTCTACGTTTCTGGGAAATGTCTAGCTCGTATAAACTGTGAAAAAAAATCTGCTGTGAAAAGCTATTTTAAATTAGAGAGTTTACATAGCTGAGGGGAAACTCAAGTTTCCGTTTTCTGTCCGGGTTAGAATTACAAAGGTAGATGCACATAAATATTTTTTCCTTGAAATTTTTATCTAGTTATTTTCCATTTATTTTTCTCTCTTTTTTTTCTTTTTTTTTTCTTTTTCTTTTTCCATCCTTATTTACAGTCCCGTGATTATATAACAGCTCTCAAGAGGAAGCTGCTAACAAACCCATCTGATATTTCCTGCCAGCTGTTTTAGTGAAGGTGTGCTGAATTTGACTGAGCTCCACTTTCTTTGTCAAGGTATATTATATTAGTAACACCATAAAATATGGTTCAGTCAGCATGATAGCCTACTTAATCTCTTGGCAATCTTTTCATTAATTTATTCTTGGATCAATTATTATGTTTTGTCTGTCACAGAACTGGACTGGAAACTCCTCTGGGCATGGAATATGTCATTCATTTAAACAACATCAAGGCACACTGTTCATGTTTAATTATTACTTTAATGCAAGTGCTAAACTGTTTTCAGTCACATCTAACAAACGTTTTCTGAGACTGGTTGCTGCCTGACCTCAAGTTAGGTCAAGTTAGGCTAAGCCTTGAAATGCTGCATCAAGCTGTCATCTCAAATAGAAGTGAGCTCATTCATCCTCACGTGAACTATTATATAGATGAACTGAGGGAAGCAGGATATATTAACTGCCCACCAGAAAGGACACAGCAGTGTGCTGATTTATGATGAGTAAATTCTAGAGTAACCCTATTGATGATTCTTAAAAACATCTGTTCACAATGTTGCAGTAGCTAAGCGAGTAATATTGTGTAGTAGATGAAAGCCACCTGTTGATGAAGTCTTTTAAAGATATATACAAGTATTTCTGTCAGTGCCATTGCATCTGTTCTTTATCAGGATATCTATTATGGCATGACACACTCATTTGGAAATGGTCAGAATATTTATAGGCCCAGTTCCAGCAGAATATGAGCATGTGATCAATGCTCTTGCTTTCAGTTGCTCAAAAAAACAGTTTGATGCAACGTTTAGAAGTGAATGCCATGCGAAGGTCACTTTAATAACAGAGAGAAAAAAAATCTAAGTAGAATTTTTTTCAGGATAAGGTGCATGTAGAAGGCAAGGTCTAAGCTGTGTGCATTTGGGAGATCAGTCTGAAAGATTAAGGACAGAAAACACTACAATACCTAATGCTTTGGTAGGGGTAGGATTTACTGGGTTTTGATGTATTCCAAATAAACTGCATTCTGAACAATGAATTTTGGGACATCCATAATCACTTCATAAGGCTGATGCATTACCATTTTAAACTAAGTCAGAGGGCACATCCACTTCAATTGACCTACTGTTCACCCTGATCTCATCATTACTCTATATTAACAGTTGGCTAGTAAAATGATAGCACTCGTATAAAGATGCAGACTGGACTTAGAACTTTCTACAGGCGTGATCTAAGGCTTGAGAGTCTCGTTTGTTTCTAAGTAACATCTGTTGGGAAAACTCATAATATCTGGCAGTAGAATTGTTTTGACATCTGAGACCAAACTTTCTTGGGTTTTCCTTTTTCTCTTCTTCCTTCCTGCCTGTCTTTCCTGCTTCTCCCCTGAGCCACATTGCAGTCATTGCTGATGCTCATCACTGTCCTTTCTTCCTGACTGTGACAGTGGGAGCGGCCAGCAGGGCTTGGCTTGACAAGTACCAAATGAAGCATATATGAGCCAGAAATGCCTACCTGTGTCAGTGACAGCTGGTAGCTTACCAGATATTGTACCAGGACCTTTTGGAAGAGGACTTGAAGTATGAATGACTGTGAAACCAGCTGTCTTTTGCTGCCCTTAATGTAGAACCTTTGAGAGTTTTAAAATCTCAGCTTAACTTTTGAGTTTGAAGAAATCTTGCTTTGTAAATTTTCTGGCCCAGAGTGTTCTTGCTTCATGCTCTTGCCACGGTACTCTGTTGGTTTGTCCCAGTTCGAAGGAATAAATCCTGTTTTAAATTTCCTTGGTTTCTTATAACAAAGGGCTCTGGGGGAAAGAAAATCTTTTAATCCTCCCAGCAATAACCTGACATGACCTTCTAAACACACTATTAACTAAAAAATATTAGCAATATTATGTAGCTGTCTTAAGAAGAACTTACAATAGAGATGGACCAAATATTTAGAAGAATAATTATACTTGGATCTGAGGAAATTAGTATCCACAGCACAATTACATGTTTAAAAGGGGCTAAATGTTAAAAACTATTTAAAAAGCTGTGCAGTAGGGTATTGTTCAGTAGCACTGGCAGAGCACAACCAGTTTTCTGCATGCTCTTTCTAGGCTTGTGATTTCCTGACTGCCTTAGCACAAATTACTTGCCTTTGTGTTCTTTAGTTACTCCAATCTGTTTTCCTTTTCCTTCATAAGTGCTAAGCTTTTAGAAGATGTTCAATGCTTCTTTTTATTTTTTTATGTATTTTTTTTAATATGCTCAATATGAGATATTTCTTAGAAAATTTGCAGGAGGAGACAGTTTTCTGCAAATCTGGTCTCTCTACTATGCCAGTAGGCTGCCAACAATTGCACACAGCTTAAATGTCAAATAGGTGTTTGGTAAAAACTGAATACTATTGTACTAATGTAAGTACATTAACCTAACTCGTTTGGAAGGAAACTTATTGCACTAAAGCATCACAAAGGTAATGACTTAAAATTAAATATCCAGCTCCCTCTTTCTGACTGTGGGGAGAGAAACCATAACATGGCATGCATAGTAGAGAAATTCAGAGAAAAGTCAGTCAGAAAAGCTAAAGAAAATAAATTCAAGCTCACTTTCTGTCACTTGGGTTAAGATACCTAAATTCAGACATGAATTGCTAGACCACTCTCCATCATCTTTGCCAAGTCTTGGGAAACAGGAGAGGTGCCTGAGGACTGGAGGAAAGCAAATGTCACTCCAGTCTTCAAAAAGGGCAAGAAGGAGGACCTGGGTAACTATAGATTGGTCAGCCTCAACTCCATCCCTGGGAAAGTAATGGAACGACTTATCCTTGGTGCCATCTCAAGGTATATCAAGGATAAGAGGGTCATTAGGGACAGTCAACATGGCTTCACCAAGGGGAAGTCGTGCTTGACCAACCTCATTGCCTTTTTTGAGGATATAACAAGGTGGATAGATGATGGCAGAGCGGTGGATGTGGTCTACCTTGACTTCAGTAATGCTACTAAACTGAGGAAGTGTGGACTGGATGATCGGGTAGTGAGGTGGACGGGGAACTGGCTGAAGGAAAGAAGCCAGAGAGTCATGGTCAATGGGGCAGAGTCTAGTTGGAGGCCTGTGTCTAGTGGAGTGCCTCAAGGGTCAGTACTGGGACCAGTATTATTCAATATATTCATCAATGATTTGGATGCAGGAATAGAATGCAGCAATTAGAAATGACGCACACCAGGATGCAGACAAAGATTCATGCACAGACAGAGATCTTGTTCAGGAAGGAGCGCAGAGCCGGGCGGAGCAGAGAGCTGAGCCAGGCTGAGGCCTTCTTTATTAGCCAGTGACAATTTATAGGATTTATAGATACGGACCTGGACTAAGATGTTACATAAGATGTTTTTCCAATAATAGTTATTAAAAACACACCACACTGATGTTATCTTTGTTTCAGTTACATTCCCAGTCATTCACAGACCAGGCCCAAGGACATTCACACATCATACATATGGGGGCAGTTTTCTGACTCGAGATATCATTCTTACTGGCCTAGGCTATCACTTCTTACACTCATAAAAACCATACTTCTGTATAATCTGTCCAAGGCCCTTTAGCTGGAACTGCTGTTCCCACAATAGAGTGTACTATCAGCAGGTTTGCTAATGATACCAAACTGGGAGGAGTGGCTGACATGCCAGAAGGCTGTGCTACCATCCAGAGACCTGCACAGGCTGAAGAGTTGAGCAGGGAAAAATTTGATGAAATGTAACAAGGGTAAGTGTAGAGTCTTACATCTGGGCAGGAACAACCCCAGGTTCCATTATAGGTTGGGAAATGACCTGAGAGAGCAGTGTAGAGGAAAGGGACCTGGGGGTCCTGGTGGACAGCAGGAGGACCATGAGCCAGCACTGTGCCCTGGTGGCCAAGAAGGCCAATGGCATCCTGGGGTGTATTAGAAGCGGGGTGGTTAGTAGGTTGCTCTGGTGAGACCACATCTGGAACATTGTGTCCAGTTTTGGGCCCCTCAGTTCAAGAAGCACAGGGAACTACTGGAGAGAGTCCAGCGCAGGGCAACAAAGATGATGAAGGGAGTGGAGCATCTCCCTTATGAGGAAAGGCTGAGGGAGCTGGGTCTCTTGAGCTTGGAGAAGAGGAGACAGAGGGGTGACCTCATTAATGTTTATAAATATATAAAGGGTGAGTGTCATGAGGATGGAGCCAGGCTCTTCTTGGTGACAACCAGTGGTAGGACAAGGGGTGATGGGTTCAAATTGGAACACAAGAGGTTCCACTTAAATTTGAGAAGATACTTCTCAGTGAGGGTGACAGAACACTGGAACAGGCTGCCCAGGGAGGTTGTGGAGTCTCCTACTCTGGAGACATTCAAATCCTGCCTGGACACATTCCTGTGTAGCCTCATCCAGGGGTTCCTGCTCTGGCAGGGGGTTTGGACTAGATGATCTTTTGAGGTCCCTTCCAATCCCTAACACTCTGTGATTCTGTGAAATAGGGGTTTGGAGTTAGAAGTTGGTTTGTTACTTTTAAGCACCTTCTGAGGTCTTCAGTGCATGGCTGGTGGTGAGCATGCTCTCCCTGCATGGGTTTGAAATATCCTCTCCATTCTGTGTTTTCAGGCACAGCAGGTACAGTCGTGTAACTCTGTTCCCTGGAGAACGCCTTATCTAACACGCTAAGGGATCATTTAGAGGAAAGTGTGGCAGGGACTCGTCTCTGCCTTGCTGACTCCATCAGCTTTGTGAGGAAGACCTCTGGGGTCTTGCCCTCCTTATTATTCCCCATAGCCCTAGTAGCAACCCAGTGCATGGGCCTCACTGGTTACTTCTGCAGGAAGGAGATTGTGATAACCGTCAGATCTGACCTTGATACACTCCGGTTTAATTAAAACAGTATTCCATTAGTCTGAATTTCTCTGAACAGCCTCAAGTGTTTCTTCATTTGGTTCCAACTCCTTCAGCAGCCAGCACTTTGCCCAAAAAGCTTTCTGCTTTTCTTTGAAGGCTACACTGCTGTCTTCACTAGCCTCTATGGACCCATCTCTGGACTGTCTTCTTATGCTCCTTCATGGTTTTTTGCTTCTGACAAGCAAAGTCCAACTCCCACTTCTGCATTTGACTCTGGGGAAGATTCCTTAGGCTGCACAGCCCAGCTCCTCCTCCAGCCTTGTCATGCTGATTCGTGATTTAGCCTGTAGCTTCTATTGTTGTGTTTATTGCTAAACAAAAGGAGTATTTTCTTGCTCCTTAGCTTGTGCTGAGTGGAAGATAGTTATGTCCACTACCTTCCATGAACTTTGTAGCTGCCCACTGATCAGAATGTCTGCTTACTGAGCACCACCTCATCTCCAGCAAGGCAGTAAGCAAGGAGCTTGATGGCTTGACAGCTTCAGTAATTTTCCCCAAGGCTGTATGGATCTTCTGTTATCCATGGCTTCTAATGGGCTGCATATTCCTCACTGATTTAGTGGTTAACTTGTGATGTTTTTGGATGAGTCAAATCTCTGTAATTGTGACACTACATCTATGTATGTGGTAAATGTGAAACAAAACAGATGTCTATAAAAATCACTGAGTCTGATTTGGAACGATGAACAGTATTATGATTAATCATAGCTGTACAGTTAATGTGCAGTATCTCTACAGGGTGGAAATTACTTGTTTCAAACCTACAGGGCTTTTACCTTAATATTTGCATTTCTTTTTAAACTCAGTCCAGAATACTCTAGAGTTAAGTATAGGATTATTTGGGGAGTAATGGTTCAATCACTACTGTGTTTTAAAACTTCTAGTACAGTCTTGCAACCTTAAGTTTATTTCAACATTGAATTTTTCTGGCAATATCTGCACTGTGCTCATATGTAAAAGGAAACAAACAGTAGCCACTCAGTAAGTGTCATCTAGAAATGGGGGAAGAGAGTGTAGCAGTTGTTTCCCCGATAGATTTCTTCCAATACCATGTAAATTTGTTTGGCGCTGGTCTCATGAGGTGTCTCAGACCAAAGATGGAACACTTGCTGAATGCTAGATTAAGGACAGAATCCTAATCCAGACTTAATCAGACACTCTGAAGCACAGAGTTTCAAAATTCCTGAGATCAGAAGGCAAAGAATTTCACAAATAAGTAGCAGCCAAGTCCTATTCCTGTAAGACTGGAGGTTGAATAATGAAAGAGCAGTGGCAGAAAGTAATAAGTGAACAAAGAGAAATGAACGGTCTGACCCTATGAACTAGCTTTAAGGTCATGAACAAGATCTTACAAAATCAACACAAATTTGTTACTGGAAGAAGTCAGAATAAAGTCTTCAAATCAGAGCATGTCTGATGAGTCAAATCTGGTCAAGGGGTGTATACGTGCAAAATTCTGAATAAACTGGAGTCTGCTAATCAAAGTAACAGGCAGTGAAGGCAGAATTTCCATAATGAAGCCTGTAATTTCCTGGAGAGACTTCTCTAGATTGCTAACTATGATTTGGACAAATCACAAAACAAAATAATAACTTTTTTTTTTTTTTTCAGAGTTCTGTGTGCCCTGTAACAGGATTTTGGGAGATGGACAGTCTGCAGTGCAGACATATTCTTTTGTTGACTTACTTGCTTTGGTGTCAGGATTGAATAACTCTCATGCTCTGTAAACCCCTCTTAAGAGCTTGTCCTCTGGCTTAAAAAAAGACTATAGAATGTTCTAAATGCAGTAACAGAGATCTGTTTTTTTTTCAGAAGTACATGAGATATAAGTTGGTAAATGGACACTGAGTGTAGCTGTTCCATATCCTTCATTTTTTTTAGTGCTGGTTTTTGAAAGATGGTATTTCTCAGAATGATGTGAGATGGCTCGTAACATTGGTTTATTCCTGTTGGAAAATCATTCTGCAAATGACTCCAAATTTTAGGAATTTAGAAATCTTGAGGTTCTTTCTAGATTTGGATTGGCACATTCAGCAATCTTTTAGTGCAAATATATGAATCTTTGGTAAATAATTTAATTCATGAATAGAACTGTAACAGAGCTGAATACATGAATGTACCTCACAGGATTCAGGCTTTGTGAGACGTTTCAGCTAAATCGGCTTATGAATTTCCTTTTGATGAGCTTAATTGTTGACAGATTTTTCAAAAACCAACAACAGCTTTCTTTACTAGCTAGTATTCACATGAACTGGATAGACTTGTGAAGTCCTTAATTCAATTTGCATAATATGTTATTTCTACTGTATGTTGAAGTGAAATCCTTTGTAGTGAACCTAAGCATGTTAGACATTGTAAAGACATCAATCCAAATAATATTTTAAAAACCAGAAAAATCACCCTCCCAGCTTGTCCTTCAAGGTCTCAGAATATTCAAAGCTAGATTTTTTTTTTTTTTTCCAAAGGACTATTTAGAAAAAGGTCCTAAATAATGAGATGTGATCTCTGACTCAGTGAAGGTGTTTTGCTGGTTTCTTTAGCAGAGCTGTAACTAGGCTTTTCGCTTGAGTCAGAATGTATTGCAAATGCTAATATATTCATTAAATCAACAAAACAATAAAGCCACATTGTTCTTTCATGTGAAACAGAATTCTGCATTTATCTATCCATAAATTGTTGTTATTGTTGATAATATTTTAGAATTTCCATCTTTGAATACTATGTCCTCAGAGTATAGGTTGGAAGAGAATGAAATTTAAGCTTATCAGTAGGATCTCTAGTCATAATGAGGGTTGTGGATATCTGAGTGAAGTGAAGCATGTAAAAGCCTCAAAAATAACTGACCCTGTTTTTCTCCAAACATTTCTGAAGAATTCTGATCTATTAATAATGCCTTAAAAGTAATAAAGACTGGGATCTGTGGATCCTAGCCAAATGAGGCCACATCCTACAGTACTTGCTTTGTATTGCTGGAGTAAATTTCCCATTTGCTCATGATCGGATGGGGACTAAGGACTGAGTAGGGGTGGAAGGGTGGGAATTGGTTTGTCACCTCTGACAGTGCCGTTGCAAACTGCTGGAACCACATGACCTGCAGTTAGGCCAGAATAGACAGATTTTATTTTTTCCTCCCCACCCCCGCTTTCTTAATTGTTAACAATGCAGTGAACACATGAGATTAACGTGGCTCTTGACATGGCTCAGTTGTTTGCCATTTGGAAACTACCATTGTTCAGTTGTATAGCTGTAAAAAAGAAAGTATCAGAAGATTAAATCATTTTCTCTTTATTCTAAAGATGGGGAGAACAGAGTAGTAGGGGAGAGATGGGGGAAGCCAACAACAAAAAACAAATTAGTTTAAGAACCAGAGTGTTCTCCTTACTTTAAGGAACACAGTAAACATTTCAGAAGTGCATGCCAGCTCATTATCTAACTCGGTCTTCATTGACTTCATGAAAAACAGCAGCAGTTAAGCAATGTTTGCCAAAAGCAAATTTGGGTACATGCATTGCTAAAAAAATATGACATCCGCTTTGTACAGCTTCCTCAATCTGCAGCACAGGGGCAAATCAACATTTCATCATTATCGTTTCTCTCTGTTGTTTAGCCCTTTCACGATTGCTCTCCTAGTCTGTTTTGATCGTTGTTTATCCAAAACTGTGGTATGACATATGATTTGAGTTGTTGGCCAGAAACTAACCTCTCCAAATGTTTAAAGATGTAGAGACAACTTCACTGATATAATCTTGAATGTAATATCTGTTTGAAAGTATCTTTTTTTTACAAAGGCTTATTGTTTAAAAAAATCTGAAATTAATGCGAGCTATTTATGAATTCCTCCTTTATATAAGTTCTAAGATTTAGTTTGTCATTAATTTCATGTATTTTTAGTGAACATTCTTTTCTAGTTTGAGTAACACAGGTAACTTTCTTTTTTGGTCAATTTGGTGTGGAATTTGCAGTTTACAGTTACATTAATGAAATTACTGTGACGAAGCATATGAATATACTTTATATTCAAATATTGTAATTTATTGTGATAACAAATGATACAGCAGATTCCATGAGTTGTTCCTTATAGATAAGTTACCCATTCTCTGGGAAACTCATACCTCTATATGTCTAAACAGGTAAATCCATTAAGATGTTGAATCCTATTGAACTCTGTTTCCTTTGGGAGTAGCTCTTTACTCAACAGAAACGCAAGCATCTGTTAAACAATTGTTTTATTAAATAGCTTAAAGAACAGTTCCCGTTGGAAACCATGCAGGCTTTTTCCCATATCCCTCATGTTGTCTGGTGTGCATGTTTGTGTCCTGTGGGCATTGATTTCTCTCATCTTAAATCTCTCCCTTCAAAATTAACAGTCAATTTTAGCAAGCTTTATTTCACTTTGGAATCTGCATACTCTTCTGCCATATGTTTAAAATTCAGAGGTACTGTGCAGTTCTGATCTTTAATTATTCTATTTCACATACAGAACATCATACTCTTAGGTTTTATGAGTAAAGGGCATTAAAAATGCTTGTTTACTTGTGTGTTTTTTTTTTTTTTAAATATATAATTTCTGTTTTTTTTTTTTTTTTCCCCCCTTTGATCCAGATTTTCTTAATGAACTGGAGAATTTTGATGGTAGAAAACAATGTTACTTTCTTATGGTTTTTGAAACATTTATCTCATTTTCCTTTGGGAAAAAATAAAACAGCTGGTGAAATTAGGATTTCAAAATGGAAAAAAAAATTGCTTAAATAAACATCTATTTAACATTTTATCAAAAGCTGGAAAATGCTGGTGAAATTTAAATCTCCTCATCTTCCCTAACTCTTCCCTTCTTCAAACACTCCCTTTGTTATTTTTGAAATTTTAAATCCTCATGAGGACCAGGTGATAGAATGCAGGTTTTCTTTTTCTCTTTTTTTTTTTTTTGAGGTAGTTTGTCCAAACCAGAGTATATCAATATGTTCCAATATTTATTTCAGGCTTTTCTTTGTTGTTAAGCAAAGATTGCTTCACTCCTGTGGTGTGGATACTTCAGTCAACACAGTCCAGTCTGGAAAGTACATTGACGTGGAAAATCAAAGCATTACACTTTGAGAGCAGTTTTTAAACAACAGTAGAAAGGCCATTGGCATTGTTAGCTGAAATAACTGAACCTTAATTATTAGTGTTGAACGGGGAGATCTCAGAGGAAGAGTATAAGGGGAGCAACACACGCTTGTACCAAAGGTCCCAGCACCTTGTACCTGATAGCAGCCAGCAGAAGATGCTAATGGAGAAGGGTAAGAAGCCGGGCAAGTGCCAAGTGATTCTTCCTGCTTGTATACTTTCCCAGCTTCTGACAGTCAGCAGTTTTGGGACCCCCTGTGCTGAAGTTGCATCTTAACCATTGTTTTTATGAACCACTGAGCGCGGAAGCAACAATAGGAACAATGGATCACTGTTCAGCATCAATGGCAACTGCACATAGAAATAAGTAACTGTGCCACTTCAAAACGCTTGACATGGACAACAGAAGCAGAAGAGCCAGGAAATTATGGCAGTACTAATGCCACACCCATGGCCAGAGGCAACAGCTCACAGCTCCTCCAAGTTGTGAACTCCTCGGGAGCCGAGAATCCCTACCATGAAGAGAGGTAGGAGCCAAACTCACTATTATATAATGTAGCAACTTCTGCCCCTGTGGGATCTTAATGGAACATAGTGTCTTGTTCTTCAATGTAGGGGTTCCTGCCTGTGTGTTCCTGCTGAGATTTTTGTTTGGTGAGAGTTGGGTGACCTTCACTGATACCAAGATATGATGCTAGCAGTCAGCTGATCTCTGGTGATTAAGACAGACTTGCACGTTCTCTCAGAGTTACTGTCTCTTTCTCTAGTTTCTATTCAAGCATCTGTTCTATGTAGCATGTGAGCAATTCTGTGTCATTTTCCCTGGAAGCCCTCTTTGGGGGCAGTCAACAGGTGTCCCCAATAAATAGTTCTACAATAGTCTTCCTGCAAATTGCTTGACCTAATATGCCATCCGCTGTGGTGTTTTTTCTTTTTTTTTTTTTTCTCCCCACAGCAAAGCATTTGGAAAAATTACACATCCTGAAGAAAACAGGAATTAAAAATCTGGCTCCGAGTTTCCTCATGAACCACTCTGCTCCTCCACATCTGCAGAAAGAGACAGGTAGGCTGTTGCAAGAGGGCTGTGCAAGGCTCTGCTCAGCGAGCCCCACCATTCGCCAGGCTCTTGACTTTGCGCGAGGCAGTGATTTCTGCTGAGTTCCTATGAGTTTTTTCGTGTGCTGCACTTCTCCCTGCAAAGTGACAGGATGCTGGGACACAAAATAGAAGGTCCTGTCCTGGTGTGAGCACTGTGCAGAACGGGAGGGCTGTTGTGATGGATAGGAACTGAACTGTGATGGTGTTGCACGTAGTTCCTGCTGTGTCTTGAGACAACATGTGTATGTTTGAAATTTACTTGAGGATGCAGAGTAATATGCCAACACAGGTTTCTGAACAGTTCCTTGCTGCATAAATCACCTACATCACTTCAAAAGAGGGCTCTGAGTATAACCCAGCTGCCAGAGTATAGTCATCTGACTATGAGGCTCTTCCTTGCTTGACTTAATTTTCCTCTCACAAAAATGTCACTGAACCCCACAGAAATTTAGCTTGGGTGAGGACTGTGATAAATTATGAAAAATTTCAGAAGCTGAGACCAGATAAGGATGAAAATTGTAACAGTGTCCACAGTAACCACAACTGAAAACAGTTTTTGCTCCAAGTCACCTGGTTTGCTTTTCCTCATGTTGTGATGTTGTCGATGGCAGATCTGGTTTCCTTTTGCAATCCCACTATTTTTACTGCATCCTTTATCTTTGTCTTTTGGAAAAAGCAAATAAAAACAAAGCTTTGCTTTACATTTTTGCTTGAAGATAAACTGGAACATTTTAACAGACTAACTTTAAATGTTTACTTTTGCAGTGGTCAGGGCCAGTACTCAGGGCTATAGCTACATGGCCAAACTCCCATGCTCCTTTTAACAATTTGAGGGTCAGCGTTTTTGAAAGTGTGGGAAGGGTGGTGCTGGTGCAAAGCAGTGGATACACTGCCCACTTTGCCTGGGAAAAATGCAAGACTGAAAGAATAAAAGTGGCAGAGCACAGTCTGTGAATTACAGTGATGTATGCAGATATGTGAAGAGGTGTGGGTGTTTTTTTTTAATTTTGTTTTTTTATTTAATGGATAAACTTTCACTGTCTACTAAATTGAAGCTCTTAAACTCGTTTATGTGAAGCCAGAGCTGAACCACACCCTTCAAATGTGAAGGGCTGTTGTATTGAACCATTGTGCTACCCAGAGGGCTCAGTCAAATGAGGACAAGTTTGCAGGCAGGTGCAATTTCCTTTTAGAAAATTGATAGATGGTGCTTCTGCATTCTGTAAAGTGTTGGTTTTAGTCTCTACAAAATACAGCTTGCATTCTGTTATAACTAGTAACAAATCACGCATCTGGAACAAAGAGGAATGTAGCTGAGCAATATATTACATTTAACTGCAATCTGGTTCAGATCCCTTGGTTCCTTTCAATTTAAGCTGTGCAACAAATGTACTCCCAGTCTTCATTTTTATCACTTGTTGTAGCATTTAACAAAGGTCATAGTGACCCAGAGGAAGCTTAAGGGGAAAGTGTTGTGGGTCTTGGAAATGGAGTTTGACTGTGATGAGGGTGGGCATGAAGCCAAGCCCAGCTCTCCTGCCTTTCATTTGCACTCTTTATTTTTCCTTGTGCTGGGCTGGATTCAATCATGCAGCCACATCTATGGATGAGGCAGAAGTCTGCAATAATTACTACATCTCTCTTCTCTGATGACTTTTTTCAAAAGAATATTTTAAATTGTTTACTTTTTGTGTGGTTGGATTGTTGAATTAATAACAAAAATGTAGCCACTGCAGGAAAAGAACAGTATTCCAGTGAATTTTGTACTTAGTAACCACCTTCTTGTTAAATCTGGTGACAAAATTTTTGTTAATGGCAACTTACCTCCTCAGGTCACTACATTCAACATCATATTGCCCTTTTTTTTTTTTTTGTTTCATTTATGATTTTATGTGTTTAGATTATGCCTACTTAAAGTCTGGCTGATTAAACTGGTGCAAAGCTCTCTGGGAAGTGACATAAATGCTGGTATCAAATGGTATGCATTTATTTACTTTATAGTGTTTCTGCTTAATGCAGCGAGCGATTTTTTTTAGCACCAGGAGTATTTCAAAACCTGTAAAAACTAGTTAAGATTTGAATCAAAACTCCATTAGATGTTCTAATGGTAACTTATTTCCTGGTTCAGAAGTGCCCAAGCTATCCTGATTTCCAAAATTTTCAGATATAAACCCTTACTCTTGTTACTAAAATTTATTTCACAGATATTTGTGGTATGCTTTATACACTCTTTTGCAACAATACAGAGACTATCTAGCCAAATTTATAGCTGCTAGTGTTTGCAGGAACTCAGAAGGTCAACTTCTAACAAATTCTTGGAGTTTTGGTGTATCACACAGTTTACAGAAGTTTTTCCAAGGTTCTTTTTTTCTTCAAGAGCAGTGTCCACGTCTTGCATGTTTTTTCAAATGCAAATGTTCTTCTGGCTCCATAACACACCTTGATTCTGTGCTTATCAAATTGTTTGTGCTCAGATTTTACTAATTTATGGTTTACCAGACTTTGATTATGATTCCTCTTTCCTCTGCGCAAGAAATAACCCGCAGTGCATGAGAAGTGTGTGTTCAAGAATATGGCACACATTTCTTACATTTTGTCCAGTAAGCAATGTTCACATTTTTGAAACTTTGGCAATTTTCTGCCTTTTCTCCAGCTACAGTCAGAACACTTTCTCTATTCTTCTGCTATTGTTCCTGTAGTGAAGGAATGTCTAGGAGAGGGGTGGGCACTCTGATGTACTTCATACATTCTGTTTCTTCCCTTGTGTCCATCTGGTGTAAACATTCTGCATTTCTATGCTCTTTCATATTTGCAAATGTGTGCAGATGGATTACTGATTTTTCTTCCATGAGTTCTCCAGCGCTGTAAGTAATACTCGAAGCTTTACAGCTATGCAATCTCAAAAGAAAAATATCTAAAAAGTAAAATCTACAAGCTAAGGTGAGCTCAGCTGCTAGTGTGCAGAAATAAGCTGGTTTAAACATGTTTGGAAAGAGAAGTTTAGTGACTGTGTAGCCCAAAGTAGCTAATTTTTGTTCTAAATGCAAATATTCTTACTTTGGTGTTTCATATAATTACAAATATAAATATTTCCTTTTGTTTTGCTTCTAACTGTATCATATACATCTTCTTATTGCATAGGAAATACACTTACTGCTATTACTGATGTTATCTTACAGTGACGTTTCATATTTAAGTTTTAGAAATTCAGGTCTTTGTATGATTATATTCTTCCTATTCATGCACTTAGTTCTGATTATTGTTGTGTATTCAGTGCAATGGAAGGCCAAAGGCTCTTTAAAAACACATTAATCACAGTAAAACTTGTTATTAGTCCCGTTCATAGCAGCTACAGGACATATGCATCAATTAATACTCATGTGCTTTTCCACTGTGCTCCCCTTTTCTACCTCCCTCCTACCACTGTGATTTGTATTTAGCTATGAAAGCCACTGTTTTCTCTAATCAAAGTAAGAAAATGTGGTATTCATAGTTTCAGTATGCCATGAATAGCGAACAGGACGTTTCTTGTGGTTCTGTCATTAGTTTGCAATAAAGTATATTACAAATGTAGCTCTGGCATTGTCTCCAGTTAAAAAACCAAACCAAACCCCAAAACCAACCCTGTATCAGACCCTTTATTTATCAGGATCACACCGAGTAAAAATTTAACTATCAAGTCAAGGCTATCTTCTTGCCAACACAACAGGCAAATTTAAGTGAATTAGAGAACAAAGTACAAATGTGTTTGCAACCAGCATTTCCATAAGATAATTCACATTTCAGTATGTACTTATGGAATGCCGCTCTGACACTTGATTGATGTATACATGCTGAGTGGATAAGGGAAAGGGAATCATGTTCTAGCCCAACTAATTTCTGCCTATTTTAAGTCTAATTACCCTGTTTCAATAACATATACAATTAAAAACATTAGAATTCCACTTATCTATGAGTACCTAGTGTGTTGGCCAATGTGACCATGGCAGTCAAGTTGGCCATCTCACGGAAGTCACCTCTGGTGAGCTAGCAAGGTTGCTGTAAAGAGACTTGAAAGAGGCAAAACCTGACCCTGTTCAAGTCGAAGATGGTTTTGTTACTGACTGTAATGGCTTTAGAATTTGTAAAAAATGTTTCTATATGTCCTAGTATCTACTTTCTCAGAGCATTATGTGCAAATGGGTCTCTTCTCCAGCAGCACTGTGGCCCTCTGGACTTTGGGATGGTATGCTTCATGTAGGGGCCAGGAGCAGTTCATTGAAAACTCCCTTTCTGGACCCTAAAAATGGACAGGCATTCCTGAGAATACAAATAAGAAGATGCATCATGTTATCTGGTGTATCTTATAATTTCTAATTAAGAATTTAAAAATGTATTCCTAAATATGCCAATTCTTTAAGTGACACATCACCACATTGGTTTAGAAGTAATACAGTCACATTTTATTATCTTGCATGAATCTGCGGAACAAAACCCTTTAAAATCTTGTAGGATGGTCTAAATACTTCTTTTTTTAGTTGCTGGTATTGTTTTAAATGCCAGAACAATCACAAAATAATTTTAATTTTATTAAGGAAATATATTTTCAAAAAGATTAAAGCTTTGCTTCTGATTGTTAAAACAGTATTAAAACAAGGTGGAAATGTGTTTGTAGTTAACTCCCAGAAGACTTGGTGTCAGAAAAAATGCTACTCTGTATTTTCCTTTTTAGGAAGGTGGCCTCTACCAGATGTAAGCTCAGAAATGGCAATTGTCATTCATGTAAATGACTAGCAGGTTTATCATGCCAGTCTCTGGGGCTGTCTTGAATTTTGGCAAGAGGCAAAGAGCAAGCCCATAAGAAAAAAGTAGTCCCCATGGGAACAGTAAAAATGTATTGGTATTGTTTAATTCTTTCATAACATACTAAATTAATTTATTTGTTTTTGAGCCTTTTAAAGTGTAATGCCATCAGGGAATGTGTTTTTCATATAGTCCTCTTACAAATATATTGAAGTTTTAGGGAGAGTAGTCTATGAGTAAACACCACTGGTCATCCTCACTGGGTGACTGGCAGACAGAAGGCTTGATTATTTGCTGCTTTACATTCTGTATAGTAATTGGTGTCAGTGTAGAGTGATCTTATTTTGCAATCTTTTTGCAGGGATGTGGACAACTGCAGGACATGCAGGATTGTGAAGTATCGGATTCACATTGTTCATAAATTATTGCAAATCACCCTGCCATAATATTTATCACTTGGTAGATCTTTTTGACAACTTTTCATGTTTGGCTAGTAATGTATAGTTCAGCTGTGTTTCTTCCAAACCACTCAAACCACTGCATGATATGCTCTGAACAAGGCCATTAATTCTGAGAGATAAATGAAACTTACTCTTCAGTTAACTCATTGTTCAGTTGGATTATCTGAGTAGAAGAACCCTATTATTTAAGTAAATTGAAGGGAAACATATTCACTGTTCAGTATATAATGGGTAAAAAAGAATCACTCATTTTTTGTTCCCCACTGTTCCATTGATCATTCACAAGGTAACAGCTTCAAAATGCCAGCACTGCAAGAAAAACTAGCTTTACAGCTTTTTGGAAGGATATCAACACCAGAACCAAGTATACTGGAATTGCTTCTCTTCTGTTTAGATGGAACACTTTTTGATCTCTGAAGCAGTATGTGTTAAAGAAGAAAAAAACCCCAGATTTTTCCCAGATGATTCACCATCTTTGCCCATTACTGTAAGTAGCTTCTGTTCTCTCCCATACATCCTGGCAGGTATTTTGAACAGAGAAAAAGAACAGAAGCCATTGAAAGCTTCTGGAACTGTCTGGTTTCTCCAGATGCTATCCGGCTGGCCACTTATCATCTGTACTACATTTCTGTGACATGTCATACATATCTAGACATAGAGAAAGCCAGGATATCAATAATTTGTAGGAATACTGCAAAGATCAGAGTTAACCTATGGGTCAGAAACACTTCATTTATTTAGAAGCATAGAAAGAAGCTGATACTAGGATGCAGCTTGGCAGGTTTCCCTTAGAATCAGTGAAGCTCTGCCAATTTATGCCTTGCTTCTCATTTGCAACATCTCCCTTACTGAGACCACTGACTAGTCTTTTCAGCAGACTTAATCTTTTTTATTTCCTCTTGATATTGTCATGAAATGAAAGTAGCAATGATGAGAATAGTAGAAGTTTTATACTTTACAATGAAGGCAGAAGAGTCTTATAAACTATCAGACTGATAGTTGTTGCAGAACAGAACTCCAGGACTTTATAAGAAGAATGTTACCTGCAGGTCAACTTTGTTTTTATAAATAATTGGTGCTTCCATGCCCAGGTTTGGTGGTTTTGCACCACCCAGACAAGTGCTCACCTGGGCGTGAAACCTCTCTAGTGTTAAGAGAAAACTGACTCAGGAGCCTGAAACACAAAGGCAGTTCCATGAGAAATGCAGAGGTGAGATACTGAGAACAGAAGGGATGGGCAAAGGATGCCGAGATGAGGAAACAGAAGATGGAAAACTTAAGCTAGAAAGGCTGATAAGTTGAGAGATTGGTTTTCTGAAGAGAGGGAGCAAAACAGGAACTTGAATACAGGTGGCTAGTTGTTACAGAAGATGGGAATGGATGATGATGGGAGAGAGAAAGGGGATAATATTGTTCTTTTTTTTTTTTTTTCTCCTGAAATGTCTTTTTATAGCTTTTCAATGCTCTAATAACTTATGTTTTGGGTAAACTGCTTCAAGTCAAGCTATTTCACTTTTAGTAAATCCTCATTTTTAGGGAAAAATTCATAAGAATGTCACTGTTCTCATATGCAGTCATGAACTGCTTATTCAAGCTCTCATGCAGTAGTTTACTTGAGATCATAACAACATGTATACCTCTTTAGGAACATGAATCTTAAATTTACTCTGTGTATTTTCCTGTGGTCAGGAAAAGCAATGACTAAAAGGGGAATTTGTTTTTCCAAACTGTGGAACAAAGAATTTTGCAGAATAAAACAGATTGCTTATATTCAAGAAACTTAAAATTACTGTAAAATACAAAAGAAAACACCCTTTCCTTAGGACTTGAAAAGCCTTTGCATCTTTTCTGGTTTATAACAGTCTTGTAAAACTTAAGCTCCTTTAATTTAGAGCTCCTTTTACTTATTTACACTCACTTTATATTAGAGTGATGATATTTTTTTTCATGGGCTACAGAATTAAACAACAAATCTTAAAACAACCAAGTCTTTGTAAACTGCTCTTCTGAGATTGGCACCTTGAGTTAGCTATGAAAAGGATGAGCAGTCCTTACAATACAGAGGGAAACCGACAGCCCTGCTGGTTATCAGTTTGTGATGTAGTGAACGTCAGTTGAATTAGCCTGAATGCCTCCTGTGGTGGAAAGTGTTAGAATTTACTTTAAAGTGTAAAGAATCAAATATTTGTGAAAGAAATCCCAACAAATTGTAAAATGCTTTATTAGTGTTGTCAAAAATTAGTCACTAGAAACCAGAAACAACTCATTTTTCCTTTGGTATGTTGCTTGTGAGAACATTGCAGCCTGTCATGGAAGTCTGAATCACAGGCAATTCATGCAATGTGGTATGGAATCACATTGTCTCTATACTGGCCTTTGGAAAGGACGGGTATCTTGGAGATCCTTAGCCCAAAGAGATTGCAGGCAATGAGTCCAGGTAGGTCTCATGACTGAAGCAGACGTACCTCTAAAGCTGTATTTTTTAGGTCTGTCTCCCCTTGAACCTGTTTTGAGTCCACTGAGATGACCAGAAAATAAAAGGGAGTAGTCCTTGCAACCTTAAGGATGTTTCGCATATAAGACTAGGTTTTCTAGCAGTGTGCAAGAAGGAAAATGGCAGAGGGAAACATCTTGCTCTAGCCTCCCTCCCCTTGCCAAACCCCACCACAAAACCCAAGAAATACTATACTAAGGCCAGGGACAAACTCATGGTTTATTTCAAGCTACTGTTAAGAAGTTGTTATTTAAAACTTCAAGCAAAGTTACAAAATCATAAGCACAAGAATCAGCAAAGGACGTGCTCTTTCCCGCACCATAACATAAACCACAGTATGACAAATTAGCAGAGGCCTGCAGCGATCAGAAAAACCCAAACCTTTGCTTTTTATTCACAGGTTTTTAAGAATAAAACTCATAAATATTGAAACTGCCAGGACAGTAGATGAAGGAGCTCACAGAGTAACTGTCAGAACCCGGCTTTCCCTTGACTGCCCTCATAGTAAAGCTTTTCAATTTGGATCAAGGGAAGACTTGTGCATGCAATGTCTGGTTTTATTCAGTACCAGCCAGTAGTGGACTACTACTTCTAATCTGACAATGGTAATTTACACATTCTCCTTCATAGTAGACATCATGTGCCTGTAGTACTAGACTGACTGCGCGTGAAATGAAAGGAGGAAGAAACTAGTATTCTTTTTCCGCGCGCCCCCCCCCCCCCCCCCCAGCCTGTTTGTTTTGTGCATTTGTATGCATTTTGGGTAGAATTCCTTCTTGGCAATGATACAGCAGCAGTAATATGGGCAAAACAAGACTGGATATGGCAGAAAACAGGGCTGGATAGGGGTGTGGTCATTCCATGTACATATTATTTAATAATCTCTGCAGGCAAGACCACAGTCAATACTTAAGTCTGGATTGTGTGTTAGCTTGGGTGCCCCAAAAGAGTCTGTCACTTGGCACGTCCAAGAGGCCAGCCTTACAGTCCTTCTGGCTTCAATGTGGCAGCCCACAAAACATCATCGGGGTCATAGACATCTCCCTTATTTCACAGTCCATATCATCACAAGCCTTTGTGTTTGTCTTGTCTGCTCTTTGTGGACTCCATGAGATAGACAGGGCTAAATACCTGAGACCTGCTTATCCCAGGCCTAACTGTGCTGGAATCATATGAACGTTCAATCCTTTGCTACTGGGAAGAGCATACCATGCCCAAAGGCAGAGTTTGACTACTAGCTTTAACTCCTTCATACTGGGCACAGCCGCTGTCTCAGCCTGTGGGCTAGAAAAGAAACTGGTGGAGGAGTTAAGGTCCTGCAGGACTTTGGGTATTGTGTTGGGAAGACAGGTGAAATCTCCCAGTCACTTTAGCAGTCCTGCCAGGTAGACCCTTTAGGTTTTGGTGATAAAGAAGGGAAAATGGTATTTGGTTTGAGTAGGCAGTTTCTCTGCATGCCCTTTGGTGTTAGTTTCCCTTGATTAGTGTGTGGGTATCATGCATGACAATGGGAAAGAGAGAAATACTTTAGAAAAACAAACAAACAACTCCTCCCTCTCTTTCTCTCAAAAAAAAAAAAAAAAAAAAGAAAAAAGAAAAAGAAAAAAAAAGAAGAAAAAAAGGCAATAAGAGTCTGTGGTTGTAAAACCACAAGAATTGGCAGTGAGGCTCCAAGGCAAGTGTAAGCCTTGAAATTTCTTTTAGCTCTTAAAAAAAAAAAGTCCAAACCAAAAAAACCCCAAAGCACAACAACTCTCTTTCCATGGATTCCAGCTTAATGATGCTCCCCCCCACACTTTTTTTTAGAAAGATTTGAGAAATTTTTTTTAAAGCTTTGGCATAAGTATTTTTTTGCTGCTTTATGTTCTATGAAGAGTGTTGAATGATTTTTTTTTCCTGTTTGATTTTTACTTAGAAATTTAATAAATGTCGAGTCTGCTCTGTTATGGCTTTCCCAGTGATTTCCTGGATATCTCAGAGGATAGGTATTTATTTCTTTCTCAACAGAACAGGAGGAGTGAAAATATTGATTCTTTAACAAAGAACATCTTAATCAAAGTGTGTGTTAGCTGCTGAAAATAAAGAGTAATTTAAACCCCCCAAAAGAAACAAAGACTTTAGAATAGTCTCACTTTGGAGTTGTTCTGTTTTCACTCTCTTAACTTTTGTAATATCATGTGGTCAATCAAGAGAGTCATTGACAGCAGACTTTCTAATACAAAAGGAGAAAAGTAAGGGGAAAGAAAAACATACAAGGAAGGCTGGTATTTGGAGAGCAGCTGTTCGTTTTGCTTCCAGCTTTGCATGTAACATGCTTTGTGACCCTTTTGTACTTCAGTTCCTTGTTAGGCAAAGTGAGGATGAGAACACTTACACTATTCCTTGTCAAAGTGCACTGAGATACAAGGATGTAAAATTCTTCACAAATTATTCTTCCTGTGTGTTAAGAAGAGGCATTTGATTGTGTTTGTATGTGAGCCCTATTTCTCTTCTTTGGCATCTGAAATACACAGAATAAGCAAATAATATCAATGTAGAAAACCAAATCTGATAATTTAAAATCGTGTCCCGTAGGTAATCTGGTTTAATTTTAGTGATACAAATAAAAATCCCCTAGATATCACTATCTTGTCCCTGTAAAGCATCTCCTTTTCATGAGTTACTGGAGGGGTGGCAAATAAAGAAAGGTATTTTCAGTTGCACCTCTGAGGAAGAGCGTATCAATGATCAGTTATGGAAATCTTGGCCAATAATCAGTTGTGTATGAGAGTGGGCACGGTAGGAACGGTAGTGCAGGGCAAAGAGTATTTTTGAATATTGACAATGCTGGTTTTTTAGTACAAGCTGATGAGAATCTGTAAATGCTGAGTGGGACAGCGGTCACCACTGGAGGCCAAAAAACAAAAAGATCCTTCATAAAATGTGGTGGTTCAATTGTATGGATACTCTTCAATGGCATGAGTTTTTAGTACTTGTGTCTCAAAGAGCCTACTTTCAAACTAATTGTAGCATAACTACTGTGTAATTAATGCCTCGGGATTCCAAAACTCACTGTATTATGTCTGAGGCCAAAGGTTCATTGTAAGCACTGCAGACATGAAGGCAAATGCAGCATATTGTTTCATGATCTTTACTAAGATAAAGATCAAATCCATTGTAATTCAAACAAGCTATATACTATTAAAAAAAGGCTGAGTTCCTAAAGTAGGACTTAGGTAAGAATTGTCCAAGTTGAAGAGATCTCAAACTCTTTCCTCCTCTCTACCCTTAGCTGAAACTGGAGGTTCCTATGTTTTGTGAGCATTGATTTATGAACGCACATAGATTAAACAGAGATGTTGAAATGATAGACACCTTCAGCTCTGGCACCCTCAAAGTAGTTTCTCCTCATATTGGGTAGTTGGTAACATCAGAAGACACGTAACAAGGTTTAAATTAAAGAGGTAGATGATGCGTTGGTGTGGGAAAGGGCAAAGCTGGCAGATATGTGAATTTCAGAATGGACTTAGTCTATTAGGGATGTTCACATGCTGTCATTTTACAGGTCATTTTGCGAAACAACAGAGTGGCAGCTGGTGATTTATTTCTAAAAAACACTGCAAATGTTTACATTCACCCTACTGGTTGAGGTACTTATGTAGGAAGAGTGAAAAATGTTCAGTTCTGTGTGTTTAGTGGGATGAAATCCCTTGTCTTCTACCCACTGAGCTGTACTTAGCCTCTAGGCTGTAAAACTAGTCTTGGTTTGTGTGGCAGGGCATTCTTCATCTTACTCCATGAAACTTTGCCTCTGTGTATGCAGTAGTTGACTATTCACTTTTTCAGAGGAACAGAGTGCAAATGAGGAAGAAGGACTCCTTGGACACTCAGATTCCACAGAGACCTGTGTTCCTTCTCTCTGCTCCCAGGATGTATTGCTTATTTTACATGAAATTGCTGCTTGATACAGTACCAAAAAAATCCTGGTAGAAGGGGAAAAAGGGGTGCTTTGTGACTTCCAAATAAGCTACTTCCTTATCTTGCTGTGCTTCAGTTTTTGAGGTCTGTTTTGGGCCCAGAGCTTCTTGATTGTGCTTGAGGCTTTGAGCATACTTGTGAGTAGGAAACTTTTCTTTGGAGATGTGACTTTGAGCTCCCTTGAGCTAAGGGAAGAAATGAGATCTTTACTGCCTGGGCAGCCACTGGGTGATTATATGAAGACAGAAATTCATCTGCTTTCCCAGCCTGTTTTTAATAGAAAAGTGTGAACCAAGCTTATTTTTTTTTTGCAGGGAAAGATATGTAACATGAGTAGAGGCTGCTGGGCTCCAGATACCCTGTAAATCAATCTGCCTTCCTGAATGAACAGGATTTAAGGCATACTCTGCTTCTTAACATTTGCCTATGGCCAGTTCTAGGTGGTTGCCTCCTGAATATGTTGCCATCAGGTGCTTGCATGGTGTGTTGTCTCCTTTGGATTAAATTCTGAGGCACCAATTTATCCTGTGAATTGAATAGAGTGCCTGGGATTCCATTCCCTTTTTGAATTTTCCTGTGGAATTTGAGATACTGAAAGATAGATGCTATACTGCCTAGCACTGAAGTATCTAAATCTTTTACTGGATCTTGTCTAATTTAGCTACAATACAAATTAACATACTTGTGAAGTGTGGCGGTAGCAAATTCGACGAATCCAGACGCCGGCATAAGCTCTTTGATCGAACGGGCGGGCCGGGCGAGAGTAAGGAGTCTAATTCAATGTGAATTTACCATCCGTACTCTTTAATGAACTCTTAAACAACACTGAATATCAATGTCCCCGAGACCACGTTTTTCCAAGCCTTATATACTCTATACCAAAAGGCCATGCGGCAAGTGCAGGCTACAATTGGTTACACTCACAGTCACTCATCCCCCCCACTATGGTGATTGGCTGCAGGGCACTGTTCACAGACTGTTCATGCGCAGCGGCAACGCCCCTCCTGCAGCCTGGGTCGAGGGCAGAGCGGCTTCTGTTTACTTTCCTTTTGTCTCTGGTGTCTCAGGGAAATCCTTCCGTGTAGCACAGCCGCATCAAGCCCTGGCTTGTTCACAGCACACAGCCAGAGACTCTCCACAATTCCTCCTTTTTTTTTTCTTTTTGGACAAGCCAGGATTGATTAGCTGTGTGTACTAATCCTTCTTTGATATGTGATAAAAAACAACTTATACATAACATATAAATAACAACAACAATCAACGTAAACAGTGCACTTTGCAATAAACCTGAGGTATTCCATTGCCGTTTAAATATCGCAATGGATTGATTAAACAAATTCCAAGAACTTTGGTTTAAAGATACTCAACTTATAACAAACGATGTGCTGGGTGTTGATAAACTTACTCAAGAGGTAGTGGTGTTTAAAGCTCTACTTATATAACTATAGTACGCATACATGTCACAGCTAAATCAATGCAAAGGTTACACCTCACTCTGTGACCTCCGAGGGTTCTGCTGCAGGGAGTTGACTTGGTTGAGTTTGTTTCAACTCCGGCTTTACTGCTCGGCTTGGAACCCACAATGGACCTTGATCTGTGGAGAGACACATATACCCTCTACCATTAAAAATAACAGGTACTGGTCCCTTCCACAATCCAGTGGTGGGATCACGATATCTCACCATGAATTCCGGTAAAGTGTTTTTCCTTCCTAGTCTGATCTGATAATGATGAATGATCACAGGAGGCTCCTCATGATCTCCAGTTAGACATAAATAATTCAAGGTAAACAACACCTTTGCTAAACGCTGTTGACAATCTGACTCTTCCTGCTTCTGTTTGCTCAAATACCCTTTAATCATTTGATGTGCTCTCTCGATGATTCCTTGGCCTGTTGGGGAATGAGGTATACCTGTAACGTGTTTCACTCCCCATTTCATTAGAAAAGTTCTAACTTTCTGGCTAACATAGGCAGGGCCATTGTCTGTCTTAATCTTTTCTGGGACACCCATTACAGCAAAACAAGCTGTAAGATGTTTACATACATGTAGTGCTTTTTCCCCTGGTAAAGCAGTAGCCCATATCATTTTTGAAAAAGTATCAATTGTGACATGCACATATTTAAGTCTTCCAAATTCTGGCACATGTGTCACATCCATTTGCCATACTTCTAAGGCTTTTAAACCTCGAGGATTGACACCGATTCCTATACCTAACATCTGGCTTCCACACTGAGGACAAGCCTGTACAATACTTCTTGCTTCATTTAAAGTCAAATCGAATTGTCTTTGGAGACCTCTGGCATTCTGATAAAAGCTCTCATGACTTTGTCTCGCTTGTTGGAATTTATCTGTTGGAGGCATGTGCTGTACTGAACTTACTAAACTATCTGCAATTTGATTTCCTTCACCTAGACCAAGATTCCATTGATGACTGCGGATGTGAATCACACAACAGGGTTCTTTTCTTTGATTTAAAATAGCTCTCAATTGTACAAACAATTTTCCTAATCGAGGATTATTCGATTGTCTTAACAGGGCATTTTCCATTCTGGGTATTACACCTGCTACATACAAAGAATCTGTGACAACATTTAAAGCAGATTTCAGCCAATTATTTAAGGCCCATATTACTGCCGTGAGCTCTAAAGTCTGCAATGAATCCTCTTTTGAACCTTCAATTAAATGCCGTTTCCATTGACTATTCTCTTGCCAGACACATGCTGCCTGGTGTCTTCGTTTTCCTGCATCTGTATATACTGTAAGGCCTTCAACAGGTTTTGCTTTTACTTTGCTTCTCTCTAACCACTGATTTGTTCTAAGGAATTGCCATAGTTTACCTTTTGGTTGTCGTGAATGTACCTTGCCTATAAATCCTAATAATGCATTCTGTATAGGCATCGAATGTCTCAGCCACCATTCTAAATCGGCTCCATTTATCGGAATACTGATGTCATCTGGTTCCTGACCGCTAATTTCTAATATTCGAGATCTTCCTTTTCGAATCAATTCTCCAATTGCTTCTGGTCTCGTTTGAATACTGAATTTTGGTTGGACACTAAGAAAAATCCACTCTAATAATCGCAAATCATTTTCTGTTTTCAATCTGACAGTGGCACAAAAGGAAGAATCTGTAGCAACATCTATGGGGAATTCCCCGTTTTTGTTTTGCCACTGGCAGATGATTGCACACGGATGTTCTAGATTGCTAATAAGGAGGGAAATTGGTCGATCAGAAAGTCTTCGGCTAGACCAATTTGTCTGTACTTTTTGTGTAATATCAGAAAGACATTTGAGATGCACGGACTCTAAGCTTATTTTCTTAGCTGGATCACCTCCTTTTAGAAGTGAAGTAAGAGGTGCTATATCATTGTTAGTAATGCCTACGCAATTTCTAATCCATTGTATGTCCCCTAACAATTTTTGGACATCATTTAATGTTTGTAAATCAGTATGTAATTCAATTTTTTGTGGACGAATCTGTGCATCACAAATGGACCAACCAAGGTATTTCCAAGGTGCAGACTTTTGAACTTTCTCTGGAGCTATAACCAACCCCTTTTCTTTGAGTTTGATAGTAATTTGGACTATGGAATTTTCTGTGAACTCAGCTTGTTGACAGAACAGAATATCATCCATATAATGATAAATAATTGTTTGTTTCCATGATGCACGAATAGGTTGAAGTGCCCATGCAACATACATCTGGCACAGTGTAGGAGAATTTTTCATACCTTGCGGTAGCACTACCCACTCATACCTTTTAGCTGGTTCCGCTTTGTTTACTGAAGGCAGTGTAAATGCAAAACGCTGTGTATCTTGCTCATGTAAAGGAATGGTAAAGAAACAATCCTTTAAATCTATAATTAGAATATGCCAATTTTCTGGTAACATTACAGGTGATGGTAATCCAGGCTGTAAAGCACCCATGGCTTGCATTTGATCATTTACCTTTCGCAAGTCATGTAATAATCGCCACTTTCCACTCTTTTTTGGTATTACAAAAATTGGGGTATTCCATGGACTAGTAGAAGGCTTGATATGGCCTGCAACTAATTGCTCTTCTACTAATTCACGTGCCTTTTGCAGTCGCTCTTCTGTTAATGGCCACTGGTCAACCCAAACTGGGCTATCTGTTAACCAGGTCAATGGAGGGTTGGGCAACTGCTTTCCAGTGACCACTAACGAAAAGGTGAAGTAGTTAACACGGCACCAAGTTGCCCCAAGACGTCACGGCCAATAAGCGCCTCAAGGCTGCTTGGCAATTCCATTACATACACCCTAAGGGTAACACATTGACCTTCAGGGAAACTAATCGAAATGGGATCAACACTTATATTTGGAGTAGTTTGACCCCCTACTCCAGCAACAGTGGAAGAGATTGATTTTTGAAGTTTCCAATTTCGTGGCCATTTGAATTGACTAATGATGGAGACATCAGCTCCAGTATCAAGCATTGCATTTACATCTACAACAACAGTAGAATCAGACTGAAATAGTTGCACACGTAACATGGGACGCTGAGTCATTGATGAGGTGAAGCAAACTGCAGGACCTGTCGATCCAAATCCTTTATCATGCCTTTGTGTTGAGGATGCTGGAGGAACTCCTGGAAGCATTGGTAGGCAGTTTTCCAGTGCTACTACCTGAGCTATTCTACTCCCAGAAGGAATAAAAATTGGCGGATGCAGAGTGTAGGCCAGGATTTGAACAGTTCCTGTGAAATCTGCATCAATTATACCTGTTATTACTATAAGACCTTTGATACTAGCAGAAGAACGGCCAATCAATAGGCCTCCAATGAGACTATCTTGTCGAAATAAAGGTCCTTTAGCATTCGTTGGTATTCTATGAATTGCAGTATTGGTCAATGTTATATCTACTGCTGTCTCCACATCAACTCCGAGGCTTCCTGCGGTGCTTGGCTTGTTGAGGTGAAAGAAGCCTGGTTCACGGTTGGTCGCTGATTGGGATACAGGTTCGGAGATGTTCCTTGTGTCTGGTAGCTGCTGAACGTATACCATAGCTTGTGGTTGTTTGTTTTGCTTGCTGCAAAATTTTCCAATTGTGTGGTTCCCATACCGCTGTCTGAGTGTTCATATTTTGAATTACCGGTAGGGCTAATTTTGCTGGAGACCAATCACCTTCTAGAATGGCATCTTTGATGACCCCTGACCATCTGCCACGTCGGGGCTGCGGCTGGTCAGTAGAATCTATAGGTACTTTTGACTGCGTTGTTTGTGAAGGGCAAGCTGGTTTTTGAAACTCAGTTTGTTCCTTATTTTTCTCTACATTTGACACTCTTAAGTTAAGTTGTTCAAGCTTGTTGGTAATGACTTGCAGTAACTGCTCTACTGCTTGGGGTGAGCCCAATGATGTAGGAGGAGGCTCACAAAAAACTTCCGCGGGTGCTTGCGGAGGCAAAGTTTGAGGCGGCCCCGGCCCCGGCGACGGCGCCGGCCCGGCCTCCACGCTTTTCTCGGAGGGAGGGGGGGCGTCCGGCTCGGGGCAGGGCAGAGGCGGAGCGGTAGGAGGAGGGCGGCACTCAGGGCCTCCCACATCCGGACAGTCGACTAGTTGCACTTCCGCCTTCTTGGCACATTGCCCCAGAGACTCGGAGGGGGAAACTTCCGGTTCTTTGTTTACGAGCCGCGCAGTTTCTAATCCGCGTTGCAGATCGGATTGTGAAAGTATTGGCTTAGCCGGGACCCCGCGACCACCCCGAACGGCAGGCAGACCCCACAGAGTAGCCCACAGGCCCCTCTTTTCTTTTGGACGACAAGTTTTATCAGTCCAGGTTTGTTCTTGGACAAGCGCCTCCGCGGCTCTTAGGGCGGCACGTTGTTCCGATTTCATAATTTCTAATGATTCTAATACGGTTTTCCACAATTCTCTCACAGATTTAATTTCTTTCTCTTCTTCCCCTCTGATAGTTTTGTCCCACATAGTGTCCCCCACTGATCTCCATTCCATTGGGGAAAACGAAAGTGGAACTTCTCCAAAGTGTCCCCACTTCTGAGCTAAAAAAATCAATGTGATTAGCTTTTCCTGTGACGATTCAATACCTCTCTTAGAGAGAATAGTCGTCAGCAGTGCCGCGGCTGTTTCAATATCCATTATCTTATCAGCGCGGTCTTAACGTAGGATGCGAGTGGCCAGCTCGACTGGTGCCCGTCTTTTGATATCGGACTAAGCACACTATCCCACACCCCGGCTTGGCTCCGTTTTTATGAACGCTGCTCACCGCAGTAATTTCGATCCGGAGCGTTATGCTTTGCTAACGATCCATCCTTCTGCTACCATATGTAGATCCGAAGCGTTATGCTCTGCTAACGAACCATCCTCTGCTACCAAATGTAGTGGTAGCAAATTCGACGAATCCAGACGCCGGCATAAGCTCTTTGATCGAACGGGCGGGCCGGGCGAGAGTAAGGAGTCTAATTCAATGTGAATTTACCATCCGTACTCTTTAATGAACTCTTAAACAACACTGAATATCAATGTCCCCGAGACCACGTTTTTCCAAGCCTTATATACTCTATACCAAAAGGCCATGCGGCAAGTGCAGGCTACAATTGGTTACACTCACAGTCACTCATCCCCCCCACTATGGTGATTGGCTGCAGGGCACTGTTCACAGACTGTTCATGCGCAGCGGCAACGCCCCTCCTGCAGCCTGGGTCGAGGGCAGAGCGGCTTCTGTTTACTTTCCTTTTGTCTCTGGTGTCTCAGGGAAATCCTTCCGTGTAGCACAGCCGCATCAAGCCCTGGCTTGTTCACAGCACACAGCCAGAGACTCTCCACAGTGAAGCATGGCTGATAATTTTTATGCACATTTTGGAAAAGAAAACGGTCCTAGTAATCAATATATTAGCAAGAGGCTTGTCCTGCATAAGATTCCTGAAGGATTACGCTGCAGAAGCAGCAAGAGAACCCCATTAAACTGTCAAACTGTTCATATCATGAAATATCATCATGCAAAAATATAAAAGCAAAAAACGCAAAGGAAAATCAACAAAACACAACTGTTATTGGCATTTTTCCTGGGATATTTTTTTTCTTCCCTTCCTCAGAAAAACAATTGTGAAAGAAGGACAAGTAGCTTACCAGATTGACTGATATGCTCTGGGAAATCTTTACGGTGAGCATTTGAGTCTCGAGCATGCAAGTGAATCCTCTTCATATGCACAAGCATGCTGTATGAACTGCTGTCTGGAGATCTGTTTTCTCTTGACTTGCACCTCGTATTTCCTTTCCTACCACTAGGAAAAGCATGAAAGTATCAGAATATTAGGAATTAATATACCAAAGTAAATGACTGCACAGAAGGAACTGGGTACTTTTGCACTAGTGATACCCCTAGTGGTAACAATTATCTCCAGTTTAAACACCATAAATCACAGTTTAAAGAAGTGTATGCTAAGGTAGATTGCCTGTTTAGTGGCAGGTCTGCTTTCTCTCAGGAGTCAGTGTCTGAATGGTAGGTTATCCTGCTACTGCTTTTCTTCATTGGTATTACTTCTTCCCAGTTTGACTCCTGCTGAAATAATTGTGGTGCTAATAACAATGTGTGGGGAAAAGACCAGATGTGCTAGTTTTCTTAGACAATTATATCAGTTTTTCCAATTTTCCAGACATTTTTTCATTTCTTTATTAACTCACCGGTGCCAGCAGTTGGATTTTTCCAGTACATAAATCCTAATTAGTGAACCAGAGGATTGAGTGCTCCATTTTACTCCTGATGTGTCATTTCCCCTCTGTTCTTGCTTAATTGGCATTTTGAAAAGCCAACGCTTGTGTTTTTAAGGGTAAGAAAAGAAATACAGGAGTGTTTTGGGACAGAAATAGAAATCTGGTAGAAGGACAAAAATGAGAAGAAGGTGTAGTCAGGATTAGGGACATCTGGTTGTTCCGGGATTGCAGGGCATGGAGGCCTGCAGAGTGTCTTGAGCTTCTTGAGGCTGAGCTATCTGTTCCTGGCATCAGGTGTGACTGAAGCCCATCATGCCTTGCCTGTGTTGCTGTCTGCTTGCCATGGGCACACAGAGTGAGTTTATGACATGATGCTGGCCCTGAGGAGCATCTACAGAACAATTCTGTAAAGCAAAGGTAGTGTTTGGTGCACTGCTGGTGTGAGTTGCTCTTACAGGCTTTCTCTGCAATCTCAATTTCTGCTTTTCAAGGGCAAGAAACAAGAAGGCAGGAGGAAGAGGTGACAGAAGCTTGTCAGGACTGAGGATATCCTCATGTTTTGAGTTTAAGGACTCTTTGATCCTTCATATGTGCTTAGGGATGCCTTGAGCCTATGGGAGGGGTTGGTGGAGGGTTGACAGGGCAGGAGGAGTGGTTGTGAGTCCCAGGGAGAATGAGGCACTAGACTGTGCCTCAGAGATGCGAGAATAAGCAAGTTAATTGTGGCACAAGGAAGAAGTTGGACAAAATGAAGTGTTTCTCTGGATAGATAGGATTATAGGGTATTAGAGAGGTTTGTGAGCTTCTGAGATTCTCCTAGGTGGCAGAAAGAAGGTAATGAATTTGAACGAGGTAAAAAAAGGTTGTGTGTTCCTATTTGCATTGGTATGTTGAGGTTTGGGGCCAAAAAGGTCCATGAAAAGTTGGGATGACAAAGTAGGCATTCTTGCCACCTAGTACTGGAGAGTTTGCATCCTGGAAGGGAAAAGGGAAGAGTGTGGGTAGAAGGTGGTGCTTCTACCAGTGTGCTATAGAGGACAGAGTTAAGGAAAGTAAGCCTGATACATGCAGCTCCACAACTTATTGTGAGTTCCAGTTGGTAAAAAAGGGAAATAAACAGAAAGACTTTCAGCCAGCTAGGAAGGGGTAACTGAGTTCAGATCTTACCCCATCTCCATAAAAGCCAATCCAAAACTTCAATCTTTTGAGGTTCAGAAAAGGATGATTAATTCTTTTTTTTTTTTTTTTTTTTTTTTTTGGTGCTAATGCATTAATTGGTTCCAGGCAGACTGGGAACAGCAGAGCCAAGATATTGCAAAGAAGGCTGCAGTCCAGGTAATTTAAGGGCTTTCAGGAGGCTGAGAAACACCAGAAAGTTCATGATAAAACCTGGAATCTTTCATTCCCCAAAATGTTTTGTAGGTCCTAAAGGTTTGAATGGTGCCATGTTTTGGGGTGCTCAAAGACAGACAAGAAGAGAAATGTCAGAATACTTTGGAGTAATTCCAGCACTTGCCTTTAAAGGGAACCTCAGGAATTTGTCTCCTGACTCTGGGGACCATATTTCTGGCTCCTAAGATCATCCTCCCGGCTGGGCAAGATCAGTCCTTAGTACTGCATATTAGCATTGCTTGTCCTGAGATATAAGCATTACATTTTCTTACAACCCAGCTGAGTGCTCCCATTCTTGGCTGCATGCATGTGGGTGGCCCTCTTCATTAGCCAAAGCTTGAGCCTGTTATCTCTTTACTACCCACTTGGGTTGTTGATGGTTTAAAATCTGTCATTGCTGAATTAATACTTACCAGGTGCTCTGCCCTTTTGGCTGTCTGATTTGGTGTATTCTCCCAGTATGAGTACTGGGAGAAAAGCAGCATAACAACAGTTTTCAGAGGGTTGCATTGCCAAATCCTGCCCTGCCAGTCAGCAAGAGCACAGTATCACCAAACCACAAGAGCTTTTATACGAGGCTTTCATTTAAAGGAAGTAAAAATATGCTGGCTTTAGTCATATTAATTTCTCCTTTTTATTAGCTTTTAGGGAATGAGCAACAGCTCAGTGAGTTGTGTCTGTAGCAAATACAGGTTATGAAATAAGTGTATTTCATTATTTGCTCATTTTGCAATGAAAGGCTCTCCAAATCTGCCTCCTAAATGGTTTAACTCAACATTAGAATTGATGCTGCCAAATACCAACTGATTCAATAGACGATGAGTTTCAAATTCCTCTTTTACATGGGGAATGTGATATAGAACAATGACCTCAATTTTCAGCTGTGTCCTCAGATTCACCTCTTTTTCAGCTGTCTGTTTCTCTTTCAGTATCTTATCATAATTTTTCAAGTCCTGGGGGTCTTATAAGGGCACTACTGTTTAATAATCAGACACTACAGGTCTGGGGGGGTTTTCTGATGACATCTTTTACAACTAATGAGTATTTAATAGAATGTAATTAGAAGCTCTGATCCTTAGACCTTGACCTGTGTAGACCTTGTATACAAATAAGTGACCAGACAGCCTTTAACACTCATTAGGAGCTACCTGCACCCCACTTTACAAAGGTATGTGAGGAAACTGTTTAGGTTTAGCCTCAAGCCACCTGCTTAGTAATCTGTTGCTGTGCACTCGATTGATCCTGCTGTCCTTGTAGTAACTGGAAAGCTACCAATGATTTCATTTTAAAGGAAATATTCTGATTCAGGAAGCACAGAATGGAAAGCTGGCTGCTCTATTTGTCAGCATGTGACCTTCATAAAGCCTGTGATTAGGAAAGATTGCTTCAGTGCTATGGAGAAACTGGTCACATCATTGTAAAATGGAAGCAAAACATCCAAAGAAAGTTAGGGAGATCAGGTAAAATGTGTTTTCATACAGTATATTCAGCTGGGGTATATCTGATAGTGCTATTTTTACAGGTATATATTTATCTTGTTCTTAATTCTGAAATTCCCTTATGTCTTTGAAGTGGATTAACATTTTAATATTGGCATTAAAAAAATCAAAATTAAAAATATCTATATATGCATTTCTGAAGAACAACTTGTTGGGCATACCACTAAGAAACATAGGGAGCAGGTTTCTTTCTTCATTAGTTTTTGAATCTATATATACCTATGTTGTCAAATATTGTTAAATATCCTTTTACCTAGCCCATAGACCTATTCCTTCTCTTTCTTACTTTTTCCCACTTCAGTTTCATCCTAATGGGAGAGATTAGTTGTTGTCTGAGTTTTTAACTCAGACTTTGGAATTCATTACCATCCCACATGTCTAGGTTTGGTTTTTTTTTGAAAGATAAATGCGGGAAATCATGTAATGAAGGAAAGGAAAAATTAAATTCTTAAGATTTCTGTGATAAATTTTCAGTGGCTTAGGAAAAGGTTCCAAATACATTCTTAATATATTTGATCTTGATCCTTTGTGGAAACTGTTATATGGCACTAAATGCATCCCTATATAGAAGACAGATTTTATTTAAGACGGTGTCCAAATAATCTTGTTAATGCTAATACAACATTGCAATTATTTGTCTTTTGAAAAGTGGTCTGTTTTGAGATGTTAGTTGCAAATAGAGGAAACAAAGTGTTGATGTAATAAGGAATAATTTACTATGTCTGGAGAGTTCTAAAGTGAAACATCTGGATCAATTTGCTTACAAAGTCTCTGTAGATAAAAGCACTATCTCTCCAAGGAATCAGTTTGCGCCCTTTCTGAAGAATCATTTTTAAAAAAGGAAAGTTGACTATCATCATACACAGGAAGATCCCAGGAATTTTTTTATTAAGGAATCCAAAGAAATTTTGAAATCCTGTTTCATGGGAGATCACCTAATTGCTGAAAACGTGGCATGATTTTGTGATCTTAATTTAGCCTGGCCTGCCCTGTTTATCTGCTTCCCCCACACCCCTCATATTAAAAAATAATACATATTAGAGGATGAGAGTAAACAGCATGCTAGAGAGATGCCAGAGCTGGATGTGGAATAGAGCTAAAACCTTTGATTTTACATGGACATAAAATGTCCTGTGATAGATGAAGCATTTTGTAATGTAATAAATAAACCTTTCTTTTCATTATGAAGGTCTAGCTGTTGGTGTTACTGAATTCTGTGGGAGGTGGCCCCCGACTTGGAGAAAGGCATATATAGGATGAATCTGTTCTTGAAAAGTTCTTTAGCAAAAGAATAAGAAGAGACCTTTTTTTAATTCAGGTGCCACAATCTGGAAGAGCATAGAACTACATTTGCTGTTATTGCACCTGCTCTTGAAAAGTATTTTACATTCCTCCTTTAACAAATGTAACCACAGCCATTAATACAATCACAGTGGAGTTTGCCACAACATTATCACTACGTTGAATTACAGTCGTAATTTTATTTAGAATGCTGGTGGTTTCCTCATGGGACTGTAGGTGTTCTGAGAGTAAAAGGGTCTTCAAAAGTCTTCTGTTATAGTTAGTGCAAGTAACAGTTTAGCTTTGTTAGCAGTTAGTTATGTTCATAGTTTCTGAGGTCTGTACCTGAATGTTGTATCATTTCAAGAGCTGCTTGATGCACTTCCCTGTTTTGTGGTAATTTTTTTCAAATGTTTTCTGCATTTACAGGACTTCATCTTGAAAAGTGAGCCTGAGCTAAGACAGAAAAATATTTTAAGGATATTTTCATCTAAGAGGACACTTTTTACAGATCTTGTATGTGACCTTATTTTTTTCTGTTTCAAGTTTACCTTTTATGCATCCTTTAATTAGAATACTCATGCAAAATGCTAACATTGAATTTTGTGGTTAGAGATATGACATGCTCAGATACCTTTGTTGCTTTCTTGAAAAGGCCAGAAACATGGGTTGATACTGTCTGTATAGCTGTCCTTTTACAACCCCAAGGAACATTTTTCTCCCAGTAGTATATATTTTCTGCTGTTGAGAGAAGTCTCCATCCCGCCTGTGGGACATTCTCCTTGGAGTTTCAAGCGAATTAAGCAACCATGTAGAAGAAGAATGGCTCTGGGGCAGAACATGGGTCTAATTCCATCCTAAGTTTGGTCATGAATCTGAAGGTTGTGGTTCAGACAAACTTCAGAGCCATATAAATTCAATTGCAACTCACCATCAGCATCCACAAAGCCCAGCTGAGAGTCCCGTTGTTGTTGACAGTGTATTGAGCTCATAAAGAATCTGGGCTCAACACAAACAAACAGGATCATTATGTAAATCAAAAGAAGATGAAAGTAGAACCCACATCTTTCGGCTTGAATACTAAAAGTCTGCCAGGAGGAATAAAAGATACTTCCTGTAAGGGTGATGAGTTGCAATTTCCTTCTGAGTTCTCTTATTTTACATAGTAAAGAGAAGGGAAGGATGGCCTGATTAAACCCTGGTGGTATGGATTCCTTCTCATTCCAACATGCAGATTTGTTTAAAATTAGCATACAGTTCTTAGCGGTTTTAGTTGATGTTATGGCCATTACACCAGCCTTGTGAAATGATACTGGTTATCTCAGTCCTGAAGTTCTTGAAAGGAGGAAAGAGACTCTGTGTTTTCTATGAAGACACAACAAAGTCATTATACTTGCCTGGATTAGATGTCCTGCTGTTTCTAGATCATACAGTCATTATTTAATGCTGTGTTCTCTTGCAGAGGAAGTGTGTTTTCATGCATTGCTGTGTTGTTTCCCAGTAGTATGGAGCACATTGCAAAGATCTGGAGTTTTTTTGCAATTTGGAGAAATTAGTGAAGTTTTTGGAAAACGATCTATGATAAATAAGGATTTAGAGTTAGATCCAAAAAGCACCTCAAGAAAAATTTAGATAGAATCTAGGTACCCCAATCAACAGGAGTGATTCAAACACTATACAGAGACAACTCTACCCTTCTGAGGCTGCTTAGGTTGCTGAGAACCCAGTGTTCTGATAATGCATGTGCTATGTGCTGGTGTTGTCTCTGTGGAGCTGAATACTGACCTGTGTTTCCACTTTCTAAGATAACATGATAGTCATAAACTATTTGTCCTGCTACCTACACCCCTTTTCAGAATTTAAATCTAGTTGCTGCTCATCAACTTGTCACCTATGTGCTGACAGTATGGAATTCACAAAACGCAATCTTCATTTTTGTTCAAAATGGAGGCCTCTGTGTTGATGCTGTAATATAGCAGGATTGCTGGTTTCATTTGTTATTGATTAAAGATATATACTGTATCTCTGTAACAACAATAACAACCACATCGTCTATCCATACCAGAGCTAAATAATTTAACAAATTGAAAGTGGTTGTAAGAGATTTCTTTGGTGTGCTGCCTGTCCCTGACTTTGTTTTGATCCTGTTGATGATATTCAGGTGTTTTTATTGAAAGTAGTTGAATTATTCGTTATTAATGTTAACTTAAGATTGGACTGAACTGGTCTATCTCAATGGAGGACCCTTTTCGTTTTCTGATTTTGACACTGGAAAAAAACTTAAAAATCTGTCACCTCTTACTTCCATCTCCATCTTCTCTTATTCTGCTTTAACTTCCAAGTCTCTGCAAAGATGCCTCTTCTTTTTATGGCTTCTTTCTGCTGTAGACATGAGATGGTTGTAAAGGAATGAAGCTTTGATTAAATATTTTGCTCCACCAGCCAGATGAAGGAACAAGTTAATTCCCTGATCTCCTTGAGGATCTCCTATCAATACACTTACATTCAGGATTATATTTACCTTGTAGTATTCAGCTGATTTTCATAAAACTGAAAAGACATAGTGAATCCCTTCTTATTGACCTCATCTTCTGGTCAATGAAAATGGAATGAAATGATCCTCTATGCTTCTAATCCATTCTTGAAGGTGCAGTGGTATGAAACAATTGCTATATCCCCATCCTTGAATATGTAACGTTCCCATCTAGTGGTCTTCAAAAGAGAGGGTTCAGCATGGATAATTTTGCAGGATGGGTCAATTAGTTCTGTAGTATATCAGGGCTTGCTAGAATAAATTGGAAGATACAGGCTGCCATTTTTATAACCAGAACTTTATAAGTGTGTTTCATGACAAAGTACCCACTGAGTCTGCTCTGCAGTATTACAGGCAGCCTCAGATTATTGTATTTTCACTGTTGTGAATGCTGGTATTTTATAGAAACGGAGCCTATTTTCAGTGGTTTAGGAGAGCAGCTGGCACAAGTATGTCTGCAAAATAAATCCTTCATAAAAATATCTGCTCTCGTGCCCACCTTTCTCTTACAGACAGTAGACAGGAAAGTGGACGGACACCACAAAGCTTAAAACACCTTGGAGTTTCAAACCCATGTGCATTTTTCATGTAAGTTGGAAATAGTTTTCTGCAAGCCTTATTTATGCAATCCATGGGTTCACAGAGGTTTTAGTTGGTACAAAACCAAATAAAGGCAGTCAGGAAGGAGGCAAGATGGTACTGAGATGGTGCTAGTAGTGCTAAGATTTAATGAGTAGTACTAGGAAGGGAACAACAGTGCTTGTAGGTAGTAAAGTAATGGGACCTTTCTTCAACGTATCGTGAGAGTATACTATCATCACGAGAGTATAATATCATTGGGCAGGCTGCTTCTGCTCCTAGTATACACTATCCACCAGACAGAACGATCTACATGGTGTTTCAAAATGATGGACCCAATTTGAAATCACTGTATCTTTGAAATTGTGTCCATCTTTTTGAAACATCCTGTAAAGTGTCTGTGACAGTGAACAGCATGAACTGAATCCACTTCAGCCCAGCTGCATATTTAATAATCAGATTGTTTATGACAACTGTCTGTAGCCATGAAGAAGTGAGAAGAGCTGCTCTATGGCAAAGAAATATATTGTGGCTGGTCTCTCAGCTCAGAGGGCAGGGTGTGGAAGTGAACATCCAGAGCTACTCTCTTCTTCACACTGTGCATGCTGCTGCTTTCTGGAAAGAGAAAGTTGCAATACTGCTTGAATTCCTACAGCCACACAGAATGGATTTCCATTGGCAGGGTGAATGAATAACAGCAAATTCAACGGACAGTTGCCATGATGTACTCAGGCCTCTCCGAGGCACTCTACTAAGTTCCACATGGCATTCTGATTTAAAAAAGATTAGCACTATGCAAAATCAATGTAGTCCATATTGTATGAATTAAAAACTGATTAGCTGATAGGTCATAAAAAGGAATAATGGAATTTTTCCCTGAGGAGAATGTTTCTAGTGCAGCCTGGTGTTCAAATTCTTTATCAAGACTTTGGAATAAAATATAATGTTACAGCAGATGTAACAAAAAAAGGGCAGAGAAGGAAATGTGATTTATAATTGCGGTTGTCTTAGATTTTCTTCCACACTCTGACTTGAAAATGCTGACTGAACCATTGTGTACGTCTGTGGAGCATGGACCCAGTCACAGTATGCTGCCATTAGTACAAGGAACTATGGTGATAGTGGAGATAGTTTACCTATCTGTACAACCTGAAAGTTTAATAAATACACCTCTCTGAACAACGTAGATCAGTATATTAATAGGTAAACCAGGGGTCATATTTCTGAACACAACAAATGTCACTATTCTTATAAGGTAGAACTCTGTATTAAATATTCTTGAATAATATTCACGACAAATAGTATATAACTAATTGAACATGAGCATCCTCTGTAGTCGTGCTACTGAAAGGGCTAAAAATGATGCTTGGATATATGTAAAGGGGTTTATCAAACAGTATAAGACTAAATTACCTCTGGGTGTGACATAAGGGAGACCATTAATAAAAAACTGTGTCCAGTCCTATCATCGTTATTTTCATAGAGAGGTTGGAAGGAGTTGAACCAACATATGCAAAATGGCCTAAAATATTCTAAAACACACATCGCTTAGAGATTAGCTTTGTGAATTTAACCATGTCGTTAAAGGTTTTGTTTCCTCTGTCGATTAGACAAACAGCCTAGAGTGCTAAGATCAATAGTAATTAATAGTGAAGGAGCAATTTACCTAGATTTGTGGTGCATTTTCTATCTTTAAATCAAGAGCGAGTTGCTTTCTAAAAGAGATCTATAGTGTAGATGGTAGCAGTGTCCAGGTGTAGGAGTAACACAGGTATTATGAAATGAACTGCTATAGCTAATGAAGTGTATAAGATCTGATACAATTAGCTTATAATAATTTTGCTCAGACAGACCTCTGAGGCTGGATAACACATTATGTCCTCCAAAGGGGACAGGAGTTTGATACTGGTACAACTGAGTGCAGTTATGGCTTTATTTCAAGTTGCAGAGGCTTGTGCTTTTGTTGTTACAAGCTCTATTTCAGCCTTAATGAAAAAGGGATAGAGGGAGAATTTTGAGGGAAACAAGAAATCGATAAATTCTTAATGTTTTTACCCTCCCATTAGCAAGACTAAGTTCATGGTGTGCAAAGAAACTAAAATTCAATAATCAGGTTACTTACAATATCTGGAAAAGTGCTGTTCATATGCACTATCAGTGGAAAGATGCTTGAAAACTGTGTGTGGAACTAGGAAACAGCAGCAAAAGTGTTTCAAAAACTACAATGAGATTTAAGTTTTGTCTATGAATTCTGAATGCTGTTATTTTAAATTTTACATGTGCACTTGGGGAAATGAAGTGCCTTGGCAAGGTTCCATTCATGCATACAGTTTTATTCTAACCTATAATAGTTTCCACAAAATTCTAAGTGTTACAGTGTTACGAAACATTTGTGTTCACACCTTTAGTGCCCCAGGCAGGGAACTGCATATTTTTGTGTATTATAGCTGGATTTGTAGCTAAAACCCCTAAATCTATATGGTGTCTAGTAACAAAAATGTAATGAGAACATTTGATGACGTAGTCATTATTATTTAGCTGACGAGCTATTTCCTTCTTCTACTGTAAGGCGGATAGTTTGGAGCATACCTGGACAAGCTGGGAAAACCTGGAGGATTTCTGAGTGGAAGTGGGCATAATATTAATTGAAGGCTGATTAACTGAAAATGATTTTTGAGAACATTTAGATGGACTAGAGGATTTATGAGGAAGCTGACAGAAATCAGACCTGATTTCATTTTTTCTATGTACATTTAACCAACTATCAGGTGCTGCTTGCAGTACATGACATAATACAAGTGGATTATTGCTTTCTCTGAACAACTTTATACATTTCAAAAGAGCAAGGGATTGTATTTTCCTCACCCAAATCTCTGGGTATAGAAGAGGACTTCAGTGTAGAGCTTAACAGCATTTAAACAATTAGGCCCAGGGATTTTCTTACAGGAAATTGTTCCGAAGTGGCTCCTACACACAGGTTGTCCTGGATTAATTTCCTGCACAGATTCTCAGGTAAGACTGTGCAAGACAGATGATACCAGAAGTGCTGTCTCATCAGGGGTTAATCAGGAAGATTTACATTTAAATTAATACTCTACCTTAATCCAAATTATCTTCTCTGTATAGGTGAGAATTTATATCTTCCAAGACCCTTGAATTTCCTTTTCTAGTTTATTTTCCCTAAAAAATTAAATAAATTAGTAAGTATACTTATTCCCTTGCCCTCATCCAAGGCAATAGGAAATAGTCATTAGAGAGGGAGATTTCTGGTTTTAATACAGATTATATGGGACCCAAGGTTTTGATTAAGTTGCACTGAATGTTAAATTAATTGGCAATTGGCACTATTGTAATGAACTGTTACTAGATCATTTACAGTCAGGCAGCAACCTTAAAGCATTTGCATGCATATGCTGGTCCTGCAGTGACATGGAAATTGGTCTGACCCATATGACCTGTGTGTCATATTTAACACCAGTTGGCAACAAGCACCACACAGCCACTCGCTCACTCTTCCACCTCACAGTGGAATGGGAAGGAGAGCTGAAAAAAAAGTAAAACATGTGGATTGAGATAAAGGCAGTTTAATAGGACAGCAAAGGAAGAGAAAACAATCAGAGACCCCTAGAATAGTCTGGGTTAGAATGGACCTTCAAAGGTCATCTAGTCCAACCCCCCTGCAATGAGCAGGGACATCTTCAACCAGATCAGGTTGCTCAGAGCCCCGTCCAGCCTGGCCTTGAATGTTTCCAGGGATGGGGCATCTGCCACCTCTCTGGGCAACCTGGGCCAGTGTCTTACCACCCTCATTGTAAAAAATTTCTTCCTCATGCCTGGCCTGAATCTCCCCTCCTTTAGTATAAAACTATCAGCCCTTGTCCTGTTGCAACAGGCCCTCCTAAAAAGTCTGTCCCAATCATTCATATAGGCCCCTTTTAAGTAAGGGAAGGCCACAATAAGGTCTCCCTGGAGCCTTCTCTCCTCCAGTCTGAACAACCCAAACTCTCTCAGCCTGTCCTCGTAGGAGAGGTGTTTCATCCCTTTGGTCATTTTTGTGGTCTCCTCTGGCCCCTCTCCAACAGGTCCATGTCTGTCCTGTACTGAGGACTCCAGAGCTGGACGCAGGACTCCAGCTTGCGTCTCAGGAGAGCAGAGCAGAGGGGCAGAATCACCTCCCTTGACCTGCTGGCCACACTCCTTTTGATGCAGCCCAAGATACAGTTGGCCTGCTGGGCTGCAAGTGCATGTTGCCAGTTCATGTCCAATCTTCCATCCACCAGTATTCTCAAGTCCTTCTTGGCAGGGCTGCTCTCAATCCCTTCATCCCCCAGCCTGTATTGATACTGGGGCTTACCCTGACCCAGGTGCAGGACCTTGCACTTGGCCTTGTTGAATATAGTATTTATTAATAATAATAGTAATAATATTAATAGAATGTTAAAAATAAGTGATGCACAGTGCAGTTGCTCACCACCCATTGACCAGTTCCCAGCCCATCCCCGAGCTGTGATCCCAGCCTCCCCAGCCGAGTTCCCCCAGTTTATATACTCAGAATGATGTCATATGGTATTGAATATCCATTTTGTCAGCTTGGATCAGCTGTCATGACCATGCTCCCTCTCAGCTTCTTGCACACCTCGCCACTGGCAGAGCATGAGAAGCTTAAAAGTCCTTGACTTAGTATAAGCACTACTTAGCAACAACTGAAATATCAGTGTGTTATCAACATTATTCTCATACTAAATCCAAAACACAGCACTATACCAGCTACTAGGAAGAAAATTAACTCTATCCCAGCTGAAACCAGGGCACCTGTGTTACTAGGGGATATTCCATACTGAAGGCAACTGCCACACTTTGCAGATGCCAGAAGCAAACTTACTCTAATGCTATAATCCCATTTCATAATACAGACTTCAATGTAGTTTGGAGCACAAAACCAGAATGTATCTTCCTCGGTTAAAATAAATATCTTCGTCTTCATTGTGGTGGCTTCACTGCATTTCAGCTGCAGGACACAGGGATTTGAAGAGGGTTTACTTGACCCGAATTTTGCAGTCTTTAATTGAACAAAATATTCAGTGAGCACTCTAGTTCAATATCATCTTTCTAGTGAATTTGAGGTACAGTGATAGGCAGAGCTCTTCCTCTATATCATTTTAACCTGGGGAATATAACAAAGCTCTCACTGTGTAGCTGTATTTTCATAAACTCTCTTCCCAGATCTCCAAAACGTATTCTTCCATGGAAATTAGATGAGAGGTCCTCTGTATGCAAGAGAAGGTTTAAGATTTGGCTCACTGATCTTGTTCTGGAACACTACTGGAAGTCTGTGGATTTCAAGCAAACACTTGAGGACAGCAGCAGAAACAGCAGGTACAAAATTAAATACATGCACATTGTCTATCTCAATTGCTGGTTAAAATGTTTTATATTAGATCACCTACATCAGGAAATGTAAATCAGTACCAAATGAGCTATTAACTGCGTACAGCACATCAAAGTGATAAGGGAAGAGCATTCTTTAGGATTGAGGTAGCACCATGTTGACACAACACTGCACTGGGCTCACTAGGCCACTGACAAGGTTTGGATGTTAAAGTCATTGTGTATAACGAGATGAGATGTGGTGTGACAAGATTTACAGAAAACTCAAGTTCCTCTGCGTGATGGGCAGGGAGGCCCTGTGCTGTAATACTCTCGCTGGTGTGGAACAGAGAGCTCCATGGCTGGTTGCAATGCTTTGGATTCTGTGAATGGGAGGGCTGAAAATTCCCAGGAAGAATTTGTTTGTATTCAGAAAGAGTACACATGCTAAGCGTGGTTTCTGGTTCAAGTTGTATTGATAATCTAACAGCAGGTTGTACCATCTGTTTGCCAGTGTTATATCATCCTGCTTGATTCTATCGTATATTTCTCTTGCTAAACCTGCCCTTGGGTTTCAGTTTAGATTTGGGGTAATGGGTATTCTAAGTGAAAAATGAGCCGCAATCTTCTCCTGTTTTTGCTTACATTTTCCTTAAGCGTCTTCTTTCTATGTGATGGGTGGACAGCAGCATTTTTAACAGATGTTTTTCACAGGCTATTGCATAATTATTTTTCAAGTGGCTTTCTAAAGCAGATGTTTCCATGTCTTTGTTCTTTTCTCTCCTGACACTTCAACACAAACAGCAGATTCCACTGCTGCTGTCCTTTAGATCTTGTGAAGAAAATACCGTAGCAGTGACGTTGTTTTTTTTTTCAGCCTATTTGGCAATAATTAATATGTACAGGCACAATTCTCCTCCCTTTCTCCCTTGTCACTAGCATTGCTTACAGATATTATCTCAGGCTTTCTCTTTTAGGAGTGCTGTCTTTCTCTATGACCTTCATCAGCAGTTCAGTATTTGATCTTTACTTTCTTCCAAGACTTTGCTTCTAGTGGCATCCTGCATGAGTAACTGTGAAGCTTTTACTCCCTGTGACTTCAAAGTATAATTTTTTACCTCATGCCAGGGCAGATCACAACTGTCACTTGTGGCATCTCCATCACTGTGAAGAACCTTTGGTATGATTTTGGGTATTTTTTGGTCAAATAGAACCATTTTAGTTCCCTCTCTCATGAACAGAGATTCAACAACTGGGCTTTCCCATTGTTTACCGAAATAGCCCTGCTTTCTTGCAAACCATTTTGTAAGAGGACTTCCTAATTTGACTGCTTGTTCCTCAAAGACCAAGGCAGTGCTACTAAGAATGAAATAAAGGGCAGGCCCAGACAAGTTTCATCCAGCCATAATTTATCATTACAAATGATGAACTTCAGCTGTTAGTCTAAAATGATGATAAATGCTTGGATCAAGAAAACAAAAGCTTTCTAGTAAATCTACTCTGTGTCTTAATTTAAACCTCATAGATTTTACCTCCAGCATGTGGAACATCATCTGCTGATATAATACTACAACTACTTGACAGACTTTGTCCTGTTCTGACTTTCGGTTATTTACTTATTGGTGTGAATGTAGTAACAAGGGTTCTGCTTTCTTCATCTTTACCTTCCTAGCCCAGCTGTGTTCTTCCTCTAGCAGATATTGGGGTGGTTAAAGTTCCAAATGAGGACCAAGGCCAAGTTGTCTGAAGAAGGCCTCATACACTTCTTCCTGATCAGGTAGTCAGTAGCAGTTACTGATGTGGCCCATGTTGATCAGCCCTGATACTTTACCTGTTAGCTCATAGCTGTACCATTTCTAGTTGTTCCTGAGTCACAAAAACATATTTGAATGGAGACAATAGAAACTCAATCCTTTGGAAACTTCAAAAATATACTGGACAGACAGTTAGGAGATGTGCCACAGGAAACAAGCCAACATTGGACATGAAAGGGACTGGGTGATATTTTTTAATTCATTTTCTTTTTGTCTTTCCTGTTGCAACAGCAACATTCATCATTACTATTACTTCTGTTTGTGGCATCAGGATGACAGCTTGGGTGAATGAAGGGACTTTACTGATAACAGCAATCTTTGAGCCTTCTGATTTTTTCCTTTGCCAATAAAATGTTAGAAGCTTGATGAAACCTTTTTTTCCCTTTTGTTTCTTTTTTTTTTTTTTTAATTTAATTTTTTTTTTTTTTTCTTTTGTGTCTTTCCTGTGTACCGTCTTGGTGATTATCTTGGTGTTTTAGTTTTCTGGCAAACTGTAGCAATCACTTTTTCTCCAACAAAAACAATTTATTATCAGTTTTATTGTGACACAAAAGTTTGATGAAAAATTAATTTGCATTTGACTTCTCATGTTTTTTTCCTCCCTCCTGTGTTTGATTGTTTCTCCTGCTGGGTAAAAAGTCCTGATGACCACAAAAGGGTTGACCATGACAGAAACATGTAATAGATGAAGATGCTTTTTGTTTCAATTTTTCTGTTCTCCAGGTATCTATTGAATTATCTAGTAATCTGTGTACTTGTTAAGATATCTTATTTTATCTTGTCTTTTTGATTTTTTTTTTTTAGATTTATATTTCTTTTTAAAATACTGCTAGACAAACAACAACAACAGAAGATGTTTACTTCATCAAGTAAAGATGCAAATGTAGTCTTGCAAAAGGAACATAGTGGTCTGTCTTGTATAACTATGGGAAACTTTCTTGCAGATTACAGAAGATGAAATGAGAAAGTTTACTAACTGTAGTATATTTGTTAACTGTGTGAAACAGTCTAACCATAATCCCAACTCAAAAAAAGAAAAAAAAAAAGAAAAAAAAAAAAGGAAAAAAAAGAAAAAGTCAGTGGCTGCTGCATTGTAGTATTTCCTTCTTTTCCAAAGCCTAATCCAACTTTTTCTTGAATTAATGTGCACAAGTCAGTTTAACTACTGGCTGCATAACTTCTGGCAGTTCGTTTCATATTCCAACCAATCTTTGTATAAAGAACTGTCTGAGTTGTTTATAGGGTTGTCCTCCTGCCCAGAGTTTATTCCATGATCTCCTATTTTGAAAACAACTGTACTTACAGGGATGCTATTAAGTAGTTTGGGCTTTGCATTGAAAGGTTGTGGTTAGTGGGCAGAAGATTCACAGAACTTAGAATCATTAGACGTGTTTATCAACAGTTAAAAAGGAATAAAGCAAATGAGACAATTCCACATAAATACTCCCATTCAGTATTCTTACCATGCAGTATGGCAATAATTTATGTTTTCACAACAAACACTGGTTTTGTTAAAATTCTTGGAAATGTCACTAAGTTATAAGAAGTGACCTGTCAAATTACTGTCTCCACATAGAATGTAGGGTGAAAAAGGAACTGAGTACAAGATGAGGACCAGGATGATTATGACTATTTCTACTGATTCTTTTTCCAGTTCAAATGTATGAGTTTTATTAAAAAGGTAGCTAGGAAATTTTGGACTCTTATAATAGCACAGTTAATAGAATTTAGTATTAAACTGGTGTCAAGGCTGTATACAAGTGTTTAAGCAACATGTTCAAGAATATACTTGGTGAGGAAAGGAGTAGATGGAAAGAAATGCAATTTTAAGATCTGGTCTGGCCCTGGCTAAAATCAATGATGCAGCACTCTGCAGAAAAACAAAACCAAAAGACAACTGAACTATCTGTGAAGAACTTTATTCCCCGTCTGAAAGCACTGATGCTTATGACATTGTTTTGTGTCTGGGATAACTAACTGCAGAATAATAGGTTTAATTACTTTAGATGCAGCATTTCTCTGATGCATCTACACTGATCCCAGAATTCAGCAGCTATTTCTGCATAGTACTGTACTAGATAGTGAAGATGTGAACTCCTCCCTTTTTAGTTGTCAGAGAATCCAAACAGGACATTTATTCCTTGTAGCCATAAGACCAAATCTGTATGTGAATGATCCAGCTTTGTTCCTAGGCAATAACACATGTTGCTAAAAAAAACCCCAGTGAATTCCCCCAATTGTTTAAAAAGGGGAAAAGGTTTTATTGCAGGAGGAATTAACATTGCAAAGTAAAACACTGAAATAACTCAGAAAATTGTAAAATTGTAAAATGAGCCTTCAAGCTTCCCTGTGTACTTTTATTAAGGTACAGATTTTAACTGCATGCTATTTAACTAAGATAATTGTTTGAGATTGTCTGGAATTTATGAACCACATTTAGAGATATTTTTTAAACTGATTGAACACAAGTAAGGAAAGGGAAAAACGGTAGTGATTCCCTTTAGAAAGGGGGAAAAAGAACAGTTAGAAAGAGAAGAGTGATCAATATAAATACAATTCCCTGCAAAATGCTGGAACAAATTAAAACCAACCTAATTTAAAATGTATAGAAGATAAAGAGTTAAATAATATCCAACACATGAAAAATGGTCAGAAATAAATTGTGTCACTTGTTAAACCATGTCAAGCCAATCTACAACAGAGCAGCAGGTTCTGGATACAGGAGAGTTTGCAAATCTATGCTGATTTTAGTAAGATCTTTGGTATTACTTTATATGACATTCTAATAAGAAACCAAGGCAAATGTTCTCAACTAAACTAGAGTGGGTGCAAAAAGGGCTTACTAACTGTATCTAAACAGTACTTTTCAGTAGTTCTTTGATGTATTGAATGAGTATCTGCTGAGGCCTGCCATTATTCAAGATTTTCAGTAGTGTCCTTCAGGATGTATTGAGTGGGCTTATAAAATTTGCAGTCAACACTAACTCTATATACACTAAAGAAAATAACTAGAATTCCAAATTATATTTAAAAATAAAGTTCAAGGGCTGTTTGACAAACAAGTGCATGTTATGGCATCTACAGAGGAATAATGAACTCTGTAAATGCAAGATGGACAACCCAAGTAAGAGTACTGTGGAAAAAGCACTAAGCTTACGGTGGATCTCAAGCCGAATGTTAATCAATAAGGTGATCTAAAAAGAGAAATTTCAGTATCTTTGGGTTGACTAGCCTAAAGAAGACCAAAGAGACGACAGGGTAAGAGAAGTATGAAAAGCATTAGCTGTAGTGAGAAAGGTTCTGATTAGGAGTAAGGAAAACAGTTCCATTGGCAAGGAGGGTGAAGTTCTGGAAGAGATTGCCTAATGATAGGTTCAAACATCCATCAACAGATGAGACAAACATCTGTTAGGAATGATACGGTTATAACCGAGCCCGCTGTAGTGTGGGAGGAAGGGAAATGGGTAACCTCTGGAGTCATTCTGTGTCTCTGTTTATGACATTTTCCTGCAGAGCTCGTACTAAAAACGAGTTGCAAGTGGAGTGCTAGTGATTCTTGTGTTGTGCACACGAAGTATATCACTGCAGGGCATGAGGTAGAAACAGTGACAGCTGTGCATTGTATTTAGCAGGTAGGTTTTTTACTTCATTCAGTCAATTATCATTCATGTTGTGCAGTACGGGTTTGACCCAAAGTCCCCCAGCAGGCAGAATGGTTAGATAGGGCACTGGTTACAGTCGCACAACTGAAGTCTTCTTTTCTGTAACCCAGCTTTCTGTAACCCTTTGGCCTACATTGGATTATTTCCCATGTTTATTTTGCCATATATTTTTTCCCCTGCATGATTCAAGGTCATGCTTGATGCAAGTTCTTGTAAGAAGAGATTACGGCACTGTGGGTGTTTATATAGGTCCTGGTGTTACAGTCCCTGAGCTTAATTGAATCTTCGATGTGCTACTGTAACATAAGTGATGAGCCACAATAGCAGACACTGAAGACCACAAGTCTTCCTGTTGACTCCAGGAGAAGTAATTGAATCAGGCCTTCAATGAAAGAAGAAGGGATCTTAAAAGAATATTCTTCATCAGTATTATCTCCAAATGTCTTTGTGTCCTTGTACCATCTTATTCTCCTGTTTCAGGTGCTTGTGTGAGCTGTCATCTTATTCTGATTTGATGTGTCCCTGTCGTAGTATTGTGAAATACAGAATGCATGAAATATGCCTTTCATATGAACATGCATTCTGGTTTTGCTTAGACATGTCTGTGGTCAAAATCTGATATTCTCTGTCTAGTCATAGAGCTCAGAAGCTACGCTTTTAACTTATCTAGGAAAGCATATTTTCCTAGAGAACTGACTTGTGCATGAAGTATATGGAACATTTTAAAAATTATGTGTAACTCATACACAAATACTGGGCTAAGAGCAGAAGTCATAGCATGTTACATTTGAGAATATTTTTTTCCCCTGTCATTTAAAAACAGTATTTCTCTAAGTTTTACATAATATATTCTTTTTCATTGGGGAAAAAAAGTCAGAGTCTAGTTAATGGTGAGACAGCTTAAAAATAATTGTAACTAGGAACTGGGCCATGATGAAAATTGTTCAGCTGTTCATTTTATTGTTTGTTCCCAAAACCTTAAATGCACTCTCCAAGAACAATAACAACAGTTAGCATGTAACTCTGTATGGGCCAATTCATGCAGTCCTCTCTCAGTCCTTTCTTACTCCAGAAAAACTCCTGTTCAGAGGGCTTTGTAAGGAATTCAGGGTTAGAACTATATGTTCTAAAAATTTTGTAATAGTGACATGGAAGCTACTATGGTGAGAGAAGAAACAAGCAGAAAGAAAGGAGATAAAAAATGAAGTCTACCCTACTAGTGTATTTGGATTCAGGGAAGTGTATAGAAGAGAACAGGCTGTGATATCCTCTTTGGATAATACCTGTACCTCAGTTAACCTCAGTGAAATAGGTGAGATAGTAGCTATTGGCTTTGCTACGAGAGGGATGAAGCTTCACAATGAGGGTTATAATGGTAGGAACTACAAAGGAAAACAAAACATAGAGAAAAAGGTGATGACCACTTGCTACAGTAAGGCCTGTAAATCTCCAGATTTGTTTGCCCTCCTTGGACCTACAGAAGCTTGGCACTTCTATTATTAAGAATGGACTTTTCTCCTACACATCATCTGAAATCCAGCTTCTAAGACTGGTGATGAAATGTAGGGAATTGTAACCTGTTGTGACTGAGTTCAGAAGCAGTGAGCTGCATTTAGGGTGGGATTTTTAAAACTCCATTGCTCTTCAGAACTGCTGGAAGGTGAAGTCTTTCAGGTACTTGTGGAAGTTGCACCCAGAGAGCCTATTTATAGCTCGCTACAGTACATACAAAGACTATATAGTTCACAATATAGTTTCTACAGTAAAACCTCTTATCACATCCTTAATATTTTGACTTCACTGAATTTCAATTGAGTTACCAAGTGTGCATGGAATGCACATTTGAGCCCTTTTATTACTTAATATAGGAAGAGCTACTGTAAGCATAATTTGAACCTTTTCTCTTGGGAGAAGTGTTGAAACCTCATACATGTTTTAGGATGAGTAAGGATCTGGTCTCGCTCACAGTAGGAGCCTCGTTTGATGTCAATGGAAACACTTCCCTTTGCCTCAGTGGGCTGTGGACCAGGAGCATGCAAGAGTAACTGAACTGAGGATTCCGCTGACTGTATCATATAGTATATGCTGTACAGTTTTACAAAAATAAACACATGTACTTAGCCAAAATACTTAACATTTAATTTAAAAAGCATAATATAAAAAGAATGGATTTTGCCTTACTGATGTTTTAAGCTTTAATTTAACGTAGCATAGTGAAAAGGACACCAAATATTCCAGTTTTGTATCATTAGAACCAGGTGGTCCATGAAAGACTTTTGGCTAAACTAGTGTTGGGAAAGCTTGTAAACTCTGGCTGGTCTTAAAATGTGCTCAAAATTGCTATATCAGATGATATGCCCAGTTTTATAATGTGAAATTCTTTGGCTGTTTTCCTGACATCCTGGTAAGGTGTTACACAATTTAGGCAATTGTAAGAAACTTTTTTGGAAGCTACTGTCATTATTGTTCTACTTTGGAATTGGAAAAGCAACAAAATTGCCCTAATGCAGTGTAGTACCCCGTAAAACATCACAGTGAAGAACAAATGAGAGGAGTTGTTATTACTTATTATTGACATTGTATTTATATAGTGGCCCAATTTGTTTGTCTCAAAAAATTAAAAAGAAAAAAACCCAAATTCTTCAAGCCCAAACCTCATGACCTTCATCCTGGAGGACTGATAAATCTTTTCTCTTTACCATGACAAGCATTGCTGTTAATCAAACATCTCTAGCTGAGAGTGACCAGACAGAAGGTTAACTGATCAACTCCAGAATGCAATTTTAAAGTAATGACCATAAAGAATGATACATGCAACTTATCTGTTAGAATTTTCTTCAATATAAAGTCTGTAACTGCGGTCCTCCTGAATCCTGGAAGATACCCGCCTGTAGTCGGATACCACTTGTGCTATTTCCTTGTGTAATCTGAAGAGTGCAAGAAGGAGGCATTTTCAATGAGGCAGCCAGGTAGGAACTGACAAAAATTGCTCAAGAGAAATAGGGGTAACCTGAAATGTATTTCCTATTGCTAATGCAGATTGTGAGAAAAACAACTGCCCATAATAATTCAAGAGATTTCAGCTATATTTAAGATCAGAGATGATAACTTTTATGGCCTTCTTTCCTGGCTTATGGAACAGCGTGCCAATTGCAATTAGGAATCTGCAACTGGATTAGAGCATATCAAGTGTCTTTGGTTGCTGCTCTTAATGGTCTTGATGACAGTATACAGTAATCTCATACCTTGAACATTATGAATGGATTTTCTAAACTGTTTTTTTTTCCTCTGATTTCCTTCTAATTCCTCACAGGTGAGAATTTCTTGCCTCTGCTGTATCAGTGGTTTCAGTGTTCCTAATTAAGCTGTTTGCATGCAGGAGGCAAGCACAGTCAGGTTGTCTGTGCAGGTATTTCTGAATTTTAAATACTGAAGCAGGCTCTTGCTCTAAGTTTTGCAAATATAGGTCAAACTGATTTCATTGAAGCTACTCACTGAACAAGGTCTGGAATGGAAAGTCCTTCTATGAAGTTAAAATACCTTTTAAAGAAAACCACATTTAAAAACGTGATAATAAGAGGGCTACAGTAGGCAGCACAAGTGCTCAATTCAGCAGCATTGTGCCTTTGAACAAGCCAAGATTCAGTTATAACTTGTGTATGACATTTAGTTTCTTTCTAAGTGCATATCCAAATCCCTGGTAGCTCTGCTAGCCTTATTCTTTTTTTTTTTTTTTTTTTTTTTCCACATTTTTTAATCCCCCCTCTCCCTCCCCGGTGATGTATATTATAGGTATGTGTGTAAACACTTATTTTCATGCAGGTGTCTGATAGAGGTTGTGAATTTACATCAGTGATTTGCAGAACAAAGTCAGGTGGGTACATGTAGCCCTGCAAATATTGACAAGGTGATATGTCCTTTGGTCTTCTGTAGTTTCACAGGAGGGTGCTGGCTTAGGGTTTTATTTGGTTTTAATCTCTGGGCTCAGGACCTACCTTTTCCTTTGAACATTAAGGCCTACTAAATCAGGCTCTCAAAACTTCATCCGTGACAGCTGACAAATTTCTTATGTTAAGGAGTTTAAATGAAGAGGCATTTTTGCCTCTACATGCTCAACCAGACCCTTCCAGAATTAAATATAATAAAAAAAATATAAATGATCATTGTGAAGTCATAACTTCCACAGTTCTCTGTACAAAATCGTATATTGTTTTGGCTTTGCCTTATTAGGCATCAGAGTTTATTTGGAAGATCCTTGTTTCTTACTGCAGTTTTTGAAAAACTTAATCTGTGTTTCACATTTGTAAAGGGAACTTGAAACACGTAAAACTTAAAGTGACTTTGGGTTAACACAACAGTGTCCCTGTCATACACCCTGAGACATTCATTTGTATAATTTGGCCTGAGGACACAGGGAAAAGTGGGGGATAGACAGTGGGAAATGTGCTGGAAGAGTAGTAGAGATTTGAACCCGAGAGGCTATGGCAGAAGCTTGTGAATTTGCAAAAAGCAGTGTGTCTTTAAAAAAAAAAAAAAATAAGTGGAAAGAATCTTGATTCAAATGGCTATAAACCATTTTCTTAATCTGTGAGCTACAAACTGTTCTTTAATAAAATACCAACTCTTCAAGCCCCATGTTGTAAAATTACTCTGAAAATCAGAACTCAGGCCAGGAGTTAACTTTGGAACTAGCAACGAGCTTATATTTAAAGATACCCGATTTGTTGGCCTACCAGCTGAATGATGTATCCAGAGAAGTCTCTGCAAAAAATCAAATGCTTCCCTTTAGAGCTAGTGTGTCTCTTTGCATTGTGCCCAAATAGCTTGGTGTCATGAGTGCCAGAACAGGGATCTAGTGGTGAAGCCCCTGGCTTCTGCTCTTGCTGTAGAGAGGAATGGGATATGTTCCAATCAAATGATCTCTTCCCCCAGTGTATCAGCTCAGGGCTGCAGGTCTTCATGGTTTCAACTTAAACCCAGCCTTTGCTCAATCCTGTCTAAGCTGCCTCTGTGAGCCTAAAGTGTGCTTCTCCTGCCCATGTCCTGTGAAATAGCCTAGGCATGGAGAGAGGCTGTTGGAAGCAGGTCAGCCATCATGTGCTCTGAGGTAACATGTTGTACAGTCTTCTTGACAACAACCTCAGGCAAACATGAATGATCATATACACTATACTGGGCTGTGTAATTGCTTGTATTTGTTTTAATGGAAATGCCAGAAAATGCACCACGTGGCTGCATATTCAGAGCACTTCTGCTGTAAATGTAGAAGATATGTTGAAAACATCTTAAAAAGCATCTTGTAAGGTAGATAGAGATAATTTTACTTCTTTCTCATTCACTTTTAGCTCCCCTATGAAATGTGAAGAGAATTTGAATTGTTGGTCTGGCAAATTTGACAATTTTAAGAAGAAATGGTTCTTGCAAGAGAAGAGCAAATAACATAATGATTTACTTGTGGCCCCTGTTTTGCAAATTTACATTTTGCCCTTAGGTCAGGAAACACTCAAAGTTGGTGCTACACAAACATGTGCTTTGATCCTAGAACTAGCAAGTAAGACACATGGGAAATACTGAAACACCAAACAAAAGAAGCTGTTCTCAGAGTATAGGTTGGAGTCTAGGAAGTAAGGAAACTGTAGAAGGAAGGACAGACTTCATAATGTTTCATTTAAAGTTACCTTGTACATTAACTCACAGTGGGATTTTTGTAGCTCCGCATATGAAGAAACAGTTTATAATTTTTTCTAGTCAAATAGAGAGATATCCATTAGTACACTAAGCTGTTTGAATCTGTTTAGTACCAAGAGGTGAAAAAGCCACCCAAATCCATGCTAGTGTTTTAGACTGGCTGATCTAGTTAAAGTCTAGCTCATATATGCATGAGACCCCACAAGAAGCGGTAAATGCAACATTCCTGTGAATGGGCAGCCATGTACACCCTTACAGCCAAAAGACACGTGCAATTTATTTGAAAGTTAAAACCCAGCATGGCCTTACTAGCCAAACAATGCCAGGATAACACGCAGCAGAAATTCTTTCTCTACTCTGTATATGGTGACAAGGTGGCACCATGCAGTGAGTGCTAACTCAGGAGTTGACTCTGTGCCTTGGGGAAGCTGTTGGAGAAAAGCATGAGGGGGAGTTTTAGCACTAATGCATTCTTTTGGCATTTGGAGGCTCATTTCATGTATTCAAGTCATAACTTCTAAGGGCAGAAGGGACCACAGTGAGTGCTCTCTGGGCCAGGTGTAGCACAAAATTTGGAATAATCACTACTGCTCCACACATCTGTTATGTGATCCTGTAATAGCTCCTATTCCAATGCATATCCACAGACAGGATGGTTTTAACATGCATCAAGTCAGCTAGACAGCCATGTGTTTTGAGGCACATAATGTAATTATTGATATGAAAATCAAAACAAGGTACCATATAAAGGCAGCCACTGTCAGATCATTATAGATGAGACCATCAGTCTTGTTGCTCTAACAAAGCTTGTATTCATTATCGTAGCTCAGGGCATTTTTTCTTTGCCAGAAATGGCCGTTCTCTTGATGAATATTGCAAATCATAACCCAAATTATATGCCTTAAGCTGCCTTAATTTTTTTATTTGCAATGAGGAATTCAGGAGTTTGATTTGTGTCATGGCAAAACATTCATTGCTGGAGGAAAGGAAAAGAGACATGCCATGGAGGGGTTGCAGAATTCGGTGTGAACAAGCAGTAATTCAGACCCCTGATACAGAGTAATTTCCATGCTGTGTTTGGACTTCACCCTGGACTCTCTCTCTTGTGAGCTCCCTCACAGGAGGTAGTGCTGATTTTGACAGTGTGTTGATAAAGACTTAAAGTGTTTCACCAAAGAGATTAAGCTTTACTGGTAGTGCTGTGTGTCAGCTCTGTTAGACTCATACATGGAAGATTTAGGGGGAAGAGGGGAAAACATATTGAAATTTTGCTCCCAAGCTGGTAAAAAAGAATGGACTTCTTTTTTTACTTCCCAACTCATCTCCAGGTAATGATGTGGGTTTGTTTGTTTTGTTGTTGTTTTTTGTTTTGTTTTGTTTTTTCTCCCTTTCAGAAGATTGTGGACTAAGTTTTATTTAAAAACAAAAGCAAAACAGAAGAAAAATCACAAGAGAACTGTGAACCCCAAATTTCTGTTAAAAGCTACTGAGAAACTATTTCTTTTTCAGTTGAGAGATATGTGTTTCAATTAAAGTATATGTTTTATGCATATTTGACCTTTTTACAAAAAAAAAGCAATAAAGTTTTACTGTGTACCACCAGTTGACATAAAAGTACACTTCCAACAGAACAATTCTGAAGAGGAACTTTTGAGGACAAATTACATAGCTCAGAGTCCAGTTTTGCCTGCACCATAACATACAGTAAACATGTAAGTCCAGTGGCAACTGGGAGTAGTATGCAGACACCTGTTAACATCTGTTTTCTATTATCATCTACTGTGCAGGCATGACAACCTATTGTCAAACTGACCTTAAATTATGTCACTCATGAAATAAGAACAGCGAGTCACAGTAATTGCTTGGATCATGCAAAGGACCAAGAACTCTTGGAGCTGTTCACCTTCAGGGCCTGCTTTATAACCCAACTTCTTCAACAGATATCTAGGGAGAACTGGGAAGTGTTGGCCTATATGAGATGGGCAGATGTTGTGCAATGGGATGTTCTTGCTGGCTTGTTTTTTCATGTGGGTGGGGTTTTGTTCTTACTTTTGTTGTTATGGATCGTGAAATGGGGAATTGTTTCTCCATTAAAAAAGCAAAACAACTGCTTTCAGTGTTGAATGGACTTTTAGATTATGTGCATGAGCCACAAACAAAAAGAACACAAATGCTCCATGGGCAAACTTGACTCACCATGATGTTACTCCAGTTCTGCACCAGATTGGTTCAACTAAACAAGGATGGAGCTTTACCACCCACGCAATCTGAGGAGAAAAGGTCTCATTCTGCCCCTCAACAGAATTCTGGTTTGCAGAGAATAAACCTTGCTCGTTCACAGTGGAGGGAGAATTACTGTCCATGGGAATCCTTTTTTATGGCTGTAATGGCTGAATGTCATGAAGAATCAAGACTATGAAGAAAAACTTGGCCCAGAGAACTGTGATGGAGGATGTATATCACATGATATGAGTATCATGTATACAACATGATATATCTTGACACAACATGTTCCAAGAAGAATGTTCTGAAAAATTAGGCTAAACAAGAAGATCTGTGGAAGTTGCATTTCCTAGTTCACAATTACCATCATAATATCAGAAAAGGTGTCAGCACTTCAGTTGTTTTACAGAAAATACTTGCATCTATGCCAGTTCTAGGAAATAGGATTTCCGATGGGTAGTGGCTGACGTAACACATATGTCACGCTTAGCCTTGTTAGGACATTTTGAGGCTTTCTTTTGAGTAGGTCCCTACCACAGAAATAAATCATCTCCTCATAGAGAGCAGATGAAGAATAACATATGAAAAATGTATGGATGGCTGTGGCTGCTTTTCTAAATGCTTTAAGTGCCCTGGACTGTAGTTCCATAGTGCCTCCTAGAGGCACAGACTATAGGTATGAAGACAGGAAGCGGCAGTATAGCTGATAACATTGAGGCAATATGCAATACCACTTGCGTATTTACTAGTGTGTTGACTGCAGCTGATGTGACTTGTGGATATTTGATTCATTTAATGCAGTGAAAATGCTTGACACTTGGCCACTGAACCAGTTTAGACTCTCTGTTACTATGAGATAGTGCTCTATGGTTTCTGGCTTGCCTTTGTAGATGCTACACTAATAGCTACACCTTCCAGGTGAAAAAAGCACCCTTGCTTTCCAGGAGATGGTGAATCTAGGTGAGAACTATGCAATCTTGTGAAGGGGAATCACAGAGGAGAATACTGATTGGCAGACTTGACTACATTGCACACACTTCTAATCTTCAGTCAAGATAATGGCTTACAAAACCCAGACTGCTTTGTTTCTGATGACTGATTCCAGTAGGCTGTATTCCTGAAAGCAAAGCAAATTGTACACTGACTCTGCAAGCCATGGCTATCCTTGTCATCTCTAGATAGATAGTTGTTCCAAACCTTTTCACCTATACTGAAACTGAGTTGACTTCCAGTTGGTTAGTGGGTAGTATAGAACATAATGTTGAATACAGATGTAATACAGGATACAAAAGAATTAATTTGGACATTCACCCTGTCACTTGTTTTGGTGCTTGACATCCAGAGGGTACATTTCTGGCATTTGTATCATCCAGGGTTCTTTCTGTAACTTGCCTTATTCAAAGTGAATGCGACTGATATTATGTGACCTGCTATAGCTCCAGGAAGTCCACTGTTTTGTATAGACAATTAGACATTTCTGAGATGAATTAAATCATTTAATTGTGCTGCAAGATTTTCAAATATGTTCTGAGAATGACCCATTTCTGAACAGAAAACCTTCCTTTTGGACATAACCCTTCAGTTTAAAGCTGCTTGCATCGTTGCTTCCCATCTGTAGTCCTGTTGTCCATTTGTAGTCACATTGTTTCCCTGTCCTTGTTCAATGGTGTTAATTAGGGTTCTGGTATTAGGGGAAGGTGTTGTTTTCTTGTCTGTCCAGAATCAGAAGAGGCATCTGGACCCTTATCAGGCAATGAAGCAGAAATGCAAAGCAGAAGCAAAGTCAGTGTAACTGGATAGCTGAGCATGTAGTGGGAATTATGTCAGTGTAGTACCATGACAACCTGATCTGTGATGGGTTGTACTTGTACTAATAGTAAGGGATTCTCTATGTCTAGGTAGAGGATCAGAAAATATCAATTGAAGGGTTTAGCTTGTTATTGCATTGTTTGGCATCCTCTTGGATTGGGATGAGAAGTGCAGTGTGTTTAACATTAATAGTTGCTATTAAATGGTCTTGAAATGGTAAAACTTGGATCAGATAGGCTTCTTTTTTTTTTTTTTTTGTTTAAAAATTTTAATGTAAATAAGTAGAAAAAATACAGGAGCTCATGAATGCATTTCTGTGCCAAAATGGCATCTGATGGCAAAGCTTTGATCCTGATGGAGACTTTGCATTTGTCAGGGAACCAGTTCAGTCTAGTTTCATGTGAACACACAGGGCTGTTTATTTTTTTCAACAAAGTCATCCATTATCACTATGGCTGAAGGGAAGACTAGACAGACCTCTGCCTTGGCTCAGACAAAAAATTTCTGTTGGTCATATCTGCTCAATATTGAGTTCTTTACAGGAATTTATGCAGGCGGATAGTGCTGTCTAGGTTATGGGAAACAAAATGGTAAGCAAGACTGTATATTGGGAAAAAATAGAGCTCAAATGCAGGTTCTATTTGATATATATGAGCAAAACTCAGGCAATATTGGGAATGTGTGGTGCATAAAATCTGGCTGTGTGTGAAACCAGATGGGTTTGTAGCAGAAACAACTCTGCTTCTGAGGACATTGAAAATCTACCCTGATTGGGTACAGCCTACTCCCAAGGGGTGTTCCTCAACACTTCTAGGGCTTGGAGCAATCTCAGGATTCCCCTGAAGCAGCTTGTTGTCCAATTTCATTTAGGAAAAAAACAACCAACTAAACAATAAAAATAACTTCTTTTTCTAAAACTGAATATATTGAATTTTCCTTCTTGCAGGAATCTTTGAGATGCCGTGTTTTGACTCGTGTTTAGAATGAAGACTTGTTTGGAAATGTTGGGATTTCCTCCCCACAGAAGAGAGTGTCCAAGCTTTTACCAGCTGTTTATAGAGCTGTGGCTCTCTCTGTCATTGGAGACTTTATGCCAGATCAATACCTCAAGGGCAAGAGAAAGACATCATCAAGTTACAGTTTATCCTCTATGCTTGGTCTTCTTTGACACCTGATTGCCTTTTTAAAATTCAGAGTTTTTTTCCCTTCCTGAGTCAAGTTAATAACCATACAATAATTATCTTGCTGTGGCATTCCAAACAGAAACAAGGTGGCTGAAATATTTGCAAGTAGTTAGGTGAAATCAGATTTATGCCCCAGTATTGTGTTAACCTTCTCTAATTTACTTCTAAGTGTTCAGCAATAGATTAACTGATGTAAGTAATTTATTCTATAACAGATGTGTGCTTCTTGTTGTCAGTTAAGGCAATCTTAAGAACAATGACTTGTATTACTCTGCTTAAGATGAGAGAAGGCTTGAGGTAGTGATCTAAATGGTTTTTGCATTTCAAAATCTTATTTTTTTCAGTCTCTGAAATTGGATTGAAGATGGTATTTGAAGTGTGTCTGAGGTTGAGACTGGCAAGTATAAGCTAACAACTCTGAGATGCCTGTAGCAGAAGCTAAAGGACAGGTGGAACACATTCCTTTATGGAGTCTGTTCTGAAGCACTTCTGTGTGAGACTGCAACTGACATACTTAACCTTACTAGCTCTCCACCCATAAAATTTGCCATCATTTCTCCAAACTTCACAGTCATGCTTTTGAAGAACTATCCATTAAGTCATCTGCTGCCAGCTGACAGACACATCTTGTTTTTCTCAGATCACTTTCAACAATCTCTGTGAACAAAATCCATTGTAAATTTTCCATTTATGAAGTGTTGCCATATATAACTTCAGATATTTTCCTCAAAGATAGTGTAGTCACTTTCTTTTTAATATGTCTAATTGCAAATTTATCTGTAAAAAATCAAGTTGCCACCGTCCATACGGTATCAGGTGTGCCTCAGATTCCACCACCGAGGCTGTCAGCATTTTTAAAAAGCTGCATAGTTAAGAAGGAATGAAATAGTCTCAAGTAAGATACTGCACATTTCGTTTATTTGTGGTCACTGCCATGCACCTTTAGAAACAATTATGGGGTCTATTAGTCTGTCTATGTGATTAAGTGATGAAGCTTGTCTGTGATCTCTGGTACAGACTTGTTATTAGAATTTATTCAGGTAAAGCTCTGTATTTCAAAGGTGAAGCTTTGTGTTTATGATTAATTTTTTTTCCGTGAACTGGTACTTTCCCACAATGAAACAGCTGTCTGAGATTACAGTTTCCCCCAAATGAAACGAGATCATTGGTATCCAGGCAGATTTTCCCTGGAAGGTTTTCAGCACTGCAGGGATGGAGAGGTCCTTTGGAAGCTTTGGAAGCTCTTCCTGCTGATACATAAGTGAGGCTGCTGAGAGCTCTTTGCCATGTGTTTTTGTGACTCCCATAATCTGTAAACCATACTTGTGCGGTCAAAGTATAGCTGACATGGAAAGGAGTGTTTGTCAATTTGTGACTGGACTAGTTGCAGTTTCACAGAAGAAAACCAGCTTTATCTCTCTAATCCTTCTGTGGGCAGGCACGACATGAAAAATGAAGGTAAGACACTGTACCTATTTATTGCTTAATTTTTTCCCCATAAATTCTAGCCTTGTGGTTAAAAAACCCCAACAAAATCCAGTAGTTCTCAAATGTAAACAAGTAGAAAAATAATACTCCAGAGTGCAAGAGTTTATAAGTATTCAAACCCTAAATATATTAACACAGCTGCATGTCATGTGACTCACCACAGTTCTGACACAAAATATGTGAAACGTTTGAAAGTGTCCAGAATATTGCTAATTTCTGATAGTCCCCTAGTTGAACAAGAGCAATGCAACTGTTAAAAATATAAATGGAATGAATATTGTGCTGAAATGATGAAAACAGCCCTTTTCCTTGGCTAATATTTAAAAGCTCCAACTAGAGCCCTCCCACAGTGATGCTGTGCAAACTAGAGATCTTGCAGTGCTTGCTGAATGTATTACTCTGCCTGTGAGCAATCCAGCTGTGCTATAAGGCATTCTCATTATCTGCTTGGGTTTTTGGAGAGGTCAGCGTACCACAGTTCAGTGAGAGGCAATGTCTTCAGATGGCACTGTACAAGGTAGCATGGAACAAGAAATATTATGGCTATGCCAGTGTGATATTGTAACTAGTGTAACTGTTGTTGCTTGTTACCCTAATAGCTTGTATGTCTTTATCCAGTATATTGTGAATGTAGCTCAGTGAGTGAAGCTGTTTGTGACTCCTAGAAAATGGCTGAAGTTCTGTGCACTCTGATCTTGTATCGCTTGCTATAAATTCTGCCCTCAGCCATATCTGGGTTCCTGCAGTAGGTAAAGCAATAGTGAGAATACCAGCTGCATGTGCAATGTTGGGAAATTAAAATTAGTCCTCGGTCAAGAAACTAGCCAGTGTATCTTGAATGCCTAAAGTGAAGTGAAGAGTGCATTAGAAGTCACAAAAACATGGCAGAAAACAACAACAATTGCTTAGAGAAATATTAGTGGAATTTATTCAGTCATAAATGTTATCTGCATGCCAGGTCTTCTTTCAAAGCTATAGGGTTTTTTTCATTTAGTTACTGTTTAGTGATAAACCTAATAAGCTTCAGCAGATAGCTACTTGCCCCAGAGCAATAGGTGCAGGCTTCAACTATGATGATAACTGCAGGAGACTGTCAGTTAAGCCTGCACAGAAAAAGAGAACAAAGGAAATTAAAGTGTCTTCACTAATATTTTAAAAATAAAATAAAGTAAAAGCAATGTTTCTATGTATTAGTAATTTCAAGCAAAAAATAACACTGCTTTCACATTTTTTCTCATTTCCACTATTTGAGCAAAAATAGTTTAATCCAGTGCCTCATTTTTTAAAAGATAATTTGTGAAAACTTTACTACTTCTCAACATTTCTGTCTGTTGTACTTCCAAACTGTGATGCTGAAAGTAGACTGCCATGGAATCATTGAATCATAGAACGGTTTGGGTTGGAAGAGACCTTAAAGATCACCTAGTTCCACCCCTCCGCCACGGGCAGAAGCACCTTTCACTAGACCAGGTTGCTCAAAGCCCCATCCAACCTGTCCTTGCACACTTCCACGGATGGGTACTCATAACTTCTCTGGGCAGCCTGTTCCAGAGCCTCACCCCCCTTATGGTGAAAAATTTATTTCTCATATACAATCTCAGTCTACCCTCTTTCAGTTTAAAGCCATTACCCCTTGTCCTGTCACTATGTGCCCTTGTCAAAAGTCCCTCTCCAGCTTTTTTTGTAGATCCTCTTTAAGTACTGGAAGGCTGCTATAAGGTCTCTTCGCCAGGCTGAACAACCCCAACTCTCTCAGCCTGTATTCACAGGAGAGGTGCCCCAGCCCTCTGATCATCTTCATGGCCCTCCTCTGGACTTGCTCCAACAGGTCCATGTCCTTCTTATGTTGGAGGCTCCAGAACTGGATGCAGTATGCCAGGTGGGGTCTCATGAGAGTGGAGCAGAGGGACAGAATCACCTCCCTTGACCTGCTGGCCACACTTCTTTTGATTCAGCCCAGGATACAGTTGGCTTTCTGGGCTACAGGTGCACATTGCCAGGTCATGGTGTGCCCCTCATCAACCAACACCACAAAGTCCTTCTCCTCAGGGCTGCTTTCGATCTGTCTCTCTGCCCAGCCTGTATTTGTGCTTGGGATTGCCATGACCTATGTGCAGGACTTCGCACTTAACCGTGTTGAACTTCATGAGATTCACACAGGCTCGCCTCTCAAGCCTGTCAAGGTCCCTCTGGATGGCAGCCCTTCCCTCCAGTGCACCAGATAGCTTAGTTTAGTTGGCAAAGTTCTGAGGATGGACTCATTCCCACTGTCCATGTCACTGACAAAGATGTTAAACAGCGCTGGTCCCAATACTGAACCCTGAGGAATGCCACTCATCACTGGTCTCCACTTGGACATCGAGCCATTGACTACAACTCTTTGAGTGTGGCCAATTTCCTATCCACTGAGTGATCCATCTGTCAAATCTATTTATCTCCAATTTAGACACAAGGTTGTCATGAGGGATGGTGTCAAATGCTTTGCACAAGTCCAGATGGATGATGTCGGTTGCTCTTCCTTTATCCACCAATGCTGTAACCCCATTGTAGAAGGCCACCAAATTTGTCAGGCATGATTTGTCACCTCCTAGATATTTGTTACCTTCAAAGAAAATGTTGCCAAGATATATGGCTGTTAGTGCTGGCTTTTAACTGGTTCTTTTGCTAAAATTTGCAAATACTTTAGAATTGTGACTGGAATCCCAATCAACTAAATATTTTTCAGTTTTATTTTCCTCAATTAGGAAGAAAAAGAAAAAGATAGACTCAAGTGTTTTGCAGATGATCCATTTTCCTCTGTCTCTTCATGCACTCAGAATAAAGCATATTTGGAATGAATATTTCAGTGGGCTCAGATATATACCTACATTGTGCATTTTTTCCTAAGTTGCAATCTGTTTCTTTTGAGGCAGGGATTGTTTTGATTCATCCAATTATTCAGAAAATGTAGTACCTGAAAATGCTCAATATTAGAAATCATAAAATCATTTTGGTTGGAAGAGGCCCTCAAGATCATAAAGGCCAACAGCTAACCTGACACTGGCACTAAACCATGTCCCTAAGAACCTCATCTATGTGTCTTTTAAACACCTCCAGGGATGGTGACTCAACCACGTTCTCAGGTAGCCTGTTCCAATGCCTGACAATCCTTTCTGGAAATAAAAAAAATCCTGATATCCAGTCTAAACCTCCCCTGGCACAACTTGAGGCTATTTCCTCTTGTCCTATGACTTTCTATTTGGCAGAAGAGATGAACAACGTCCATGCTACAACCTCCTTTCAGATAGTTGTAGAAAGCAATAAGGTCTCCCCTCAGCCTCCTTTTCTCCAGGCTAAAGAGCCCCAGTCCCCTCAACAGCTCCTCATTAAGACTTGTTCTCTAGACACTTCACAACCTTCATTGCCTTTCTCTGGACTTGCTTAATTGCTGCTGATATATATTTTTGCGATATATTTTCCTACTGCTCTCTCTGCCCTTATGACACCTCTCTATATGTATAATACTTAACAAACAGAAAGGCCATTCCTTCACAAACCTTCATGAATTCAGACATTTGAAACTACATTTTGGCTTGTCCGGCATCTCCCTTGTGCAAATATTTATAAGATGCAGAAAAGGGCATAGATTGTAGAAATGGTGTGAAGGCTGCTGTATGCCAAGTTTTTCTCCAGCATCTTCTGTAAACTGGGCAGTTGATCTGAGCTCTGGTGCCTTGAATCTTCAGATGTGTAAGCATTTCCAAGTGTGTATACTGCCATGAGTGTATGTGTGGTCGACTTTGTTCATAATATCTACTAATTTTGTCTATAACAGCTCAGTATTATAATTACCAGACTTTTTGCTTTGCTAGATGGCAGGATATTCCTGTTTGAAGAACTGTTCTGTTTCAGAAGTGTGTGTACATCTTGTAAGACAATAAGAAAAAAACTCATAGTATCAAAAAAAAGTCACTTCTGGCATTGAGCAAATTATTTGGGGTAATTTGATCCTTAATGGAAAATTTAATCTGAGGAGAATACTGGTGGTGATGGGAAGCAGGCTGACCTCACCAGGGGTGTATTCTCTTCTACCGCCTATCTTGGTTGTTAAGCTGTTCATCTGTGATGGTGGATACCACAGTTTAATTCTGTCCTCTGAGTTGGATATTTAGGTCTTGCTGCCCTGTCTCTTAGGACAGGACATGAGCAATTAGCAGCAGTGAGGTCTACTGTGATGTGTTCTCAGTTGTTCATGTTTACACTTTTTTGTTTCAGTGGAGCAGTCTGTGGGACTGATGCTCTCTCTGCTAGGTGAGTGTGGTAATCACCACATTATAAAGATGTTCTCAGTTTTGGTCGTGGCCACTTAAGCACTGCATGCAAAGCAAACCCCTTCCAACACAAGGAGTGAGAACCTACCTCACAATCCTCCAGTATCTAGTTACAGAAGCAAAGTCAGGTGAGTGTTCAAACCCACGCTCGGTCTGATCAAGACTGTAGTTTGAATTTGGATCCCTAACTCCTCATATGAATGTCCCAGGAATTATTAGAATCATAGCATCATTTTGGTTGGAAGACACCCTCAAGATCATCGAGTCCAACCATAACCTAACTCTGGCACTAAACCATGTCTCTAAGAACCTCATCTATACATCTTTTAAACACCTCCAGGGATGATGATTCAACCACTTCCCTGGGCAGCCCGTTCCAGTGCTTCACAACTCTTTCTGTGAATAAATTTTTCCTAGTATCCAGTCTAAACCTCTCCTGGCTTGACTTGAGGCCATTTCCTCTCGTCACTTGCTACTTGGGAGAAGAGACCAACAACCTCCATGCTACAACCACCTTTCAGATAGTTGTAGGCAACAACGAGGTCTCCCCAATTCCTCCTTTTCTCCAGGCTAGACCCCCAGTTGTCTTGTCTGCTCCTCATAAGATTTGTTCTCTACACCTGTCACCAGCTTCATTGGCTTCTCTGAACTCGCTCCCCCACCTCAATGTCTTTGTCGTAGTGAGGGACCAGAAACTGAACACAGTATTCGAGGCGCAGCTTCACCAGTGCTGAGTACAGGTGAACAATCACTTCCCTGCTGGCCACAGTATTCTTAATGCACACCAGGATGCTGTTGGCCTTTTTGGCCACCTGGGCACACTGCTGGCTCATGTTCAGCTGGCTATCAATCAACACCCTCAGGTCCTTTTCCACCAAGCAACTTTCCAGCTACTCTTTCCTTAAGCCTTCAGCATTGTATGGGGTTATTGTGACCCAAGTGGAGGGCTTGGCACTTGGCCTTATTGAGCCTCTGTTGGCCTCAGCCCAAAGATCCAGCTGGTCCAGATCCCTCTGGACCTTCCTGCCTTCTAGCAGATCAACACTCCCACCCAGCTTGGTTTCATTTGCAAACTTACTGAAGGTGCACTCAATCTCATCATCTGGATCATTGATAAAGAGATTAAACAGAACGAGCCCCAGTACCGAACTCTGGGGAACACCATTCATGACTGGCTACCGACATTCAGCACAACTCTTTGTACGCCCATACAAGTCATGAGATGCTGGTTTCTCTGGGAGAACGCTGTGGGAAACAGTGTCAAAGGCTTTACTGAAGCCTAGGTAGACAACATCTGCGGTCTTTCCCTCATCCACTAAGTGGGTCACCTTGTCATAGCAGGAGATCAGATTGGTCAAGCAGGACCTACCTTTCATAAACCCATACTGACTGGGCCTGATCACTTGTTTGTTTTGTATGTGCCACGTGATTGCACTCAGGATGATCTGTTCCGTGACCTTTCCTGGCACCAGGGTCAGGCTGACAGCCCTTTAATTCCCCAGATCCTCCTTCTGTCATGTTTGCTAACTTCCAGTTGACTGGGACCTCCCCAATTAGCCGTGACTGCCTATAGATAATTGAAAGTGGCTTGGTGAGCACCTCCGCCAGCTCCCTCAATACCCTTGGATGGATCCTATCTGACCTAAGTGGTGTAACAGGTTGCTAAGTATTTCCCATTTAATTACTGGGGCTTTTGACACCGTATCTCACAACATCCTCATAGGCAAGCTCAGGAAGCATGAGCTGGATGAATGCATGGTGAGATGAACTGTGAACTGGCTGGATGGCAAAGCTCAAGAGAATTGAGATCAATGGTGCATAGTCTGGTTGGACGCCTGTAGTTAGTGGGGTTCCCCAGGGGTTAGTACTGTGTCCAGTCTTGTTCAACCTGTTCATCAATGACCTGGATGAAGAGACTGAGTGCACCCTCAGCAAGTTTACTGATGATACCAAACTGGGAGGAAGGGTTGACACACCAGAAGGCTGTGCTGCCATTCAGCAAGACCTGGACAGGCTGGAGGACTGGGCAGAGAATAACCTAATGAAGTTCAACAAGCACAAGTACAGGGTCCTGCACCTGGGGACGAATAACCCCAGGCATCAGTACAGGTTAGGGGTGGATCTGCTGGAGAGCAGCATTGCAGAGGAGGACTTGGGAGTTCTGGTCAACAACAGGTTGACAATGAGTAAACAACGTGCCCTTGTGGCCAAGAAGGCCAATGGTATCCTGGGGTGCATTAAGAAAAGTGTGACCAGCAGCTTGAGGGAGGTTCTCCTCCCCCTCTGCTTTGCCTGGGTGAGGCTGCATCTGGAGTACTGTGTCCAGTTCTGGGCTCCCCAGTTTAAGAAGGACAAGGAATTACAGGAGGGATTCCAGTGGTGGGCTACAAAGATGATTAGGGGCCTGGAGCATCTTTCTTATGAGGAGAGACTAAGAGAGCTGGGTCTGTTTGGCCTGGAGAAGAGAAGGCTGAGAGGGGATCTCATCAAAGTCTATAAATATCTCAAAGGTGGATGTCAAGAGGATGGCACCTCCTTTCAGTGGTGCCCAACGATAGGATGAGGGGCAATAGGCACAGACTGAAGCACAGGAGGTTTGATCTGAATATGAGGAAAAACTTCTTTACTTTGAGAGTCCCAGAGCACTGGAACAGGCTGCCCAGAGAGATTGTGGAGTCTTCTTCTCTGGAGACATTCAAAACTCGCCTGGACACATTCCCATGCAAGCTGCTCTAGGTGTACCTGCTTTAGCAGTTGGGTTGGACTAGATGATCTCCAGATGTCCTTTCCAACCCTCACCATTCTATGATTCTGTGATTCATTCTGCTTCCTGTCCCTGTCTTCTGGCTCAGGAGGCTTTACACCTGGAGCAGAACTGGTCTTAGTATTAAAGACTGAGGCAAAGAATGCATGTAGTACCTCAGCCTTTTCCTCATCCTTTGTCACTATGTTTCCCCTCGCATCCACCAGAGGCTGGAGATTCTTAGCCATTCTTTTGTTGCCAATGTATTTATAGAAGCATTTTTTGTTCCCTGTTACAGTAGCAGCTAGGGTCAGCTCTAGTTTGGCTTCGTCCCTTCTAATTTTCTCCCTGCATAATTTCATAGTGTTCATGTATTCCTCTTGAGTAGCCTGCCCCTTCTTCCAAAGGTTATAAATTCTCCTTTTATTCCGAAGTTTGTATTGTGTGGATCATTCCACAATGGAACAGGCCCAATAAGCCACTCATACAAAGCACTTCAATAATAGTTGGGATTCAATGAGCAACAGAGTAAGAATTACTCTGCAATATGATGTTAATGGTACTCACTTGGGAAGGTGGGGCAAACACTGTTACAGTCAACACAGTGGGGACAAAACTACCTCAGTTTAGCAAAGGAATGAATTGTATATAAAAAGTCACAGAGAACAATCCTTTTGCAATGATTTTGTAAATCTTGCCTTGTGTTTCCTCGCCTTTTATGTTTGCATTTGCCAAATGTTTTCATTTTCCAAAACTGGTTCTTCTTGAGACATATGGAACATTTCATTTTAAAGGAAGTACAGTGGGCTGAGTGGGAATGGTAGTGGTTTTGGTGTGGAAACCTGGAAAAATTTTGAATTTGGTTCAGTTCGAACCAGCATTCTTTTTCAACTGTTTGACTTGGCAGCTGAACTGAAAAAAAAAAAGTTATTTGCACAGCCCTAAGCCCTCTTTTGCAGTTGGACCCCTGTGTTTTACTAGGAAAATTGTACCATAGTCCCTGGAGCTATTAATCCATGGCACAGAGGCATGAGATGGAAATCTCTCTAAAATTTAGGGGTATCTGATGTTTTTGGAAATGAGGGATCTCTAAAATGGGATTAAATGATGGCATCCGTGGTATGTGTACTACTGGACTCTCCAAAGACACATTATTATTTTCACAGATTCCTACTGTCATTTGGTCATCAAAAAGATACCTCTGATGCACATCCTTGTGGGAAATATTAGAAAGAGGAGAGCTCTTGACTTGTGTGCATTGCTAGCTGGGAACAGAGACATTCCTTTTTCCAACTTTTTCATTCCTTAATATAATGAGAACATTTTAAACAAGAACAAGCAAATTGCAAGTGCTAATTTTTTTCCTGAATGCTGCTTATGATCAAACGCACCCATCCACAATTTTAAATATCTAATAATTAAACATGCAAAAATGGAGACTTAATTTGAACACATAAATTAATCACATGTTATAACAATTGAAATTTATAACTGAAGATCCATTAGCAGACAACACTGTTCCTTATTCTTTTGTTTACATGTTTATAGTAATCACACAATAGGATTTACGGTGCATGTCACCCTTTGAAAATTAATTCTACATCAACTTAGGAGATGTGTTCCCATTTATATTGTATAGCCTTGCTCTATAAATGCAAGTAATTGCAAATTAAGCCCCAGATGTCTAAAAAGCAGCAGGAGTGACCATTATTTGATGTATGATGCACATCACGTTATTTCTGTGTCACTCCTCTAGGGGTTAAATGAGTTTCATGTTTTGGACATCTTAGGAAAATAGTAAACAACATAGCTCATCCAAAAAACATCTGCTGATTTTTTTTTTAAGTAGAAGACAAAGATATTTAAAATGTGGTTTTAATTGCCTGCTGAGAAAATAAGTTTACATAAAATAACCTTTTTTCATCCTGAAAGATTGTGAATTTACCTTCTGTGGCAATTTAGAAAAAAGCAAAATTTATCTACATTGTGTATTTAACAAATAAAGAACTCAGTTGTTGTGGTGGGCTACATTAAACATAGATGGATGAGAATGAGGTCAGTGGAGTGAACGCAAGCTGTACCCTTCAGAGCTAATGTGCATGCACATTATCTTAAAGATGTTTACCCAACGGATGTCTGTATTTGTCTGTGTATTTCTGTGTGTATGCACAATAGGCCATGAATCTTCCTCTAACAAGCGTTTGTGAAAGAACCATTCCTTTCACATTTGCATTTCCGTTGAACACCAGCAGCGCTTCTATTGATAGGAGCAGAACTTCCTTGACTATTTGGGTCAGATTTCACTGTAGAGCTTGGGCTCTCCATCATGTAACATGAAGCCTGGTCAGTAAAGCCTGTTCATTAACTTGGATCAGGCCTTGGAATTTTTCTCCATCACCTAGTACTTACTCAGTTGACAACACTGCCTTTAGCTTTCTCACCCATGCAGGAGAAGTTCTTCACAACTGAACCTTGTCTCTGGTTTTATTATATAAATCCAGCCTGATCCTCAGCGTCCCGATTCTTAATGTGCTCTGCAGCTGTCTTGCACTCTTGGCTTCATGCCATCTTCATTTTATACCTCCCAGTAAGTCAGCCTCTTCTACTCCATTGTTTTGTTAATCTCTTTTAAATAACCAATTTCTTATAGTGCTACTTGCAGGAAATCTCTCTCCAGTAATGCCTCAGAATCACATTCTAAAATGTTGCAGTATGCATCTTAAAGAATCCTGTCCTGCCCTATTCTGTATAGTAGCATCATGTATATAGATGCTGCAGTGAGTTGTGATGAAAATAAGAAGAATGTTTTTAAAGAGAAACCTGTCACCTCCTTGCACATGAAGTACTTTACTCTCATGGGAAGCACTTGGATATACAATGGAACTTGGACTGATCAGTTATCTACCTTAGACCTAGATAATGAGGGGGAGCTACATTGGGACAAAGTGTACTAAGCCTGAAGATAGGAAAGTGCTTATAAAAATGTAGCAAAATAGGTTTGTGATAATTAGTTGAAAGGAGGTTACAGCTTGTCTTTCTGTCCTGCACTAGCCTCTTATTTATTTTTGTGGCATGACAGCATACGGCTCTGAGTTTTTTGTGAACTAATACCATTTCTCAGTTGTTTTTGCTTTCTCTTTTCTCACAGTAAGATGTGACTTAAATTCCTAAACTCAAAACCCCAAAAAATTCAACCCACAAGCCCCAGTGGTATTTGGAGTTTATGTATTCTTTAACCAAAGACCTTTACATAACCAGATACTGGTACATTCTTTAGTGAAATTCCTGAAGCTTTGGGTTTAACCACTGCTTCTTCCAGTGATGTGCTTGAAAAAATGTCAACTATGTAGCTGAACTGGTTGGCTGTGCAGTTGAGGTATGCCCTTTTTCTCGAAGTGACAGACTGGTGTCAAGGTCTAGATTGAGGCAGGGTCCTGGCTCCAGCTCAAAACAATCCCTTGGTGACATCAGAATTTTGGTATCTATATTTAAAGAGTTTTTAATTGTCATTATTGCAGAAAAAAAGCTGAAGATTTGGCATGAACAAATCCACTACAGAGATACCTGCTGGAGTAAGCAGAGAACTTTGAAGCTTTGTGAGTTGGAAATTGTCTGATTCAGTTTTCATAGGTTATTAATTCTGAAACCTTTGTGTCACCTTCCACAGTGGATTTGGGTGTGTATTGGAGAAGTTCTCCAAATTGTGGGCAAAGAGACTTGATTTCTGAGAGAACAAAAAGGAACAAGACAGCAAAATCCTTGTTGGAAGGAGAGAGATAAAAGTGCTCAAAGAGGCTTGAGAGAGAAAGAAGCACAGAAAGGGCTTTACAAGGCTGGAGTTAAACAAAACTAAGTAGGTTTTAGAAATGTACTTAGAAAAAATAATCCTGAGAAGGAAGAGAACAACCCCCCTTTCCACCCAAAATCAAAAAGGAACACTATTAAAATATTCTTACAGTATTTAGTTTCTTTTAATAACACTTATGATACATTGGGCAGTCCAACATGATTCTGTGTGTATTGGCAAAGCATAGTAGCCTTTTGGATACTTAATCTTCGTCTAAGTGTGTTTCAGATCTATGTGTGATAAACTTTATTTGCTAAATAGGGTAGGTTGATCTACTCAACAACACAGCAGTTGTTTTTCAGGTAATAAGCTAAAATGAGATAAAGGTGTCGGGCTTCTTGGCTTTTAGTTGGCTTGTTGCATTCTTCTCTGAAGTGTGATGTTAACGAGAAGTCTCATTGTCAGTATTCTTTAACTGAAATATTTCTAAAACGTTGTGATTGCTTTTTCCTTAATGCTCCATATAATCTGCATTGCCATTCAGTTTGCTATGGAAAACTACTTGGAGCACCCAGAGTAAAATCCAAGATAGGGACTTTCCCGTGTCTTTGGCAATATCCTTATTCAAATATCCTGAATGGGAACTTCATCAAGAACCATAAGGCTCAGCACCCAGAGTCTAGAGCAAACTAATCTGGCACTGCTGTTCCGGACAGTGGATCCTTTGTGGCCTTAGGCAGACGAAGTACATGATCTTTCAATCTCAAATTCCCATTCTGTAATACAGGGTGATGAGAATAATTTCATTCGTATCTGACACAATATTTTTGTTTGCTATAGACAGATGAAATGGTATGGAAATAGCTTGAAGGAGGATTGTTCAAAATCCTTTTCTTTTTTTTTTTTTTTGGGTAAATGAATGAACTCAGTTCATAATTCAAGAGATCAAAACACTTAAAGGTTGCATCCGTATTCTGGAGAGTATGATGAATTTCAAGAAAACTACCTCCCCCCGCCCCCATTTCATTATGAGAAATATTTTAAAGGCTTTCCAAAAGTTTTGTCTTTATGCAGAACCACAGTCTGTTTATTTCTTCATGCCAAAGATGAGGTTTGGCACAGGATTTTCCCATACCCTTGCCAAAAGCTCTCCTAAGAGCACACTCAGTTAGTTTATATTACTACTTTTGAAAAAGGAAACATTAAAGAAACCATGTTTTTAATACAGTATAAAGGTCCTCTGAAGGCTGAAAATGCCTCCCTTTGGCCCCACCTCACTGCAAAGGGCTCGGGGAAGTGAGGGAAAAAGGAGTCCTGCCATCAAAGAGCTGCCTCTGTGTGAGGCCTGGGAGCTAGGACAGCGTCACTCTAACCCTCATTTCCCTGCAGGCACTGTTTTCAAAAATTGTTTCTAAGTCTGGTTGCCCAAGTTGAAACAACCATGGCTTCATTTTCAGCAAGTCTGGGCACTCTTGACACCTGTTGATGTTGCTGTGACTGTTCAATGGAAGAAGGACCTAGGATGCCACCTGCCAGTCTCCCAAACTACTGCAAGTGCACAGGGCACCCAGTGCCTTGGTCTGTCCCTCTCCCTCTGTCGCCCTGTGAGCACTAGTGTGTTGCTTCTGCAGCTTGTATGAAAGGCCACAAAGCCATGGTTCTTGTATGGCCAGCTTGCATTTTCTTTGCTCTTAAAGTAGTATAACCTCTAGCTGGTGTCTGGAACTCCAAGCCTTTCTCTGATACCTAAAATGATGCACCAGTAATATTCTCTAACATTTGACTCAATTTGGCATTGTCTTACATATTGGACAAAGACAGACTTGGGGGACCTGCCTAACTATGCTGCAGAGAGAACTGCTGTTGACTGAACTGTCTCATTTAAATGCAGATGTGTAAGTTTTTTACGCTTCTATGAAGTCTTCAAGTCTGAGACAATACATAATTAAAACATTGAAGGCTATTGTCATAGAAATGCCTGATTTTGTAGCTATATTATGCACAGAGAGTGCATTTCAGGTGATTGTAAAAAGATTTGCATATTGTGAAAGAAAAATGTGTGTATGTGTATCCATCCATCCATCCATCCATCCATCCATCCATCCATCCGAACTCAGACTGTGTTTTTAGAAACTGAAGCCAGATGTTAAAACTGTCATCCAACTGAATATCTCGCTCCTCCTAGAGTTCTCCATTCAGGCCATTCATTGTCTACAGGCCTGCAAGCCAGGAGTAGTCAACTATCAGAGCTCAGCTAATGCATGGAAGGTACTTTTTTCCGTCTGAGTTCTTCACGGTAAAAATGACAGCCAAAATTCATGCATATATATATATATATATGTATAGTGAAACTGCTGCATCCAGATTTCCATTAGGTGGCTGAGTGCTGAGTACCTAAATGTTTGGGATTCACTTATTTTTCTCTTTTTTTTTTTTTTTTTTTTTCTTTCTGTAAGCATATCTGTCTCTGAGATGTGTCGGAGTTGCACCAAGGTGAATCAAGCCCCAGTGTCAGGGGCTTTAAGACTTATTAGTGAAAGGTATCACTTGAGTAATGAAGTGTTTCTACTATGATATGAAAATAAATCCATGCTGAAAATTCTTAAAGTACTCAAAGAGGGAGTTATTTTATAATCTGCGATTATCCTCAATCCTGATGGTTCTGGAGAGAATAATTGTGGAAATCTTCAGTGAGTAGATCTTCCTGTTATAACTTCCCACTGATACTCAGATGGCAGTCCTTGAAAATTCAATCCCTTTTTCTGCTGTAAATAGATGTTTTGTTTAGTTAACCTGCTGGGGGGTTTAAAAGGAAATCAACATGTTCTGTAGACTCAAAGAGTGGGGACTGTTTATTTGTACATTCTGACCTCCTGCATATTATGGGCCAACAGATATTGCTTTGTCACTTCCTGGTTGAGCCCAAGTCCTTCAATGTTTGATTTAAGTGTTACCTGAACATATAAACTTGTGAGCACAATTTCTTTTCTATTGTTGTTCACTTTGAAAAACTGTCATTCCCTGAGCTCGGAATGAATAAAGTCTTGTTTCCTATGGCACTGGATTCTCTGTTTTTCTAATAAGGCACAAGCTCCAAATGGAGCTTTTCCAGTGGCTAGGAAATTCCTGACAGCTCAGTACTAGTGGGTTCTCCCAAGCCTGGTAGGCTACATTCACATCGAAGTCTTTCATTTATTGGCAGCACTATTAAGGCCATCCTACTCACCCATACAACTGTTTTCCTACATTGTTTTAGGAATTTAATTTTTTTTGAGGTGTATCATGGTTTAATCCCAGCTAGCGATGAAAACCACGATAGCTGCTTGCTCCCTCCCTCCTTCCCTACCCTCCAAGTCAGGGAGAAAATCAAACTGGAAGAGAGAATCTTGTGGTTTGAAATAAAACCAGTTTAATAATGCAACATAATAATAATAATAATAATAATAACAACAATAACAAAACAACAACAACAACAACAACAACAAAAACAACAACAACAACAACAACAACAACAACAACAACAACAACAACAACAACAACAACAATAATAATAATAATAATAATAATAATAATGTGATACTCTGTGCAATTCTTCAGGAGACTCCAATCAGGCCTAGATAGGGGAGCACTGTGGTCCCAAACAGCCGATCCCAGTGAGGGCAAAAGGCAGAAGGGCCCAAAGGCCAACTGCAAAATGGCAGAACAGCGAAAGGCCTAACTAATGAAACTAACCAAATTAATGGAGTTCCTGAATGGAACTGAACCAGAATGGAGTTGAACCGAAACCAATCACATAAACCAGAAAAGGTGACTGTATGGAGCATGATGCTAATGGTACGAAATATTTTGTTGATCAGTGTAGATGACAGTCTAAGTACTGTCCTGCCTATGGCCCCCTCCTACCAGTTTGTACCTGCAGGTAGAAAGACTTCAGTTTCCCTAACAACCTCCAAGATATCAGTAAGTTCTTACATTCCTTTCATATTGATTCAAAAACACAGCTAGCTGCTGAAAGAGAAGCATTAGCTCTATCCCAGGGAGAAGCAATTTTATCTGATCATTTACTAAATCCAAAACAAAAGACTGTGCTAACTAAGAAGAAGGAAAGCTTTTAACTGCCTGGAAAATTAACTCAATTTCAGTCAAACCATCACAAGTTGTCTGCTTTTATCAGCCTTGTGTTTGGAATTTAATGATGTTTGAGGTGTCTGCTTTTATCAGATATGGTTGGAATTGGTGATTGTGTCCAAAAATTATTGAAGGGACAAAATGCATGTGACCACTCATGCAGGCAAAGCTTCATAAGATTTGTTTCCCTAGGAAATCTGGCACCTGTACTACCAGAGATATCTGAACCCCTGTGGATTTTTATTGTTCTTTTCTTACTATTAATTATAGAAGCAGAGATAAGAGAGTTTCATCACATGTAAACCAGCATTCCCAGAGGATATAAGCAATGACCAGTGGACTAATGCCTTTCTGACATCCTGCTCATTTCTGGGGTTGCTTTTCATCATGGTGGGTCTTTAAAAAATATGTTACAAATACACTGGAGATGAGAGTTAGTAAATAGTTTAATTTTTTAATATTTTCAAAGTACTTTGTCATGTAAACAGCCAATAGGCAGGATGCAAGTGAAATACTGAGGCTCTGTTTGCCTGAAATTCTGTTTGTATTTGCTCTATCTGAAGATGCTCCTAGATTTTGATACAATAATACTTTTCATCTAGAAATTTGGACCTCCTCTGATGTGAGCCCCAAACATTTCCATTTCTAAGTGCAAAAAGTTGATCCCTATGTAATTATAAACTGGTGCCAGGTTCTAACCACACTACCTTACCTACCCTAGTCCTTTGGAAATGTTTTACTTGCAACAACTTTATACACCAAACATGTTTGTTTAATAAAAATGTTGTTATGATAACTATAAACAACATATTTTTAATATGACTAATGTTTTCATGAAGTCGCTTTCATTTTCACAGGTCACTGCTTCCTTTTCCAGCCTCACAAACAGTTTTCTCAATCATCTTGGGCACTGAGTTGGTGCCTCAGCACTTGGATCTGTGTCCTATGATTTGATCTTTTCAGAGTGTTCTCTCATTTGTCCCTGTCCATGTGCTGTTTTTCTGACACTTTTTTCTTTTTGTGCCACTTTATGACAGTTTTTCTCCATGATGTGCTGTTAAAAGAGGTGAGATACCGAGAAAAAAAATTAGACTTAGTGTGAAATAAAAGAAGGAACTGACCAATAAACTACCTAGAAAGTATGGAGGGTTTTTTGTTTGTTGTTTTTTTTTTTTTTTTTATTTTTTAAAATTTCTTATGTGTATGTGTGTTGCTATCTTAAAATCTACATTTATGACTTTATCTACAACATAGGGCATATTTTGTAAATGAGATTAAACACTATCAAATTGTAATTATTTATGAATAGTCTCTCTTCATTGTTAATGATAGACATCACACAAACAGAGTTTGATGTACTGATTATAAGAATAAAGTTCATCTGAGGTAACAGTGTTTATTCCTTTCTCAGGCATCCAGCCTGGATCTCAGCTGCAAAGTAAGTACCTCTCCACATCTCATTACCAAAATAGCAACCTTCTTAATCTTTGCTGTGAAGAACAAAGGTTCGATTCAGTCTCCAGAGCAGAAATAGGATCTTATTAATCCACTGGCAACTACAGTGTTGTTATTTTTGTTAGAAAAGGGAGAAACAGGAATTTGCTGATATATGTTAGATTAAGGGCTGTTATTGTTTTGAGATTAATCGGATTGTTAGTTGGGCTCTTCCAATGGCAGCTGAAAAATCTATAAAATATCTTGTAATTTAATATTCTGGATGAGTTCAGGAGCTACTTCCTGGAAATTCACTTCTGTTCTTCGTATCTCTTCTGCAAGAATCGCTTAGGAATCAGCTAAATGGTGTATTGCTTACTGTGCAAGTGGTGAAACTAGGAGGAAAGTTCTGTTGCTCTTGCCTGGAGTACTCGTCTTCCTGGGCTCAATCCATGTGCCACACAGTGGATCAGAGCTGAGACCCAAGGCACCTACGAGGTAACTCGTGCTCTGCCTTTGAAAAGCATTGACTCAGAAGAGGTCTGTGTATTAGCTCAGTGTCCAGGCTTGAACATGATACAACTGATGTATAAATTGGCATTTTGAAGTATTAGGGCTCTGATGAGGTTTTATGGAGCCTTTTCTTTCTTTTGAAAGATTTGCTGTCATGTAGTGTTGGGCTGCAGTGGACTGTGGAATTTGGGATCCCTGTGGAGTAGGCTCTCTATGCCTCTGGCAGCTTGTCAGGATAAAGTTGAAATTAGGATTTCAGAGAAGAGCCAGAGGAATTACATTTGGTGAATTAAATTTTATTGAGCTTGAGGACCTGGAAAAGGGTGAGGGAAGGATCTGGGTGAGCTCCCAAAGTGGTATGAATGACTGGCATAGAAGGTATTGCTTAGAGCAAAAATAAATGCAGTGTAACTGATCCACTGGGACCAGCAAACTGTTTCTGGAAATGACTGGTGCTTGATAATTCTTAGTGATAGGCAAATGGCATACTCCAAAATATGTGTGGTCCATTGTGCAATTCTGTGTGGGTGTGGATCCTTGCAGGTTATTGGCCTATGCCCTCTGGCACAAAATGTGTTTGCATAAGTCTTAGCATGTAGAACTTTGGGTGCTTATCTTCATGTGAATGTGAAAGGTTCAGGGTTAAGCAAGGGAGAACTATCCCAGAAACTGAGGTCAGCAGAAGCATTCTGGATAACTGTTCCCAGGCCTGAGTACAATCACAGAAGTTGAAGACCAGCAATATGGCATTTGCAGTGAACCTCAGTTCTTTGCTTCTGTTCCTCATGGTTAGGACAAACCCTGTGTTTTGCCTCCAGCAGATCTGACAAAGATATGTCTATTGATGGAGTATGTAGGCTAAGACTTGTGGCTTCAGTGCACGGACTTTTATTTGTGAGTTGAAAGAGATTTTGGAGTATAGTCTAAGGCAATTCTGTTGTATTAATTGCTATTTTATCTTGATTGTATATGACCCCAGAAGGCTTAAGTATCAAGTTTTGATAAAAGAGGAATGTTTCAAGTGCCAGTAGGATATTAGAGCTAGAGTAGGACTGGACCCAAGAGAGGAAGCTGTGAGTGTGCGTGTGTGTGCCTTGGGCAGTGAAACAGCTGACTGAAGAAACAGCTCATGTACTGCTCCCATTTTCTCTTGATGATTTCCAGCTGTCCTCTTATCCCTGGCATATGAAATGTCATTAATTAGGTTCAGCTTATGAAAATAAGTGAGGCAGTGTATGTTACCTTATAGTGCTGCACATAACCAATGTGCTACATACAACAAACCATGATTACAGATGCTGAGTGACATCATGGTTATTAAGACAGGCGCTGAGTAAAGAAAGTTTCTTTGGCAAGGTAGTAATAGGCTAGATGGTTTCTCAGACTGTGCAACAGGGGAAGACATGCTCACATGCAGGATATCAGTCTGTATTGCACCTGGACCACAGATGAGAGTGTCAGAGACTCCACGCTTTGATCATCATACGTCTTTTAGTATTGACTGAGGCAGGAGAAAGGAGAGAACTAAATAGGACAGTGAAGGAAGGAGGCAGTATTGCTATTTTCCCCAATCAGTAAGCATATATTTGTAGGATATTAAGAGTTTTGAGTGTTTTGTTTTTACATTTCTTTCACATTTTTTGATTAGGGATCCTAGATGGCTTCCTCAAAAAATATGAAGAATAGGTACATATAAAATGTATGTGAAGAGTCTGCACACCTAGATTTTCCCACCTCTTAGTATATTGTCACCGTGCAAGGCTGAATGAGTGACATTTTTATACTGCTGCAACAAGACCTGAAACTACCTTGCTGCCCAGGTTGGTGGGAAAGTATTATCAGAAACTGACTGAAATCAAGACATACACAAGAAAACACATTAAGGAAGGCACAGAAATACAATGCCTTAATATCATTGCTGGTTCCAAAGCCCAGAAGGATCTTACTGAATTGGATGGGCCACTACAGGCTCTGTCTAAAGCAGATTGGAAATTGTAAACTAAAGTTTAAGTGAATATTAGAGACTTAGTGGACAAGGTTATGCAAAAGTTGGAATATGTGTGGAGGCTGCAGTCATGAGAAGAAAGTGTTGACAGGTTGGTGTTGCCTAGCTAGAAATGTTGTATAAGCTATGATTTTAAAATATCAATAATAAATGAACTACAAATACTAGTGTGGACAATAATGAATCTGGACAAATATACTATTGAAAAAACCAATGTTTGATTATTAAGATTATTTTTAAATGAATGATCTATTGGGGTCATCAAACAGAAAATTTAGATGAATTGTGTTTAAATGTTGAACAAGGGTTTTTTTGTTTGTTTTAGATCATATACTGTAACCATGATGAAGTTCTGCTGTGACGGGGGGAAATTTTTTCCTGGATGTGTGTGGACAGTGGAAGATAAAACAGATAAGAAAGCAGAAAACCTGTTTGGAAGGGTAGGGGAAGCTCTCTTGGCTTGTATGAAGTTTCTTTGTGTTACACTTAACTCCTGATGCAAACTGAGATCAGAAGTGCTGCAGATCTTCAAGCAGATAGTTTTCACTTAATTTAGTGCATTAGCCTAGGTATCCACTGAATGGAGATGGCAGACAAACATCCTATTTGCTGTTTTGCTATAAAAAATTATGGATGGAAAACAGCCTAAGGTTTAGAAAATTAGCTAAGATGGTGGAACTGCACAGGAGGCTGGAGCCGGAGGTGAAAGTGAACAGAAGCAAGCCAGTTTTTAGTTCTCACTTCTGCTTTTTACTCTAGAAAGGTAGAGCAATAGGATTTGTGTACATTGTAGAAAATTTAGTTCTATCAAAGCATCTGATGTTTATCTCACGTCTAAAACTGATGCAGCTGTAGGAAATCTCATGGGTTGGCTGATTGCCATGACCCTAACCAAGGGGCATTCAAATTGCAATGCTGAGTTTACATCTATGTGTCTCATCCATTCAGTGATACTTTGTGACATACTGGTTTTCCCTGGGGACCTGTCGCCTTACAGAGTCTGGGAAATTACATCAGTAAAAGGAGTTTGGTATAGCAAATGTTTCATATTTTCATGAGGAGGTGAATCCTGAAGGAACATGGGCCTCTGAGCAGGAGGGTACTCAGCTTTCTTAGAGGAGCAAGGCCCAGTGTGAAGCTGGGAAACTGTCAACAAAGGAGGAGTTTTGGTACACAAAGTACGCAATAATCCTATCAATCCAGAAAGCAAAGGAAACTACTATGCTCTGACAGGCTCTTCAAATTAGTGAGGAAGGCCAGCCTTTACTGAACTGTGAGAATATTACACAAGATTCATCCTGCATTTCTGCTCCTAACTGCTTGAGTCACTGAAGGTAGGTCTACTCCGGTTTGGCAGGCAGATATGAACTCACTCTGTCCCAGCTCCAAGCTGGCTGGTTGAAAGCTGGCTGTGAATGGGAAGCTGTGTAGCCATCATTAGCATGTGGCTGAGCCTGAACTAATAAGTCCTGCTGGGAAGCAGAATATATTAGCTTGGAATCAGCATTACAGGGCTGCAATTATTAATACATGACTTTAGGATCAGAGGTAGCTTCTATCTGGGCATCTTGGAGCACTTGCAGTGGGAATTGTATCTGCTTGCAAATCTGCCATGGGAAGGTACTGAGTATGTTAGAATGGTTAGCCAGGCATGATGATCTGGAAAAATGGTGCCCAAACTTCCTATTCTTTTAAAAAAAAACTGGACTGTTTGAATTGAAGCCCAACTGCTCAGTGTAGCCATGACAAATGAGCACCTTGCTGTAATATCTACCTGAATTAAATGTCGCTCCCTATACAGTCCATTACAGAAACCACTTGCTTCCTTGTTTACAATTAATGAAAAGTGCTAATGACAGCTTATTTATCTGATGTCCCAGACTCCTAAATTCCTTAGGTGCTTTTGAAGATATTCTCTTTCAAGTTGCTTTCTGTGATTCATTTCCATGCCTCTGATTTTCAGAAGAAAACCTGTTTCTAAATAAAATTCATAGGCATTTAACAATTATTTTGTCCTTTGCATCAGGAGTCTATTAGTTGCTACGTTCTTGAAGCAAATTAAAACAATGCATTCTGTAGGATGTAAAACTTCCTAACTGTGGCAGTGGATCACTGCAGTCATTAGATTAATATCAACTATTATCTTCCAGGATGCTCATCTGTTTTTACTGAGCTTTGTTAATGAAATGGAAATGTATGATTAAAGTCATCCTGTCTGTCCCTCTAAAGTTGCGCCTGTGAATGAGTCACTGTTTTACAAATGGGTGTTGCCAGACACCGATATTGAATACGGCTCCAACCGTCAGAGCTCTGGGTCCAGCACTGCATTCTTGGAGTCAAGACTGGAACACTGAAATTCCCATTGAAATCTGTGGGAATTCGGCATGGCCAAAGCCCAGCTACCTTTATGGCTGGCTGTGGTAGCTCAGAGGGAGATGTCGCTCTGTGCAGTAGGCTTGTAATAGCTTGGGGACCCAATATGAATTTCATGCATCTCTTCACTTAGTCACTTGAAACCCAAGATGGAATTGAGGATACCACATTCCACTTAAGCTTTGTTTGTTTGAGGTCAGCTGAATGCCCTCTGCTCTCTCTGGACATGACACCTTCTGCCTCACTGGCAAAGTTGCAGCTGTGGTTTCCATGCTCACTGGGCAAAAGAACTGTTTGCACAGAGCAAGTCCCAATGTGTCTGTCGGCTTGCCTGCCCTGCCCGCTGCAGTGGCCCTGGCTGGCCACACGAAGGGTAGCCTGTGCTTCAGCCTTTTGACAGATATATAGCTGTTTGCGCGCCCCAAAGTAAATAGCTCCCAAAGAACTTTGGGTGGAGTTATGCACAGAAAGCTGTGTCTTACGGGCAAGGTTGACCCAATAGTTAATTGAGCTTGTTTGCTTCACATATGAGATAGGGTTTGAATAGGCCCAGACTTGGAGGATTTCACATCTGGATTCACACTGTTTATGGCTGCTGTCCCCTAATCTGTGCCATGGGCTGTTCTCAAGTCCTAGTTCTGTACTTTTCCAAGCTTTCTGTTTCATGTTGTCCCCTCAGGGGCATTTGTAAAAATGGGAGGGCCAGATTGGTAGTTGTAAGAAAGACAAGTATCATCACTGACGTCAATGCAGCTCTGCCACTTCACATTTGCAAGGAATCAGCTTGTCTTCCAGTGCCCAAGTCTGCTGGGGAGGAGGGAAGGCAGCCTGAGAAGTGTGGGGTTTGTACTTCGCCAAGTGACAAGCAGAGTCTGAGTGCAGTAGCCAGACATGTTATAAAACAGCCTGTTGGAGAGACAGCTCTATGTGGAGGCTTGAGTATTGATTTAATCCTGGTCATTGTCCTGATATTCCATGTTTTTAAGACAAATTTTTAAAAATGCTTAATATGTGGGCTTCTGTGAGGGTAACTGGGTGAGACCCCTTGTGCAGCTTGTGGGTGGTCTTGTGTGGCATAAGAGGCCAGTTGACTGCATAGCTGCTTTTGTGCAGTTGGGTAAGGCTGTAGTGGAAAATCCAGGGCTGGTTGCTCTATGTTACCAAATGTATGGCTACACATAGGTTTGAAGTAATTTAAAGCTTCCAAATCCAATCTTAGGATATTTTAAATATTTTTGAAAGCATGAGTTCAAGGGAATAATCCTGAATAGAAAGGGAGATTGAAAGCCTGAACAAAGCAGAAGAGAGCCAGGGTTTTCTCAGGTGCAAAGGCAAGTAGAGGACGGGGAAAAGGCCACTTGGTAATAACCAACCCTTTCAGAGATCCACTAGTGATGTTCCCAGAAGTCTGCCTGTTAGGTGCATTTCTTCTCCTGTGCTTTTGCTCTTCATTCTCTCCAGAACAGTCTCTCCAGAAATCACTAACTGGGAACACATAAGAAGTAATTCTCTTTGCCAGGTAAATGGGAACAATAGTGGAGTGGGAAAGAATGAATCACTGCCATTAACAAGAAAACTAGGGTTGCTCTCATCATTGACACAATGCAGTGTCTATTCTCAAATGTCAGGGCTAATAACTCAGCATTTACAAATTAGATTTAACCCCCTCCCACACAAACCCACATAGTCCTTGCTAGCCTTCAAGCTTAGGTCATAGCTGCCTTTCTCTGAGGGCCACCAATAAAATCTTCAAAATATATCTCCTCCAGACAGTCTGGCTGCTTTCAGGATTGAATACTCCTCCCCTTTTCCCTTTGGATTTTGTTTTACTTAGAGCTACATCACTGAAAAATGTGGAAATGTCTTTGAAAGCCCATCTAAGGCCCTAATTATCCTTAATGTAAGAGGACCATTATTGTTTACACATGAAATGAATAATACAAGTAAGAAAGACTCCTAAATTTTGGTTACCTTAATAAGTTCCTAAATGTGAAGGAACTCACAGATCTTTATCCAATGAAACCAGAGATTATTAATGCAGGTGGGAGCATCAAAAGCTTGAGTGTTTCAGCTGGCATCTTACAACAACTTCTGTTGAGATGGTGGTTTTCATCCAGAGATGTAACTATAGCTGCCCAGAAAAGATTTAACATGGATGCCAGTTTCCTAGATAACCATCATGTAGGTGTAGAACATAAGATGCTGCTAATTTCAGATGCTCATCAGGATATTAATAGCCTCCTCACTTTGAAAGTAATGGGCTTATTTGAGTTCCTGGTCCTGAAATATAGGAAACATTCAGGGTATGTTTTTCAACCAGGATGGCTTTTAAGGTGAAATTGATACAGGTAAATGGAAAAAAGGATGCAGAAACAAATTTGAGGCTGACTAGTAAAGTCCATTTAAGAGATTCCGCCTGCCCAGTCCAACACAAGCAGTTTTTTTATTAATTAATAAATCATTCTCTCTTTCTCTACAGTCTGAGAATTCTTCAAAGTGGTTTACATGGAGTTCTTAGCACAACTGCTTGCTGGGGGTGTGCGCTCTGTGTGGGGGATCTATCAGCAGCCTGGCTACCTCTGTGTGATCTTGGGTAAGGCCTGGATAAAATTCAAAGCCCAGATTGTTCTGTTTTACCAAATGTGTTGCCTGGGGCCCGCTAATTAATAGAATGTCTAGGAATGTCATACATCTATTGAAATAAAAAAGCGTCACTTGAAAATTGCTATTGTTTTAATTGAATGTTGTCATTTTCACATAGTGACCGATATCTCAGCCTACTAGTGTTTTTGAAAGAGCAAACTGGAACATGGGAAAACAGGCCGCTCATAGGGAAACACTGTCTGGTTTTAAGTTATTTTTTAACGTAGGTCTCACAGAACCATAAATGCTCCCACATGTTGACTGGGGGCCTTATCCTGAAATCCAAACTTGCGTTTCAATTCTTATGAGTTATTCCATCATAAGTCAGTGCTGGAGGCTGACTGTAAACAGGGGTTGCAGAATTGGCCTGATTTTAACCTAGCAGTAGAGCATAACTCTGGGAACATTTTCTGGAGATATGGCACTTAGTAACATGGGCAGACCAGCTGAAACTCCAAGACTGTGCATAGTGGTAGGCATGCAGGATTGTCTACCAGTAAGTGTTTGCAGGATTGGGTAGTAGGTGGTCCTACTTTATTGGCTGTTTAAACAGAAGTCTGGTACTTGTTATGGAGCGAGTTAGTTCCTCTGGGAAAGGTGGGTGTAACTTGTCAGGACATGAAGGATAACTAACCTCAGACATTTGGGAAGTTGTGTGTGTGTGTGTGTTTTGATGCATATGATTTTGTTATGTAAAACAGTGAGGCTCACCCCCTTCTCTGCCCTCTTGTGGGTTTCTGCACAGTTCTTTTGAAGGGTAGCTCATATGATGAGGTGAGAAAGAAGACGAATGGAAATAGAAACCAGGAGGAATCAGATCTTCAGCTGAGTATTTATAAGGGATTCTAGCATTCAAAAATCGGTCATCCTGTGTCACTAGACCTGTAGGAGAAAAAATGAACATTATCTAAAGGTTACATCTTGATTTTTACAGAATAATTTGCCCACAATTTAATTGTGCATGATGAGAGATACGTCGTGTGATATCACACTGTAAGTATTCCCCACATGCATCCCCATGCTGTTAGAAGCAGCTAAAATCCTTCATTTTTCTTCAGTGTGTAGCTCTTGGATTGGTGGCTGGTTTTTGTATGGTTTGTTTCTGTCAGTGCATTACGGCAAAGATATGTGCTCTGGGCCACAGGTACAATTTTGAAGGTTTCTTATATTGAAAACTCCCTCAGTTGGCAAATGGATCATTCAGTGCTAGATTTTCTGGGAACCCAGCAAAGATGATGGCATTTTGGAGGTGGAAAGAAGCAATGGGGAGTGAGGGGGAGTATCTTTTTAACTGTCAAATACAGTTGTAGCATCTCTGCAACACTGTGCTTTAAGTACAGTATGCTGGTCTTGGCTTTTATGAGAGTTCTGGAAGAGTTTTGTTCACTGCATAGTCTGATTGACAAAGAGGTTTTCTGTCCTCGCATGACCTTCTTTTAATTAAAAAAAAATTCAATAAAAGTTCAGCCACACAGCAAGGGATGAATTTAAATACTGCACACCATGTGACAATGGTAAAACTTTCATAATAGTCGTCATATTTGTTGGTTTAAAAATCAACTTCATTGTCATAGTTAATAGTTTGCAGCTGCTGTAGAACAGAGGCAAATTGCTATGTATGTGTCAGTCTTAAACCCAAGGAAGATCCACTGACTAGGACGACTTGGTTAGTTTTTCCTATCTATTGGTAGTATTGCTGATCATCATCTCTACGCGATGAGAGGAATTCATTGCCACATTTCAGCACTGCTGAGCTGACTATGTGATCTTGCAAGTAAAATAAACTTGTTTTCAGTGGCCTGCCAAAGTATACTCCATGACATCCCATTAAAAAGGCTTCCAGGGTCGTGTATAAGTAGGTGCAATCCCCCTGCAAATCTATGGGATATCATCAGCATCAATTTAACTAATGAAGGTAAGTTACATAAAAAGTGTTAAATAATCAGATTTTATCATCTAGTGTGAAGATCAGGAATAAAATAAGCCTTGTTGGAAGATCACCAGCTAAACTCTCTGCCAACTTATACCTTAGGAAAAGTATTTGTAATTTACACCAATTTCATATCAGATGGAAATGGGAAGTAGATGGAACAATCCCTCTTGATCATGCTGGTGATGTGAAGAAGGTATGTAAGGTCAGAATAGTCCAGTGGCCAAAGTGTTGCAGGAGGCTAAGGGCAAGCGGAGGAATATATGAAGTGCCCGCTGGTTATCCTGGGCTAGGGGCCATCCGAGAAATCCTCCCCAAGGTATTGGGAATTCTGACAGCCACGGGTAATTATGTCTAAAGGGGTCTGTTGTGCCTTTTGACTGAGCAAATATGGCATTATTTAGATTTAGGGAGATTCTACTTTACTTTTTCTCCTTCCTACTGTATCTGCTGCTAGACCAGAACTGAGCTTAAACCATGGACCTAAAGCTGCAGTGAGGTATATCCCTTTTGAGCTGTCTCAGAATAAAAGTTGTTTAAAGCAGGCACCTCTTGCCCTGTGAAGAAGTCAGGGAGCTCAATGAGTGCAGGTCAGGCTGTCCAGGATGATTTGTTCTCATGATTGAAGCTCATTTTTTCCTTCAAGAAACAAGCGGTAAAGGAGAAAGAAGGTTTAATGACTGATCTTGTAAGAAGACAGCACTTTTAATGCTGAAGCCAAAGACTCAGAGCCCAAAGGGTGGGAAAAGTTCTCCAGGGAAGAGACAGGCCACACAGCCCTGCACTGGATTACTCTCAATGCTAATTCACTTATTTGGGTGAAGTTTCTGATGTGTTTCACGGGACAGAACCTGACCCTCAGGTCTCATTTGTGATTCAGAGAACTTCAGTTTGGCATTTCTGTGCACATTGTGTAATTGCAATAATTTTAACTCTTGTTATCCCTTCCAGCTTGGTTACTTTGTCAATATGCTAGTTTGTTTTATTCACATAGAAACCATGACTAGCACTGAAGTATACAGTAAAAACATGAGATCTCTACTTAATCTGTGCTTTCTTTTTCCCCTGAGCCTCTGTCTTTCCTGGTTTGTGAAGGGTGCTTTGTTCTACAAATGAATGGAAGTGAATACCAGAATATAAGTTGAACCTTCAAAACATTCTCTTCAGCTTGTAGAGGGCTCTAGAAGAGTGGCTCCATGGAGTCTGGAATTGCTTAAAGAATAGGTACGTCCCCCTATTCCTTAACTCTCCTGCCCATCCTCTTGATGGAGTTTCCTAGTCCTGAGGAGGAAGGGACATCTGGACTGAGGCCAGGTAATTTGTCAGCCAATTCACAGTTAGATCAAATGTCCCTTCCTCAGCAAGACTGAAGAGGAAAAGGAGATATATTCAGCCTGTTAGAAAAGGTGGGGCAGATGTCTGAAAGATAACAGCTGTAGGTATGTTGGAACTACTCCTTTTCTATTAGAGCTGCCTCTATTTTTCTTCCTCTTGGATTAGAGCATCTCTCAGATTTTTGACCAGTAATTCTCTGTCTTTGACATCCCTGACTCTTTCATGACGATTGTTGACAAGCAGCCATGTTTTTTTCCCTTGCTGGAAGTCGTTTTTTCTGAAACCTTCTTTATCTGAGCCTACAAGAGCAGTAGGCATCTATGATTAGAGAAAGCAGGTGGAATTTATCTAACTAAACGTAAATGCATCTGAAATGTAAAAGTCTGCTATTATGGTAGTCCCTGAGCGTCCCTTTGTGATCTATGGATATGCACTCAATATAGTGAATGAACTGTAGGTACTGGCTCTAGTTATCCTAAAGCAGATGTGTGAAGTGTCAGATGGACTCTGGCCATAACAGTGCTAGATGGGATACTGAGGCAAGATGAACACACACAGATTCTTTGTCTTCTTCTCACAGTGCTGGAGCAGTTTAGAGAAGTGGTGGTCTGTATTTCATCTTTCCTGTCAGGTTGCCCTCCTTCTTTCCTCTAAATATTGACAGGACATTTCAGGGCAAGAATGAAGTAAGTCTGCTGAATATAAATTTTGATTTTTCCCATTGTAGCTTTGCCTGGGATGCCACATAATCTACTGATATTTTGGAACTCCAGCAGAAAACCAGAATGTTTCTACCAGCAAAGGTCTCAGAATTGTTGAAAACAGACTGGAACAGTCCTGGTTCTTGCACTTTCTTTTCTTGAAGTCTTTTTCCTCCTATCTGATTTCCAAAGAGAAGTCTAATTTTCAATTTAGATTGTCCCACCCCTGTGGCAATTTTAACATTGGCCAGAAATGACAAGCCTTGAATTGGAAAGGTGTCATCAATGCAATGGCTAGATATACTTTAAAGAAAGGTTTATTATTTGGCTTGCTGGCACTGAGAGCTGCTAATTGCCAAGCAATTATGACCAGACAAAATTTTTCACTGTCCAAAGTTGCCTCGTGGGTTTAATATCTGACTGAAAACAAAAGGCAGAAAAATTTTTAGGAGTTCAAAAGAGGCCAAGAGATGAATGAATATTTCCTTGGGGCATCCTTTTGCTACCTTGGAATTCAAGGCCAGTAGTTTGGCTGTCATTGCCTCCTTAGAAAGCATTCTTGGCTCCACTAGTCTGATCCATCTTTTCTCTCCTGGTTTCTCAAATAATCAAATCGTAGAAGTAGGCTGGGAAATACATTTTGCATGTGTAAATCTTGTGATCTTTGGGTGCTTCAGGAGTCAAAACTCCACATGGATTTGCCACAGCTGAGGGCTGTGTGTTAGACTCAAAAATCCTTTTGCACACAAATTAGAAGGCAACCAGCGCAAAACAATGTGGTTATAGTGCATGAACGAAGCAGGAAGCATGAAGATCAATCTCTGCTGTGTCAGGAAACAATTTGTCTGTGGAAATGGCATTGGCACAGTTCTTGGGAAGACAATTCTGTGAGCAATGTTTACTAGGCTGGCTTCTCAAGAAGGTCCTACAGGGGCACTGTCAGTGAATCAGTAGACTTGATTAATCACTGTATTATATTCTACTCCAGGGTGACTCTATTCAAGTCAGTTAATTTATCCTAGGGTAAAACTGGGGAAAAACAGTGCCTTATCTCTCTTGCATCCTGCATGAATTGCTTCCACAGAGCCATATCGATACTTTCAGTTCTGACCTCTTCAGGGCCCAGCTGTTACAAGGTGGGAGCTGGAAGTCTCTCAAGGTTGCTGAGAGGGGTTGGGGTATAATCCTGGTACTGGCAGAAATTTCTGAACCCTGGGTTTGCCAGCTAATCCATAAAAAGTTTTCTGATGAAGATACATGAATCTTACAGTGTGGTTCTCAAGAAGTAAGGCACTTAGAAAATAGGATTTACTGTTGGGATGGAACACCAGAGGCTGTCACAACACTAAACTGAGAATAAACAAAGCCTGCATGAGACTGCAATGGAAGTGGGTATAAATAAGGGAGGGGACAAACTCTTGCCTCCAAACAAAGAGTCTGGCATTTGCCTGTTACAACATGCAGGTGCTTTGCCAGCATAAAGAATAGGACTGAGAACTGGAAATCAACATCTCCATGTTCATCTTTCAGCAAGCTTCCAAGTATACACATTTTCATTCAAAATCACTACCAAGCTGTTTGTAATAGATCTGTGCCAACTGCACTGTTTTATGTAGCTGTCTAAGCCAAATCATTGTGACCTGATGTGACTCTCTTCTTTAAAAGCGTGCACCTTCAGAATTCTTATTTTCTTCAGTTTGAAATGGAACACTGGGAGAAGTATTGAAATGGATCTGAAAACAGTGCGGCATTCTTATGCAGAGGCAAGAGTGCCATGCAGGCAAACACTAGAAAAAAATCTGTCTTGGGTGTGTTTTTCAAAATGAATCTGAAATGAGTGTTGGAAAAATATCAGGAATCTTAGACTTAAGTGAACTAATTCACATGCTCTGATTCTGCCTATATCTGTGGTATTGGGAAGTGAAATAATAGGTTCTAAGTGCACTGTTCCTGAAATTTCGCTTCACTTTCTGTTATCTGAATGTGCATTATTTAAGAGCATATGTGAAGCCTGTTTTTTTCTCTGTGCCTTTTTTTTTTCCCCCATGTCTCTCTTTCTTCTTCTCCATTTTTCTCTGAATATAAATCTTATACCTCTTTGTGAATTTAAAACCTGTTTGAGACATAGAGAACAACAAAGTGAATAAAATTCTCTTTTGATCAAATATGCTACTGTTTTTCTTGGATGATAGAACAACCCTTATTTGTATAGTCAGCTGTTTAGATATGTTGTCACACATAGATAACAGATGATTATGCATTTTATTCTTGTTCATCAAATACTACAGAAAAAATCAACACTAAAATTTTCTGAAGCTCTTCAAATTGGAGTCAAATTCTTTCATGCTCATAAATCCTCTTGGTCAGTTTAAGATGTTTTGATACTTAGTTGAAATTTGTCACTATCTTTCTCTTAAGTACCTCTATCCTGGTTTTAGCTTCATCTGAGATAGAACTGAACATTTTAGTATTGTCAGAATTTATAATCAGCAGTTGGGCTTATGTGCAACAAACCTTACCAGTGATGCTGGGTTGATTTGTTTTTCAGAGATTCCCACTACAACAGACACAAATAAAATGGCTGTTTTTTTCCTGTGCCAGGCTGAGAGACTTCCTTCTGTTGAAATTAGATTCAATAACATAATTGATGAAATAAGGAGGAGGAGATTACCCAAAATGACCTTTCAGCCTGAATCTTTATTTGAATGGGAAAAAGGGATTTTTTTGAATGTACTTCCAGATAGTATCTACATTTCTTAGAAGCTTGCAGGGCTTTTTGTGGGAAACCCCCAAACTATTTTTATGTGGCTTTGGCCAAAAATTATTTGGTTTTCTCTTACCAAATTTCAAAAAGGTTGAATAGTTGGCTTTTCTGAAGGAAAGGCAATACTTTCCATAATGAAAAATACCCATTTTCTTTCTAGCACTGCTTTTTTTCACATTCCTGACAAGAAAAAGAATACAAAAGTATATAGAAGTACAGCTGTTATATCATGAAATTTTTAAGTTAAAATAAGCTTTACAGTCTTTGAGTTTTTGCCTGCTGCAGCACCAATCAGCGCCAATATATTAGGCTCACACTTCCACTTAATCGCAAGCACAGATTAGTGTTTCTGCCACTGCATCATTGCGAATACCATTATGGGTTATTGCCAATGATGCCAATCACTGAGGAAGAGAGGTTGTGGTTGCCTAAACAATCCGTACTATTGCCAAAAGGGGTGAGCTGCCCCTTTCATACTCCTCCCTTGTGATTGCTTGGGTGTTCATGTAGGTGCAAAAGGTGTCAAATGAGGAAAATTTGCCAAGTAAAAAGTAATAACTAGAAAAATGGAAAGTTAATGTGGGCCTGAGGGAGTGGAATGAAAAAGTAACAAAGACCACATATTTTGGTTGAAGCATGAATTTATATTGCTTCAAAATTGCAGTGCAGTGGTGTTAGGTGCATGAGATTACGTTCATTTGTATGGGGCAGTTCTGTTTGAAAACATGTTTTGGACTTTTCCTGCTGGATAGTGTATTTTATTGGATGTTTTGGCAGGTCAGCATGAAATGACAGCCCTGATCCTGAATCTTACTTAGGGATGAGTGAAAGAGGTTGTGAAGTTGAGGGTACAGATGTGTATCTTCAACCTAGATTTATGCCTTCCGAAGTCATTCACTTCCTGTAGAGACTGCATGGATCTTTTTTTTTGCCAGTCTGTGTTGCATTCCCTAGACGGAGGAAGTGTTCTGGTGTTTTCTTTATTCTCGTCTTTATTCTTGTCTTGGTAGATTGTAGGCACACCTTTACAGAGCCTGCGTTGCAGAAGGTTAGAGTACAATATTGCTGCTGTTCTGTCTACTCCTTGTCTAAACGAAGGGACTATATCCCCTAACTTCCCTAAATCAGATTTGGAGCCTTCAGTTATGACTGAAATGAAGACGAGGACTTAAATGCAGGGATTAGATAGTTAAGATGTGGGTTTAGAAAATACCCATTTTTGCCATCAGATAATTTTGTGATATTTCTGTAAAGAAGGCTCTTCAACAAAAACTGGAAGGAATTCCAACAGTGAGAATTTGAGATGTTTGGGAAATCAGGAGCAAACTGAAACTGAGGTCTTAGAAATGGTGATATTTTTTTTACTGGTGCCAAAAAGCAAGCCAAGTTATTTTGTCCTGAATAATCTGTAGATTTAATCTCTCCTGAAGTGCCCAAGGGATTCTCTGACAGAGTTTTGGAATCTGTGGTTCTACTTGGTGCTGTGTTTTACAGCTTCATAACAAATGTCTGAAGCTAATTTCTGCAATGGATAAAGTGGAGTTCAGTATATATTTAATCTCTTTTAATAAGTAGAAACCTTAACCATTCTGTAAACAAAGACTCAGCCCAGTGTGACTGTACCTAAAAAAACCCCAAACCTCTTGGATCGTGGAAGTAATGTATCTTGTATCTTCTTCACTTATTAAAACAAGGCCTTAATTTCAGAGCTAAGAATAAGAAAGATGACAAAGAATAAGACTGTACTGGAAACTATCCAGCCTGTGTCTAACTCCAGTGAAAATAGTTATAATGGAGTCACTTTGATGAAAGCATGTACAGCAAAAGATATAGAATTCAATATATCTTCTTATTTAAACACATGGAGGCAATGACTACCTGAGGGATATTCAAGAACAGTATTTTAAGCTGTATAACTTTGTTTCATTTACCATTAATGTATTCTATTGTATAGATTTCCTTCCCATTTCCCACAGTCTAAGAAATGTTTGGTCCAGAAACAGCTTATTCTCTAACTTTCCATTGGAGACTGGACATGGCATGTCTGTCTTCAAAATCCAGTCATTTTCCAGCACATCTGCAGTAGTGGACATTGACCTTCACTTTCCTGCTGTGGGCAGATATCATCCAGTTCAGGAAATATCAGGGAGATGACACAGAGCTGGCTCAGCTCAGCACCAGTGACCTTATAAGACATGGCCTTGAAAATCTTACTGTGCTGTAAAGCTAGGATCTCTGACTGTTTCTATTGCATACAGTCTTTGGCGTGATTAGTAAGGTTAGTGACAATTTAATCTTTGCACTTTCCTTCTCTTTTATCTATACATGGGACTTACAGTAGGAGAAACTATGTAGAAGATACTTTGAACTTTTGATGTCTCTGAGGTATTTAAGCAAGCAAAGGTAGGGCAAAATTTTGTATAGAGAGCTAGTGCCTTTTACTAAGAGAAATGATGGAACTGGAAAGAAACAGAAACTCTAATGTGATGAAAGCTTTTATGTCAGTTGTTCCGGTGATGTCTGCAGTAATGTAAATTAACTAATTTTTTTAAAATTATTGTTAATGATTTATTAAGTTGAAAGACAGAACACAAAGTTGTTTAACTATCTGCATTGTGTGGATGTTGCGATATGCGGGATATGCTCTTCTGAAATCTGATACTGGGTTTTACTTTGTGTATCATTAAAAGTATTTAGAATAAACAGCAAGAATTTTGTGACTGTGATATTTTATAGCAATGTGAGTTCTTGAATGTGTTTTCAGTTGAGAATGAAAGGTGTGACATATGTATTAGGTACCCTTATTTTGGGAACTACCTGAAGTTACGGTTCTGATCCCACCTCTGCCATGTGCCATTGTAGAAATCCTGGTTCACTGAAGTGTTAAGTTCACTGCTATTCAGGAAACTGTTTCTTTGGATTCCATTTTTTCTGGTTTTAGTTAATCTTGGTTTTGGCTAGGATCACGCTTGACTAGGTAATTTTACAAATGTGTCTGAAGAATGCTGAGAAGCTCATCAGCTTTATGAAGACCTTCAGAGTTTCCAGAACTTTAATGTTCCTTTCAGTGCCAATCATTAGACAGGAAAAATATTATTCTGTTATGTTTTAGTAAGTTTTGTCTGGCATCAGGCTACAGTGAACTAATGAAAAAATGCAGAAGCCCACAGACTAAAGAGAAGGCTGAAAGATGGTGTTAATGAGTGGCAATATGATATAAATTCATAACTTCATTAACACTTGCATTCCTATCTGACCTGATAGATCAGATAAGGTTCAGATAGGGTTGTAAAGTGATGCATAGGTGTACAGGCAACCTGATATGCACATGCATATGGGAGCTGGAAAATATGTGTGAATGTTGCATGTAGGGAGAATCATACTTCCTAAGACATACAAAGTCAGAAGTTAGTCTCAGTTCTATTCTTTATGTATCTACTTGAACTCAGTAACTTACTGAATTTTAATGTGCATTTAAATAAACAAATAAGTCTTTATTTGTACTTGGTAGAAAGTTCCAGCCACTTTCCAGTGAAAAATTTGCCTTTAGGTATGTATAAATAATTAATTTTTTACTTTACTTGCTGAACTAAATATTTAAAAAATATTTCAGATTGACTCAAAGTGAAAAAAAATTGTTTATCCCATTGTAATGAAAAATCCAAATGCAATGCAAGTAAAATTATGTTTCTGCTTAAATTACACATTTTAGGTACCAAAATACTTAATTTCACATACTTTTTTAATCCCATCTTTAACATTGAGTTATTAAATTTAGACACATTTTAGAAGAAAAAAATATTTTGAGAAGAAAAACAAATAATTTTGTTGAAAACAATATTCAAACAGAATATTTAAGTATTTTCAAGGCTTCTATGTCCCTCTCTGCTGTCACCCCAGCTACATTTTCCAGCAAATAATGTACAGAGTGTTTTATTTTTTTAGGTTGATTTACTCCTTTGACTATCCTGGTCATTCTCTGAGGGCTGCTCTTTGTGGTGTGATATATTTTGTGAAGTTCGCAGAGAACTGCGATGCATACATTTTGTCGACCTGAAAAGTAAATATGGATAAATATATGTGAAGCCTGTTTCTTACCCACGGTTGGTAAAGGCTGCTGTTTAGGCTTGTTTTAATCCTGAAAATTGTTAGTTTCCACAGGGTAAAAGAACCTTTATTCTTGGTTTTCAGGTCTTGGAAGGGAATCAGACTAACACCGTATTATCTTGTCCTCTGTCTCCACTACATTTCAGGTCTCCATTTACATTAGTTGACTTTGTGAAGTATGAAGTGCTTGAGAGGATTAGAGAAGGCAGAAGAAAAGGAATTTGAAGCATGTATTAAGAGAGGTGGGTGGAGGAGGGAAATTTTGGATCTTGTGTTTATGGACAACTACATCGCAGATTTCATTTGACTGGGCTTGGGTTCATAAACCTGTGTAGCCTGGAATGCTGGGGCCATTTGAATGGGTCTGAATTTCAGTGCAAATGTTTTACCCAGCTGTTAAGATAACACTTCAAGAGTTAGTGGTAAAATAATTTTTTATTTTTACTTATAAAGATCTAATTTAAATTGACAAGCACACTTAAAACTGCAGATGGGCTCAAGCTGAAAAGTATGGTGTGTGAAGCCTTTCCAAGTTCAGGCAGGTTGGGATCCAAACTTTCTCCTACTGTTCTGGCTTTTGATTGCTTTTAAATTCCTCTTTGGTTCTTTAGTATGCATTGTGTAAGTCTAAGATAGTGGGAACAGATGGTCACAAGGGATTTCCAGTTGTTTGAGTGGATAATTCATGAGAACTCATTTGTTTCTCAACTTGAACCTTGACTTCTAAGCTGAACCCAGTGTATACAGATGCCTAAAGGCTTTTTTTTCTCAACCCACACCTCAGTTCTGCTACATTCTCCAGTATCCAACTAAATCTCTTTTCAAACACTTTGCTTGAATCATTTCACAGTGAGCCCAGTCTACCGTCATCCCCAATGTGATGATTACCAGTGAAGATGCTCTAACAGTTGCTCCTTCTATTTTTGGATAGGGTAGAAAGATTATTATTGTTATATAAATATAATGACATTCAAAATGCAACTCTTCATGGCACAGGACTGGGAATATTGTGAGTGCTGCCTTTCTTATTGAACAGTATTGAAGCAGTAACTAAAATCTGGTCCAGTAGCCAGGAAGATTGTAACTTATGGAGAGATACACACACAGGCTTGTTTTGATTTCAGTATTCCTCATTTGACAAGTGTTTACCTAGACAGTGTGTAGTCAAAATGCACAGTGTAATTTTCTGCAACCCTAAGTGTCTGATGTGTCAAAATTCCTGTGAAAATAGATAAACAAAGTCTGAAATTTCCAGATGGACAGCTGTACTGCAAGAAATCTACCCATGATTCCAGTTTGAAAATGCTTTAAATCACTTGTTACAGTACAAGCATCTCAAAATATTAGGACTTGTATCACAGCAGACTTGCTGTAATCATGAAAACAAACTTAGTGTTTAGTCAGGTAGGTTATGTATTTTGATTTTGGTGGATCTGATCTTATGTAGTTTTCCATATTGTCTTAGATGCTCTGCCAGACAAAAACAGTACAAAATGTTTACGGATGAGCCCAACACAGGCAGATAAACCTAAACTGTCCTTGGCAGTGAGGGTCTGATGTATTCTTGTTCTGGTGAAATGAGGAAGAATGCTGTTGAGTACATTTCCTGTGACTTATCTTCTAAACTTATACTTTTCCATGAGTACAATGAGAAGCAACCTGAATGCCCAAAGCTTGATTTTTCCGGGAAAGTTATATGTGCCCTCCAGTTGTTGTCTTTGTGATTTCATGTGCTTCAAAGTGCAGTCTGAAATTAAGTATGATAGTTGTAGTGGTTTGAGAGATGTGGTTTACAGATACTTAAAGTCTCAGGAATGGACCTTAGAAGTGTAGATACCTGGAAGTGGAAAGTGTAATCAATTTATGCATCTTTTTCCCTTCCTCATTCCTTCCTATCTGACTGTGTATCTCATGTGCTTATTTAGTATAAATACAGAAATACTGTGCAAATTCCATATTAACTCTTTCTGAATGAGTTACACAAGCTCTGTAGCTCCCCTCGTTACCTAGAATGGTCAAGCTTTTTTTTTTTTTTTTGGTAAGGCTGAGAAGAAGTTTATATCAAGATGACAATATTTATTTTAACTGAAGTCAGAAAGGCATAGAGGCAAGCACTGAGATTCTAGCACTAGTCATGAAATGTCATTATTTTATATAATTTTTATATTACTAATGAAAATAGTATACAAATAGCTACTTGAATATTAGAGAATATCTTTCCTATTTCTCTATGAACTCAAGCCTGAGTTTTCTTATGGTTATGTCAGTTTTACATCATTTTCTTTGCTGATTTTAGTCCTAATATATGGACTAGAAAGGAGGACTCATATTCCCTGTGGAAGGGACTACTGTTACTACAGTCAGGGACAGCTGAAATATCCCCAAGCATATGTGACAAAGTGAATAGCTGAAATTGTGAAGAGATTCCTTTCTGACCCCATGCTCACAAACAGTTAACTTATTTCCTGAAAAATGCCATTTTGATGCTGCATCTTGCATAGATACAGAAATGATCGGTGGTCATAAAATGATTAATTCCTTTTAGAAGTCCACTGACTCAGTGGGAACTCGCAGCGGTGCATTCCGCAGGTGCACCATAGGTAACATAAAGAAGTCTTTAGTGTTTTTAAACTTTGTAACGTTTTGTGACAATAAGATCTAAAAGAAAACTTTATCCACATACAGAGTTGCATTGAGTATTGGACTTGACTTTGAGAAAGAGAAGAAAGAAGCACATAATATGTAGTTTGCTGTTACCTTTTAAACAGCGCTTAAGCTATATATGTTAAAGCAAACAGTATTTTCCATCTCTGCTTTCTAAATGTGATCGTTTTTTTAAATTTATTGTTCATGTTTTAAACAGAGGATGGGAGAAAGAAAGAAAGAACGGACTAAAAAATGTAATTCGCATCATGAAAAACCAGTTCTATTTGGTATTACTTGGTACTACATTTGTATGGTTCACATTCTCACATTTTCTGTAGTGTAGGTGTTTTGAATATTTTTAAATATAGTAAAAAAAAAAAAAATCAAAACCCCAACATATGAAACAGTATCTTACACTGATATAAATCAGTACAGCTTTGTGAAGCATGTAGAGATTAAGTATTAAGAGTTAAGTATATGCTAAATTTCACTCAGGTTAATTATCCTGTTTGAATAGTTTGGTATCTATTGATGAAAAGCTGCATCTCAGACATGTATAATGATTATATGTGGACACTGAAAAAGGGAAGGGTTTTACTGGATCACTATCTTCAGTCTTCTGTACTGAGGGTAAACTGAACCATACAATCCCATTTCTATCCTGTTATAATTAGTCGGTGAATGAATTTTTGCTCCTGCGCTTCTTTCAGGAAGCTGTTTCAAGACTTTACGCAGGTGATTGTAAGGAAACATATTTTTCTTTCCTAAATAAATTCAGGCCACTTTATTCCTCTCCCAACATGATCCTCTATTTAGTCCTCCAGTTCTTACCTCATACTAACACAATTCATAGAGAGCAACCACATTTTTTCTGTGTTTCCATTTTTGTCTCTCCTCCCAAAGTTGACCCTCAGTTATCTATAGTATGACTTCTTTCTACCAGTTCTGGTCTGAGTTCTTCTTTGTACACAACATAACACAGAGCACTGTCTGCAGTTTACTGTTACCTTGTAGAATGTTATTAATACATTCCTATTTCTATAGGAAAAAATTTACTTTTGCTGCTGACTAGCATCATAATGCACTTTATCATTGTACTGGTGACTCAGTAATCTTGTGATTAAGTTCTATGCCCAGGTCTTTTGCTTGATCTGTCATTTTCAGCTGACCAGAACCATTTTTTTAATAATAGAGCTTATTAGTCAGAGTACACTTGGTAAAGAAATATGTTGACTATCACATTCAGGAATAAATGAGTACTACCGTATTTGGTAGCGTGTTTTTTTCCAGTCCATGTCTAAAATATTTGTGCGTCCACAGAGTGATACAATTTTCTTTCCAACAAAATATTAATGAGGTCCTCATCTAGGTTCAAATTTGACCCATGTGAGGCAATGGCAAACTTCTGACCCTAGTTCAATTACAGCCCTTCATTCAAATTGATTTTGACCTAAAGAACTTCAGTTTTATCCATGTTACTGCAAATTTTCACTTGGAGAAGTGGTCTTCATTAAATTGTGGCAGTATTCTACTCCTGATTTTACTTCAGGAGTACATTACATTCTAATCTTGACTGATACTGCACCATGTCTTGTTATGGTTCTACTGTTTGATTTCATGTCCTGCTCTGTTGGTTCCACTTCCTCTGGTTTGTAACTTCCTACTTTTCATTGGTTTGCAAACAGCTAAGTTGCTTCTTTCTTACCTCACCCACCTCAACTCGATCATGTATAATCCTTTCAGTAACTGAACTGTCTTCATGACTACTCCTGTATTCTCTGCTTATACTTTTCTCTTTGCTGCTTCTGCAGATTTTTTTTTTCCTTTTACTGAAACCTTTAAACTACTTTTCTTTTGTGTGTGTAATAAAATCAGGTTTGGAGAGTTGAACGTGACTCTTCCAGTCTTCTTCGTTGGGCCTCTTAGTTTAAAGCTCTTCTGAATGGTTATGCCAGTTTGAACCTTGCAAAATCAGTCCCTCAGGCACTCAGGTAGAGGCCATTTTAAGTGACCATTTTTTCCCAATACTTCCTTGTATATTTATTTTATTATATTATTTTATTTATAATAATTGTCAGGCCTGAATGGTAACACTGACATTTTTTCTCCTCTACCAAGACATTAAATTATTTGTAGAAATATTGTCATTTACCATAGGAGGATGTAAGGAACTGATTCTTGCCAGTTATAGAAACAGCCCCTGTAGAGACTGTACAAAGTCAAGAATCTTGATTTGGCAGCAGAGTTATTCAATGTAAATCTCATGCAAGCCACAAAGCCATTTTGGCTGCCACTTCTCAGAAAGATGCTTGTGGATGTAGAGTTTATGCTGACGAATCTCCTTCCCATCATCCTGATCCAAAGAAATGTCCCTACGAAAATATTTCTAGAGAGACATACAAGCTTCAGCTGGCTATCCTTTTTCTTTGGATGCCTGGCTTTTTGCCAGGAAAGACCATTTTTGATTCATCTGAGGGCAATATGTATATGTTGTATTTCTGATTTCTTTAGACACCTCTGACTGCTTATTCCAGCTGACTGAACAGCTGGCTCATTCTGCACAGAGCTAGGTAATGCTTCTCTGCAGAGCACATGTCGTTGAACACCATCAGTGCACTCCGTTAAGTCTGCCAGATGTCTTCTGACTTAGTCAACAATTCTCTATTTCATTTAAGGGGCTTGGGAAGGTATGGGAGGTCCACCAAAGTAGGAATAAATTTGAAATAAAAGATTACGGTCATGTTTGGTTTCACCCCCTAAATTTGGGCGAGTCTCCAGAAACTTTACTACCCCAAATATCTGTAATATTTGGATGGGTGCCCTCCCAACAAGATGGGTTGCTGGCTTAAATAGAAGTTACTTCTCCCCAATGTTAGCAGCAGGCAATCAACTTTTAGAATAATTCTACCATAGAAGATTCTGGCACTTCATGGTTACTTTTGACTCTCTGTCTTTAATGATTGGTTTGTTCATACAAAAAGTTGTGCTCAGATTTGAAAGTGCAACTATCACCACTGAACAGAGAGATTAGATTTCCTTATGTGCAAACTGCCAGTGCAGATCCAAGCTGAGAGTTCATATCATTGATGACATTTGGTCAGAGTTTTGCTTCTTGTATATTTGAAAGTTTTGACCTCCAGAACACTGGAGAACATAACATTCCTCTTATACTTCCTTCTGTGAAAAAAAGCAGGGACTGGACATTTTCCACTGGTTTGTTTTTTGTTTTTCTTACCATCCACTTACCCTCAGACATTTGCATCTGGCATTTTGGCAAATACAGGTGTATGATTCATGCTGATTCTTTTGTCTGCTTGAAGAGGGTTTCTGCCTTTGGAAAATTTGGCGCTATCTATTCACGGGCACTTTCAACAACAACTATACTTTTTTCCTTTTTTTTTTTTTTTCTTCTGTTCCAATAGCCCATTTGGTTGGCCAAAGTGACACTGTGTTGACACACCAGCCAAAAGAACTCCTGCCGTTTCAGTTGGCAAGGTTATTTTCCAAAGGCTTCCCTTGAGTACTGGGACATGTAACTAACTTTATAGAGCTTCCTTGTTTCAGCCAGAAGATGGGAACATTTTGTTGAGAGAGTGAAGTGTGTCCTCTTTACGTACTGTTTATTTTACATTTGAGGAGCTCTTGGGGCAGGATCTCCTACATCACTTCATAGTTTTAATAAGAAAGCTGTCGGATTCTATTTAACTGAATATTATTAAGTGAAAAGATACAAATACTTCAGTCCAAACACCTTTATCCATATTTTCCAACTTGTTTCACCATATCAGTTGTTCAGAATCTGCGAATGTAACACGCTTTAATTACACATGATGTAATTAAAAGCTTGTTAGTCTTCAGCACAAGTCAACAAAAGAAAACAGCTCTAAAACCTTGAGTATAATCTGTGTGTTTTTCACTTGCGTGTTTTTCTGTGCATATCTTAACATCTATTACGTGTTCTTCCTCTCTTACATCCTCTTTTTCTTTTTTTCCTCTTTTCTTTTTTTTTCTGTGTTGCTTTCCCTGATGTACTCTGGGAGCTTGAAAACAAATGGGTCGAGAGGAGGGGAGGTAAATGTGGAAAAAAGGGTTCTTACCTTGTATGATTTTCCATGCAAAGTGTAGACTGTCCCCTTTCTGATACAATCTTTTCATTTATTTTTTTAATCCGTTTTCCTAGTCGTTTTCTTAATAGCTAGTTCCCTTCAGTTGAAACACCGAAGGCATCAGCTTCCATGCCCAGAGAAATCACTTGGCACTCAAAAATGACCAATTACTTGTTTAAACAAGGACAGGTAAACAGTACGGGGGCAGATCCATTGCTGTAACAAAGAATTGTGGCCAATTATAATTTTTTTGAAAATTTTATTTATTTTTTAACAATACCCTACATCTATATTTGATGAAAGGCTCAACTCCTTCTTCCTTGCCTCATTTGTCTTACCTTCAAAAACATCTGCTTTCTTCACATTCTGGTCTCTTAATCTCAGCATTATATAAATCTCTCATATATAGAAAAATTCTTCCTATTAATGTTCAAATAATGAATTGCAGCTAAACAAGTCAAAGGTGACTAACTACCTGCAGAAAAATAAATAAACAAACTATATGATTTTGATATAAGAGGTTTATTTTACCTACAAGAAGCTGAATGTGAATGTTAGCTAATTCCTAGAGTTGGAGAAGACCATGCATTGTCATTCGTTAAAAAATAGTTCATTAGTCCAATATCAAACAGCTGATATTATTGACAGTAGATTCCTTTTAAGGTCAAAATAATGTATCTTTCTCCTCTCCTATTTTTTAATGATATCTGGGATTTCAAAATAACCTATGGGATTTAAAAAGAATTTCCCTTTAAAGGGCAGTTGGATTTGGGAGTCTAACTCTTCTAGGTTCTTTCAAAAATACAAGCTGTTATTAATAAACTATCATCTGATGCCTGTAACATTACATCAGACTTCAGCTCTTTAAAGTCCAGGAGACCATATGGGTAGTGTGTTCTCCACCACTTCTGGTAACTTCTAGCTATTTTGCCCAATATTTAAGTAAATCTGTCTAGGAGTGAGAGCTCACTGGTACTTTGCTGTTCATTCTAGGAATTTAAGCAAAGAGGGAACACTCATTATTTATTGATCTACTTTATTGAACTACTAAGAACTGTAGCAATAACCTGATTTAACTGTAAAGGTTTTCTCATAAAGAGAGACTTCAATGATTTCAGTATATCTAGTTCACCATATCTGAAGCATTAGCAAGTAAAAACTACATCGTAAGTAAATAGGAGTCATATCACCTCACTATAAAATGTTTTCCATAAGTAATTATGAAATCATTATAGTTTTGGAGTCATTAAAATTGCCTTCATAATTAAAGCTGTGGTAATAAAAAATGCTTATGAAACATTGTTTTAAGCCCGTCATGTCACTTTTTAATGTGAAACTGCTTTCACCAGGAAAAAGGTGGCTAGGTTTATTGTGGAGATAAAGCAGAAAGTATTTCAAGAAAACGTGTTAAATAATTTTGCAGTTAAAATATGCTCATCCGCATTTGAGGACTAATACTTAAGTATATGCTTTACACTTGAGAGGGATGATTCTTTAAATAATATCCTTTCAATTAAAGAAAAAAAAATCCTGACATTCTTAGATTTCATAGGTTAGATCTCATGGACAACAGTTGTGAATTCAGTGTCTTCTGTATGATATTACTGTGATCGTGGTAATTAATTTGTCGAGACAGGTCCTGCAAATGTTTCCTAGCTGTGATTGCTACCAAATCCTAGATGCCTGCTGCCTCCTAGAATAAACATATGGTAGGAAAGCTGCTGGTGGAAATTTTGTTTTATATTCAGTGTAACAGGGTAACAATGGTAACAGTTGCCACTGTTCAAAGGGAAATCACTGATTCAAAACAAAACCTTAACCTGGAAACCCGTCAGAGTGAGACAAGCAGTGATGCCAGTCAAAACAGCAAAGGCTGTACTGTTCCTCCTCCCTCGGTCTTTCTCCTACTCTGAAAGGCTGTATTGTGTTTACAGTGTTTATTTTATCTCTGATCCTTTTGCTGATGGAGTGCTTCAGAGCTTTTTTATAGTAATTTACTGCACTTGGATAGAATGCTTTAAGAAATTGTCAGTCTGTTTTGCCTGTTGCTGTTGTGCCTGTGTTGCACTCTGATGCCCAAAGTTTTACTGTCTGTTACTCAAAGCTGCTTCTTTGGCTTGAACTGGTGAAGTTGCTCCACGAGAGGGGTGGGATGAAACTGCACTGTGTCAAGAACAGGTTAGAGAAGGAGCTGCCGTAGCCCAACAGCTGCAGGGTAAACTCTGCCAAGGCATCTGACAACATCTGGCAGCATCTGGTGAGGATCTGACAAAACCTCTCTCATCCTCTCTAATGTACTGGGTCGAATGGGGACAGAGAGAGGTTTTGTGTCAGGGCAGGGTGGGACTGTATGACAGCAGCTGACTTTGTGAGTAAGGCTTTTATAGTCCAGCAGTTCAGACACTCAGATCCTGTCACACGTCAGAAGAAGAACTAGCCAGGTGCCACCCCGGGGCACCTCAGGTTTGAGGCTGAGAAGCAGCTGACCAATACCATACTCTACATTTTAAGAGTGGAACAGTGACATGAAAATCAATCTTATCAATAGTTCTTGTGTAGAACGTGAGTCACCTCATGATGATAGTACTTGCTGTGTGTAGACTGGATTATATGTTTACTTTGGGGGAGATCCTGGACTGGAGCAGTCAGCTTCTGTCACTCGAAGAGTGTCCTGCACTACAGTGTGCTCATTATAATGCACTTCAACAGTGACTGTAACTCAGAGCAAGAGGCTGAAAAGACAGGAGCACTGGCCAGATTGTCACCCATTATGTCTTTGCAAAAAAGTTTTTTCACGTTGGTAAGAGCACTAAGCAAACTGATTACCCAAAGAGAATAATAGATAATATCTGTATTTATTGAAGCCAGCCGTTCCCAAATAACCTCAAGCCAGGAAGAAACTTGGCCAAAATGCACGTAAGTCCAAAGTCCTGACCTTCCTCCACCACCTCCCATACCTTGGTGAGTGACTTTGGCCAAGAATGAAGCAGAGAAATATTGGCATTTCCTCTCTCAAAATATTATTCTGCCCCCATGGATGTAGACAGTCTTTTCAAAATGTATCTGATTTTTATCTGCAAAACAACATGAAAATTTCCTCACAAGAGGAAACTTTAAAATCAGCTACTAAGAAAAACAGCTCATTTTAAACAGACTATTTACAAATCCAAACAGATCTGCTTGATCAGAATACCAAGATGGAGGCAAATAAATATTTCTCATGCAGTTGCAGGGTTACAGATTTAATATTCTTATGCCTCATGTGGCGAGTTTTGGCGTGACTTTTTCGTCTGCTGTCATGTTCTTGTCTGATGCATTTGATTGCTATGGACCAACCATAAACCTGGATGGTCTGTGTACTGGAAGGAGGAAGGGAAGATTGTTACCATTGCTGTAGCATGAGGTAAAAGAAGCACAGCCTCCTGTGATGCTGTGTTAAGATGGAAGGGAATCAGCCAGTGGTGCAAGGCTCTCATATGAAGTAGTACACAGCTGTCCCTTGTTAAAAGCATTTCCCACTTTTTATTTCATAGACAAAGGACAAGGTCTTATGCCACCTGATGACAGAGATCAAGAAAAACTTTAAAGCTATTGTGGCTGTACTGATTTTAACCAGCAAAGGAATTGACCATGAGTATTTGACATGGCAGACTGAGACTGTGGGTGAAAGAGGCTGTTTGCTAGAAAGGCAGTGTCCCCCTCCTCCTATTCACATTGTATTAATTTTATTTATTTCATTTTCAGCTGAACATTTTTGCTTCATAACACAGTAATGCTGTGGTTACTTCCCCTACCAGACTTCTTGCACCCACCTTAAGGGGCCTTGTCTCCCTGTGTAAGCTTTATTGTAACAGCTAGAAAGGCTTTTCCTAATGCCTAATCTGAGTCTTCTGTCACATGTGAAGCAGATTACTTCTTGCCATCCCTTGATGGAAACAGGATAAGTGATGACTTTAAAATTTTTAAAGTCAACATTGGCTGATGTTTATTATTCTGTGTTCAGTCTTCTATTTTTTCCTGATAGGTCACATTTCATAAATTTCCCCTTGTTCTTTGTTGTCCTCAGGAATCTTTCCAGTTTACCACATCTTTCTTAAAACTGAGAGACAAAAATAGATGCAGCAGAGGCTTTACCAGTCATTAGCAGAGTGGGATAATTTCCTTCCATGTTTTATGTAGAGCTTTCTTTTTAATAAACACAGAATTATATTGTTCTGTTTTGAAACCTTCATCTGCAGTTGACTCATATTCGGTCTGTGATCCAACTCCTTTTTTTTTCCAGCCTTCCCATTTTGATACTGTATATTTGAGTTTCTTTTCTAATGGAGAACTTTGCACTTTATAGAATTTCATCTAAATTATTTTGTTCCTTCCCCCCCACCCCCTAATTTATCACAGTTACTTTGAAGTGTTTTTTTCAAATTGCTTACCATGTCTCTTCCACTTCTGTGCTTTGCTTGGATTTTAGGAGTATTTCCTGTTTTACCGATTTAGTAATGACTTCAACCGTGATGAGAGCTTCTCAGACATATTCTTCTAGTTTGAAGATTAGCCATTGGCAGTCACTTTTTTCCACACAGTTGTATACCTATCCTATAACAATACTATCTAGATAATGTTCCACTAATTTTCTTAGTGAATAAAATGGTTTTGAGAGAATATAAATAATTTTAGTATTTCCCTTTATCCTTGTTCATTTTATTTCCTTGAGCATACTTATTCTAAAATGTTTTAAAATGGTTCCTCTCATTTTTCCAACCATCTTCAGCTTCCTGGATCAAATTCTTCAGATGGCGGTTAATTCAGTTCAACTATAACACAAGTCCTTATCTGGTGAATTAGACTCCCGGTTGGTGTTTGTTCTTTATGCACTGACAAACCATGGGAACACTTTGTACAAAATGAAGTGTGTTGCTTCTAATAGTTCATGTGTATCTGTTACAATATCTTTCCTGTGCTTGTTCAATTAGGATTATATAATTTTGGCTGGTTTACAATATTTTTTTAAATTGCATTTCCTTCATCTGATGTTTTTCGCTGCTAACTTTCTGTTTCTTCAAGCCTAGCACTTGAACTCCTTATTTTTAAAATGGTCATTGTAGATTGAAATATGTACACTTTCATATTTATCAGAATAGCTTCTGGATTTTGCTTGATATGAGCTGGCTAGTAATGTTTGAGCATTTATTTATTGATTTATTTATTTCTCTCTACTTATTTATTTATTTTAGTCATTTCAGATAAGATGGAGCTGATATGGCTTTTCTTCCCTAGCAACAGCAAAGTTTCAGATTTTAGTAAAGTTCCAGAAGAAAGTGTGATATTAAATTATGTGTAATACAGGGGAATCTATCTATTGCTTTTTTATAAATTTTACTTTCCCTGGTTCATTTAGGGTTCTGGATAAACAGCTGTTGGCTTCAGTAGTGCTAGAGTATTTTCCAGTTTTGTAGATATATGTAATAATTTTTGTGGTACTTTTGTAGAGTAAGGCATTACTATGTAAGGGTTTGAATAATGGGATAAGGCTGTTAATATAAAGACAATCATGCAAAAATGCTGTAATGCATAGTATTTTTTTCATCTCCTACTTTTAATGAAACTTTTCTGATGCATCAAAAAAATACTTTCACAGTGGCTGCATTAATAACTCAGTGAAAATGCGCTGGACATTAGGCATATAATGAGAAGAACCTTCATACTATAGTGAAAATAAAGCCACTGCCTACTATGTGTTCTACTTTTTGTTAAACATTTGCTTTCAAGAAATACTATATTAAAAATCTGATATTGTATGAAATGAAAACTGCTCAGTCAGTTGAAAGCAACCTGTGAAGCAGACATTAAAAATCATTAATCAAGTTAGTCTCAATACAAAAATGAGGATATTTCTCTTAACTCTATGTTTTATTTAATTTTCCTTGCATTCTTGTTTCCAGTTCTTTAAAACACATTCTCTTCATGTGAAGCTTGTTTCATAGTTGTAAAAGCTAATGATTTAGTTATTCTATTTAAAATGAAATTTCCTATTCTTTAGTAACAACAGGACTCTTAAGAGCTGGAAATTGAGGGAACACATGAAATGTTTGTGAATCATTCCATGGCCATAATAGTTTCTACTGTTATCTCATTGCCAAGTCTCCTGGTAGGATATACTTGCATTTTCTGAAACTAATACCTGTTTGGTCTTTGTATTTTACTTTTGTGTCTGCAACTCAGTCTTTATTTGATTTTGAACAGTCTTTATACCCCTTGAATTTAGAAAGGTCTAGGCAAAATTAAACGAACCACATTTGTGAGTTATATCAAACACCAAATAAGTAAGGGCTTACTCCAGCATAAAGTATCATAAATCTTTAATGATGTCTCATGGTTTCAAAACGATTTGGGTTTTTTTCCATATTCACTATTTATTGAGTTGATTGAAATTGCTGTTTTCTAGCAAACTAGTGTTATATCAGCCCTGTAGCAGGTCATCTCTCCTGAGGAATCTGGTTCACTAGATGTACTTGAATAGGACAAAAGAACTCGAAGAGTTAATATTACAAGATTCTTCGTGTCATAGTTTTTAAAGTAACTCAGACTGTAGTCCAAATTAGAGGCTCTTACTTCTTGCAACATTTCTTACCAGTTTTCAAAAATGTTGTGCCTACAATATTTATACTCTATAATAAATATCTCCAGAACAGCCTATTATTTCAATGGTGTCATATCACTTTTTTTTTTTTTTTTAAAGCTGCCTAATTGTTTTTATTTTAAGATGTATTGTTAGGTTAAGTGGTTTCTTCAGATTACATTTCTTCTCTTTGATAGTATCTATGCTGAGGTCCTGTATTTGACTAAGTGATTTTGCTGAAACTGGAAGCTAAGATCAGGAAAGGTTTCTTCTCAAGCCATAATTCTAGTAATTGAGTCTGTTTGTGTGATATGTATTGGCAGAAGAGAATGAGTAATTTTGCAATGAATAATTTATTTGATAAATGTAGATTCTCACTTCAGTAGAACAAAGCAATTACTTTGAATTATTCATTATTCAGATTTAACAAATTTTTATAATCAGAAAATTACTGTAAAATTGATTGGTATTGATCATTTCCCTGGGAATATTGACTTGGATTAATTTGAAACTGGAGTTTAACTCTGGTTAATTTCTGGTAGACAGTAAACATCATTGCTGCTACTAACTTTTGAGTGCCTGACACTGTTCTTCATCATGTAGTTCCTGTGAACACTTGTGCATAAGGTCAGAAGCTCAATTATTTGCAGCATTTGTACCATATTATTGCTTGAGTGTTCATGGAAAGCACATATAAACAATATATGAGAATATCCAAGGTGAATTTATTTAAAAATATGTGTGAAGGGAAAGAGACTGTCCACTTTACATTGTTTGGCTGAGCTTATGAATTATGTAATTTATAGCTTCATCCTGTTCCAGTTCAAATCTACTCAGTCCAGTGGAGGAAGGCTTTGTACCAAGTGCAGAATTGGTTGGGCATCTCTCCGAGCAGATGTGATACTGGCTGAACCTTTTGGCTCTGGTTCTTCTCCTCTGTCCCATTGCTTTGTGCTTTAGCAGGGGAGAACTGACTGTCTGAGAGTTATCCTGGGTGAGGCATCCCTGCAGCAGGTCTGTGCTTCTCCTTGCATGGTCTGCAGCTTAAGGAGGTTAATCAAAAATCTTGGTGTCACCAGAACTGGGCAGCAATTTATGGGAACTGCTAGGATTTGTCTCCCGTTGATGACAAATAAAAATAGACATCTGTGCTTCCATCTTTTGCCTGTAGTTTACCAGAGGAAGGTGTGAAAGTTTAAGGTCATGAGAACATCTGCCTGTCCTGCCAGGAAGACAATAGGAGCATGAATCCTTGGACCTGGGAATTTGTTTGCTGTAATTAGATTGCTGAGAGGGACTTTCGCTCCGGCAGTGTTTGATTGCTGTACATAGCAGTTAAAAACAAATGTTCTTAAAATAGGAGTTGCTATCTGGTAAAGTTAGACATGCAATTCAGGCTTCAGCTATTCAGAAGCAGGTCAAATGAGAAGCACTTGAGAATTTAGTGAATAGAGTAAGTGCAGAATCTCTAAAATACTGTGCTAGAAATAATATTCCCGAGGAAAAGAAGAACAGATTTCCATCAAAACAAACAAAGTGATGCAGCACCTTTTCTAAGTGCTAATGGGAACATTGAGACTGCTTCCAAAAACAACAACAAAAGGGAATATTTGGGGTAATTGCAGGTTTATTTAGGGTGACACAGACATACTAAAGTCCAGTGAAAACTTCAATGTTAATAAGAGAAAATAGTCAAACACATTTTTTGTGGCTATTTTAAGAATTTCACCTGAGTTTTTTAGACCACACCACCCCTCTTATTATTGTTTTTATCCTGATGAAAATGTGTTTTCAATCTCCAGCGTACCAAGATTGTAAGTAAATAATTCATGTCCTTGAACTGTAATGAAGATTAATTACTAGCAGGAAATTGTTCCTTTTGAACAGAGAATATGGAAGTTTTTAACAAAGAGAATATTCATTAATCTTATGAGTTTTTTTTTTTTTTTAATATATGTATTTCTAAGGGGAAAAAGAGTAACAAGCTTTACCTAGATGGCCAAATTTTCTGTATACTTATATGTGCATGTGTCCCAAACAAGATGTTATAATACCTGTGTGTTCTTACGGTGTTAAGTGCAATGTCTTGCTCCTATAAAGCAGAATATATTTGTTCTGAGATGTGAGAGCATTAAGTGTGCATTTTTGGACCGATCTGAACAGTTTTGTTTTAACAAGAGACTTAAAAAAAATCAGTTGGTAACAGTCTGAAGAAAATCATTTTTAAAAAGACAAATGTAAATATGCAATAAAATAGATAGGCATACATCACTTTAAGGACTGTATAATTATAATAAAATTCGTGTGTTCTCTGTCAGGAAGTTTAATCCATATAGGAGGTGGATGGATAAAAATAGATGGATATATGGGTACCTTTATTACAGTTTCTCAGATTTTTTTACTCATTGTGCTTTAGTCGTGTTACTTCAACATTAGATGGAGTGATGCCATTGCAGCTCTGTTGTGCTTGGAACATGATGAGTGTTACTCCAGAAGTGTACCAGCTCTGATGGTATGGTCTGGGTCCTCTTTAGCTTGTTTTGTCCTTCAAATTCATATGAGGCACTGTGGTCTGTATGTATTATATGTGTTTTCCTTTTATCTGTGAAGTATCTGAGTCTGATGTAGGTTGTACATGGCAAGCTTGGTTCATAACCTCTAATTTTAGAGTACTGCTTTGGTCTCAGGAATCTTTGGAACAGTTTCTCATATCAGCATAAATTGTGAATGTTCCAAAAATACTAAGGAACTTTGGAGATGTAGAATAAGGATCTGAATTTTGCCACTGTTCTCTTATCAACAGGGAAAATTAGATAAAGTTTCTCTGTAATGACAAAAACCACTTTTCCCTTGAATTTAAAGGGCAGAAAATCCTGACAAAGAACATTTAGGAACTTGCAAAGTCTTCCTTGAACAGTTCTAAAGTAAAGTACTTTGAACCAGATGAATACTAAAACAGCATAGTTGGGGGAAATGAAAAAAGAAGGAATTGGTTTTGGCTACTAAAGACCGCAGATCATAAAGGCTGTAACTATAGGAAAGGAAAAAGATCACATTAGGGAAGAATAAAGGTACTAGAAAAAAACCCAGAACAAATAGGAAGAAAAGGCGACATAATAAAGTAGGACTTAATGAATGAGTTTTCCACTGACATATGGCCAATAGAAGGGCTGTTTTTAGCACACCTTCCACCTCTGCATTGGCCACAGAAGTACTTTTTGTCTGGCTGCATATCCAACGCAATAAGTATTTGGGCATTATGACTAGAGCTAACAGCAGAGTTCAGGGTCATGGGTGACACGAGAACAGTGTGAGGGTAGGTGTGTTTGTGGGCACTACCATCAAACAGTTGCAATAATAAAGCTCTCATACTTAACATTTACTGCCAGGTAATGCTGAGTTAATGGGAGCAAATGCTTGATATGAATTTCTTGCTGCCATCTTGTGTCTAAAGGCAAAATGGCAAGGAAATTTCTAGAGGTCTAAGTACCGATTTTACAGTCAACATCAGGATTTTCCTCCTATTCCGCTTAATGCCAAAGTGTAGACAAAGGCCAGTCCTAATATGAAGATTTTTAAGGTTTTCCCTTCAGAAGAATGGGAAAGTGTGATTTAGCTTGTGCAAGAGATTCTTTGAATTTTTGGTTAGAAGTACTCTGCAGAATGGCAGCTAAGCTGTTAAAAGTTGCTCTCCCCAGGCCCATTCCCAGCAGAAGAGTTTTATGAGGTGCCAGAAGAAATGCTTAATAATATTACTTCCATGGTAGACAGGGTGGAGCCTGTGTTTGCAATATTGGTATCCCTATTAATTTTCTCCATGAACTCAGACGTAGTACACCTTCTAGCAGTGTTGTACTCCAGAAAGACCCCTGTTGTACATAATTCAATAGGAAAAATATTGTAGCCTATAAGAGGGTACTTTACAGGGTGGCTAACTTAGATGAAGATGACATTGCCTGCTACCTAAGTTTTAGATTAATTTCCCTTACAGTCCTCTTCTTCATTCCACCTGTTCTTGCTCTTGAGCCTTTGCTTCCCTCTGTTGCTATTCTTATATCCTTCAAGTACCAGGCAATTTTTCCCCTTCTCAGCTGAACTAAAGCTTTTGGCCGATGGGAAGGGCTGTTACTCTGGGCTTCTCTACAGGAAAGCAGTGCCATTTCCACTTGTTTTCAGAAGACCATCTGTGAAAGATAAGCAGAACTTGACTGCCACTGTAACAGTTTTTGTGGCAGGAGGTACTTGCAGTAACAACAGCTCTGAGTTGTTGTCTAATGCTTCTTGCTGACTGTGATTGTGATGATCTCACCCCATACATCCATTAACTGGAACAGCTTTATTGCGAACATCCGCAGAGACTGTGAAATCCATATTTACAATGCAATGAATGAAGACTGCGGTAGTAAGAAAATGTTGAAGACAATGCAAAATCAGTTCACCTAGATGAGCGGGTTGATGGGAAGTTATTTTCAAAGCAGAGGAAAGGGATGATCTTGCACTGAGAACAACCATCCACTGTATTTCCTTCTCCATGCTAACCTCCACATATAGATCATCCAGTTCTTTAACAAGTGTTTGACTTTCTTTCCCAGCTGTACTTGACCCATCCTGAGTTTGTTTGCCAGTGAGGGACAGCCATATCTTTTTGGGTCATTTTTTGAGCATTCACATTTGCCATGCTGTCTACATGCCCAAACCTCTTGAGTCCTTATGTAGTAGAGTCAGTGTAGGGTGAGAAATTGGTACACATCTTCCTCTTCCGTGTCAAACAAGAAAACATCTTTGGGGTTCTTGTCTTGAAAAAAATATTCTGTGATATTAAAAGTAGAGTCAGTCAATGGAACTTAAAGTTTTTGGCTTAAATCAGTGATGACTGAGGTCTGTTGACTTTAATGAATTTATGTCTGTGTAGATGAGAGTTGGAATTATATAAGTGCAGAAAATGTCTCTTCATTCTGTAGGCTCTGGAAATGTTGTTGGCGTAAACCACTGGAACAAACTACTGAGGAGAGAAGTGAATTCTCTCTCTCTTTCTTGACATTTCTAAATAAGACTAAATGCCTTTATGGAAGATATATTTTATTCAAACAGAAATGTTATGGCTCAGTGCAAAAGTACCTGGATGAAACTCTGTGGCCTGTGTTATACAGTCAGATGTCTTTTTGCATGTCAAAATCTAGTGGTCTTCAAAGTTTTCTTTTTCTTACTTTTTGAATTCTCATGCTGTTTGTTATATTTGCTACTTCTTAACTAAGACTGTAGACTTTTGGGGAGCCAAAAGCCTTTCTAGAAAATTGCCTGCAGAAGGACTGTAGAGAAGCTAGTAAGTGGTTGAGGGCTACCTTCCAGCTGACAGTAATACTGAATAGTTATTTACATACTGAGGCACTGAAACAAGAAGTCATTCTCAAAAGAATGTGGACATCACTGTAACATGCTTAAGACATATTTAATTGTAGGAGACATAACAGGCAATATTCATTAGACGTGGAGCATCGTTAGTGTTCAGTGCTAACAGTCTGAGGCGACTTTCAAGTTCTACTTCTCAAAAGCTATTTGTGACTTTTTTTTTTTTTTTTTGCAGTTTCAGTCATGCATTGCAGTGTCAGGTAATAGTTGGTTCTGAATTTATAACTTATCCTTGCAATACTGAACTTGACTTTCACATATTTTTTTGGAGATGAAAGCTTAGTTGCTGGCACAGAAGAAAACAGCCTCCTGAAAGAAATGTCTGGACTTAACATCCATTCTCAAACTGGATCAGTTCAGCATTGGCTAGAGACCATTTGTAACCAATCTGCTAACGAAACAGTGATAGAGTGGCTACTTTCCTTGAGTTAAATAATTGAAACCAAGACTTAGGGTCAGTCCTTAGTGCGTATGCATCGATCTATAAATAGAGTTGACCACATTTCTACAAATATACAGTTGTCTGTGCAGATCTAAATACAGTCTGAGGGGAAGGAAAGGAGAGACTTTACATTTCTCCTGACCTTTAGGAAAAAGGTTATGTCACATAGGGTAGGGATAATTTAAATGCTCCAGAAATGCATTAAGTATGGATGCACTTTCTGATGAAAGATTGGGATTGACTATAAAAACAGATAGATGCCCTAGAGCATGCATTCTGCACTAATGCCATTTCAAGATGGTGAAGTAAAAGGCTTTGCTAATGTAATACTTAGAGATGCCCTCTTTCGTAAGTGAGTGCAAAATTCTAAATGTTTGTGCTGAACTATTGAAGCTGTTATTACTAGATGATAATGTAGCTCAGAAAAAAAAACAAAACAAAAAGCAAAACCAAACCCCAAAACGAACAACCTAGGAGGAACTGGAATATGCTAAACAACAGTTTTTTAAAACCAATACTTAATAAAAATGGTTTCCATAGGAACTCAAATGCACAAGAACTGACAAGGTTTTTTAAGGACATTATGACCGACATGTAATAGCAATAATAATAGTTCTTGTATCATCCTTATGTATGCTGTGTGTGTTTTGATTTCCTGATATAATTTTCAGATTAAAATCTGTATTGTATTTTTTAATTTCAAATATACCTCTTCGTACCAACCCCTTAAATTTTTGATAATTCATTCTTATTATTTACATAAATTTTCTTAAAAAGAATTACGGACTGAAAAATTCGAGATTTGCTTTTACCAGCAAAGAGTCTTCTTGTTGCTGATTCCAGCTTGAATCCAGGTCAGGCCAGCAGAAGAAGTCTTTTAGAGCTGGTAAGAAAACTTCAGATGTGCTGATAAGAAATTGGATGTTTGGATGGAACCATGATCACCCTCCAGTACCTTTTCCAATCACCTATTACTGATCAGAGCCTGGGACACTTGACATCATCTCAGTATCTAGTTCCTACTTATGATGGATCACTCCTGACTTCTAGATTGTACTCAGTAAGCTGGCAATTATTCTTCATTCTGCCAGCACATGCATGATATCACAATTTGCAGCCTTGTTAGCAGTCTCATTTCTAATCACAGAATTTTAGAGATTGGAAGGGACCTTGAAAGGTCATCCAGTCCAATCCCCCTGCTGGAGCAGGAACACCTAGATAAGGTTACACAGGAATGTGTCCAGGCGGGTTTTGAATGTCTCCAGAGAAGGAGACTCCACAACCTCCTTGGGCAGCCTGTTCCAGTGTTCTGTTACCCTCACTGTGAAGAAGTTTCTTCTCAAATTTAAGTGGAACCTCTTGTGTTCCAGTTTGAACCCATTGCCCATTGTCCTATCATTGGTTGTCACCGAGAAGAGCCTGGCTTCATCCTCGTGACACTCATCCTTTACATGTTTATAAACATTAATGAGGTCACCCCTCAGTCTCCTCCAAGCTCAAGAGACCCAGCTCCCTCAGCCTTTCCTCATAAGGGAGATGCTCCATTCCCTTAATCACTTTTGTTGCCCTGTGCTGGACTCTCTCCAGCAGTTCCCTGTGCCTCTTGAACTGAGGGGCCCAGAACTGGACACAATATTCCAGATGTGGTCTCACCAGGGCAGAGTAGAGCGGGAGGAGAACCTCTCTCGACCTACTGACCACCCCATTTCTAATACACCCCAGGATGCCATTGGCCTTCTTGGCCACATGGGCACAGTGCTGGCTCATGGTCATCCTCTTTTGCTTCTGTATTGCCATTCACCTGGACTCCTTTTATTTGTTTCCTCTACTTGTTCTTGAATAAAATGTAGTATACTGTAATTTATAGTGGTGCTAATTCCTTTAGTGGGTCTGAGGCAGGCAGGAGTGAAAAAGTCCTTGCAGGTTGTCCAGCCTGCTAGGAGACAGACTGATCCATCATCAGTATTGGTAGCTGGTCTGAAATTTGGCTTATGAGATCTTCTGGTCCAGCCAAGCCTCTGGCAAGGATGAGTGTCTCCATCTTGCCTGCCTATGATTTCTTCTCTCTCTCCCCTTACCTGCACAAATGGCTCTATCTGGGGTATGTATATGTAGTGATGTCACATTTACTAATTGGTATGTAGCATGGTTTTCCTCAATGATCTATTTAAGGATCTCTTGTATGTGTGCCCTTCCACAGCAGTGCAGATAGTACCCTATTATTCTTCAGACAGTGGATCTGTATATGCTAGCACAACTTGCAAAACAGTTCTTCAACAGAAGTGATTCTCAAATATAATTCCAAAGTCCTTGTCTCCTAATGGTGTAGATTTCCTTTGGAACTTCCCCTTAAAGAGAAATTATTTGGTTTGTCAGTGTGACAGACCTATTTAATAATAAAAGCCACTGGAAATAAACATCATTTATTTTATTGGCATTTCTACACATTGAACTGTAGGGGGAGGTAAGGTCAGAAGTTGAATATACAAGGCAACAATTGACAAAGTAATGTACAGCATTTGTTTGGTGTCCAGCCAAGGATTTGCAGTGCTTTTAAAATGGTAAAGCACATAGCAAATATCTGATGTGCCAAACCACAGAAGACGGTTGATGATGGTTATGGAGTGGAAGAGACTCTCTAAGTAGTCCCTGTAGTGTATTTACTAAACTGTACATTTTGCACATGCTATTTATTATGCTGCTAGCAATGTGTTTGTAGTCCTTTTTTTTCACATAGTATATTATCATGAACAGAGACCCAGTGGGAGAGTTTTACTTGTTGTGAAATGAGAGTTATGCTTCTTGCTGTACCCTTCCTTCCGTAAAAATCAAGTTACCATTTTCAGGAATGAACAATGGAGAAGTGTTTTATTACCATATAGAAGATTGTTCTGGAAACAAAATTAGATGTAAGAAGATTAAAAAAAAAAAAAACAGCCAAAAGAAAAACCAAGAGTGACACCTCAAACCCAGAGAGAATTGTGCTAATTAAGAAATTGAAGAAGGCTGATGTTTTAAACTTCTCCTGTTCTCTATTAATTTGTTTCCATATTTCTCTTTTCATTTTCCCACCACCACCACCATTCATTTATTTTACATTGCTTTTTCTCATCCTGACATGTCTACAGTTCAGTCTTGTGCTCTGATGAAAACATACCCTGGCTAGCTACAAACTCCTCAGCTCACTTGCCGTGACCAGTGCAGCTGCACCAAGCCAGAGCTCAGCATATGCCAGACACTTCTGCAGGTGGGAATGCAACTTTAGTGCTTCTGCTAATTCACAAACTGGATGTTACATCACTGTGGTGTGAAGGCAACTGAGAAAGGCTTCCTGGGGGCTGCCAGTGTGTTTTGTTGCCCAACTGCCTGATCCTCAGGACAAGAGGTGACTTGACATTTGTTTTGTGTGTGGTCTGAGCAGGAGCAGGACTGAGTACTTGCTAACCCTCCTTTTCAAAACTGTCTGCAAGAAATCCTGAAACTTTACGTCGTCTTTTTTTTTTTCTTTTTCTTTTTTTTTTTTTTCCTTCTTGTAGCATAGACTGGATGATCCTTTAGGTTCTGTTCTGTTTTTGCTTGCAGTGGTAGACCTAACGTAAACCAGTCAAATTCAGTTACAGGGGAGCGTAATGTGTTTATACTGTCACCCTCAAAAACAATTAAAACAGAAAAAGAAGCCTGTCTGGCAATGCCTGATCTGAATCATTACAGAGATATCTCAGTGCTAAATGTGGACCAGTTTCCAGTATAAAAAGAGCCCACAAGACTGAGACTTCTTCAAGAACTTGGGCTGCTACTTGACTTTGAGCTTGTGAGTATCCTGTTTAAAGGTGGGACTCTCACTTGCTTAATGTTAAACATGTGTGTGTTTGTCAGGCTGAAGTCTGCAAATTTCTTGTCAAGGCATCTTCAATTTACTGTGTGCGTTTGCTAAGCAGCTTTAAACAATGCACCTTTATTCTGTTTACAGCAGCTACAGATCCATTTCTCTGTGTTTGTGGAAATCCGCATTTGGCATTTTCAGAGATGCCTGAGCCAAGCTCAAACCTCAGTGTTTGGATATGGGGTGATGGTAGACACATGTCTTGTCAGTTCCACAGTTTTGTTATTTTTTAAATGTATTTGATTATACACTGGGCTTATATAATGAAAACAAAGCTTTCATTAGTCTGGTTTGGGAGGGGCTGTGGTTGAAGATGGGGGAGAGGAATGACAGAAAAGGATCATGGGGAGGGAAGCAGGGCGGGATGAAGGAAGACAAACAACCAATGGTGCTACAGCAAGTGAGGGGAAAAATTCCGGAGGCAGCATTTCAGAGATGAATGATTAAGAGCTGGCTCTCTCCCAGTTTCTTTGGAGAAGTCAAGAAGTGAATTGGTGATCCAGACGTGTTCTGCAGTCTGGGCTGCAGGTACTTTTCTGCCTGCGCATGAGGCTGAGTAGCCTGAGCAAGAGGCTTTAGGAGCCTGGCAGGCTTGGGGTTTAACCCTGTAAAGGCTCCTTCCCTCTCAGACTTGCAGTTTCCCAGGTGGTAGGAAGAGGATACCAAATCCCTCCTGTTGGTGGGAGAGGAAATAAAGGGGCTAGAAAGATCAAACTGAATGGAATGATTATCTAGTCCTTTCAAGACTGCATTTTAAATTAAATTTGAATAAATTAGTTTTGATACTATGTTTTTATAGTTTCATAGTATCATGACATCTGATCAACTGACAAGCAGGGGTGCACAAAGCCTATCCATATTCTTCTTTGTTAAGGATGTATTTCACAAATCCGAAATTGAAACAGAGTAATTACAATGTCTGGATCTCAGCCAGGCAGAGTCTGGGACAGAGTGGCTGACAAGTTACATCTGTTCTGTGCCTTCTCTACAGGACCTCTTCTCAGATTAGGAGCAGTAGTGAACTTTACCAAAATGGAGATGATATATGGTGATATGCAAAGCATGTGAGGAAAGTGGGCTGGAGTTTTCATGAGCCTGAAAAGGCAGAGAACCTAAACAGCAAGGAAAATCTCTCTCTCTAAAGATGAAGGGCAGAATTCTCAATTGATGTACATCTCTGTAACTTGGCATCAATGAAACTATGCTGATTTACACCAGCTGAAAAATCTGGAAGGGAACAATGCACTTTTTGTTTAATTTTTATGTGTTTCTCAGACCATCCATCACATTCAGTTGCAGAGGAATTGCATTTGGTAGATGTTTAGTCTTGATTTTTTTTTTTTCCTGAAATGGGAAGTGAATTAAATGAAGATAGAATAAGGCAACTTAATTATTAGAGATAGCTGAAAATTTGAAAAAAAAAAAAAAAGTCAAATACATAATTGTCAAATACATAATAACAAAATATGGGCAAATGCATTATTTCTCAAAAGAGTTGTTAATAGAAATTCAGAGAAGTAGATTGTTCTGGATATGATTAGAGTTACAAAGAGCTGCCTGTGTAAAACTGTCTGGCTAATTAATCTCTTTCATAGTATATGTTACATAGCCTCTGTCTGTTGTACCTTTATCATCCACTGCCATCACTGAGTGTTGAATGTCATTGGAAGACCCAAGAGCCAAGGATTATCAGTTCTTTTTTGGGGACCGAAATGGAATTTGGAGTGCTGTCTGTCTCTATGTGCTGAGGTCATTTTGCTGCAGTGGTTGAATCAACATACCAGTACTGCTGGTTACCCTTTACTAATGGCTTGTGCTGAAGAGATGGTGGTAGAGTGGTGGTTTGATCAGAGCCAGGAACACTGTGCCAAAGCAATATAAATGATTTATGGACTGAGGTCCGCGCTCACCCAAAGGAACAAGTGATTGTAAGTGGCTCCTTTTGATTTCTACCTAAGTCTGTTGTCAAAGGTGGAGGGGCAGAACAGGGGATGCCAAACCGCTGGCTGCCGCATGTGCAGGCAAGTGTTAGACTGCAAATAGAGCTGGAAAAATCACTGCAAAATGTTGGCCCATGCATCAGCATTGGCACAGAGCAGGAAATGAGTGGTGCCAGCAAAAGTTTTGGAGCAGGTCATTTCCCCAGTGGACCAAGGGATTGGATTGAAACTCTGGGACTTCCCATTTAGGAGTTGTTCTGCTGCTGGGAATCCACATATTAAATGACCATTATTTGAGCCTAACGGTAGATTACAGTCCAACATGTACTGCCTTTAAAAACCCAGTTTTTCAAGGGTGCTGCAGTTAATGTGGGAAAAGTATTCCTAAAATATTATTCTCAAGACTATCAGCCAAGCTGTACAAACCACCCTTTCAGTCAATGGTAAATAGCTGTGTTGGAAATGCACTTCCTCTTTCATAGACAATTTTGCAATTTCTAATTATTATATTTTGCATCCCAAATCAGAAAAGAAAACAGGTATGTGATGTCTTCAACAAGATATGGGCTAAAAATCCCATAACTTGTTCTGGGAGAGTCCCAGTGAATTTGGAAACACTGAAGAAGCCAGGTTTACCTCCCAGGTGTCATGGCTGGGACAAATAGCTGTGGATTCCAGGGAGCAGACCACCTTGCTTCTCAGCAGGGCAGGTGGGGCAGGGCTGTGGTGGACCAGCCACCAACCATCAACATCAGGGAATGCCCAATCTAAAACAGGTTTACCCAGTGTGAACATCAGGTTAACCCAGTGTGAACTGCAGTAGGAGAGGAAATACCACTGAGCACAAATTTAAATCCCTTTTCTTCCAGAACAGGGGACTGATGGTAGAAAAACAAGGAGATTTGATGGCAAAACACTTTGTGAAGAAAATGAAAGAGAAACGATCAGCTCTGGTTTCTGATGGTGGGCAAGCAAGATTTGAGTGTGCACTTTATTTGACCTACGAACTCTAAGTGGGATGTGCATTTTCTTTTGCAAGTATGGTAGGCAGTTTAGTGTTATGCCCTTTACCAAGAGAGGCAGTGAGGTTCAGCTGAGGTGAGAGTGGGGAGTTTCTTCCCATCACATAGCAGTCCAAGTGAATAAATATTATGTGTGTTGTGCTGGTACATGGTAGTACACTGAATGTTGCTCATATGGCTTTAGAGGTGTTCAGTCTGATTATTCAGTGGCTACCCAACCTGTTTAGTGCCAGAGACCTATATAACAGTATGCTGCTCTTGGACACATAGTTCCTGAAAACATAAATCCGTGTGTGTGGTTACTGCACAACCAGGATCTGACTCATTGCTTCGCAAAGCACTTTTGGTTGCTTTGGAAACATGATGATATGCACTATACAAACCCAGTAACCACGCTACTCCAGGAACGTTTTACTATTGCAGAGTTGTCAAGAAAACTTTGTTCTCAGTTATCCACACCATAGCCACTAGGAACTTCATGTGACAACCCAAGCAGGATCCTCTAGCTCCAAAGGCTCTGAATCCATCCTGTTGGTGTTCCAGCTGATGAGGAGCTCTAAAAAAGTGTTAGCAGCATATAGTCCACAGCAGAGTATTGCACAGTTTTCTTTCCATACGGTAGGGGGTAGTAAAATACTCAGAGACTACATGTGCAAGGAGAGAGCACCAAATAGTAGATCAACTGAATGGAAAACAAACAAAATGTCTATTTTTAAACCGAGCTAAATCCATATAATGTTAAATGGGGAACCTTTTGAGTCCTTGTAAAACAAATTCCTTAAGTGTTTGAATGATGTTATTTAAATGTGTAATGACTTGGCCTATTAAATAACAAAACCAAAACCAAAAATCAAACCCCAACATATTAATTGACACACTTTCAGGATGAAAGTATTAAACATTTTAATTGTGCTCTGCATGTTTAGGATGCAAACAAAAGTGCTCATTGTAAACCTGCCAATTAAATTAGCTGCCAATAAGGAAAAGAGACGTGCTTGTGGCTTTCTTTGGGTTAGCTGAGGTCATGTCTACAACTAGTGCACAGGTTCTTAAAGAAGTTTTGCATCTGAGTGCATGAAAATCCCAGACAATACTCCACTTTTTCTATTAAAAGTATATAAAGGCCTTTTTATTTTTTCTTTTAGAAAAATATATAACACTTAAAGAAGGCGAAATGCTCTCTGAGGCGTAAGTGCTAAGAACCCAGTTACAGGACTGCTCTTGAGCTTCTGAGTACTGTACATAACCATGGTCTAGTCCAACAGGCAACTCATAAGCCATTGAGGAAACTCAGGAGAAGCTGATGGGAATAGTAATGATTTTCTAGTCAAGGAACAGTTTAGAACTTCACTGTTTCACAGCTTAGAGTTTTGAAATAATGATTTCATTTCTATTGAGTTATTGTCTGTATATTTCTATAGTACCGTTTAACAATACAAAATATTTCAATAACATCACGTTTCTCTTCCAAACAGTGCAGAAAAGACATACTTTTCATTTTCTTAAGGATTTCATAGAAATTCATGACCTGTGGAATTGGTTTCTAGTAATGTTCTTCCATCAGCTGAGCCCGATAAGACCTAAATCCCAGCTCACTTATTCCAGTGTATGTTGAGAGCAATCTGAATGACTAACACACAAAGCACACTGGCATAGAGAGCTGTGAAGAGCTGAAAATCTGTCTCGATGTTCCCTGTTGTGGGAGGAAAGCTGTATTTAAATCCATATGTGAAATGGAAGATTCTTGTTTTACATTTCTGTAAAGGATTTAAAAAGTTAGATCTAAATCATGTATTTCTATCTCATCTGCTGGGGCTTCATAGGAAGATTCAGAAGAAGATATGGAAGTACTTTTGGTGAGTGTATACTGAATTTGTGTTCTATAAGACTTTGAATTTTAGTGGTAACTATTACTAAAGGTTCTGAAGTAAATTAAAAAAAACAACCTGTAAGACAAATCTACTTTATCTTCAAGAATCTCCAGCTATCACTCACATTTTCTTGCCAAATGTGTCATTTCTCTTAGCAACGGTATAGATGGCTTTAGAAAGTATTTTTAACCTGTGAAAGAAAGTCATAGAACTCACTTCTGAAATCTGAAGTTCTGTTCAGATACCTAAGGGCTGGATACAGTGACAAATTGCTTCTCTTCCTGACAAGACCCTGGAATGTGTTCTTGTAGGGCATGCTGAGTGTTTCAGTGTAAGTGGTTTGGATGGATTTTTGTCTTTCCAGTTGAATCTGGCTTTAGTTTTTTTCTACTATTATAAATTATTGTATGTGTGATAAAGTGCACACACACATCTTAGGGAAAAATGTTAATTCTACAGAGAAAGAGGCTGATGCAAAGATAACATTTTATATATATATATATATTTATATTTATATTTATATTTCTCTGTAATTCATCCACATTTTAAAGTTACATTGCCACCTGAGTTAGCATGGAGTAATTGCTAGATGGCATCCTGGTAGCGATAGTTTCAACAAGAAATTTCCAAAATTTTGCTTGCAGTTTTACCTACAGACAATGCGTAGTGCAGTCTTTAGTGCTTTTAAAAATCCCTTTGAAAGCAGACACTTCTAGGATGGCAGAGATACTTAGTTGGTGTTATCCAGTCAAAGACTGGTTAGTCTTTGACAACCACCTTGTCAGTTGTTTCCATCATCACTGTGGGATGTACAGGGCAGAATAATGTGGCAACATAGCTGAATCTGGCTGTCTATGTGCCACAACTCTGTTGCTGAACATAATATACCTTTTTTCCATCTAAGGAGTAAAGACACAGATAACACTTGAGGTTCTCACATCCCACTGTATCTCATCTTTTGATTGCCTGCCGAGCGCTCAAAGTGCAAACTAGCCTCTGCATTTGATATACCAGATCCTAGTATCTCATTCAAACCAAGTCTTTTTAAGGCACATTAATACTTAGCAATATCAGTCAAATACTCTCTTTACTCCCAATGTTTATTTAATCAAGTGGGTGAGGCAGACTTCCAATGAAATCACATTGCTAGTGTCATCTTTTAAGCCTTCCGCAGCATCCTGTCTCCTTCAAGACCCTCGTTTAGATGGTGAGTTTCATGGGGCAACCATTATCTTTATTTATGGCTTGTTCCGTACTTAACGCTATTTCAGTGTTTAAAGGTTAGTCATAAACATTGGACAAAGTGTTTATAATACGAGTTTTGCCTGGCCTGGTGCCTTAATACTGTTCTTTAACTTCTCTTTAATCTTTTGGAAGAGTCCTTTTAATAGCCACTACTGTTTAATTCACCAATTCTTTAACTTTATTCTGGAGTGCTGGTTTTCAGACAGTAGACTGGATTAAAATTTGGTTTAATTTTTTTTCTTTTGTTTTGTTTTTTTAAGGTTTGAAAAGCTCATCTTATAGTAAGATACTTGCCTGGCCATCAGGAGTGGAAGAGGGAATGCATTCACTTTACCTGTAGGGCTCTTGTGTATAGGTAACCTTATGGTTAGATTTGAAATGTGAAAAAAAAAGTCTTGAGAACGTTTTTTAATATCAGATCCATATGACTATCAAGAATAAGAATGCTGAATATCTTTAATTTTCTGTAGGAACTGGCAAAAAATAGGGCTAGGGTTTTAGAAAGGAAGGCTGTATGAAGTCCGATGTATTGCGGAATTCAGAAGGTGGCTGGTATAGTCATAAACAAATGTTTTATTTTCAGTATTCCTGGACACACCTTCCATTTAAGGAAGGTTTGGGGTAAGGCTAAGGAACTGGAAAAAAATGTGTCAGAGAGAGTAGTATGGCGTAGGCAGAAGCATATGCTTCATATTAGGTATTCCAGTACAGATTCATCCTCACTCTACAGTGCATGATAATTTTAGGGCTAGGGTTTGAGTCAGGTTTTCAGAAAAGAAGGTAGAAAGCCTTTTTATTCTTGCATCCTGCGAGGCTGGCAGAGCTAGGATGAAAATTTGCATAATTGGGAACAAATGCGTTGTATTTGGATTTACTATATAAATTGGTCACTTGGAATTAATAATTATTAGGGATAGGTTTATGGTATCATCATGATGTAAAAGAGGGAGGCTTTGTCACCCAAGCAAATTGTTGGGTTATTTAGGACCAACAGAGAATAGAAAGAATGTTCTTTGCTAATGAATCTCAATCCATTTTTCTTCATGAAATAGTCACTTGGTTACATTTCAGTTTTTGGTTAAAAACATGAGTAGAATTGAGGGGAAAATGCTCAACAGAGCCTAGCTTGTCTCTGGGTCTGCAATGACTTCAAGAGTAAGAAGCACGTTAGTATTATGAAGGGCAGATGCTGTTATTCAGATTTCTAATGGAGTTTGTTCACCTGAGTGGGAAGGGTGGAAGTTTAGAAAGACTGTTGGTGATGATACAGCTGGTGCCCTAAATGCATTTTAGCAGCAAGAACTAGTTCACAGCTCATATATTAAGTAGAGTTATAGTTGAGGTTTATCTCATGTTTAGGGAAGGAAAAGGTTTGACCTGAAGGTTTAGATGATGAATGATACAAACAGATGATATTTCGTGTTCACAGTTTCCTGTAAGGATTAGTTTTACAATTACATTTCAGGTTAGGTAGAACTAATTTAACTTGTGAGCACAGAAAATAAAACTTGAAGAAGTCAATGTCCTGTTGGGTTCTTCATGATCATCAGGGATAAGAACACCTGTTTCACTAAATTTGTGATAGGTTTTGCTGTAGCTATTGGTTACATGGCTGTAATCATAACTGTGATTGTGTAAGGACTTGGGAACTCAAAGCTGATTGTTTTGAAGAAGCTATTAGATTCCATAGTGCTGGTTTTGGTATAGTTGCTTACAGAAGAAATAATGAACAGCAATATATGATATTCACCAAAGGATTCTAGAGAAACTTGGGAGCTGGATTACTGTTCTGTGTAAAAATTTGTTCTGAAGAACAAGTGGACACAGGAATGAATATTGTATGGTGGCAGAGAATCAACATGGATTTGTAAAGCTGGAGTCATGCCTCACAAATCTAGTAGCATTCTTCGGAGAAGCCAATAAGCTTGTGGATAAAGGGATTATGATTGATGTAACCTACTTGGTTTAAAACTTTCCAAAATATTTTAAAGAATCTAAGAAGTCAGAAGATAAAGAAAAAGACAGAAGTCAGCAATAAATGGTCAGTTTTCACAGAGGAAGGAGGTTACCAGTGAAATTTCAGTGGGATTTATCTTGGGGCCTGCAATGTTGCCAATATTAATAAATGGTCTGGAAATGAGAGGAAGAAAATCTTGAAGTATCTTCGTTTGCTGGCAATACTAAATTTTTTTGAACAGAATCATAGAATCACAGAATCACAGAATTCTTTGGATTGGAAGGGATCTTTAAAGTTCATCTAGTCCAACACTCTGTAATGAGCAGGGACATCTTCAGCTAGATCAGGTTACTGAGAGCCCCATCCAGCCTGGCCTTGATTGTTTCCAGGGATGGGGCATCTACCACCTATCTGTGCAACCTGTTCCAGTATTTTAACACCCTCATAATAAAAAATTTCTTCCTCATGTCTAGTCTAAATCTCCTCTCTTTTAGTTTACAACCATTGCCGCTTGTCCTATCACAACAGGCCCTGCTAAAAGTCTGTCCTGATCTTTCTTATAAACCCCCTTTAAGTATTGAAAGGCAACACTAAGGTCTTCCTGGAGCCTTCCTGAGGCTGAAGAACCCCAACTGTCTCAGCCTTTCCTCGTAGGAGAGGTGTTCCAGCACCCTGATCATTTTCATGGTCCTGGACCTGCTCCAATAGGTCCTTATCTTTCTGAGGTCCTTACCTGATCTGAGAACTCCAGAGCTGGATGCAGTACTGCAGGTGGAGTGTTACAAGGACAGAGGGGCAGAATCATCTCCCTTGACCCGCTGGACACAATTCCTTTGATGCAGCTAAGGATACAGTTCACTTTCTGGGCTGCAAGCACACATTGCCAGGTCACGTTGAGCTTCTCATCAACCAACACCCTCATGTCCTTCTTGGTAGGGCTGCTCTCAATCCTTTCATCCCCTAGCCTGTAATGATACTGCAGGTTGCCCCAACCCATGTGCAGGACTTTACCCTTGGCCTTGTTGAACCTCATGAAGTTCACACAGGCATGCCTCTTGAGCTAGTCCAGGTCCCTCTGGATGGCATCCCATCCTTCGGGCATGTCAGCAACACCATTCAACTTGTTATCATCTGAAAACTTGCTGAGGGTGCACGCAATTCCACCGCCTGTGTCATTGGTGAAGATATGAAACACTACTGGTCCCAATATGGACCCCCGATGGACACCACTTGTCACTGATTTCCAGCTGGACATTGAGCCATTGACTGCTATCCTCTAGATGTGACTGTCCAGCCAACTCCTCATCCACTGAACAGTCCATCGAATCCGTATCTCTCCGGTTTCATGAGAAGGATGTTGTGGGGGACCACGACAAAGCCCTTACAGAAGTCCAGACAGATGACATCTGTAGTCTCTTAACTCTGTTCTTCCTTTTTCATGAAAGATGTAGGGGTACCCCTTGGTACAGGTGAGAATTTATTCCATGCCTCAGTGTTACCCTGTCCTTGTTATACCATGGCAAATTTAATTCCACCCAGACCTCTGTCTTTACTTGTGGAAGATAGCTTTATCTGTGGGATAACAAGTCAGACATGCTTGGTAAGTCTGAATCTGGAAAGACCGCAAGACTGAAGTGAATTGTAGAAAAGAATCTCAGCAGATTCTTGTTCCAGTGAATCCCAGATTATGTTCACTGTCACCTTTTTACTTCAGATAAATTTGATTTTGATGTCTCAGTTTGATTATTTTATTGTCTGGACCACCGTTGAAGAACAAAGCCATTATATCTTCTGCCACATGCTTTTTTGAGCAAATAGGAAGCACCTGTGCACTAGGATTACTTTGATGATAATGACACCTTCATATTACAATGTCTTTTGGCTTTTCTAATGTTGGAAGTTTGCAGGCGAAAATACTTTGAAGACATGATGATTACTTGGTTTGGGGGAACCAAATTGTTGAAGACAGCAGAGCACAAAACTCTTCTTAAGAATATCTAAAGGCTGTTTTTCCTTGCAACATTCCTTTTCCTTCTTACTTCCAACTCCTGACAATGAGTTCTAGGTCTCTGTTCTCTCATAGGAGTTTTTTATATTTTGGATGCATGAAGCTTCATTGCAGTATTTTGCAAACACAGTAGAAAGTGGTGATAGTGTTAGATGTGTCCTTGGATGCCCTGTGATTTGCAGCAGCACAGGAGTGATGATCTTGTATTTAGTATCAAACAATAGCTCACTATAGAATTTTCCAAACTGGAGTTGGCTTCTCACCATGTCCCAGAACCAACCTGACATTTCACAATAGAAGAATCGAATGTCTTTTGGCAGCATCTGATGTCATAGTTGCTTAGAGCCTGATCTCAGAATTTGGCTGTCATGAGTCACTCTATCTGTACTCAGCTGTGTAAAACAGGCAACAAAAAATGTGGATGTCAGCAGGGCTGTGACCTTTATACAGTGTTCAGCAGATTGGGAGAAGGCAGAATTGTTATTACTAATTTTAAACAGCTAATACATGTTTTTCATTTTTTTCAATACATGAAGCTAATGAAAGCCCATCACCAGAAGTATAGAGCATATCATTTCATAGGGGGTGTCATTTTGACCAAAGAACTCACAAACCAAATGACAGTGGAATGTGCTTGGACAGAAGCGTTCACCTCTCTTTACACTGTCCTGCTGTGCTTGCTGGCTTGACTGAAGGGTTTAGTCTGTGCTGAGGAGCTACTGAAATTCTTCAGGAGAAAATATTATGTATAATATGCAAGTATTACTAATCTTCCAAACCTCTGAGGCTATTGGGGGAAAACTGGAGTTTCTTTAAGAGCTTGTGATCTGGCCGATCTGGTCTGCTTGTAATATGCAACATTTATCACTTGTGGGGCTTAGCTGATATAAATCAGTTGAGTACTACTTAAGTAATATTTGAACAGCAGTTAAGCTCTAAGTGAATTATTCATTGTTTTCACATGGTGGTCATCTGTCACAGATAATTATGTGAGGAAAACAAGAGCACAACTTTATATCTTGACCCTTTCCTATATGCTTGTACCTATAGGAAAGTAAAGGTATGTTGCTTCTGCTTCCTGTCTTGCACAAGTAGTGACTGAAAACATGAAGGTACCTTCAAGAACAAAGGATTGTATCACAAACAGGGTTTTTTTTAAAAACAATATTAATATACAGGAAGTGGTGCAGGATTTCAACATTAAATGAGGATCAAGGCGGAACAAGTTTGAGATTTTACAGCTGCAAACTTATTATCTTTATTGTGAGTTGTGTGATATGTGTTGCCTTCAAAGTCTGATCTTTTGGGGCCATGTAAAGTATATGGACCATGCCTTTCTTTTAATGTCAGCTTCCCAACTACAGTAGTTGCATAATAAGATTTGAAAATGTGAATTTTAAGGACTACAGCATAAGAGATTTAACAAACTAGCAGTTTCAGCACAGTCTGCTAGTTCTGCCAAACTTTCAGTTTCCAAATCAGACTTCTTGTCTGAATGTCCTTTAGATGGTCTTTCTCCCAGAGGTTGCAATGGTGTAGTTGGCCCATGGAGCCTGTATCAAAAGCATTGAGTGGGTCTGTTCTGATCTGTTTCCAGTTGAAGCTGGGATTGAGGAAAGCTGCAAAGTCTCCCTCTGTTACAAAGATCACAATCATTTTTGCACACCTCATGCTACATCATATACACTGAGAACTGGAATTTATCTCTGGCAAGAACTGTGCTTCCTGAATTATGTCTGGCATGCCTGTTCTCAGTTGTGAAGTATTTATCCATTTCCTAGTGTCAGCTACTGAATCCAATCCCTTTTAAATAAAATGCAGTCTTGTCATCTGCTACTGAATCCAAGAGGTATTATCACTTATTTCATGAGCTTCTTATCAACAGCTTTCTTTGGTCTATTTGTCTTGAAACAGTTTTATTGCACCTCATCTGCATCTGGTCTTGTTAATCCGTTCTGTGGCTGGAATTGAAATGCAGGTGGCTCTTGTGGTCTAGTTTGATTTGGATTGATTACTGATTTAATAATAACAGCAAAAAATGGTAGCTGAGTGTCTGTCTGCTTTTCTGTGTAAAAAATGTACATAAAGAATCTCTGCATCTGCTAACTGACACTGCAGATTGCTTTCCCTTCAGAGGAGGTCTTTCCAAATGATCTCAGAAACAGCAATTATAGTTGCTGGTGTTTTTTCCTGGCATTTCAGTGGAACATGAAGATATATTGGTTCTACTTCCTCTGTTTCTGTCACCGCAGCTTATAGGCTGGCCATTAATTTTTCTGTCAAATTGCTGTCTGTAGCCCATGTGTTTGGTGACATCTAGAGTATATGGTACTTGCATTCTTCATACTGTTTGCTTGATCTTGGAGTCTGGGAACTTGTTCTGTACCAATACATTATTGTTACATTCCTTTCACTGCTCACTTTAGCTGGCCTTTCAATGAGTGGCATGTTCCTAAGCCTAGGTCTGTTGCCTTAAAAATAATCCTTGTGAGATTGCATATGGGTGCCAAGAATGTGAGCTCTGCAGTATAAACATTTTTTTTCTCACTGTTCCCTAGAAACATTTATTCAGGTAAGGGCAAAATAAAACACTTTGGTGTCTACTGTTCTTTCTTGGCTTATTGAATATTTTGATGATCTGTTCCAGCATTTGGGGCATTAATCCAAGAGAAGTGTCCTGATTATCTGCCCCCCTATCCCGGGCCCAATGTTATAACAATGATTTTTCTCATCTGACATTATAATCTGCCCTGGTGAGGCAACATCTGCAGTACTGTGTCCAGTTCTGGGCTCCCCAGTTCAAGAAGGACAAGGACTTACTAGAGGGAGTCCAGCGGCAGGCTACGAAAATGATTAGGGGTCTGGAGCATCTTTCTTATGAGGAGAGACTGAGGGAGCTGAGTCTGTTCAGCCTCGAGAAGAGAAGGCTGAGGGGGGATCTTATCAGTGCTTACAAATATCTGAAGGGAGGATGTCTAGACCAGACTCTTTTCAGTGGTGACCAGACTCTTTTCATAGGATGAGAGGCAGTGGGCACAGACTGAAGCACAGGAGGTTCCATCTGAATATGAGGAGAAACTACTTTGAGGGTGCCAGAGCTGCAGACCAGGCTGCCCAGAGAGGTTGTGGAGTTTCCTTCTCTGGAGACATTCAAAACCACCCTGGACACATTCCTGTGTGATCTGCTCTGGTGAACCTGCTTTAGCAGATGGGTTGGACAAGATGATCTCCAGAGGTCCCGTCCAACACCAACCATTCTGTGATTCTGTGATAAATTCTGCATGGAGGCTCAGTTTTTACTTTCACAGTTTTAATGCCTGCATAAGGATTTTGAATGGAAATCCACCATTCCTGGTAGCTGGCATCACTTCATGCTGATGATTTCCTTTGTTTCTTGACCATATTTTGCCTCTGTAAATTGTGTTCTCTTTATTATTGTGGATCTCACAGGATTAACCTCTGCTGTCATCTTCCATATGCCACATGCTGAGTAGTAACATGAGAAAATACCGCATTTCTTAAGTAAAATGACTTTAGACTGAGAGAACGGTAACAGAACTGAAGCCTTGTGGCAAACCAGTGTCCCCAGATGGCAAAGACTACGTTTAAGGGCTTTGGTACTATTAACTTTTAAAGGTTGCAAGGAGTAGAGAAAGTGGGAGTGAGCCCTGATGGCTGACAGGGTTGCAGTGGGCATCAAGGCTGCTGCGCTACACTGGTGCCCCTCTCAGCACCAGTGCCACTGACTTCTCTCTGGCTTCACTGTGGAGCAGAGCCTCAACACCATGCCATGGAAGCACTTCCCATGGGAATAGACTTGCCAAAATATGCCTTTAGACTCTAGTGCTATGCTGGCAGTAATGTGGTACTCAGAGGTGAAAGGGAGGTGCTGTTACAAAGGTGTTTGCGCTGAGAGAGGTGGGCCTCAGGTGCAAGGCCACTGAACTGTTTTGAGGGCTTTTCACTCTTTTTAACCCTGATTGATGAGTTGATATCTGAAGGGAAGGCTTTTGCAAATTGATGATGAAATGTAATCATTCTTTGTTGCAATTCCATCTACATTTATGAATTCCTGTTACCTGAATACCATAAGAAACAAACATGAGAGGATCACTGCTTTAATACTTTCCTCAGACAATGGTCTACCTGAACCACTTCTTTCTTTTTTAATTTCTTTACCAAAATAATTCTACATGCTCGCTGGTTGTCCCTGGGACTTTCCTGCTGCCTGCTGTGTGTGTGCTTTTATTTTTGCCCTTTCTTGTCCTTTGTGCGTAGCTCCACTGAGCAACGGTCATTGCCCTGAATTTGCTCTTAGTCCCCAAGGAAAATTGCAGTAATTGGTTCTTTTTCTAGGCCTCTGTTTTGGGTGCTGACCTCCAGTGTTTCTTCTGTTCCATGAAAGTGTTGTAATCAGTTTTTTACATTTCACCTACTACTTGACACTCAATAAAATGCAACTCCTAAATTCAATGGTACTATCAGATATCTTTGCTATTCCTGTTTACAGATGGCAGTGTTTTTTGGTTTAAGTTATCAAGTTGCAGTTCTACTTTTCCCCACATAAATTTTGCTAGTTTTGTGTATAGACATGTTTCAGAATAGAATACAATTGACTGTTAAGGTCACTCAGGGAAGATATTTAGTTTTCCTAGGTTTCTGGTTGCAGCAGTTGAGCCAATCATATTTATTAATTTTAAGAAGACCCCTCAGATATTTGAACTTAACTTCTTTTCCTGCCAGTAACACCTGTCAAGAGAGTTAAAATAAGTTAAATTGCAGATATATTCAAGATTTACTTTAGCTAAAGCCTGTTTGTAAGATGTTTGTGCGCCAAGTTATATCTGCAGTAAACTTTTACAGGCAAATGCTAAATCAGGTTCAAGGGGTACAGGAAGAAATGTAAAGGGGAGTAAAATAGAAAGGTTGACAGACATTAGCTGTAATGCAAATAGTTACAGAGAACTATGGTATTAACTTCTATAATTGCCAGAGTCGTAAAATCCAGATTTTTCCATCTGCAAGGCTCCTGGGAGCTGCTGGAGATGAAGAAAATTAAATGTAATGGTTCATATATAATTCAGAATTTTATTTCTTTTCCTCATTCTCAAAAGAGTAAAAGTGACCTACTTTCTATATGGTGTAGTTTAGTGGGAAATTCTCCTAACTCCCAGAGTTAGTATGCTTGTTCTCTTCTTAAGCAGGTGCTAACTCCCATCTCTGCTTTACTACTGCTGGCATAGTATGTGCTAAATGTGTTGTGACATTCTTTGCTCTCAGTTTACAATGAAGATGGTTGTGCTCCCTTCCAAATTCCAGTTTTGTTAAGCTTCTGGGATTAGTGTAGGATCTAAATTAATTTTCTGTATGTTAGTTTTCAACCACAGGAGAAGTAATTAAATAACAAGCTCTCCTCTAAGATTTGTGCTTTTGTATTTGATAAGTCACATGTAGTCATGGTTTAAAAGAGAGAAAAAAAGGGAAAAATGTGAAGACATCTGTATAAAATGTCACCTCTTTTCTTTTTTGTTTATTTGTCACAATACACATTTGGAATTAAATGGGAAAGAATCATTAGAAATGAACATGAAACTCAGAGTAGAGCTAGTATCACCTCTTTGTAAGGCTGGATTTGAACTAGAAAGACTTCAGTCCAGAAGACTTCTTCCAATCCATCTTTATGAAAACTATCTTTACAAAAACCTGAGAGAGGAAAATGAGAAAGTTGGACTAAGGTTACCAGTCAAGCTTGTCTCCATTTACTGTACGTAACTACAGAAGTATGCTAGAGGGAGTATGGAACCAAACCTAGTTTTGATCCTGCCCTCCAAGAAGAGCCAAAGTTTAGCTTGCTGAATCTAGTTCTATATAGAGGAAAAGGAAAGAAATTTAGTGAGTTTATATTCACCTATCACAGTATTGAATTAATTCATGATTGAAGATATTCTTCAAGTTTTTCAGTTACTTGCCCAGTATATTATTTACATCATTGATGGAGAGAGAATAGGAACATGTTAACCCTTTTGTGCTCAAATAGGAATTGCATTGACCAAAAAGAGATGCTGGGATGTATGATCGACAACGTTCTAAGAGAAATGACTATGTAGTTTGATTGTCAGATGTATATGACAACAAAAACAGAATCACATTTCTCACTAAATGAAATGTATCCTTTAGAACAGTTTGCATGGAATAATTTGAAAAATAAGCATGGTTCTGTTTAGCATGTTTTATTTATTTGTTTGAAGTAAGCAGATTCTTCTAGCTATGAACATTAGACCAGTTAGAGGACTTGTTCATATATTTTTGTTTTACTTTTGTTATCCAAGTGTTAGGAGTTGGGAGTTTGGATCCAAAGGGAATGAATTTACGTATGCAGGACACATTGTTCGAGGAGCTGATACTTACAGTAAACAGAGGTTGCTTAATTGTTGAGTAATGCTACAATAGTTATTTCCAATATTTTGCAAGAAACAATGTTCATGCAATGTTTTACCACTAGTGATTTGTTAGTGGTTTTAATTTAATGCCAAACAAATCTCTAAGGGCTGTAATTTCAAAAACATGGAGTATCACACATTAGGAACTCTACCCTCTTTCTACTTTTGTAAAGGTAAGATATACATAAAAGACACACAATTTCTTTTCTCCTCTTAATGTTACTCTAAAATCTAAATAGTGTAAAAATACTCTTGGGATGCCACAAATAGTAAATTATATCAGTTGAAAGAAGATGCACGTGCATGCAACTTATGTTACAGGTAAAAAAAAAAAAAAAGACTTAAAAAATGCTTAAAGAATATCTTTCTATTGGGAACACAACAGATTACTTCAGGAAGGTAGATATAGTCCGAAAGCACCTTATTTGCCTTCTGTTTTTGCAAAAGTGATGCATTTGCATTATAGTAAGGCCAAACCTGGCAGTACTACAAGCCTATACCTGCCCAAGAAGTACTTTCTATCTTAATTCTTTGTACCATGCATTTCATTTATTGGGACCAATATATTAATGGAAACAGTTTTAATATGAGTGAAAATAAATTATTTGTAAAACATCCTTGGATCTCTCTCACTCCAGATCCTATAAACATTCATAATAATCCTCTCCTTAGCATACTTCACTGTAGCTTTACATTATTGCTTGAAGTTTTCCTTTGTGCTGAAAGTAGGTGGCCATTTCCTAGTGATCAGCTTTAGTAAACACTCCTAGTAATGCAATGCTCATCAAGTTCTGTCCTTTGAGACAGACACATGTTCTTATTTTACAGGTGGAGAACTAAGGGATAAAGTGGATGGATAGCCTTTGAAATTTCTTATTGTGGTTAATCAGCAGAGGGAATCTAGAGGTTTTATCTCCTATGGTTTTGCTTTCTCTGCTGCTGTACCATTTATGTAGGTATGAATGCCTATATATATATATGTATATATGTATATATTTTTACACATATTTAGATGTCTATTTTGAAAGGAGACACAGACTTGAAGCAGATTTAATAAAACTCTTCTTTAATCAGATTTTTTAGTCCAAAATACTGGAGACTAAGCATGCATGTTTTGAAGGGAAATAGGACTTTTCCAACTTTTCAGCCACCAGTTTCATAACAGTGTTTCTTTGCTGGTGCAATCCTATCATTACCACTTTCTTTGAAAACAACATAAGATCATCTTGTCTTGAAGTAAGTAAATTCATGTGTATTTATTTATGTGGTGTAATGCTGTGCATAACTATATATATACAGCATTAGCTGTCATCAGTTTTCATGCAGTTCCAAACTGATTGGTCTTTGGTAGCTTCATTTTGTTAAGGCAGTCTGAATAAAACTTCACGTGTCCCTTGGGAAAATCTGCCTCCAGTTTGGACTTCCAATTTAAGATACGAGGCATATCAGCCTGGCTATTATTTACATGAAAGTCACCCCTGACTAGCATCCACTTGTGAAAATAACTATAAAAGTAGGTATCTTCATAAATTGTGAGGGAGCTGCTAGCGAAGACTGTGCTTTGGAGTGGAACAGTAAGCATGGAGTTATTTGACTGTGAGTAGGGGATGAAGAATACCTAAGCAGGACAGATTCCAGCTACCCAAATGCATGTCAGGGGCATGAGTGCTTGGAAGATATCATGCAAAACATGATGTATTCACATTAGGAGGAATATCAGTTCTTAGTTGTGAAAAATAGCCCAATATATTTTCTTAGGTATTTTTTAAAAAGAGGCTAAATAGAAAGTAAATGAAGATACAAAATTAAAAAAGCAGAAATTAGTGTAAAAAGGATGAGTGGTGAAGTCAAGGTAGTGAGGGGTATTAAGAGGAGACAGTGGTGGTGAGGAAGTGAAAGTAATACTTCACTAGGGATTATATATGAGTGAATTGCGATAGTTACATAGTAATTCTGTTATTGTGGACTGAATAGCATACAAGGAAAAGTGAGGGAAAAGCTCAGAGGAAATCAGATAAAAAAAAGATTGCATTAGATGGTGTCTCACTGCGGAAACAGTTTTCACACTGACACACACATTTTCTGCAATATGTTTCAGAGTTTATTGCCCTTCAGAACTTCTAACTTTCTGATAATTGGAAGTCAGAATATTTTATTCCATGAGGGGAAAATTTGCTGGTGGGATGTCATGGACCTGTTTTGTGTACCATTATTTTCCCATAACGAGGTTTTCTTCCTACTGCCTCTGATGTAATGGTGGTTTATACAGTACCTCCTAAAGGAACACTCAAGATGAACAAGCTATGCAAGTATTCTACAGAGTTTGCCAACATATGACGGCAGGAACACTTAGGCATTTTTGAACACTTTGGTTCTAATTTAAGACTAACTGGAACATTGCTCATCTCCACAGTTTCATTTTCTTTAGAAAAGAACATTGGTTTCATATATGAAACAAAAGGATAGTCGTTAAGAGCCATCTGTGGGCCTCTTTAATAAACAGAAGCATGAGATAGCCCAAGGAGCTCTCACACAGCAATACATTGAAACTTCATGTCAGGGAAGTTTGCAGTGTTTGGAGATTGTTTGGAAGTAAGAAAGCAGAAACCATTCCAACTAAAAATCATCGTCTTTGCTCCAACAGATATTATGAATAGGTCTGTTGATACTGCATTCCTAGAATCCATGAACAGTAGCAATAAAGTGTCCATATTTGCATTTCTAAACACTCAAGAATAACTTCTCCCTCTAGAAGACTGAACGTATATTCAGAATAAGTAGTGAACCTTTTTCAATATCCGTTTGATACACCCATAATTTTTCACCAGTGAACATTGCTTGGACCAGTATAGCTGGTAAACATACATAGAAATGCTGGTCAGGAAAGAGAAAAATTTACTGAGCAGAAATAGAAATTTTGGGGTCCAAATTCTTCAAGACACTTATCTCCCATGTGAAGGGCTGCTTGGAAGTGATATTGTTTTAGATTTAATTGCATAAAAGATGGTTAAAATTCAAATTTGGATATTGAAGATATGTGTAAACACTGTACCATACGATCAGAAAATAAATTTATTTGACATATAGACAATGATTAGTATTAAATTTACTTTAAGATGACTGGTGGCCTGGTTTTGCTGGGTTGTATGTAAGGTTGAAAAACAGTCTAAAATTGCATCTTTTTGCTGTTGAAAATGGCTGACCCTCCCTTTTCTTTTTCTGAGGGTGAGTATGTATGAATGACATAAGCTAGAATATCAATTTATAGTATGTCAGCTATGGTAATGTGGTTGTTCATATCTAGGCTGTTACCCAGCAGAAAATCTAAGCTAAATGAAAAGTAACTTCTCCTTGATGGAAGGTAGAAGGAGGTACCTTGCATTCACAGCAGGAGTAGCTGATGTACTATAAAATTACTGCTGTATTTCACCCCTTACTCTCTGGAATACTGTAAGAGGGAAGAAAGTCTGGAGAGCCTTGAAATTCGGAGACAATTATTCTTCCCAAAGTTTGTATGGCTCTCAAGATAGTGAGTAATGGGTTGCTGTTCTGCACAGCAGCACAGCTGTACAGTTACTGGATTCGCTTCAACAAAACATCAACTTTTCAGAGAAAATTGGCTGCAAGAAGATAACAGATGTACAAAAGAAAACAGGGAAAGGATAAGTCTTAACATCTTTGTATTTTATTTGCTAGAAATTTTTAAAGGGAGAAAGAGCTTAAGTGTTATGGCAAGTTGCTATTTTTGCCCTTATAAACTAATTTTGTCGTACCCATTTGTTCGTATTATTGCACCACCGATAAGAGTGCTGTTGTTGCAGCTTGGCTAGTTTGTATTCACCCTTCCTCTTCCAAGCACTCATGTCTTTAGTACTATTTCAATGGCAACAGAAGCTGGCAAGAATCTGTGGCTACACTGCTTGTTCTTTTAAAGAAAGAAAAAACTCTGGTTAACTCTTCTCTTTGTTTAGTCTATTTTTTCTGTTTCTTTGCAATTACAGTTGCAGACATTTTGCTGGAGAGAATTATGATTCAGTCTCTATGAAGTTTATTTCTGTTTGCTAACAAACTACTCTTTGGGTTTTTGTATTTGTTGTATTATGGTAGCAGTCATGGACACTAGTTCCCAAACATGGGCTTGTAATTCCTGCTTGGGGTTATAATCAGAGAAATATAAAAGGCACAGGAACTGGGAATTTTGACACAATCCCAGTAACATTAGAGAAAGAGAGGTCATGATGTCCTTTAAAGTGAGGCTGTGACTGGAAATGTTCGGGACTTACTGTGCCAGTAAACCTGTTGTCCTCATCATAGGACCTCTTTGTGGGCACCGTACAAACACGTAACAAAAAAGCTGTCTCGTGTCCTGAAAAGCTTATTTTCTGATTTACAGCTTCTTTTAGCAGCAACTGTCCACAATAAATCTCAGAAGGTTGCTTTCTGTCAACAATCCATTAGAGCTTTCACTGAAGCAAACATTGAACACCAGCAGCACTCATCTACATGTACTCTTGGATGTTTACTGCAAGACTGGCTGTGTTGCTACCACTGTATCCTGCCTCCAACAGTGACATAGAAGTCTGTGTCTACAGAGACATGTGAGGGCAGGGAAGCAGACAAGTGGTGTTTCCTCAGAATATTCTCCCAGTCAACAGTTTGCAGGTCAGGGACTTCCTGAACCAGAGATACTGAGATACGTGATATTGAGGTTTTTTTGCCTCAGTGGCTTCCTCTTCCATAAACTTGTCTAGTTTTCTCTTGAACCCATGTCAACTGCTGGCATTCACAGCACCTGGGGCACAGTGTTCCACTGCATAATTGCATATTATGGTCAAGCTGCCTCATTTTGCTTGCTTTGAGGCTGACGCCTGCTAGTTTCAAGGGTAACTTCATTTGTTAGGACAAGCAGTGGCCCAGGTAAAAAATATAAGCAAAGACCCACTTGTATTACAGTAAAAAAGTGTTGAATGTTATGATAATGTAGATACCAATGTATTTTTTGTCTGTATTTTAAGAATGAAGAGCTCCAGTCAGTTACTAGCCAATATACTGATGGCAGGAAAAGTCAGTAGGATGGAAGAAAAAAGAAGTACAAGAAATTAAAAAAAGTACTATTGTTCTGCCTAGAAGCCCCAGTGTGTAGACAGATGTCTTGCTCACAGCCTTAAGAGACAAGACAGACAGCAGAAAAATTTGCCTGTTTGTTTATGCAACATTGAAATTTTGACATCCAGTAGTTCAGGAGTTATATCAGACCAGGTTTTTGCTCAGCATTTTTTTTTTTTACAGGTTACTTTTAGATAGCGCATGTCTATAACATGGTTACAAAAATAATTTGAATTAACCTACCCAGAACTCTCTGTTGCTGCAGCTAAACTGTGCGACTGAACTCTTAGTTTGTAGCAAGTAGCAGTCTGTCCTCTCCGGTGAGGTCTGCCAGGTAAACACACACATTGCAACAATGATCACAGTAGACTTCATTTGCTATATCTTATTTTTTGATGTATTTTTGGCCACTTGACAATTTGAATGTGCAATCAGTCAGAAACAGAATATATACTTAAACATTCAGGTATCTTGCAAATAAAGTTTTGCATGGTTTACAAACAGAAATGTGCTCTATAATTTCACATGAATTCTTAAAATAATTATTAAAGAAGTCTTTGTTTTCATGCTGGGCTGAGGTTTCCTTCCACATCTGTAGTAAATTGTCCTAAGGAACATTGACTCAAAAGAACTGGATTGTCTTTTAGTAGCATGGTTAGGGTCAGCTGATGAGTCGTGAAAAAGATTACTGTTACAGTTGATCACAGGAAAAAAGTGGTTTTATGTGTTATAGTTCAGCAAGTAAAAGACATTGAAAATATTTTAGTAAGATCTTCTGGTTTCAATAAGTCTTCTGCCACCATTTTGGCAGGCTATCTTCTGTGTCTGAGGATCCTATGAATGGATGAAATGCTATGAAATAGAAAAACGGTAAAAGTATATGTGCCAGAGAGTGTCACTTGGACAATTTTCCAGCAAGTGGTTGATGGTTAAGGTTTCTGTATTATAAATATTAACTCTAGGTGACTTTTGCAGCCTGAATTTAACTTTCGCATTATCTGATGTAATTTAATGAGAAAATTGCCTTTTATCTGAATAATGGCTCATGTAGCAGCAGTTCTTGCAGGCTTCCCTCTCCAAGCTGCATAAATAATTGTTCCTTTTCAATTATTCCTTTACCTTTTTCTGCAGAGTAGTAGAGGCTACAGCTATCTTACTGATAGCGAAGGAGAGCTGTGTTATGCTGAGAGATATTGAGGAAATCTAAATTACAAAAGAATGCTTTTTTCATCGAAATATCTTGCAAAATATGTATGTGTGGCAGGAGAGTAGTTTGTATTTCTTTATCTCAAGGCAGATGATTGTGTATAAAATAGAAGTCCACTGAGAAACCGATTTGAACAGCCAGCTTATACACTAGGATTTGAAGGAACTTGGGCACATTAGTATAATTGAAGAGGATAACCCAATATAAATCAGACTTATTAAAAATGGAGAAAAATATATATTAATCTGAGATAATACTTTTTCTTTTTTTTTTTTTTTCTTTTTTAGGTAGAGAGAAACAAACCATAGTAAAAACTATGTTAGTCATGCAACTATTTCAAATAAATGTGATGACTATATAAAAAATAGCTAAATAGTTATGGAAGTCAGGTTATGCTTTGGCATTTGTGTCCTTCTCTGTTATTTCTACACAAGGCCACATGTAACTATGGCCAGTGAAGTCAGCTCTTTGGAAACATCTCTAAAAAGAAAGTGTTCTGGTTTCTGCTGCATATGTCAAATCTCATACTAGTGCTGTGTTTCTGGTTTCTGTCTTGCATAGTAAATAAGCATTGAACAAAGAATCAGAGAGGCACAGTATAAACCTGACTTTCGATTTTGAATCAGACAAATAAAGAAGAAATTTCTGATCTGTAGTGTGATTTGAAAACCCAAGATGTATTTGTGGAAGAATATCCTGTGCATATCTGATTTACTTTTTTTGACAATCTATACCTGGTGTGACTATTATTTCTGTGAAAAACTGCTCACTTTTCTTCAAGCATTTCTCCCTGTGTGTTTTGCTATCTGTTCGTGAATATAAGTGAACATAGTTATTTTGAAGGTTCTCTCTAGTCTGGCTTGTAATGTGTGACAGAAATTAAATCTTGTCGTTTTAGGGAATTGGTGATTTTTAGTAGTTCTGAATAGATGTGACTGAGAGTGTCTTTAAAAGCCACACACCACCAAGGTAGTATTTGTTTGTTTGGTTGTTTGCTTTGCAGACCCTGCCTGTACTGGGAAGGGGGTGCTAGAAATCTGGGTGCATGAGGTAAGTTCTGCTTACATATGGAATGAATCAGGGAAGGCTAAGAGAGAAAAATACTTCATTTTCCAGTGTTCATCATTATGGAAGTGGAATAAGCATTAAGCAGCTGCCAACTTTACATGCTGAGCAGAGTACTGACAGTAAGCTTGTAATCTTTAAGTTGCTCTTTTTACCAATATATTTCTCTTTGGTCTTGGTGGGGGGAAAAACTTAGGCAATCTCAAATATATTCAGTATTGAAGCACACCAAGTTAGAATTGTTTAAATGGAAAATTTAGCCACATTAATAGTGCACCATCTTTTTTCTATTAAGGAAAAAATAATGGCAAAGGTTACAGGACAAAATATAAATATAACCAAGTTAAATAAAGACAGAGTGGCCCCATGATAGGAAAAGAATTAGCCCAAGACAGCTTGAGAGGAAAGAAAACCATAGCAGACCTATTTTCTCTATCTCTAAATAAATAGAAAATGAACAACTGAAAGCTGACCTGAGAGGCTCTCCTTGGTTTGGAGGAGAGAATTCATTGGAAATGTCGGAATAACAACAGGGATATGTCAGGTGTAAGTGAAAAAAGAACCTCAGCAGTGTGTGGAATGATGTTCCTTTGCATTCTGGTTGCCTACATGATATAATTCTCACTCAGTAAAAGAAAACAAGGGAAGATATTCTTACTTTTCTGCACTATTTACAATGCAAAATTAGACCATTTTTCCAGATGTGTCTGTTATGTGTCCAGTCGGGCAAGCCAAAAGGGTATTCTGCTGTTTCATTGAATAGAGTTCTTTGTAAATTAAACACAATACTTTTATAAAGCATTTGGCTATGCAGCTACCTGAACTGATGTAGACGAAGCAGATGAAAAATACTCAAAATTAATATCATGTGTTTTTGCTTGTGCTAAGAAATATTTTCTTAACTGAAATATGAAATGTTAGTGTGAACTGAAATAAAATCTTAGTAATATGGCAACACCTAGGACTTAGTTTCTGAAGTTATAGAAAGCAAAATGAGTGCAAAACATATTCTGTGAATCAATCATATAATTCCAGTGTGAATAATGAAACAAATTTCAATAATATTACTAGAGGGAGAATGAGGCAGTTCCCAATTGATGAAAATGAAGTTGCACAATTTGAAGCAACACTGAATAAGGAATAAGATTGCCAACCTTGTGATAAGAGAAATATTCAGAAGTCTCTGATCAAGTATATCGGGAAGACATGTTTGAATCAATGCAATTTGTACGGTAATCCAAACTACCCCAAAGTTCTGAGGTATGTACCATTCATATAGTTAGTGTATCATTCAGATAACTTCCGTGATTCAAATTGCTGCATAATGAATGCTCCTGGCTTCTATTAGGAACTCTGTGTCCCCTCTTCTGGACAGCAGGAACAATTTCAACTGTACACCCTGTATACTGGCATAAAATAAATACTTTCATTTACTCAGTTCCAAAGTTTAACTCAAAGTGCTAAAATAAAAGTGTTTCCACTAAATTTAAACCAGGTTTTCCACTAGCTTTTTTATGTTTTTGATTTCTCAATATTTCTTAGTATTTCTCTTGATTTGGCAGGTCAGCCTGTTTATACAGGCGCTGACCATGATTACCTTCCATTGGTTTTGCTTTTGCAGGAGGCAATCAGAACTTTGTAGAATGAATATTTTTATTTTCCAGAGTTATTTGAATTAAGAGAGATGAAGAGAGACAGGAGACATAAAACTTGAAGTTTTCTTCACAAATACATTTTTACAGTGTTATTTGCGTGATGACAAAATTCTTAACTGAGGCTTTTTTGAAAAAAAGAAAAATCTCAAAAGAAACATCATGTCCTAATCTGCAAAAGCCCTTCTAGAGCAAGTATTGCTCTAAGATCTAGTAGTAAAACATGCTAATATAAAATAGTTCTAGTTTAGAAATACAAACCTGGTGAGGTTCAGCCTTGGGTTGTTTCCTGAATCATTGCCGTGATCTACAAAATAGCTTTTGATGTTTCTAGTTTCAGCTTTACCTGAAGCACTTCAGTGTAGCAAATACATGGGAAAAGTACAGTTCTTCTAGTAACAAAAAAACTGACAGAACTGATTTTGCACAAAAGTAAGCAAAAATTACTGTGGACTGAAATGCAATATGGAAAGTATTAGCACAAGCACATTTTGTTTTAGTACTATGATCAGAATAAGTCTGCAGCCTTCATATACCCAAACTGACATCAGTCTGGAATGACTTTTCCAGAAAGAATAGTATGGCTCAGAAAAGGGTAACATGTGTAGGCATCCTCAGCAGCGGCACGCTGAACAATGAAACATGAGGCTTGGCTGTTCAATGTTTAAAAAAGAAACCACTACAGACATGAGTGTACTTCCCTACATCCATCCAGGAGACTGGACACCACACAAAACCAGATAGTTTAATATGTGGCTGGGGTCCATCTTTAAGATAGTTTTGTTTTATGCCATGATATGAAATGATCTCATGATTTGTAATTAATTTGCCCAGATTATTTATAATCATGAAAGTCAGGAATATTTTAAATCACCCTGATTATAGAGACAGATTCTAGTCTTTGCGTGTATACACATGATATACATAATTAGAGCAATGTGCTTCTTTCAAACCAACTGCAATCATGAAATTACTCTTGCCCATTAAACTGTACGGGAGACTGTGATTACATCCTTTTTATTTTTAATATGAGTTTCTTGCAATTGCCAAGCTCTCAAATGTTTCAAACCAGCTGTAGCAGTAGAACTTTTAATTATACTGTTGTTTAGTGAGTGACATACAGCTTCTTCTCAGTCTGAATGAGCCCTGGACAGACAGATAGGAGTAATGTGAAGTAAAAAACTAAATGCAGAACATCTGGGGACAGAAATGAATGCCTTGATTGAAAACACTCTTCTGGTAGTTTTCTTGCCTGTTGCTATGGGACTAAAATATGTTTTTATTATAGGTATTCTAAAGTGACAGGTATCCTTTAGAGTACCTTTCACGTGCTTTTACCTTGAATTTTGAAAACCAAGTTGTTCATTTGTAATTTATTTTGATATGGTGAAAAAGGCAGCATATTATTGTTCCTGCAATGTTCACACCCCATTCCTAATAAAAATGCATTTGCACAAAACATTTTCTGGGGAAGAGTCTAGCCTGTATTGGTTATTATTTGTGATGATTTAGAGTGCGTTAAGCAGCTTCCTGTTGCTGAAAAACTAAACATAAAATGATTGAACTAACTAAGACATTAATGAAAAGTATATATTTTATAAATTATATTTCTCTTTTATTTCTTTTTAATTATATACGCAACTCCACATTTGAAATAAGCTCTGCCATTACAAGTATGCCAATTTCCTTAATTGCACATTAAATATTTTATATACTTTTACTTAGGGTAGAGAAAGTTATTGGTTATTAGTATCATACAAATAGATAACCTGAGCCTTATTTCCATCACAGTGTCACTTCTTCAGTGCCATGGGAGTTTTTAGAAAGTAAACAAGAAAAGTCTAACACAATTATCAAAGCACTTAAAGACTGATCTTTGCAAATGACATTTCTAACTGCACAGGTGTGTTTGCTTCCTTAACTGCATGTCACCAAATGCTCAGAATTCAGCATATCCTAGTTTTGATGCCTCTCAGCTCAGTAGCATTTTCCATAACCATATAGTTTATTTGAAACAAACAACTTGGGGCAAGAATCCAGGACAGTTGCAAAAGCATGTATTTTCTTTTGTCTTCAAGTAGTTGTGTTGTTGCTGAGCCTGACTTTTCATAACTGGCTGTCTTTCTAAATTCATATGCTATTTGCTAAGTTTGTCTGTCTTTCATATTCAAGATTTAACTAGTTGTTCAAATAGATGTCACAAATTTCTGTTAACATCCATAGGAAACCACTGAACATGAGCTGAAATTCAAAGACTTATTTTTAATATCAGCATTTCCCAGGAAATTATCTTTATATAATTTATTCCAAGCTCCTATGCAACCAAATTCACATTGTTTAAACCAGTTACTCATGGACAGAGCCAAGCGAATTAGATTTGTTTGGATTTTGTATTTTGGAAAGGTATCCAGTCTTGATTTAAGAATGTGAAGAGGTGAAGAATCCATGGCAGGGTCTCACAGTCAGCATCTTCTGCATGTTTACAGGCATTGCCTGAAACACCTTCTGCTTATGCTCAAGTGTTCCAGCACTTGCTCCAAACTTGGTGTAATTAGAGACATCAGAAAAATTCAAGTTCCTTGGAATGGCAATATTTTGAATGAGGTAGATCCCTTGTTTCAACTCAAAACCTGTTAAGGACTTTGCTTCAAATGAGGCCTTGGACTAAGTACCAAACTCTCTGAACAATGGAGGGTGAGAGGTTTCCCTTGGAGCAGTTCAATCTAAAATCTAACCAAGATGCATTGAATCTCTCTTCTGCTGAAGAAACCTGCTTCTCTTAACCAGTTACAGAAGGCTAAGTAGCTAATTTAGGTAGCTAACTCAGATATTGGGTTGGGAATCTTGTAAAATACCCAGAGCAGTGGATCAAAGCCATTCTGAAGGGCATCCTTTTTGTCCATCTCACAGAGCACAACACCAGAAGTACCTACACCAAACTAATTTTGAAAACTCTGACTTTGACTTAATCATAGAATAGTTTGTGTTGAAAGGGACATTCATAGGTCACCTAGTCCAACCCCCCTGCAATGAGCAGGGACATCTTCAACCAGATCAGGTTGCTCAGAGCCCCGTCCAGCCTGGCCTTGAATGTTTCCAGGGGTGGGGCATGTGCCACCTCTCTGGACAACCTGAGCCAGTGTTCCACCCTCACTGTAAAAAAATTCTTCCTCATGTCCAGCCTGATTTGCCCCTCTTTTAGTTTAAAATGATTACCCTTTGTCCTATGGCAACAAACCCTGCTAAAAAGTCTGTCTCCATCTTTCTTATAGGCACCTTTTAAGTACTGAAAGGCTGCAATAACTTCTACCTAGAGTCTTCTTCAGGCTGAACAACCCCAACTCTCTCAGCCTGTCCTCATAGGAATGCTTGAATATGTAATACTGTTTCACAGAAGCACACAAAAAAATCAAGCCAGACAGATGGCAAACTGTTGCTTCAAGGAAGATCAACTCAAAATGGGGTCCCCAGTGGACTCCATTTATACCCTAGTTGAATGTGACCTGTGGTCATCTATGGTCAGTCGTCTAGAAACTTCTCTCAGTTGAAGCCTTTCCTTGGCTAAGGGCTCTGTCTGTTGACCAAGGGGTGTGTACATGACCATAGTGGTCCATCAGTCTAGAAGTTTCTGATGCTTTGGGGAGTGGGGGAGAGGTGCTCCTGTCACACACTACTAGTGCTGATTGCACAACGCACTCTTTACACAAGAGATTTCTATAAAACTATGTAGTTCACTTAAATCAAACAGTATCACTTTTCTGAGCTTCAATTACGGAATCTTTGCCCAGATCTTCTTCAGTCCTATGAAAAACAAGTGCAGTTTTCTAGCTGGTATCAATTAGTAACTGTTATATTTTTCCGTTAGAAAAACAAACAAACTAACTAACTAGCTAATGGCAGTTGTCTAAAAATTCCAGCATGAATCCATTTGGATTTTTTACATTGCAAGATAAACTTCAGAAGGCTGAACTAGGGAAAGAATGGAGAAAGAAGGCAAATGCAGATTTTGACATTGCATCTAAGTATAAATTGATTGCTTTCCAGTTTTATTCTATCCTCTTTAAGGATAGATTATTTTGGATTAAAATTTGTTTGTGCAATTAAAAAGGAAAATTTATTGTTCTTTTATTTTTGTGCTGTGATAAAAACAATAGAGTTTTCTCAAAAATCAGATGTTCACCCTGGATACTTAGGACATTTCAAGGGAATATACAACAGTTAATATCTCACTACCAAAGTTTAAGCTTTATGTAATACTCATGACCAGTCTCTCTGAGTGTGAGTTGGGCATCTTTACAAACTCCTAAAAGTAGGCTGCATAAATGCTGATTTTCTACCTCCATTTGATTAAAAAAAATGATTCCTGCATATTTCTTCTACAGTATTCATCACCAAAGTTAGTTTTGTTCTGGAATCTGACAGCCATTTTCTTTTACAACTGAAGCAAAACAAAAAAAACACAGTGCAAAATTTTCCTGAAAATGAACACTGACCAATAAAACCCAGCTGCTGTAGGATGAAGAAATTAGTGCTTGCTGCACCTAATGGTAAAGGATTAAATCACAAACTCTGAAGGGCTTTCTTAGGAGACATCCAGAGAGGAGTGGGAAGACAGTCACTGCCTTCCCATACTTAGCCATGATGAGAGGGACAGCACCGCCAGATCTTGGACATGAGATTTCCTCCCCCTAATAAGAACTGACCTAAAGCAGTTTTTAAAGCACTTAAAATGTTTTGTTAGCTATAGTAGTAGTAATAATTAAGTTATTAATATAACTTCTCTTGGTGTAGGTAGATCTACATCTAGCTGAAAATGAAGAGAACAAAAAGAGGAGAAACAGATTTATTTCTGAATTCAAACATCTCTAAGTTCCCAAAGTTTCACTGGGTTCCCACCACCCGCCATCCTGAAATTACACCAGTGTATGCAATGTTGTCAGAACATGAAGCTTACAGCAAATGTGCATGTTAGTTTTCCGGATTGCATGGAGCACTCACTGTCATGTTTAGCAACCAGATCTCAAAGGTTTCTGTGGTTGGCCAGAGCTGATATTGAAAGCCAGGATGGTTCAGCTACAGAAAATGAATTAAAATTTGATGTGAACCAGACAGATGTGTCCCCAAACTGCTGCAAATCAACACAACACTCTTGTGCTGTCCCGCATAGAAACTGATGCCCCTGTACCTTTGCACCACAGACTGAGCAGCCTCTCATGCCTTCGTCCTTCTAGTGCAAGCAACTGCTCAGTTCCTCCTGCAGCAGTTACAATCCCTCAGCTGCTTGAGACAACCAGTACCATGCACCCTTCAGCACAAGCTGCAGGTCCTGTCTCATCAACATGTGCCATACGTGCCCTTCTACCTCCAGAGAAGCTTCCCAATTCCCTGCCTGGGTGGCAGCTCTCCCCTTGGGAACAGCTACCCCAAGTCAGGCAGCTGCCAAGTAGATGAAACCTGACATACAAGCTGGCATCCAAGGGTTTAGGTGCTAGCTGGTGATCAAACAGTCCTTGCCGAATAAGTCTGGGTGATGGAGGGCAAGCTACAGGAGGTTTTCTGTGCTCTAATTACATCCATTCTTGAAGTTACAGTTACTCAAAAAACCAAAACTAGACTTTGCTGTTATATGCTAGCTATAGGGACTATGTGCAGTATGTGTGATATGTGTGTACATACACATGAATATGAACAAGGCTCCCAAAGCACTGTCGCTTATAACATGATACAATGATCTCATGAGAGACATACCTATGACATACAACATTAGTCTCCAGTTTGAATTGTGAGCAATCTCTGAATTGGGTCTATTGGCAAGTAGTTGTGGATTTATGACATGTTAGATTTTCTTGGTTTAACACTTACCGAAGTGTCTACTTGCCACTATGTCCTGGACACTCATCTGTGTAAGCTGCTCATTTCTGCCTACATTCAAATACTTTCCCACTTGTGCATTCATCCCATCAACCTCTGTCCCCACTCCAAGCCTGCATGTCTGTAGGAACAATTATGGACAAGTCCATTTCTGTTTCTAAAACTATGGATTTATGAACCCTCCCCACGTCCTCTTTCACTCCCTTGGATGCTAGTGCCTGCTAGCTGGCTGAACTTATCCCCGCTCTTGGATCTGCCCTCAGAAATACACATGCCCCGGCTCTTGTTTCTAGCAGAACTCCAATAAAACCTGGACACAGGCTGCAGTAATCAAAAATCTGCTCAGATGACAAAGAAAAACAAGAGAAGTTTGGGATATAGAGTCCATACAGAGCTCTGTTTTAACTGTTGTTCTTCAGTCCTTGATTTATTTTACTCCTGGTACACTTTACTCTTGGTTCTGTAATCACTCAGGGGCAAGAAGGCCAACTCCTGAAGGCCTACTTAATTCAGCATCTGTGGTCTAACTGATCAGCATTACGTAAGATGAACTTCAGCATAACATAACCAGTCCCAACTGAAAGGTACGTTGCTGCACAACATATGCAAAATACATGATCATGTGAAGGATTAACAAATTACTTGGCCTCATTCTCCTATTCTATAATCTCTTCCATGTGGGAACGTCCCTGCACCCAGACAGAGACCCTGTGGCCTCCCAGAGGTTCTCTGCTCTCCTGCCATGGCTCTGTCTGTGAAGTGGTGGTATTAGGGATTGTCCTTGACATGACTTTTTCTAAAGTGTTTGTTTCCTCAGGTAATTTTGTGGGGCTTTAATGAGGTTGAGGGAGAAGAACACTAAAGAGGAAGGGAATGAACCTGGTATTATGCCAGAACATGTGGTGGATAGCAGTAGTCTGATTTCTACCATGGAGGTGTGGCAGCCAATGAGCTCAATATTTCCCATATTAATGCATTTTAAGGTTGGCAAGAAGATGCTTAGACAAAAACAAGAAGCGTAACTAGGAAGGCTAAGAAATACTCCATTTATATTATTCTCCCACCCCATATTTGTATGTATACAGAAAACCCTCTGTGTCTTTTTAACTCTACTCAGATTAAATAGTGAGATGATGAACAACCTTAAGTGACCAGTTTGGCAACAGTTTGGAAATGCTACACCCAGAGATAATTTTATGCATTGAGATGTGTGGCACACTGCAAGTTAATAATTTAGGCCATGAAAGAATGAATAAGATAAAAAAGGATTCCTTCTTGTCAGTCAGCCATATGTGTTTCATAACACATTGTGTTTTAAAATCATTGGATGCAGTTTTTGTTATTAGCACCTGCTGGGAAGACAGAAAAGTGGCAGTGGAAAAGATTAGTATAAAAATGTTAATTCTCTTGATATTGTCCAGAGTGGCAATGTTTTTTTCCCCTGAGGTACTGACATAAACATCCATTTTGATTTTATTCAAGGACAAGCCTGGAAGGGAAGATGCTTTAGGGTTTGGGCTTTTTTTAAACTAAAACTAATTGAAACTAGCGTACTTTTCCAGCTATCTTAACTTTGCAAAGTCTGCTGAAAGAAGTCAGTATTTGTTTAGAATAGACTCTTCTTCAAATTTTTGAAGGCTTCCATTAGAACTACTGAAAGAAGATAAAATGTTTTGCACATTTACCATTGTGTATTCTGTTTTAGTTCTAACTTCAGCCCCAGTATATTTGCTTTGTGTTTGTGCTTTGGGTTGGTTTTCCTGCTGAAGACATAACAAATTATACATAAAAGGGAGTGATCTTCTAAGATGATGTTCATTAGGCAGTTCTAACTTCTGATGCATTAGAAACCATATGCTTTGTGCATTGGCTTACAGCTGCAAAGCAGAATTTAAACTACCAAATTAAGGCTTGGTCCCAGTTTCCAGTGAAACCAACAGCAAAACTCCATTTATTTCGGTGGTTCAGGGTGAAGTGTGTAATAATCACAACTACAAGTTAAGAATTTTTGGTTTTGAGCCAAAACCTCCTCTTCCCTTCTGCAGGTTTGCAATGCTGAAAATGCAGGTGAACAGTCCTCACTCCTCCCCCCACTTTTTTTAATGGAGAGACATATAAAAAATAGAGTCTGTTTTTCAGTCTTTCTTATCCCTCCTGTTTCCTTATACTACAAGTCGAAGTTCAGTAACCCCAGGCAGACAGGTTATAAAGAAAAGGGAATCTGGAGTGTTCAGAGTTTCTGGTCATCCCACAGGATGGCTATGTGAGTGCCTTATAGCTTCTTTGGGTTGGAGGGGCAGGTCCTGTCCATTGACGCCCCTGCTGTTGCCACGGATACTGTCCTACTTCTGATACTGTTCATAGCCTGATGCTGAGCTCAGGTAGCAAAAGTATAGACTATTTTTGGTTGTTTTGGAAGAGGCCTACCCAAGCTATGAAGGAGGCATTTCAGGAGACGTGCCCACCCTTTGTTAAAAATCAAAGTAATTTATTATTATTTTTGTGCAACATTGAATGGTGCTATCTGCTGTACTAGAACAAAATTTGTAACGTGCCTCCAAATTAATGATGGGAGACTTCCAAACTACTGAAAGGATTTCAGAACATACATCCCCTTGAAACAAAAATGGTTGAGTGGGGTCCCTTTCATGCTTCTCTTATTTACTTCCTGAAGTGCTTTTCCATCTTTTAAAAGATTTCTGCCCCTTTTATCTTGTCAAAAGAAACTAGACTTGTGGCTTGTACACTGAAAGCGTTCACTGTCTAAGCAAGCTTGAGCCTCTTAGCAGGGAGTCCATACTGGACTTTAAGCAAAAACCTTTCCCTAATCCTGGAATCGTCATGAAACAGAGAATGTTAGAGTCATTTACAGCTGCCTGGCATTGTTGCTGAGGGACGAATTGAAATCGCTGGTCTGCCAGGCTTGTCAACACCTTTGAAATCTGCCGCCTCGCCTGGTTCCCCAAAGAACTCCTTGGAGAGAGTGAAGGAGCCAAACTGACAGCCAAAGACAGAGTCCACCTACTTGTCCCTTTTTTTCTTTTGTCTTTGTTTCCTTTCCGCTTCTATAACTGCCTTTCTTCTTGCTTGTTTTTATCCCAACACTAATGTTGTAATATTGGTAAGTGGTTTAATTAGAAGATTTATTAACTTGTGTTTTCAATATTTTTACTGAGAAAAAGTACCAAAAACTTAACATAAAAATAAAAGCTATTACACAATCCACTAGTTGGGTGCAGTCTGTCCCCTTTGAATTCCATGGCTAAACTCCCGTTGGCTTTCATGGGAGCCTATTAAGGAGCAAGCTCTTGTTATTTTGTAATATGCATGCCACATGGGGTCTCAATTTAGTCACTTAAACTAAAGGCACCCAAACAAGTGGCCTTTTTTCTGGTGATGCGAATGACTCAAGGGGCTAAATGGTAATACTTGTGCCTAATTTTAGTACAGCCACAGCTGAATATGGTAAACATAGCCTAGTATCATGACTACATCTATATGGGTGTGCATTTATCAGTCACTCTGGGAATGGTTGACAATGCATGCATCAAAAACAGTTCTGTTGGGTATATCCAACAAGTCAAAAATAAAAGCAGATAATAAAGGAGAGAAGTAAATATGAAACACAAATCTGGGAGTAGCTCAACAACAGTAATTAGTGCCTGTTTGAGGCTTTGCTCCATGATAGTAATTAATCACCTCTTTTCAGTGTATTTCTAATATTGCAAATTACTAATGCTTTAAAAATATAAAGCAATTTAAGCTGTCATCAGAGCTGGGACAGTGTTTTCCTGGAGCAGCACTCTGCAGAGAATTTGGTTAAGATCCAAGAACTGGTAAATTTAGAGCAGAAAGTGTTTAATGCACTTGGTTATTAAACACCAAACTATAAACAAGTGCTTCAATATTTGTAAGATCATGACTTCCAACATAATATCAATTACAAAAATTAGGTTTCCAAGTTGCAGTAATATAAACGAAGACTCTTAGAATTCACAAAGCCTTTGTTTGCTCTTTTCACAGATTGAATATTAAAATTTGTCTTGCCAGGCATGTTCCAGACTATTCTAAAGTGCCCACCTTTCAAGCTTCAGGTTTAAAGACAGGAAGAACCTAACCTCTAGAAATATCTCTGCTAGTGGTCCTGCTTTGACCCTATTTGGGTCTTCAGAAGCCACATATGCTAGGTCAGATTGTGCTGTTCTACTTTAACAGTAATGAATAGCTCATGCACCAAAATTTACAAGTTCTTTAGAGGATGTTCCTATGCTCTGAAAATCTTTCTTACACCATTTCTTGTTTTTTATGCCATTATTCCCAGATTCCAGGTGCCCATTAAACCTGCCAGGAAAAGAAGTCCAAGAAAAAGTGGTACTTGCCATCTTCTATGGTTTTATTCCAGCAGGTCTCTGGGATCCAAAGAGGTTAGCTGTGTCACTCTTGTCCTAGTAACAAGTCCACTGTGAGTAATGCGATTTTTATTAGCAGTGCCAGGTGGCTGGAAGCAGTCTATTGAACATCTTGTTGATGGCCATTCCTCTGAGAATGTCTTGTTGTCACAATTGCTGGGACATGACACCAACTGAGACCCTTCATCACAGACACTGCAAGTATTCTCAACCCTTCTGGTATTTATCTCCAGAAGCAGCTGTCTGAAGTTGAGGTGTTAGGAGCACATTTCCCTCGTTAGCCCTGAGATTGAGCTCAAGTACGAGCAGAAGTTTCTTTGTTTCTCTTTGAATAAAATATGCATTTTATGAGAGGTAATAAATGCAAATAACCATGGGGTAGGCAGAAGTCTGTTGGAAGACAGAGAGAGCTCATTCTTCAATAGAGACAGTGCTTTTCTGGGTTGTTGCTGGGTCCTTTGATAGACTTCAGAGAGTGAGAGCACACAAAAAGGAGTTCTCAGCCTTTAGTGATAACTGTGTTGTATTCATTTCTAGAAGTGTGTGGAGAGCCTCAAGATGAATTCTCTTTCTTCTTCCAGACATCAGTGTTGGCTTGTTCTGCTTCTGTGGCTGTTTTGTTATCATTCTCCAGGGGCAAGGCCAACCCTGGATGCCATTGAAAAGAATAGTGTGCCTTTTGAGATCTGATTAATTGAGTTACTATTTTTTTTTTTTCCTTTGATCTATTGGGCCATGGTAAGGGGGAATCTGCTTGCAAAATGAGCAGTAATGTCCATTTCTTGCAAATGAACTTTGGATCCTGGTCCTCAAATTTCTGAAAGGATTGATCAAATTTTTTCCATCTGTTAAGGTGTATTCTCCTCCTTGAGACTTGCAAGTGGAGCCAATGACCCTCTCACATCCTTCCTGTGAACCTGCATCAATTTCCTCACTGATACATCTACCAAAAAAGATGTGTTCATTATTGAATATTATCTTTTGGATAGTAAGACTGTAGTTTTCTCTGTATCCTACCCATTCTTCATGGGATGTGTTTATTTATTTATTTTTACTTTTTTTTTTTTTTTTAAGAGCCGTTATTATTTCTGGCTTAGGATCCCATCTCATTTAGTAACTTACATTTTGTCTAATCTTCATGTCTTTCTTCCACACTATGAATGCCAGTAAGGCTCTACCTTATTTCTTATTTCTTATTTCTTTTTTTTTTTTTTTCCTGATTTCTGACAGAATCAGAAAGTCCAGAAGTTTTCTGAACTCTTTCAATGGACAGCTGAGTGACCTGGAGTTATTGTCATCTCTGTGTGCAGATTGTTCATGTAGATAAGAGACTGCCATGTCCTGTTTAGAGACTGCAGTCAAGGCTGCATGCATGATTGCAGCAAACACCACTAGCTCATCAGCTAAGTGAGTAGTAATGCTGAGAAATTTCATCTCTCCTGTCGTCTGCTGAGCATTCATGTGGAGCTCTTTTCAGTTTCATGAGACCCTGGGACATCCCAGACGTATCCGGGAATGGTGCTGCACTTGGCAGTGTTCTTACAATCTTGGTTGGTATGAAGAACTTCCACTACCTCTCGGTGGTAAATATGCAGCCCTCCTCTGTGCTCACATGGTGTCAATATAGAAGAACAGCTTCTTTAAAAGTAAGAATGTTAGAAAGTAAAAAAGTAAGAACACATATAGATTTCTTTCCTTTTCTCCTCACAGTGGACATCAAAGAAGACAGAGAAAGAAAGGAATGGAAGCTACTGTAGAAGGAAAAATTACATGGTCAGGAAGCAAGTATTTCTTCTACCTTCTTCTATGGTGTGAATATATTTGTACAGTACATATATTAATAAAGCTTAAATTCTTGGTAAGTTGTCTCTCTTCCTTTCCAAAATCTATGCATAAAAAATGCCAGTGGAACTGAGTATTAGCAAATTGAAAGGGTGGTCATATTGCTTTTGGGAAAGCATTAGCCAGGGATGCTAAGCTCCACTCCTTGCTTTGAAAGTCTACCACATGAATAAATATCACCAGTCATCACTGTTTGTCATTAGCAAGTAACAGTTGCAACTACTGGGATCTAGAGGCATTTTTTTTTTTTCTGAACATGTCTTTCATGTTGATGTACTTAATTGGTGGCAATAAGTCAGCTATGCTTGCCCCTGGGGTGAGAAAAACCTGACACCTGCTCCATCCTGGATATAAATATTCCAGCTTGTGCCCAGGAGATTAGCATTTTACTCTTAGCAGGAGGGGGTTATTTTGGCCTGCCCATGTTAATTGCCCTGTTGCTGCCTTCTTCTAATGCCCTGAAGAGATTTGCTTCACTTTACCTCACTCCGGTGGCTCGCTTCGTTTTTGCAGCATGGAAAAGGAAGGTTTTGTGATGGTTTTCTGTGCTATGTTTAGGTCAGGACTTCGAATTTCTCAGCTAAATTCAAAGCTACTCAGGACCTCTTGGGACCTGTCCCCTTGTAGGAGCAGTAAAAGGAAGTTGTTGTGATGGTTGGAGGGTAGAGTTATACAAAAGGTTACTAAACATTATTACTTGTGCATGTTGACTTCCAACTTCCCTGCCACCCACCTTCTCACTGAGCCAGAAGCAAATTTGAAAAAGAAACCACTGTGCATCACTTCCCTAGCAGAACATGTTGCAGACAAAAGGAATCGAAACCACAAGTAGAGAATTGGATTTCCCCTGCTTTCTCCAAAATAAATATTTGTTTGTGAGAAAAGCAGCCGGAAGAATGAGACATGTACCCCTGACACTAAAGGCTTGTGTGTTTGTGCCAGCTTCAATAGAGATATGATAGTCCACTGAGTGCTATCTAAGGTCAACCTGAGCTCCATCACCTTAGCTTTCGAAGTAATGTCTTCAACTACTTGCACAAAACAGAGAAAAGAGGAACGCATGGAGAGTCCGGCAGGGATCTGTAACAACCGAAATGCAAAATGAGCAGTGGGGTTGCCCCTTGGAGCTGCTGCCTGCACTGCTTCTTCCCAACAGCAGCAGCATTTCCCCTGAAGCCACTGTGTAGGAGGACACAACATGCACCTCTGTGCAGCACCATTTGGTGATTGTCTGCTGGAATGAGCTGCAAAGAGGTAACTTCAGTATAAAGATATCTGTACCTAAATGAGGTGCCCAAGCCCAGCAGGGAGCTCACTGCCAGTGTCTGGGAAGGCTGCAGGAGATGGCTTGCATGAACGGGAAAGGAATGGAGGTGAACTCCCATTGCTTCCTGGAGTACAGGGACTGTGTCCACTCTGACCTTCTGGATGCTGACCTACAGAGGATCCATGCCTTTCTGAGCAGGGCTCATTCTTTAAATAAAACAGTATTGAAGACCTAAGCTTTGTGTAGTGGCTTAGCAGTTAGAAGCATTGACTAGAAAGTAGATCATGTTGGTTACATCCTCCTTCCACTCACAGATTGAGTGTGTTTACACTCCAATTTTCCATTTTCTGGAAAATGGCTGAGCAGCTGGGAAGGCAACAAACACACAGTGAAGGAGACAGCAGAGCACTGTTGCTAGCTAAGGCAGTCAGCTGGGAGAGACTTCTCTGATCCCTTTTTCCTGGACTCCAGACTGAGCACTGTTTGGCAGGCAGGTGAGCATCCTCATAGTGAGGTTGTGCATGTGGCAGATGTGCTTGATCTTTGAAAGTCAAGTGCCCTATCACTTGTTTATCTTTTTCTTCCACCATCTGCTTCATTTAACTGTATTCCCTTTTCCTGCAGAAGAGCAATAAAAGAGAAGATATTTTGTACTAGGCCATCAGGCACAGAGATTGCCATCAAAGAGTCAATTTTTATAAGCAGTTACCACATGAGATTATCTGGAGCACCACAATTATGGCCTTTCGCAAGCTTAGGGAAATGTTGTGGTGTCTCATATGGCACCATTTGGTAACACTTAGCCCGTAGAGATTTTTATGGTCAGAGTGAGCTCTAAAATCATAGCTTTTAGCTTCAAATTTGTTTTGCTCTTGTCCACTGTTCCAGCTGTTACCTGGCATGAATTTCCACAGAAGAACCTCCCCTGTCATTGGAAAGCCAGAAAAATCCTTTCAGATTAGGAGATGGAAGATTTAGAAAGAGAGGCTCTTTTGGATCATGCCTGTGCCTTCACAAAAGCCATATTTTTATGATGCCCTTACATAACCTGTCCCCTGTTTCAAATACAGCTTGAAAAAAACTCTTTCGTACAAGAACATGACCAGCTGAGTAAATAGAAAAAACTGTTGAATTTGTGGATAGTACTTACCGAGGCCCTAACTATTTTGATACATGTGCCTGCATAGAAGTACATTTTGGAGATAAATAGTGATATTGAGACACATGAAAACAGCTGGTAAAGGCTAAAAGTTAAACTGAAAACATATTCCCGGTAACGCAGTTAAAGGGTTGGGAGAGGTGCTCAAAGGTAAATTCAGGTCAGTTGGTGTTTTGAAAAAAAAAAGATGACTTACAAAACAAAGTCATATGCAAAGAGGGAAGAAGTCACAGAAACACCAAATTTGCCACAGTGCCATGAGAGGGGAATAAAGGAAAAAAAAGATGACAAAAAGAACCCAGCAGTAAAATGAATATATTCATTTTATTTTCTCTCCAGACAAGAAACAGTGCCAAGCAGAACCGCATCAGCGTGTGGCCGTTTCTTGCACTGACACTAAAAACATCTGTTGAGGTACAGTGTTTATACAGTCTGCCAAATAAGAGTTTTTTAATCTTAAAACATATGCTGGAAATAGGAAAAATTGGAGAACAACAAAAAGAAAAAAGAGGGGTGGGTGGCCAATAAATTAAAAGTGAGAAATAGGGGAGGATGGATTGGAGAGAACGTTTTCCACATACTGCCTCATAGTTAATTCAGGTCATCTCAGGTCACCAAGGGAAGGGAAGCTCATGAAAGAATTAACAAATTGCTCTGAGAAGTTAAAAGAAACTAAGGGATGTTCTCCACGTCAAAGACTTCAAAATTCAAACATCAGGCTTTGAATAGTTAATCATAAAACTAAGAATTCAGCAAGTGTTTGAGGATACATCTAATTTAAGACACAAGAACTGGTGCTGATGCTGACAGAAATACTCCTGTTTTTGCAGGCAGGCATACCTCAGTTTTTTTCAGGAAAGCATGTAGTTGAGGACCCATCTGAGCAAGATCCTAATATTGGTGCTACAGAAATGATGCCTTCATGCTACTTGGCTAAACACTTATTCAAACAAATTTTAGATATATACAATGAGTAAATTATTTAAAGATTCCCCATCTTCACATTTAGTTCTCTGGTTAAAGTAACCAGAATACAGAATTCACAAATATTTCTGTGAATATAATTCGCAGATCTGACCAAATAAGTTTTTCAACTATTTCTATGATATTCTTCAAATAAAGTACCAAAGTATTCCTCATAATAAAATCCTCTTATAGAGGGTTGGTTAATTTTGTTTCTGAAATAAAAAATACATGTCGCAGGACATTATTGGATGAAGTTATCTAAGTGATCAGTTTCCTGAATATCTTAAATATGTATAAATGGACGATTTGAGTTTGCATCACTGACTCTTTGAAGTCAATGAAGTCTTTCATTCAAGTTAGTCTGTCTCTGGTACCACCTGAGGTCTACAGTAAGTGGTGTATTTCTAAAGACAGAAAGACAATAGACTAATTTTAATATAACTTATCTTTTCAATTAATTCCATGTGAAATGTGCTTTTAGAAGAGAAAATGTGCCTAGGGTAAAATCCAGGCCCCTAGAATTCAAAGAGAAAAGCCCCACTCTATTCAACAAAGTTGAGATTTCACCTCTATTATATTTGATTTTCAAGTACAAAAGATTGATGCTTAGTGAATCACTAGCTTGGACATGGTCAGTTGTACATAGGTCGTCAAAATCTGCATTGCATTAATTTTGTTGTCTGTCCTTCAAGTTCTGCTTCAGTTTATTTCTGTTCCATTTATTAAATGTTATATTTTTGAAATCCACAGTAGAAATGAGCAGAAGGAATGGATTATACACAGCATAAATTGAAGAAGTTTTTGGTACTTCTCTTGTGTCTCATGGCGCAACTTTAAACTTTGGATTCTGGAAGATTACACTGGCTAGAAATAACTTATTTCTGGGATATAGAAACACACTGGGCCATACGAAAATCAAATTCTGGAATGAGGTGATGGGACCAAATGAGATATGTTTCCAAAGGGCAGCACTCAGAGCAATATAATTTTCTGCCTTCTCTGATTTTTACTGATTTTGATGGAGCTCTGTAGATTAGGTGTGTATGTAGCTGAGTTTTATCGGGCATTTCTGTTTTTGTAAAAAAACCAAGAGATCTTATATGCCCACATAACAGTATTGCCAAATGTTTTTATTTTTTCCTGAATCCAAAGAGAACATTTTCGTACGATCATCAAAAAACAAAAGCTAATCTAAGCTGTTGAATATCTCTCACTTTTCTTCAATGCACCACAGCTAGAGATGGAATTAGCACAGACGGTGGAGAAAAATCTTATGGACTCTTCAAATGCTGATAACAAATTACTGTTAATTTTTCATTATTGGAAGACTGAAATGTTTTAAAAGATTAGTAGCAAATAAAATATTCTTGACTGAATTTTCAAATCAGGTAATTTCTGTTAAAGTTCAAGATCATTCTGGGATTTCACAGACTTTTCGCCAATACCTGGTAGGAGACTCTCCAGTGATCTGCAAAGAGTGGCAGCATAGTTCACATAGAAATAAACTTGCATCTTGTGATATCCTTCTTCCAATTAATGTTAAGTTTCATGTGACATCCAAGCTTTGACTGGATCTTTTGTGATTCTGAACGTGTCCTCACTTTCAGGACTGTGAAGTAAATTTGCAGATTATTTCGACTGTAATTTGCATTCTAATTTCTTGAAGAATGCTGACTGACCCTTCCTTCCCTGCTCAACAGATGTTTGTCTTCTTTAGTAAGAACCTACACACTGTTCATTGCAATATGGAAGCCTGAGCTCTAAGTGAAATTTTGGTGACTAATAATCCAATCGTTGCCCTTCATGTTCAGAGCAATTTCACGCACAGTGATTGCAAATATATATGTGTATATTAATGTGATAATGAGATTAGGAAATTTATCCTTTTCTACTTGTCTAGTCTTAATTGAACATAATCAGTGACTGATTTAGGCCTTTGATCCTTTAAAAAAATAACAGTAGAAAACCTGGTAGCACTTGGGCTTTTTCAAAACTCTAGACAACATAAAGAAAAACAGTTTAAGGTTTCACAAAACTGTTGAGTTTTGCAAAACATTTTCCCCTTTAATTTGAAGCATCATTTTCTCAAAGAAAATTAAATTAAAAAAACAACAAACATGTTTTTGTAATTAAACAGAATACTGAGCTATGCAAACAATAAAGATCCTTGTTTTAAATTCATTCTCGTCTTGCTTCTGGGATTACCAGGGGAATAAAATTATAGCAAAACAAACGAGAAAAACCTGCTACAGCCTAGAACTTGATTTTTACCAGAAGCACAAGGAAATTTAGGCTCAATAGTTTTGTGTTCTATTCTGTCTCCAAAAACCATGATTTTACAGTTTATTCTAAATTTTACAAAATGAAAAATCTCATCACTCCTGTCATCAAAAGCCGAAGTTGTACCTCTGTTTGGTTTTTTTTTTTTTCTTTGTGGCTTACTAGTTTACTTTTTCCTTCTCTGTACCTAAGGGACATTCTGAGGTACTTCTCGGGAATGTGAAAACAAGGGCAGTACATTAAGTCAATAGATACTAATTGTCTAATCTTTAGAGGAAAAGGTCCCTCCTAGGAGAGGAAGCCTGCCTGGAGGTGGTAAAGTCTCACAGAAGAAACTGACAAAACAGAACAAAAAGTTACCTGAAAGGCAACTTCTGACCCATGAAACTGTGTTTCTAGAAAAAGGTCAGATTCCTTTGAGGAAACACTACTTGTCCATTTAAATACCAAAACTCTCAAATTGGCTTTAGAAATTTAAGTCTCATAGGATATACTAATTAAGCATATCAGTTTTGAGGTCTCAGTTGTCTGAGAGTGCCTGCCTGAGTATGCCTGCCTGCTTTAACTACCCATGAGTCCTTTGCTCTTTTTAAATCTTACCATCTGTTTTGTGTTGAGCCACTTGAATAAACTGTTGCTCCCCTTATTCTTTGTGTACAGAGCTGCCTTTTGGAACACAATGTTTAGTCAAGCTCCTTGGCCCACAAATTTCTTCTTCTTATCCAGTTGTCCTGCCTCAAGTGCCCCAGTTGTGCTTGGGTTCTCAAGAGTCCAAAGTCAACATTGTACAGGCACGGGCATGCTGAGTTTGTGGTTGAGGGCACATCCAAATATTGCTACATCCCAGATTTGGTTCAAATACTTAGTGTGGCCCATTTATTCCAATTAAATAAATGACATTTCTGCAAAGGGAAGAAGAATGGGGAGAGAAAAGGAGCAGGGATCAACTGCTGAAGTCTTCCCTGTGTTCAAAAAACACGAGCATTCCTGTAACATTACACCGACGCTGTCACCAGGGACCCAGAGGCCCAGTTTCAAGATTTTGCACAGTGCTCCAAGAGTCCCAAGCCACAGAGTTATGCCCATGACCTCATGTTGCCAGCATTAAGCAGATTTTCCGGGGAAATTTTTTCAAGTCCTTTTTTTTTTTCCAAATCTTGTTTTCTTGAAGTTGCACTGTCCTGTTCTCTCCCTGAGGCCCAGACGCTAACACGTGGAATAGATATCAATGAATTGTTTTCATCCTAGAGGCTAAAGACCATGTCAAAATTCCTTAAGTCTCTTCCTTCTCTCTTTGAAAAATATAACTTTCTTTGCTATCCAACCTATCAGCTGAATGTTTTGTTGAGCATTTTAGCACAGATTGTGTACACGTATTATGCACAGTAAAAATGCTTTAAAAATCTGACCTAAAATACGAAAATTATGAACATACATGTTTGTTATAGTGATTTCTGATGACAAAAGGACCTATTTTTAAAAATGTTAATTTATCTTTTGACTTTTTTAGTAGTTTAATCCAGTTTCCATTTCTTCAGGCTGGCATTCAATGGTATAAAGATTCAGTGAATGTGTATGGCTATTTTATATCCTTTTACGATAGGGTATTTTGCTGTATCACTCACTACATAATAAAATAAATGGAGTAAAACTTTGCAGAGACCGTACTGCCAATTTATCCTAGAATGTCTCGGCTTGTACTGGCGCATGGCCTGACCACTACAGCACCACGGTGTGCTCGTGGCCTCGCACAGGCCAACAACTCCCCAGCTCCTGCCCTGCTCTATCACCGACTTGCTGTGTGGCCATGTGCAAATAAACCAGCCGGGCCACAGATTGGTTTTCCTTACTTGCAAGGATGGCAGCGCTCATCTCCAGTGCTGGAAGACTGAAACTTGTGAAGTCTGAATCCAACGGCAGCGAGCTACCAAAGCTTTGATCTTGCAGCCGGGTTTGGAGCAGGGTGCTAGCAGCCCAACCAGGGTGTCTGTGTGAGCGGGGTCCAGGGCAGGATGGGCGCCACAAGATTTACTCTGGGAAAGTTCCTGCTGAAGCCAAGACTGGGTTCCGTGACTCCATTGAACTGTTCCTGAAAGCTTCATAAGTGAAATGAGCCCCAGTAAAATAGCTTTTAATAATACTGTGAATATATAAAAAGGTCTAAAAATGCAATCGACAAGTGCACTCTGATTATTGTCAATGATTTAGTTAGCAGCAAGAGATAGTTTCCATGGATTCTAGTATTTAACACTACTTTCAAATAGAATATCCAAATTGATCATATCTGTGTTACAATATTAACAGTATTAGGATCCAAAACTTAACTAAATCCCTTTTATTGCCTTTCCAAAATGCAAACATTCATTTGCCCCATGTTGTGTATGACTTGGACATGCATGTAATAATAAATCAGTTTTCCTAGACATCTAAGTGACAGCAAATGAAGAACAGAAGTGATACATTCAATTTGACAGAGCATATTTCAGCAAGAATATTATTTTTGAAGAGTGTTATGAGCCTGAGATAATTTGTGCCCGGATATTTTTTTTTGAACGATAACTAGAATTTTGCTCACACACTTCAGATTGAAGGCATCATTCTAGTTAATGGAGGAAAGTTTATTTCTTTTCCTTTTGCTTTTCCTTTTCCTCTTTCTTTTCCTCTTCCTCTTCCTTTCCCTTTCCCTTTTCCTTTTCTTCCTTTTTTTTTTTTTTTTTTCCTAGGGAGTGTCATCAGGATATTCTGCTATAAATATAAGCTCAGAATGTTGAAAAGTTTGAATACTAAGGCAGCTAATTGGTTTGGCTCCCAAAGGCACCAAATAATAGCTCCTTCAAAACAATCTCCTTTAAGTGGCTGAGATTCCTGGAAATACTATGACATACATCATAATGGCTCATTGCAAACATAGATCTGCAGACATGCTCCTGCCAATAGCTGAAAATGCTAGAGCACAGCAAATTACTCATTGTACATACCCTTGTTGGTTCCTGGAAGCATCACTTCTTCTTGTTTTAGTATTGATATTCACCATCTATATCCATAGAAAATGGGTGTGGAAACACTGTTTCTGGAATGCACTTAGACTGATATGAAACCAAAGCAGGACTAGACTCTGAATTTGAATTCAACACTACAAAATCTAAAATAATGGCATAATTTCAGAAATTAAACAGCCAACTAGCAGAACACTGTCTCTATGACCAGGTATAAATAACACTTGCTGCCTTAAATGCAATGATCTTTTGTTTGTTTCATTTTCTTTGTGTCTTATTTTTAATGTATTGTACAAGAAGCCAGAACCTCAAGAATGTACTAAGTTATGGAGTCTTTGCTCAGAGGATCTTACTTGAAAGTACTTGATAAAGAATACTCATATCTGAGTGTGGTGCAAAATTAACTCTTCACTGACACTTGACTCCACTACCAGAGTAAAGGGACTTCAGTGTCACTAATGGGCAGGGAAGAAGAAAAAAGAAGGAGCTATCGGAGAACCTTGAGGTATAGCCAAACTCTAGAGAAAATATACACTATTATGATTCATTGTAGTTTTAGTAAATACAAGAGAAGCCCAAGACATAGGTATATTTCGAATCACATCCAGAACATTCATTCTTTTGGGGGTAGAATGAGAACTTAAGTGCTAGTGTCCTGGTTTCAGCTAGGATAGAGATAATTTTCTTCCTAGTAGCTGGTATAGTGCTGTGTTTTGGATAACTGATAACACACTGATGTTTTAGTTGTTGCTAAGCAAAGACTTTTCAGCATCTCATACTGGCCTGCCAATGAGAAGGTGGGGAATGCACAAAAGGGAGGAAACACAGCCAGGACAGCTGACACCAACTGACCAAAGGGATATTCCCTACCATATGACACCATGCTCAGTATATAAAGCTGGGGGAAGAAGAAGGAAGGGGGGAACATTCAGACTGATGTCTTTTATCTTCCCAAGTCACTGTTACATGGGATGGAGCCTGGCTTTCCTGGACATGGTTGAAAACCTGTCTGCCCATGAGAAGTTGTGAATGAATTCCTTGTTCTCCTTTACTTGTTAAACTGTCTTTATCTCAACCCATGAGTTTTGTCACTTTCATCCCTCCAGTTCTCTCCTGCATCCCACTGAGGGGAGTGAGCAAGGGGCTACCTGGTGCTCAGTTGCCAGCTGAGATTAAACCAAGACAAGTAGTATTATCCTGTTCTTGTAATCATAAACTAGAACAGCCATAGGATGAATACTGAAATTTCAGAAAAAAATCCACAAACCAGCAGCTATGTGTTCTATGGAGGACCGTTCATATCAGTAACATCTGTTAAAAATATTAAGTATCATCACCGATTATTCTATTTTTTAATGAGTGACCTCAGAAAATTCAAAGGGAAATCTTACATTGTGTGTACAAAGGACACACAGAAAGTCCTAGCCATCTTTTTTTTGGCATGTTTGCAACTTTAAAATGTCTAATGCACTTCTTGGCATGTTTTTATGAAAAAACATAAAATGTGTATTCTAAAATCTCAAGGAATGTCTAAGCTAATTTGTAAAGTCACGCAGGTTTCATTTTGCCCTTAGATAGTCTTCAATTCCTTTCTTTCTAGGAGAAGAATCAAGCCCATCTGTTGTTACCAGTAGAAGGAAGACAAATAGAGTAATTTTTCAACAACTGGAAACCATCTCAAGATACACAGATCAACTTAGACTAGGAGTAAAACAACAACAGCAATATCAACACCACCACCACAGTCTTCCAGTACTTTGACTGGTACTTATCTGACCAATAATGGCCAAAAGCCATCTATCATGGTATAAACTACATGATGATAAAACCAGAGTCTGGAAAATATCATTACTTGATCTATTTGGTAAACTTTCAAGTATTTCTTTCAGAAGATTTGCCAGGCAAAGAGCGTAATATAAAATTTATTTTTATTTAATTTGTCTTTTATTGCTTTTGAATGTAATTCTTGAAGGAAGACATGACTAAAGAGCTATAGCTGAGCAAAGGTACAAAGTTTCAGAAAGCTGAGTGAATCTGGGTCTGTAGATCATGGATTCGTAGGTACATTTTAATCTAGAAAATTGTGCAGGAGTGTTAAGTGGCTTTAGACTTGGGTCTGAAATGAGCTGGATAGGATGTATGCAACATCTTACTTGACCTTCTTTGTTATGGCTGCTGTTGGTTGTGTTAAGGCCAAAGTATCAGTACATCCAGACAGGGAGACCATCCATTCCTTATTTCAGAGGGATTTCGTGTTATTCATTCTTTAGTTACCAGAATAAAAGAAACACTGAGTCATCAAACCAGTGCTTTGCACAGACACTAAATAACAAAACTTTTAATTTAACTTTGTTTTCACTGTAGAATTCAACCAAAAGAAATCTAATCTTTAAGTAAAACCTATCCACAGAACTCATTCCTTCAAGAAAATAGCATCTTCTTTTGGATTGTCTGAAGATTTCACTGTCTTGCAAACCTGAAATAGGAAATCATCCATTTGGCTTAATTTTAAATTTCTCCTGTTAAACAAACAAACAAAACCAAAAAAAAACCACAAACAAACAAAAAGCGACAAAAGTTTATTAATCCAGATCTTTAATTTTATATGCATGACTCAGGTAAAAAGCATGAAAGAACATTTCTGGACACCTTTTGTTAATGGCTCTGTAAACAGCAAATGTTTGCTACCCATGAATGCTGCCATGTTTATGACAGACTTTCGATGAGTAGCGTGCAGGATTGGGACGTGCAACATGCCAGTGCTTTCTGAGCTGCTGGTGGAACTGCAGAAGAGGGAGCTTCCCAGCTGAGTGGGAGATACTGCAAAAGGATTTTCTCTGGGCTCTAGGCACGACGGGGTGAGGCTTTGAAGCAGAAGGAAATTAAAGATTTGTCTCAAAAAAAATGGAGTGGAAACCCACCAGCTCCGAAATGATCACTGCTTGAAAAGTATGTTTCTTTTTTATTTGGTAAAAGTGAGGGAGAGAACCTGGGATTGGTATTGATTAATGCAAATGTGAGAGCATTTTCTTCTCAAAGGGAAATTTGATGAGTGACTGAATCTAAAGCCTCTTTGCTAAAGGTGTCTTCATTTCCCTAAGTCCTGTCTGAAAATAAAGACAAGTGAGATCAAGCAGTACCGAATTGCATTTGTGCAGCACCTTTCAAATCAAAGTTTCCAAAGACTCTTTCACAATTTGCATGGCAAAGATTTCAAACACTGCTAAAATGCAAAAGGGTAAGTGGGAAATGCATTTGCAAAATAGCTGAAGTCTTTCTAAAGGACCTGCAGCTACAATGTACCCAGGCTTCAATTGTTCAAAGATTTTTTTTTCCTGGATAAGCAGTGTGTGTGTGTACAGGCAAATATATTGGACTGTAATCCCCACACACATGACATATAGAATAGATAAAATATTAAGAATAAATAAAATCTAACTCATTAATGTGAATTTATGTATTTTATTTGCTGAAGAAATTATTTGTTAAGTACCAGGAAAGAGCACAATAATTACCACAAGATTTACTGCAACTAAAGCAAAAAAGTTTTTTAATCACTCAGATTGAAATTATAATAGGAATTCTAGCATAGTTGCTAAGAAATAAGCAGATTTTTTTTTTTTAAGAAATGTAAAGGCATAGAAAAATAGATGACTGTTTTAAAAAACAAGAAAACTCTACATTTTATCATTTAATGACAACTTAAACCAGTTCTGTTTTCTGAAGTTGTCTCACAGAAAAATAATACATCTTCATAATAGAAAAGCTGTGTGTAGTCAACAATGTAATAACTTGTTATTACACAGTTGAAAGAGGAAGAATGGATAATAATTTTCAAGATGGGAGAAAAACTGCAACAAGAATATTATAAGATAAAAGGTGTGCTGCAGTCAGTGGTTAAAACTTTGACAATGCACCAGCTTTTGCATAAAGGTAGAATAATGATCTTGAACATGATAAAGTGTAAGACAGTGCAATAACCAAAGGTTAAATTCATGACAAATTCTTTACTCATAGATATAAACATAAAGTACAGGAGTAAAGAAGGTAAGGATGGTAAGGAAGGGATTTCACTCAGTAGTGTATCCAAGCTCACAAGTATCTGACTTCATATTCAGATTTGCATAACTGTTTCGGGGGCGGGGGGGAGGGGGGGAAGATGTTTCTGGAAATCATGTGCATCACTGAGAGACTGAAGCCTCAAAAAAGGCTGAGTACGATTTATCCGTATGAGGGACTGTGCACAGAGAGATCAGGTAGCACATTTGGATGGTTCTAGAGTATTATACCATAAAAATTTAAACATTCTACCTTCCAGTTATAGTGCTTTCAGTTATTAGAAGCTTCTGGAGTTCTTCATCTCCCTTCTTACCTCAATGTTGTAATCAAAAGAATGTTCTCCTTCCATAGATGGACATACAAGCGGAAGATATTTGATATTGATTCTGATGTGCCTGAGCTGCAGTTTAAAATTAATTTAAGCCATGCACAACAAAGAGTTTAATGAATTGATTTAAAACAATTATGTATGGAAATTATATAGACCAATAAGCACAATTTCAGAGGTAAATTCAAGCATCTAATAATTTAACTGCATGTTTGAGGGTTTAATTGTATGCTTAAGGGTGTTTGAAAAAAAGATAGGAAAAAAGCTATGTTCTTTCTCTAAAACAGTGCCTTCCATTTTTCATCTGATTGTTCCATACTCCCATCCTAGGTAGACAGGCATGTTGTTTCAGTGATGCTCCGTAGTCAGAAGGACCTTGTACCCATACAGATCCTTTCGAAGACTGAGCCTTTATTTTGTAATTGTAACAAAAGAATAAAGACATGAAACAGGCACTGTTAGTGCAACAATAGCATTGAGAATACTCAGAAGTGATTAAAACTTCTGTAGCTGCATTTAGAGGCTGATAAATAGCTCGTAAAGCAAAGATATTTAATGTGGAACAATGGGTAATAAAACACTGCAGGTGTTCGAAATATCAAATCAGCTCACATGGCAGCCAGGCAGAGCACCATGAACTTGTATAACCATCACCAATGTGTCTTCCAGCAGGTTGATTCAGAAATGACTTCTGAACTGTCAAGCAACATGAAAATGGACTAAAGGGATTTGCAGAATGAAAAAACAGTAGAAGTAGCTCCCAAGTAGTAGTAGCAATGAATCACCTTTGATTGACACCATTGCCTCTAGCAGAGAATTTTAGATTCTGTTAATTTCTTTTAATGAGCTGAAGTGTTTGAAAATACGCTTTGGAAAACCGCAAGGATACAGTAGCTAATTGTGAGGAATAGTATACTAACTTGTCTCCCACAGAAGAAAATGAGAAAAATCTGACTGATTTCAACAAATTAGATGAACTTATTTCCTGAAACAAATAATATCTTTGACAGGTTTTCATGGATCATGAGATTAAAATATCCCAAGTGTAATTGATTGGGTCTTTGGACTTCTCTGTATATGAAAGAAGTTTGTTGGCTTTAAAATAGCAGGACTAGACTCTTGTATTTAACCTGGAACAGCTCACATTAGTTGCTGTAAATGTCCCTCTTCCCTCCCCTGCATGTTGGCCAGCATTTGGTGACACTGAAAATTATTTGTGGAGAAGAGCGGCATGCCCTGACAGTCTCCCACGCTCACCGAGAACACAGAGCTCCACTGAAACATCCTTTTTTGTTTGTTCTCAGAATTTAAAAAAAATTAATCAAAATTATCTTCTCTAACAATAAAAGGAGACATCATCTAGCTAAAAATAAACACTGGAAACAAAACATAAAAACTGCAAGCTTTAATTGGAAACACAGAACATAGAACATGTCTGATTCAAACCTTTGGCTTGGGTTCCTGCCTTGAAAATAGCATAGTAAATCCTGGCTAAATGCTGGTTTTCTTCTGAGCAGGCGTCAAGAGCACCCGGTTCTTCAGCACTGCTCAGCCCCCAACCTGGAGCAGCCCTTACACAGGAAGGCAAAGCTTTTTGCTTTGATCCATCCACCCCAGACACCGCATGGAGCTTCCTGTCTCCTCCATCAGCTAGAAGAGCAGCCTAGAAGATTTGCCTAGTCTTCAGTTGGCTCTTTAAGATGCTTTTGAAGTGAGGAGAGTGGCTCTCATCCTTTCTTCAGCCATTTTTTTGTGTGGTCACTGGGAACAAATGACGCAAAAAGCTGCTATTGTTAGGAAGCTACTGTTCTTTTTGATAAGAATTGCAGCAATTTTGACTCTCAGCAGTTGTAGGGAAATCTCTAAAACAGTCCTGTCATGACAGAGTTCGAAACCTCCTGTTTTAGGAGGCAAAACTTAGATATTTTCCTCTGACTTTACCTTGCTGAAGACCAGACCTGACAATCTGTATCAGGTATCTTTCTGAGATACCTGATCTTTCTACGCATTTCATTGCACTAGAATATAAGAAACCATAGAGAAAGACTGCTTCCAAGATGGGAATTTTCTGGGCCTGGGGATGCCTTGTGCTTCTCTGTTTGCATAGTGCCAAACATGATATACTGATCACTGAACAGAGGGGCTACTGAAGCACTACCATAATACACATAAATAATATTGAAAACATATACTTTCCTTAGCATATTTTTTTTCCTTTATCTTGGGCACCTAGTTACATTGCAATAGGAAGAAATATAATCAGTAAAATATGGCAAATTAAAGGGATAAAATTCTGTTTTTTTTTTTCTACATTCCATAGATGTCTAAAGAATTAATTTGATTTTTTTTTTTTTTTTTTTTTGTGATGGCCTTGATCTGCCAAGCATTTTAAAGGCAGTACTCTCATGCTTAACAGTTGTTTGGACTGGAATCTAAATCACATCTTCTTTGAAGTATCTTGCATCTCTTATATACACATACAAGTACAGTACACAGAATTGATTAGTGTACACCTTTTATGTAACCTTTGCAAACACTAATCCTTTCATAGAATGCCATTGAACTCATAAAGAGAGATACAGTTATCTTCCAAAGTACTTACGAACAATTGTGTGTTATAAACTTTTATATAGTCACATAATGGTCAACAACTACTGACAATCAAACTACTATGTTATGAAATTCTATTTCAAATTCATTTGTGACTTCTTTTCACCTTTCCAATTAATGCTTGTATCTGCCAGGTACATTTTGTACTGCAACATGGTAGTCTAGAGAAGAAAGGTTTTAAAATAAACATAGGGCTCAGCTATTTGCTGGTGACCTAGTACAACACCGCTGAAATCTAAGGCTGATGAAAGGCAGCATGTGAGCAAAGATCTTTTGAGATATTGTCAGATAGATGGCTCTGGCAGTGGTCATGGTAGTCTGGGTTAGCCAAGCGTGTGTGCCAGCCATGATCCCTGGACACAAAGGTCTGCCCTTACTTCCCCCAAAGAGAACTCAGGTTCTGTAGGCACATACACATGTTGCATACATGCATAAGGACAAAGGACCAATGTCTCCTCCTGCTCTCCAAAATCAATGAGAAAAGATCCCATTAATCTAAAAGGCAATAAAAAATTGTTCTGTGGTTTCAAGGAAAAATAGAACAGGAAATTCCAAAACCGATCTAAGAAATACATGAAGAGACAAAACTGAATGCATTGAGAAGACTTTGAGGACCAGAAAGTCAGAAAGAAATTGATTGTAAAGTAGAAGTAAAAAAATATGAATAAGGATGAATGTAGGACATTATATGAATCTGTAGGAATAAAAGGAACAATAGCTAGGATGAAATATGATTTTTAAAAAGGAGGACCTAAACAACATCAAGAAAAGCTAAATAAGTAAATTAGAAGAAGATGATAAAGGAAATTTACATGAGAGAATAGATAAACAGACCAAAATAAAGATCAGGCTAAGGAAGGTATATATGTGCTCAAATCAGCCAAAACTGGTAAAATTCATCTCCAGGTTCTCAAAGCTCTAGCAAAAGCAATCTGTGAAAGATCAGTGATTATTCTGAGAATTTATAGGGAATATAAACTGGAAAAGGGCAAAGACGTCCATCTTACTAGCTGCTTAGCTTAAATTTGCCTCCAAGAAAATATCAGGACATATTATTAAATAACCAATACATATGATGAGACTAGAGCTTTTCCGAGTTAGACCAAAGGTCCATTGAACTGCCTATCTTTTCCCCTGCAACAGCTGATAATGGGTATCTCAAGAAGAGAATAAAAACAGAGAATATATACAATGACAGTTTTCCAGAATGCTCCTACAGTCTTCAGCAATTTGTGGCTCTGGTATTGCTTTGTGTTAAGTAGCCCACAGTGGATTTCTCTCATTATGATGTCTGGTCTCCTCTTGGATGCCTGTAGCCTTTTAGGTTGCACACAATCCTGCAGCAAGGAGTTCCACATCTGAAGTACAGGTTCTGTCAGGAACCATGTAAGATAAGGACAAAAAAACCAAACCAAAATGATTTGCACAGATTGATAGGAAAATAAAGTCAGAAAGCCAATCCTGTTTCCTTTGCTGACAGAACTCTTCCAGTAATTAAGGAAAAAGTAGATGAGATAGTGTACTTTGATTTTAGGAAGTGCTGGATGTTGCCCATGTGACTTTTACGTAGTTTTAAGGAAATAAACTCTATATAGACAGAGGTGAAAAAATTACTATACATTGCTTGCTAACAAAATAGGGAGGCAGTTTTGATAGGAGTCTGTAAGGCTACTGGGTTTATTTGACATTTTTATTAAGATGAATGATGCTACACATATTGAAGGAGTGAATAGCACTCTTGCAAAAATTGCTTGTGACATTGAAGGGTGAAAGAATTGCAAGTGTCACTGAATGTGTTAATATTTAAATAAAAATTGTGAAAAGTAGATTCATAAAGTTCCAATGGAAATTAAAGTTTGAATAAGGACTTCATGACAGAATTTCCAAGATATAAATAGTCTTAATTCTCAGATCTGTTTCTGATGCAGCAACCCCCTTATCTCAGAAAAGAACTTGTAACTGTGTGTTGAATGGTTTTAATCCTGAACTGGTGCATAACAGTACAGCTACACTTTTGCCCATGGAATAAGGCCAAAGTCCACCACCAGTTAAAGATCTTGTGTCTGTGTTTGTTTTGTTTTACAAAAGAAAAAATGTAGACCGTAAGATAAAGTTTAAGAAAAGAAATTCTGTGACAAGGTTGTTGGGTGAAACATTTTAAAGAGTATCTTGAGATATAAGAACTTCTGAAATACAGCGGATGCAAAACCAACGGTCAGTTTTGTGAGTGTTAAGATGTTAATTATACATGAAATAAATGAATGCATCTGTGTAATAAAGTCAGAGCTAGCTGAATGCCAAGTGATTCCAGAAACCATTTGGGCTGAAAGTTCAGGGTGCTTGTTAGCCAGTGAGCAGCAATATAAAACCTCACTCCCTTCCCAACTTTCAAATTAGATCCTGCAGGCTAGACCTACAAAGGTATTTAGGTCCCCCATTCTTTTTTAGGAACCCAAAGTTAGATGCTTAAATTGGGATTGGGAGCCTGAAAGTCTTTGTATGTCTTGGCTTGTATATGCAGTATTTTCTATAGGCTTGTGCACAAATCACAACCACAAAGGAACACCTGGGGAGGGAGGAAGGGGAACTGATCTCAGAGCTTCATATGTTTTTTATTACTAGGTAACTCTTTCCATGCAGTGTATGTGTACAGGATGGTTGCGGCACTTGGAGTCTGGCTTCCAGGGAGGCCAGCTTACATCACAGAGTTGGGAATAAACAGCCAAAAGTTCAGTACTATTTAGTAAAACCCAGACCAAGCTACACGATCTTCAGGCATTGAAAATACATCTTTTGCACTGTTGTGGAGTACTTTATGAGCTGTCAGTAGATATGACATGACTTGCGTTCCAGTTTCCTATGCCTGTAGTGTGTCGCCAGAAATATCTTCGTTACTCTTGAATATGTTCTGCGTTGGTGGATGGGGTGCAGGACAAGGTTGAAATGTCAAGAAATTAATATGAAATGATGTTCTGGATTTCTTCCACATTGTGGGATCCAACCCATACTGCAGGTGGTGGTCCCATAAAACAGTTGTTTTTCACAAATCATTCTGTCTGTTCATTAATTTCAGGCCATTTCCCTGTAGTCTTTTTTAGGAAAAAGGCCCTCCAGACCTATATATCTGCTCTTCACAGTCTGCAAGAGTTACACCTCACTTGTCAATGTATATGTGAAGGCACAGAGAAGTCATTGGGCTTTTTGGAGCTGCAAACTGAGAAAGGAAATGAGATCTGTAAGAAATATGAACTATCTAAACCATTTCTCATGTGAAAGTTAAGATTCTTGACTTTAAATTACAGAAAGTGCAAAATTATCTCCTTTTTAAAGGTTTATTAAACAAGTTAGAAAAAAAACCCACAACTAGTTCAGCAATAATTGACGTTGTCTAGAAAGCTCATCTGCTGGGCAGATTGTCTCGCTCATGAACCAGACACAATTTATAGGTCAGCATTTTCAAACAAGGTTCCAAACTGAGGACTCCAGGCAGGTCTTGCTAAAACACAATTAGTCCCTTTTCCTGTGAAAGATTTAGAAGTTCTGACATCTATTTTTGTCTGAACTCAGAGGAAAAATGATGCCATCCCATTTTTGTTTTCTGAGAAAATGATTTAGAGCAAAGGTGCTATCCGAGAAGGCCCACCAGAGAAATGGTTTGACCTTGGACCTAGGAGATCTTTGTAGTACCTGCCTTGTCCACTGAATTACCAAACAATTCTTGCAGTCTCTCCTCTGTAGCCGTTAGTGTTCATGTAAACAATTCAGTGTTGATTGAAGAAGGAAAAAAAAAAAAGGGAGACACAGTTAATCTAGATATATCTAGGAAGTGTGAGAACTGTTTTGAGATCAAACCATTCAGACCAGTGGGTTCTGGAGACTACAGGGCAACTGTTCTTTCTCCTCTCTTCAAATTAGACCCTGGCTCTGGGATGGTTTCACATTCAAAACAGTGTATTTCTACAGGTCATGCTGTACAGAACTCAAAAGGTGATTCTACCAGTGCATGTTTCAACAGACATTCTCCAGTGGTGCAGACTGTGTGTGTGCTAATAGTCCCACTGCCTGTTCTCACTGGCAGTGAGTTAGAACAACTTTTGACCCTAAACCTGCTGGAAGGCGTGAGTTAAATGATCATTTTTGATTCCTACTTTCCCTACAAACAAAGGCTAATGGGTAGCTTATAAATTCAGATAACTCAACAGGGAACTGATACTTGGAGACAAGAAATAATAGATGAGATGGGATACAGAGGAGCTTATATACAGCAAGCTAGATAAAACTGTGTTTGCTCCTGAGTGCCTTTGTGTTATAAGGTCACCATTTCAGTGGAGAGTAACAGTGCTGGTGCTTACACAAGACTGATAGCATGAAGGCATGGCTGCAATCTAAAATTCGGAAGAGATGGACAAAACCTTGAGGAAGGAGAGGAATTATTTAAGGACATATGAGAAAGAATAATGTAAGCAACCTCAGGAAATAAAAGAAAAATTGAATTAAATAAAAATTGGCTGATCATAAGCTGGGTATTTAAGAGACTTGGACTCACTTCCACTTGTGTCAGGTATTAATTGTCTCCTCTGGTGCAGGTAATAATTCTAAGGTGTCACACAATGAGAACCCATTGTGTCTTGGAAGTTTTGGAAACCTTATGTACAACATAATTTTACACATTTAAGACTGGACTAAAATCAATTAGTTATTCAGCCCCTCTCTGCAACATAGTTTAGTCCTTGAGGAGAGACAAAAAAGCCAAGACTACCCTAAAAGAAGATTATCCCTTCCTTTCCCTTCTGCTACCAGTCCATCCATCCTCTTTCCTCTGCAAGTGCAAGCCTTTGTGGAGCTAGTCCATGAAGATGGTTGGAAAATGAATCAGTTTGAAAACAAACCTTCTGCTGGGTTAATTTTATCCTGGATTGGTTTCCTGATGTGGTTCGTAATGCAGACAACATGGCTAATGGTGTCTATATCTCACTCTATGGTCGTAGTCTCTGCCTTCTGTGATTTGCATTAGCCTTGCAGCTGCTGCACGTGTGCGTCGTAAGACTCTCAGACCTTGCTAAGGAACACTGTGCTATGGAAAGAGAGGGCTGGATCTTCCATGTGGGGAAATATCACTGCATTCAACTGGAAATATTTCACTGGAAATGTGTCTGTTGCCTTAGTTCAGACTAAGCTTACACAAAATAACTCAGTGACTAAAATATGTATGTAATAAAAATCTACGTGCTAATTTCAGACTTTTCTATGATTTCATGACTACTATAAATCTACATATTCTCATATAGCATTGCCTTTTAACAAGCTTTATCATTGTGTTCTCAAACTATCATGAAGCATCTCTTCTGTCTGAAGGATTCCACTTCTCATATAGGCCTTTTAACTCTAGGAGGAGAGATTTGAAATAAAGGAGTATGAAGACCATCATTTTTAGTGCATCTGAGAAGCATATTATGCTTACCTCGTTACCACTCAACTTACTACTTTTTCCGTTCTGCTGTCAGTCTAGCTGCACAGCTGCGCTGCCTCAATTTTAATTGTACCCTAATCCTGTGGTTCTACCCATCTCCTCGCAACCTCTAAGTCCCTACTTAAACTTCTCTTGAAATAAGTTCTTAGCAAGTTTTTCCTTTGATCTTCCTTTCTTTCTTTCTTTCTTGCTCTCTCTTTCTCTCTGCTTTCTCTCTTTCCTCTTCCTGCTAGCTTGGGGTCTTTCCCTATTCTAAAAATTTCTCCTTCTTCTCCCTGGTCACAGACACAGATATGCTTTGTCTATCGTTTTCAGTTCCTTTATTCTGCCTGCCTCCTCTTACCCTTTCTCTTCCTATCTCTTTATCTCCCGTATGTCCATTCTCCTCCTCTCCCTCACTCCTGTCCTTAACCTCTTGGTCTCCTCTGGTTTGTTGTTTTCACTGTTTCTACTTTGTTCTGCTCACTTTACCATATGTTAAGTCTCTCACATCATAAATAAAACACTTTTGACTCCTTCTTGCATCTCTAGCTACTGGCCCATTCGCAGTCACTCTTTCATCTCTAAGGTTTCTGAATGTGCTGTTTACACTTTTTCTTCCTAGAGCTCTTCCAATCTGGCTTCCTTCCTCTGCCCTTAAATGAAACCATTCTTTCCACAACATCTAATGGCATCTGCTTTGCCAGATCTAAGACTCATTGCTGTAACTGTAACTTCTCTTGGCCTCTCTGCTTCTGCTCTCCTTAAAATCTCTCTGGGATTCCTTATGTTTGTCTTCCCTTGGCTGCTTCTCTTACCTCTCTAATAATTCCTTTAACACATCCTCTGGAGGATACTCCAGCGCTTGCTAAGGAATTTGAAGACATCTGACTTTGTGTAAGTGCACCTACAATGAAAATTTCCCATGTAATCTCTTTGCTGAAGATTCACAGATCTACCAATGTATTTCTGTCCTATCTCCTTTTGTCCTCAATAAACTTTTTAGTCTGACAGCTTTATGAATGACTTACTAATCCTTCAAACTTTGTTTGGCTGAATCATAGATATTTCCATCACAGACCTTCTCACTATGTTCTTCTCATTAACTGTGAACTCTTCCATGTGGTTGACATCCCTAATCTGATTATCATCTAAATCCTCACATCCAGGCAATGTCTAAATTTGACAAACATGGCATCTCCAACACATAGTGCCTCCTAGCCATGCAGGTTGCTGAAACTCTTAACATAGAATCATAGAATCTTTTGAGTTGGAAGGGACCTTGAAAAGTCAGCTAGTCCATCCCCCATGCAATGAGGAGGTTCACCTTCAACTAGATGAATTTGCTTGCATCCCTGTCCAGCCTGGCCTTGAATATTTCCAGGGATGAGGCAAACTGTTCCAGTGCTTCACCATCCTCATTGCAAAAAATTTCTTCCTTATATCTAGTCTGAATCTACACTCTGTTAGTTTAAAACCATTACCCTTTGTACTATTGCCATAGACCCTACTAGAAAGTCTGTCTGTTCCTCAGACTCTTGTATTTTCCTGACAAATTATACCGTATCCTTTTCTCAGACCCTATAAAGGCATCCTTGCTCTGCTAATGTTTATTCAGGAAACAGCAGCAAGACAATAACCCTACTTCATAGTATAGGGATATTTCATGTATCTCTTTATGTATCTCTGCCTTGATACTCTTCTGCTACATCTTCCTCCTTTATTTCATCAAATAAAATAACTGCCTGCTTTCAGAGTCGGAACTCTTTATGCCTACTTCCATTTGCCACATAGCGTAAATTCCCACTATCTCTTGTTAAATACCCAAAAAAGAGTCAGTGTGTTTTTCGAATGCCAAAATTAGAGGGAACTTCCTTTAAAGTATCTGTAAATCTGTCTCATTGCTTTGCTTCAAATCCTGTTAATCAGCATAAGATGATGACTCTAATATTTCAGGTTTTCCTCCCCGCCCCCCCCCCCCATTTTTTCTTTCAGTTTCTTTGCTTACTCAAGAAAAGGAATATATATTTTCCCAGATCCTTTCACCTTTTTTATATCATCTGTATTCACTACATTCTGATTATAACTAGAACATCTATGGGAAAATGAAATACTAACAAATCAGTCACCATTGCACAGTAGTACATTTTGATGATTCTGAAACTGCCTGAAGATTTTTTGTGGATGTATATGAATGTGGTTGGCAACATGAGAGTGGAAAGGCAAATATTCCATAGCTTTCTACCTGAAACTTTTTAAAAGTGAGAAATTTAATGAAGGACGGGATGGACATTGTAATATAGCTGCTGTCAATGACTGGATTTTATTTTTGTCAAACGGAACAACTGATGCTATACGCATTTGTTTTTGTACGTGTGTATATATATATATACGTGGATATATATAGCTAACTGGATATTCTACTTGGCTAGTAGTATGTGTTGAACTTTTGATGTACTCTGTGAAAGGTGGAAAAATACTTAAAGTAGTTAAAGTGGTGTTGACTGATTGGTGAGTTGTTCTTAGTAAAAGGAGATAGTCGTGTATTCTGCCAAGCAGAGTTATCCTTTGTGTGGGGCAGCATTTTCAACCATCTTTTTTTTTCTTTTTTCTTTTTTTTTTTTAAAAAATTCACTTGGTGTGTGGTCATCCTGAAATGCTTTAGGAATGTCTCATTTTCTTCTTGTAGAGCAGATTTGTTTTTCTTTCCTTATTTCTTATTTTCCGTTTTGGTGGATAGTTAATTTTCTTGGTACAGAACTGTTGTGTTGTGGATTATAAGTTTTTAAACGTATTATGTGTTTGAGAAGGAGATCCTCAACTGTTATAAATTGGCAAGGCTATTTTGAATGTGAGGCTTATTTAAAACTGTTTGCCATGGTACTTATTTCATAGAAATTATAAGCCAAGAGAAAATTATTATTTAAGTTCTTAAATAATTTTTGGAGAAAAATTGATTTTTTTCAGTTTAACTAATTTTCACAAATTACTTCTAGAAATTTGTGTAGTTCCAATTCCACTTATGATCCAAATATACCTTATAGGGAGCTTTTCAGAATATGACATATATTAGACTTCACACAGAAAAATACACACAAAACATCTGTACCATCCTTTTGCAGATGAATATTATTTTTTGAAGTATAGAGGTCTGGTCTGAACTTGAGGGTGGGACCTTAGTTACAGAATGGTCATGCCAAACTGCCAGATTTGAATGCCATTTCTTGATTCTGTTTATGGTTCATTTGCCCTGCGAACACATCCAAGGGCACTGTCTTAGATGCTGCACACAGACTGGGGCAAATTGGAAGATTTTTCCTCATATCCTAAATGAAAAACTATGGGGTTCATAGCTGCAATGTAGAATTCACCAATAGTTTCATTTTTATGCGCAGAAACTAAATCTGCCACAGCTGGAAAACACTGCAGTTCTGAAAATCCCACTCAAAGTGAAAGACACACAGAAAGGGGCTGTTAGGTTGATTATATGGAGAGCCTCTCTGTGGGAAGAATGAGATTGGTATGTTTATCATAGTACGATGGAGACTGAGGGAGGGACCTAATACCTCTCTGTCAGTGCTCAAGGGAAGAAGGTACTTTAGGCTATTTCTACACAGAAGGAGAGATGAGAATGTGCCAGCTGTGGCAGTATTTCAGCTGGGATCTGCAAGACGGTGCTAGTGATCAGAGCTTTCAGATGTCAGTAGTAGGAAGGAAAAGATCACAACCCATGTCAAAACTCTAATTAGTTTCATGATGTTACCCGTTGCAGTCCTGGAAATATGTACAACTTGCTTCTGTAACACCCATGAGGATTTGATGTTCCAAAATGCCTCTTCCAGTCCTCCATGCTTTTAATAACTTATGACATGTGAAGCAGTAGGTCCTTGATCTGTATTTTTCAAGAAAGACTTCACAGTATCTATGTTCTCTTTACTTTCTAGGTATGAAGCAGTTTGACATGGCAGTCTAGTAAACCTTCTAAAGTAGGAGGCTGGTGGCCAGGTCAATGACCATGCAGAACAATGGTGGCAACCTCAGACATGGTTAGGAGAGTTATTACCAAAAATTGAATCTCTGCATGAGTCTAAGAAAGAAGTGCAAACTGACTCTAAAAATTAGAGGACAACTCTGTGAATACCACTGCAAATACCACTGGCAAGAGATTTGTCTCCAAGCTGTCTTCAGACTCCAGAGTAAATAAATAAAATATTTCAGAGAGAAGAGGGCTGTATATGTTGGCAGCATTGCTTGACTTTGTGTGTAAAACCAAGCACGATTCGAACTTCCACTAGGTAAAGACACCAACACAAGAAACTCATTTAAACTGGTCAAATTATAACAAACATTTTCTGTGAAATTTTGGTGAGCTGGAGTTTGCCAGAAGTTTTTCCAGGAATTAACAACCTCCAAAGACTGCAAACACTTTTTCTTCTGAACTTCTCTGGCCAGAATCTTTCTCCAAAACTCATAAAGCAAGAACTTGAGAAAACCTGCCTGAAAAGCAGTCTGCTTTGTAAAAATATAGTAAGAACTTGCCAATCTTTGAAGCCAGGGAGAACCTAAATAAAGGCAGTGAAGACTTTGCCCTTGCTCAGCTTCCCAAATACTATGGGAGAAAATGAAAAAGTTTAAAACATACTACTGGGGTACTTGACCTTTTTCTATCCTGTCTCTTCTACTTTCAACCTCCTGATTTCTCTACAGGAAAGTCATATAAAATGGCTGATCTCAGCTCATCTCTGTTTAAACATACTCTTTTGGGCCTCTCTCCCTACTCCCTCTCCCCAGTCTTGGTTCTTGGTAATCAAATCTTGGCTTATATACATTCCAACCCACCCCCAAAAAGCAGACAAATAAAACACCCACATTCAGGATGAGATCACATTACTGAGCAATCTCAGTTCTAGTATTACCTTACACTTTCAGCTGGTCAATTATCTCTTCGGAGCAGTTTGAAATGTTGTGTTGGCCCAGTGACTCAGTGGGACGATATTTGTGCACTTCTAGCAAGGCTAATGGACAAATGGCACTGAATATGTATTCTTGGAAGACATGCACTTGCCAAGATTTTAGATTTCTGGTGAGAATCAGTTCTGTACAAAAGTTAGAGTGTTAGAGTTGAAAGTTGTTATTGGTTTTTCATTTGTTTGGGGTTTTTGTTTTTGTTTGTTTGTTTGTTTGTTTTAACATGAGATGAAATAAACGTTATTTTTATCTCAAAAGAGATTTTAACTTTTGGCACTGCCTGTGTACAGCCCCAAAGAGGACAAGGGCCATGAGAAATGTGATGACATTTTGTTGCATAATTTTAAATGGAATGAGATTTACATATATTTTTATTAAAAACAAAGCAAGAAGAATGTGTTCTTGGAGGAGATTAATTTACCAAAAGTTAAAAATTTGGCGAGCACAACTACATTAAATCTGCAGTCAAGATTTGTATGAGGTAATTATGTAAGATAAGATGATTGTTTGCACCTATACAGTCATTCATTTCTCTTGACTTTGTAGGGCCTAAATATTCACCATCATCCCACAACACTTGAACTATGGGATGATTGGATCATTTTACTTTCAGAAGGCTTACCAAAGAGTAGTTAATTCTGTGGTGCATTAAATTTGCACAATAAGTCCCTTTTCTTAATGGAACACATTTTTACTATTTTGCAAACCATCCACAAGTTATTACTTCACGTTTGGTTTTAAAATACAGTTTGGAAAATCAAAACAAGTCTTGATTACAAATTAATCATGCAGTGAAATAAATTAAAATACAAAATAAAGTAGCTTCTCAAGGGAAATGTTTAATCAGCTTCAAATGTTCTTAAGAGAAGTGAGAAATGATGCAGCACCTTTTACAGAAAGTGTTAAATAAGGTAACAGTTTTGTAGACTGTAGCTGCATAAACAGTTATAGCTAATTTATACTAGCTTTCAAAGTACTACAGCAAGATAGGATTTGGTGTAGCATGATTGAAGAGAAAGAGGGTTCTGATTTTTCCTCCTTTCTTTCCTTCTTTGCCTGTCATACCTACAGTTTGTATCTAACTCTGGTAGAATCATAGAATCATTTTGGTTGGAAGAGACCTTCAGGATCATCGAATCCAACCATAATCTAACTCTACTACTAAACCATGTCCCTAAGAACCTTGTCTATCACAGAATCACACAGAATCACACAATGTTAGGGATTGGAAGGGACCTCAAAAGATCATCTAGTCCAATCCTCCCGCCAGAGCACGAACACCCAGATGAGGTTACACAGGAATGTGTCCAGGCGGGTTTTGAATGTCTTCAGAGAAGGAGACCCCACAACTCCCCTGGGAAACCTGCTCTAGTGTTCTGTCACCCTCACTGTGAAGAAGTTTCTTCTCAAATTTAAGTGGAACCTCTTGTGTTCCAGTTTGCACCCATTGCTCCTTGTCTTATCATTGGTTGTCACCGAGAAGAGCCTGGCTCCATCCTCGTGACACTCACCCTTTACATATTTATAAACATTAATGAGATGACCCCTCAGTCTCCTCTTCTCCAAGCTAAAGAGCCCCAGCTCCTTTAGCCTTTCCTCATAAGGAAGATGCTCCGCTCCCTGCCAGTGGCTTTCCTGGCCACAAAGGCACAGTGCTGGCTCATGATCATCCTGCCATCCACCAGGACCCCCAGGTCCCTTTCCCCTACACTGCTCTCCAACAGGTTGTTTGCCAACTTATACTGGTAGCTGGGGTTGTTCATGCCCAGATGTAAGACTCTACACTTGCCCTTGTTATATTTAATTAAATTTTTCCCCACCCAATTCTCCAACCTGTCTGGATCTTGCTGGATGGCAGCACAGCCTTCTGGTGAGTCAGCCACTTCTCCCAGCTTGGTGTCATCAGCAAACTTGATGACAGTGCACTCTACTCCCTCCTCCAAGTCATTGATGAATATATTGAATAATACTGATACAAGTACCGACCGTTGAGGGTCTCCACTAGATACTGGCCTCCGACTAGACTCTACCTCATTGACCACAACTCTCTGACTTCTTTCCTTCAGCCAGTTCGCAGTCCACCTCACTACCCGATCATCCAGTCCACACTTCCTCAGTTTAACAGCGAGGATGCTGTGGGAGACTGTGTCAAATGCTTTACTGAAATCAAGGTAGACCACATCTACTGCTTTGCCATCATCTATCCACCTGGTTATGTCCTCATAAAAGGCTATGACGTTGGTCAAGCACGACTTCCCCTTGGTGAAGCCATGTTGACTGCCCCTAATGACCCTCTTATCCTTGATATACCTTGAGATGGCACCAAGGATGAGTTGTTCTATCACCTTTCCAGAGATGGAGGTGAGGATGACCAGTCTATAGTTACCCAGGTCCTCCTTCTTGCCCTTTTTGAAGACTGGAGTGACATTTGTTTTCCTGCAATCCTCAGACACCTCTCCCATTTCCCAACACTTGGCAAAGATGATGGAGAGTGGCCTAGCAATGACTTCAGCCAGCTCCCTCAGCACCCGTGGGTGCATCCCATCAGGACCCATGGATTTAAGGATGTCCAGGTTGCTTAATTGGTCCCTAACCCAATCCTCAACAACCAAGGCAAACTCCTCCATTGTCCTGACTTCCTCTGGAATCTCAGGGGTATGGGGCTCCTCAACACAGCTGCCGGCAGTGTAGACAGAGACAAAGAAGGCATTCAGTAACTCTGCCTTCTCTGTATCTTCTGTCACCAGGGCACCCACCTCTTTCATAAGTGGGCCAACATTGCCTCTGGTGTTAGTTTTATCTGCCATGTATTTGAAGAAGCTCTTTCTGTTGTCTAAACACCTTTTAAACACCTCCAGGAATAGTGACTCCACCACTTCCCTGAGCAGCCAGTTCCAATGCCTGACAAGCCTTTCCATGAAGAATTTTTTCCTAATATCCAATCTGAACATCCCCTGGCACAACTTGAGACCATTTCCTCTTGTCCTATCACTTGCTACTTGGCCATGATATACCCTCCTTTCAAGTAGTTGTAGACAGTGATGTCTCCCCTCAGCTTCCTTTTCTCCAGGCTGAGCAGCCCCAACTACCTCATAAGATTTGTGCTCCAAGCCCCTCATCAACTTCATCATGCTTCTCTGCACTCTCTCCAGTACCTCAATGTCTTTCTTATTATGAGGGCCCAAAACTAAACACAATATTCAAGGTGGGGCCTTACCAGCACTGAGTACAGTGGCACGATGATGTATAGAAACATTTCTTGTTGTTTTTAACAGCAGTAGCAAGACTTAGCTCTAGTTGGTCTTTCGCCCTTCTAGTTTTCTCCTTGCATAACTTCATGGCAATGGCATCCTTGTAGTCCTCTTGAGTAGCCTGTCCCTTATTCCAAAGGTTATAAGTTCTCCTTTTATTCCTGAATTCCAGCTGAAGCTCTCTGTTCAGCCAGACTGCCCTTTTTCCTGACTGGCTTGCCTTCTGACACACAGGAACAGCCAATTTCTGTGCCTCTAAGATTACCTTCTTGAAGAGAGACCAACCTTCCTGGACTTCTTTGTCGTCCAGGACAATTCTATCATCAAATCCTGTATGGCAGAAGTCTTGACCTATTGGTTACTAACATGTCTTTGGTATTGCTCTAGGCCACAGGAAAATCAGAGGTAAAACTTAACAATTAGAACCACTTGACAAAGAGAGAAACAGTATGCCTTCAGTATATTTATTTCTTGTTACTGTTGTCCCTGTCCTGTCTTCAGATTGGAATCGCAGAGTCTGTCTTTAGAAGAGTTTCCCAATTCAAGTCAGCACACAGGTGTACCATCAATTTCAGAACATGTTCTGTGTTGCGTTAACCTCAAGCTCAGGCCTAAGTGTTTTCCCTGTTTGGAAAGAACTAAGTTCATGAACCAGAGTTCTTTATGTAGACATCTTTATATCATCTGGACTCCTGATCTTGCAATTACAATTCACTCTGGCATAATCTTGCCCTCAGCTAGATCCATGACTTCGTTGCACCCAACAGGTAATTTAGTCTATTTGTCAATGTGTTACTGAACACTATGTCCTACATTATAGATTCTCTTGGACAAGGATGGCTGTCTTTGTTACTCATTGGTACTGTGTCAAACACAATGTGACTTTGATCACTTTGAACCATAGTTATGAAATTAATAATAGTAATAACAGGAGCAACAGTAATAGAGATATACCTGATAGGTATTAATTGCAATGAGCAGACATGGGACACTTCTTCATTTTCTGCTAAAGCTGAGCTTCATGTACTTCAATCTATTTCATCCTCAAATATTTCTTCCATTATTAGTCTAAGAACTATGTAATTTACCTCTGCAGTCATGTAGCAACGGCTCCAGGCTGCTACCATGGAGTGGACAATCTAAGAAGTCTAACCAGTAGGAGGTACAACACTCAGGGACATTTCTGAAGCACAAAACTGTAAGGTTACTGCATGCAAGAGTTACATATTTGATGGTCTGAGTTCTGTTCAAAAACCCACTTCAAGGATAAGAAATGAATACCAGTTCCAAAAGAAATCTGTTCAAATTCCCAGGAAGCCTAGTATCCCTTTGTCCTATCATCACACTTCTATTCTACAACAAATGATAAACCAAAGTTTTATCTTGCCTTGTCTTTATCATGAACAGAGATACATAAACTCCAGGCAAGATTTTTTTCATATTCCTTCATTTCCGTGATCAACTGCTGAAAGATGTTACTCCAAATTTTCACTAATTTCCAAATAATTAAAACTGCTCAAAACCAGCCACTGAAATTTAAAGACCATGCATTTATGTATACTAGACTTGAAAGCGTTCTGTGTTTTGACACTATCTTGTCTATGACAGATCTATGTTGAACACCTGAGTAATAAATGCCTGTAGTAAAAACATCTCTCACTTCCCTTCATTCAGTGTATATTGTTTAAATATGTGGCTTCAGTCATTTAGTCCTCATGATGAAGTTCTTTCATTCAAGTGCCTTTGTGGTAAATATTTATAAAAAAAACCCTGAAACCTTGTCAAAACCAGGACCTTGAAATTGCAGCCAAAGGTTGTTGCAGGTGTCAGTAAATATCTTCTAAATGAAATTAAGGATATGGCATTCCCTCAGATGAAGTGAATTCTAAGAACAATTCAACCAACTGAACTAATGGATTTTACTTAAAACAACCTTGTACCAGGGATCTGAATTATCTGTGGCACTCATGAGACTTTGATCAGCAGCTGTGCTGGGGAGCTTAGCCCCAGAACATATCAGAGTGGCCACATATTTAATTGTCTTTTTGATAAAAGGAAAACATTCACCTATTTGATGTAGCTGTCCCATAATATTTGCATGCTACAGAAAAGCAAACCAAAGCATCTGATGCCTTAACTAAATGGGCACAATCAAAGGACAGAACAAACAACCCAACATGCTGTTCCACCTCAAATTCTTTTGCTTTCCTCCTTTGCTCTTTTACTACTTCAAAATGGCTTAGAACATAACTACCATTACACACTAAAATGACTCAAGGGAATTTTCACCAAATGAGGAATAAATTATGAAGACTCACAGTGAGAAAGCCTATCTTATTTCGTTCTGTGTAGTGACATGCACTATGGCTAAACATGCCAAACAGTTATCTTTCAGAACTGTAAACTCAAACAAAATGATGTCTACATCTCTCTTTGACCATCTCCCTTATCTTTGAATTTATTTAAGTTATTGCAACTTATTCAGCCTATGGATCTCATCTGGAATTCTTGCAGAGCTGCTTTGCATAGGATTTACATAGCCACATACATAGCATTCTAGGATCTAATGGCCAGTTGACCATTGTGCTACATCTCCCAAGGAGTCTCTGAAGAGTTAAGAGCTCTGGCATTGTTTGTAGCACAGAGGGAAGGCTGGTCATGGATTCCAGCGTTGCTTTTTATTATGTTGCAGCTGTACTGCACTCAATTCTACTTGGACAAATTCCTGAACAAGAATCTATTTCCTTCACTTCACTTTTGGAATATGTACTGTTTTGGTTTTTGGCTCAGCTTTGAAGCAATGTTCTTTTTGTCAGTATTGAAGGAATGAAGGGTATATTTAAAGAACAAACTGTTGTGATGTGTTTGGTGATTTTGATTTAGGATGTAGGAATAAGGTTCTCAAGGGATGGAAAACTTTAATTCTAAAAATAATGACCATCTAGAGTTTGGTGGAGGCATTATTATTGCATTGACTCATATGGGCCTTGCTTGATTTACATCTATACTTAGGAACAGGGCATTTGTTTACAATGCAACAATATTTATAGCAGTTACAAGTTATAAGTGTTTTCTTCCAATGGTTATTTAAATAACATTAATAAAATTCAAATATAGTATGATATATTAGCTCTTATACCTAGAAAACACATTAGCCAGAGTTCAGCTTGCAACAGTTCTTAAACACTGATCCAAAGTCTCTCAGTTACTTGTGAGATTTCCAAGTGGGTGCGAAAATCTGAATAAATTTAAGTTTCATTTATGTGTAGGTCACTTTAGTCTACCATGGCTATTTTCAAAAGATAGTTCTTGACTACCATTTCCTCTTCAAAACCTTAATAGAGCTAAGCCTTCGAGATATACAAGATATGCTGTTTCTTCATAGGACATCCATAGTTTGCTTATCCCATCCAATCCTTGCAGTATACTTAGAACCATATTAGCTCCACAGTCTCAAGAGTCACTCTACAGAAGGGTCAGGATTTAGATCTAAACATTTCCTTTGTAAAAATAGCAACATGGAGAGAAATAAGCAACCCAACACAGTTATAGGCTAACGTTACTGCCTTGGTCATTGCCTACAGGCATTTACACATATTTAATAGTTTGCTTCACTGCTGTGAGAAGGTAATCCATACAGCAGAACACAATATTTCAAAGAGGTTGGCCAAGACCTGTTAGTTATTTGCACTGTGGCTTGCAATTAATGAGTTGTAAAGTAGAAATTTTGACAAAATAGCAAAATTAAATTGACACTAAACCAGAAAACTCAAAAGAAACAGAGCTCATTCTCCAACAGGGTGAAGTAGGGACCAATCTTGCCTGCAATGGGAAAGAAGTTAATTCAGATTTCCTTCAGAATGGTCAACTTCCAGACTTAAATCACCTTTCGGTTGATACCAGTAACTAAAAAGATGAAGCCTTTAGAAGAAGGAAAGAATCTCGGCAACTGGAGAAAAGAAACCAGGCTTTTCATGAGAAACTCTACACACATCTGTGCATAAGAACAAGTAGACACTGGCCAGTGACTTTCACTAGTGTGTGTTCAACAAGTAAGCTTTAGCAGTCACCTAAGAGTAGGTCAAGCAAAAACTGTCTCCAGACAGCCTGGATCTTTGCATTGTAACACCAAATTATGATGTGCTCCATACAGTGAGCCGTGCAATGTCAATCCCTTACTAAAAAGTATTTTAATCTGCAAGCACAGTTTCAGTAATCCCTTTTCTTCCCTCTCTCTTCCTAAACCGTTAATTTGTATTCTCTGAACTTAGTTATGTTGTTGCTTTTCCAGGGAAACAGAACATTTATCTCTTACTGGATCAGGAGAATAAGAATTTGTTACTATATCCCTAACCTGACCAGTGCTGCTACATTGGTCAATTTATGTACCTTTTTGCTCTCTTAATCATAGTTTATTTCCAAAACCAAGACTTTTTATAGAAAAAGAGGATGAAGCAAATGGTTCATTCCACTTTCCTTACTGATAAGATTTTGGATGAAGTACACTTAAAATACACTTTTATTGCCCTATAATACATTTTGGACAAACAAATTTGTTTTTTTTAGTGATCAAAAAGATATGGATATGTTTGTCATCTGTTATAGATCTAGAGCAATACAAGGAAAAAAAAAGCTCCCCAATGCATTTCACATGAAGACGTTTCCGCCCAGTTATGTATTCTCGGCTAGTTTACAGCTAAGGGGCCCTGATCTGGCAAAAGTGATATATTCGTATACTGAATTTTATGACTAGTAAGATGAACTTCACAAGGCCTGTTCTCCAGGTGTCAAGCTAAGCATACATTTTAAACTTTGAAGTCCATAAAACTTCACTGAGACTTATTCAAGTGTCCTGATTCTTGCATTGAACCTAAAGTTCAGCAAAAGTTTTGACACCTGTGACACACCTGTGGATGACAAAAAGCAAATATTGGAATATAAGCACTGGGAGTATGGCATATGAAAGCCCGAGAGAAGCTGAACCTCCTCTTGTGAAATGGTGAATGGATAGTGTTAATGCAGAACTTTGAGAGCAAGGAGACTCTGGATTACCAGTATGTATTTAGGAGGATGAAGTGACCTACTGGAGTGTAGGATGGCACTTTTTGAAGTTCTTTTCCCTTCCTATATCACGATAGGAACTAAAGATTCAGTTAAGACTCTGAGTGATGCTTTGATCTCTTGGTCTGCTTTTGGGTTACCCTTCTGCTTGGGATTGGACTAGATGACCTTTGAAGGTCCTGTTCAACCCAGACTTTTCTATGATTCTATGATACTTGCTTTTCTTTATTCAGGGTCTCTGGTAGCATCATAGCTGTAATGGAAACAAAGACTGATACTGGAGAATTACATCTGTTTGATTTAACATTTATGTCATGATGTTGGCACAAGAGCATTTTAAAAATCACAGCATACATGTTGGAGTTCCTGGGCTCTAGGCACGTTTTTTAATACATATAAGGATATGCTCATTGCACAAGATATAATACATGTCCCAAGCTGATTAAGAGTTGGAAAAATTGAATATTTTGCATCTGGGTAAAAAGCCAAATTTACAGTATGAGATAGTTATCATATAAGAAATTTCAGAGAGACCAAAATATCTAACCACTTACTTATTTTCAGAGCACAGTTATGAAATAGTAACTGACCTCAATACCATTTTTATGTTGCAGTGTGTGATCTCTGGGGTCCCCAACATAAGGAGTAAATGGACCTGTTGGAGTGAGTCCAGGAGAGGGTCTCAAAGATGATCAGAGGGCTGGAGCACCTCTCATGTGAACACGGGCTGAGAGAGTTGGGGTTCTTCAGCCTGGAGAAGAGAAGGTTCCAGGGAGACCTTATAGCAGCCTTCCAGTACCTAAAGGGGACCTACAGGAAAGATGGAGAGGGACTTTTGATAAGGGTATGTAATGACAGGACAAGGGATAATGGCTTTAAACTGCAAGAGGGTAGATTTACTTTAGATATAAGGAAGAAACTCCGTCATGACGGTGGTGAGGCACTGGAACAGGCTGCCCAGAGAAGCTGTGGATGCCCCATCCAAGGAAGTGTCCAAGGTCAGGTTGGATGGGGCTTTGAGCAACCTGGTCTAGTGGAACGTGTGCCTGTCCATAGTAAAGAAGCTAGAACTAGATGATCTTTAATGTCCCATCCAAGCCAAACCATTCTATGATTCTATGTCTTTTATGAATTACTAACCGATTTTTCATAAAGAAAAGAGGAAGTTTAAGAAAAGGACAGAGAAGTTTCCCTTTTTGTTTATTTCAGAAAATATGTCTTTAAAAGTAGATTTATATTGGTCTTGTTATTCAAAACATCTGAAAACCTTAAAGGCTTTGAGAAATTCTGTTTAGAAGCTTCCAGTGAATTTCACAACTAATAATGTATCAGTTTTGATACCAATAAAGCTGTTGAAGATACTGCTCTCATTCATTCTCCTACAGTTCAAATGCGGATCTTTATAAGGATGACATCTCATTACACTGACATCTGGAACATAGCAACGAAATGCTGCTGGCTCAGAGAAACAGGAGCAACATGCAGTATTAATTCCCAAATGTCACTTAGCAACATAACGTGTACAGTGAAGGAAAACTCACATCAGCCATAGCTTACCCCTCCAAACAAACGAAAGCTCCTTATAAGACATACTTTGAAATTAAGGCAAATGATGGCATTATGCTACCTAGGAAAAATTTCTGTTAAAAATATAACACAGGGAAAGTGAACAGAAAATAAATTCTGGTTGATTCTTCCAGAGAATGGATACACGGCACCATTAGACTTTGCATTACAATGCTAGCAGGTCTCCTTTGGGAGCAAGGTGTCCTGAATTAAAGGTGCAACTTTAAAAATTCTTCTGGTATGTTATTGAATTACCATTTAATTCAAGCTACTTACATGGTTCCAGAGTTATCTAGTAGCGAAGCTGAGCTTTTTGGCTCTCAGTTTTTTACTTACATACCTAACTGCCACATTCTTCTCCTATGAAGTGTCTAAATGTAAATGCACTCTCCACAGGTGGAAAGAGCCTTGAGTTCTGAATGGACCACTGTGTTCACATAACAAAGTACAGTACAACACTGTTCGAAGATATTTCTTTAATTTCTGGAAGGAATATATTTGCATCAATGTGCTGCTTAGCCTAAGCAGATTCACTATTTTGAATTGGTTTTGGGACTGAAAGAGTTGGAAAAAAACAGCACAAGGTATAAAACGTGATTTAAGTTTACTCAAGGTGGATACGCTAAACTAGCCTAATACTTTAATGCATTGTGTATCGTATTTATTTTATCTATATGTCTTCTACCTCACCTTGGCTTTAAGCATCTTTGCAAAAACCGTAGGGCAGGTAAGAAGCTGGTTTGCAGAGGGACAATAATAGCTACGTGTGAAAGGTTGACAATTAAACTGACAAGAGTTACAAATGTAGTTCCATTGACAGAAGTTTGGGGTTTTACGTTGTGTATTTGGGAATTTATCTTGTTTAAACTTGTCAGTTTGGGTTCTCCATTTGAACAAATATGAGGTTGGTATTAAAAAAGAATCCCAATCATCCAAAGCTGAGACATCACAAATACAGCATGGTATCACATTCAAGAGTAAGAGGACCTTGAGAACCTGCAGAGATGGGATGAAAGTGAATAGCGTAAAGAAACAGTAATAATAACATCTGGTAGCAACTAGGAGCTTAGCAGTTAGAAATATTGAGAAAGACTTATCATTATTAGTCCAATACAAGAGGTCTGTGTACTGTCACTGCAAAACAGTTACTAAAAAGACAAAAGTACCATGGTGCATTGGGAATTTGCAAAAAGTTAGAGAAATATAGAAGTAATTGATGAAACAACTGTGGAAACCTTAGTTTGAGTGCTGTGTTCAATTCTGAAGAATTTTGTTCAAGAAAGATGAAGAGAAACAATGAAGAAAAGGATTATCAAGGGTAACTGAGGGAATGGAAATCCCATTTTATAGGTGTCATGGTTTAAACCCAGCTGGTAAGTAAGCACCACACAGTCACTCATTCACTCCCCACCTCAAGGGAGGTGGGAGGGCAATTTGAAAGTGTAAAAGTGAGAAGACTTGTGGGTTGAGATAAAACCAGTTTAATAATTGAATAAAACAAAACAAAACAAATAATATTAATAGGATTATGCTATTGTTATTATACTATAAGTAATAATAATTAATAAATGAAGAAAATTAACTCTACCCTAGCCCAAACCAGCACAATAGGAGAGGTTGCTTTCTTGTGATTCAATAGAGTGGGGAAACAAAAGGGTGGGAAAAGAAACAATTTAAAAACTGTATCTTGGAACAAGAAAAAATAAGTAAAAAATTGATGCTTTATAAACTTAGATTTGAAATTACGAGAGAACTGTCTCAGCACCAGAAGAATGAAGTTCTGCAGCAGCATAATTGTGACAAAAAGCTTAATTGGTGGTAAGGTGGAGCTTGATCTCTTCCTGAAAAGTTAGTTTTGATAAGGCCACAAGACTTTACTTTTGATTATGGCAGTCATGCTTGACATTCTTGAAGTCATCACACTTATGCCACCAAATCCACTGGAGAGAGAAATTTGTTTCTCCCTGTTTCAGTAGAGATAGGATGCCAGATACTCCCAACAGCAAATTATACAACAGCCTTCCTAATTATCAAAGTTGTCAATTTTGGCAATGACAACAGAGAAATTTGTTCATTACAGCTGGGCAAGAATCCACATTTTCCCATTTCATGACAATTCTCAAATTATTGTTTTGTTGTTGTCAACATGAATCAGGTCAAAAAGTGGAAGGAAAAACTGGATGCTATCATGACCTAGACATCTTATTTACTGAAAACAAGGCATTCCCACTGAAGGGCTTTTCTTTGTATTAATTGGGCATTTCCTGACAAAACAATTTTCAGCAGAAGTGCCAGTCAGCTCTCGTCCATATAATAAATGCATATCAAGTGGAATGTATTAAAAATAACAGTTAAATAACTCAAGACTTTAAATATAGGGATGGCATGACATGAAAACCTTGACCCTAAGAAATTTCTAGACTTGTGTGACAAAGGGACATGACTCCATACAAACTTTGTGTTCAAGGTACAGTTTTAGGCCTGTTTTATAGCCTGGAGGAAACCTCTATGTAGGAAACTTGCATGTAATTACCTCAAGCAAAGAAACAAATTCCCATCTTGATTTTCTCAGGAACTGAAAACAGGATTGTTCAGAGTACTTGCTCAAGGACAGTTAATGTGTTTGGCCTTTATGTTCCATTAATAAATCTTTGGGATATTGAGATTGACTTAGCTGAGTATCATTTATTTCTGTGCTTTAGTAATATCTTTTGTCATATAACAAACTTTAAACCCTCTATTTCTTCCCTTTCTTACTGGGTCAAAATTTCAATTTTATTCCAGGAAGTAAGCAAAAAGAAAAAAATTCTCAAGAGAATGCCCAAACTTAGAAGCAAATAAATGCCCAAAGATAAAATGTTCAGGGAACTTCAGCACACATCTAAGAATATAGGACCTGATTTTCCACCACTAGCAAATACATTAGCACAGTGATCAAACTTTCTGGTATGAAAAAGTATCCAGTTAAAGTGAAGTGGGTTTTTTTTGTTGTTGTGGGCTTTTCTTTTCTTTTCTTTTCTTTTCTTTTCTTTTCTTTTCTTTTCTTTTCTTTTCTTTTCTTTTCTTTTCTTCTCTTCTCTTCTCTTCTCTTCTCTTCTCTTCTCTTCTCTTCTCTTCTCTTCTCTTCTCTTCTCTTCTCTTCTCTTCTCTTCTCTTCTCTTCTCTTCTCTTCTCTTCTCTTCTCTTCTCTTCTCTTCTCTTCTCTTCTCTTCTCTTCTCTTCTCCTCTTCTCTTCTCTTCTCTTCTCTTCTCTTCTCTTCTCTTCTCTTCTCTTCTCTTCTCTTCTCTTCTCTTCTCTTCTCTTCTCTTCTCTTCTCTTCTCTTCTCTTCTCTTCTCTTCTCTTCTCTTCTCTTCTCTTCTCTTCTCTTCTCTTCTCTTCTCTTCTCTTCTCTTCCCTTCCCTTCCCTTCCCTTCCCTTCCCTTCCCTTCCCTTCCCTTCCCTTCCCTTCCCTTCCCTTCCCTTCCCTTCCCTTCCCTTCCCTTCCCTTAACAGTTGTGATCTCTAAGACATCATATAACTTTTAAACTTCATCACATAGGAATTTAAACATCAGTCCCAGAAAGTCCGTGACTTTTTCAAAATTAATTTCTGATGAGAAAAGTTTTTTCAGAATAATGAAAACAATGCCAAATCTGAGATAAAGAGTTACAGAGGTATTTAAAGGTTCTACAATGGCGATCATAATCTAAAATGGATTTATATACACTTATTTTTCAACTGAATAAGAATGTGTTGAGTGTGGTGGGCACCACAGAAGACAACATAAAGCATTTCTTTCGGATACGTGTTTGCTGCATGATAAGGATCAAGAAACACTTTCACAAAATAGTATGGGAACATCTTCTAGATAAATATCTATGGATGTAATTTGATACTCACCTGGAAATCATTTGAAGATGACCAAACACAATAAAGAAGACCCATGAATTTGTGCCTCTTAGCCATACAGGAGTAATTGTAAGATCAGTGACAGTCATGAATTGAGGAATTTGGTAAGACAGACGAGTGACTCAACGGACAGCACAGAGCAATAGGACTCCCATGTCAGTCAGCTCCATGAAAGGACTCACCCTCCACCAGCTATAGAAGTCTAAGGAATATGTAATATTTGCCTTTGGAAATATTTTAGAAAGAAATATGAGCCTACTGAAGTGATTTGGGTTTAATTCTTGTTGTCCTCATTTCATATTTGTTTTGTTTTCTCATCTTTTCCCTGAGGAGCTGCTGGTGTGCCTCCCATTGGTAAGTTACTGGTTTAATTTTAAAATGTAGCAAGCTCCCTCCCTCCATCCAGGTGTATTAACAGTATATGGTATCTGAGTATACCACTGAAGATAACAGTTTCTTTTTTTATGTTTTTATTGTGTAGGAGTATTTGTTGTGAATGGAGTGCAATCTTAACTAAGGATAGGACACCTGAAAAGCCTTTGTAATCTTCTCTAAGGAGAGGCTGTATCTTGTGTGTTGTAGCAAGGCAGTGTCCTGCAGATGTTGTTGCACACTCATTGCAAGAGCGATGATACAAAGAACAGTGGCACACCTGAAGGGTCTGGCACTGTAACGAAGGAAAAAGAAACAGTGAAAAGAGAAAAAATAAAAGCCTGCCACTCAGGGTCATGGCAAAAGTTCCTGCCGACTTCAAAGGACTAAGTTTTCTCCCAACATTTTTTTTTCGTAAGAGTAAAGCATTGTGATTTAAAAGCTTTTACTTTGATAAATCTCAATGTTACTTCAGCTGATTTCACTGACTTTGTAGTGGGTAACTGGCACAGAGGAGCACAACTAGTCACTGATATCACTGAACAACCATCTCAAACTTGAAATGAGTCAAGTCCAAAAAGATCCCATGTTCTTTTCAGATGTGCCTCCAGATAATCAGGAAAGGACAGAGTATGACCAGTGGTTAAAAATTTTGATCTCTATATTTGTTTTTTTTTTCTACTCAAACCTTCTTCAGTTCAGATTGCAGTTAATTTTTACTTTGAACAGACAAAAAAAAAAAGAAAATGGAACCTAAAGGTTTTCATTTTCCTCCTTCAACCAGTAAACAATGAAAGCATTATGTAATTTTCAAGGATTTTTAAACTGTTCCTTATTTTTCCTGTCAATAGAGTTTTCTACTTCAATAAAATTCCATTTCCAAAGAGTCCTTCCTTAGGTCTTGCCACTCCATGGTTTTTCTTAGAAATGCATTTTCTACACTGAGCACCAGGATGACGGTAGTGCCCTGCTCCAAAAATAGTGAAAAATGAAGGCAGTCTGAAGATCACTAGGAGCAGCACCTTAGAGGAAGCAGCTGAATCTTGTCCTACTCACCCAACACAGAGGCCTGTTTATTTTATTTGGGATGACTATTAGGCCTCTGCCAAGCACTGTGTCCACTGAGGCTGAACAACCCAGGTATCTGCTGTGTGAGCTAAGAGCAATGAGAACTGAGGGAGGGCATGAGAAAGGTAAGGGACTTCTGGCTCTTCACCTCAACAGCTGCCCACCCCTGAAGGCAATGACTACTACAGTGCTTCTTGAAGAGATAACTCTCTGTACCATGAATTACTGGGGTTTGCAAAGTCATCATTTTAGTACTTTTCACTTTTTCTGTTAAGAAATATCAGTTTCTTTAAATACTTTTTTTCCCCCCTGAAAGTCAGGGCTTGTGATTGAGGAAGTCTTGCTCATTCTTGAGTGCTCAAATGGCTAATTAGTTTCACAAATTTGTGGGAGGGAGCTCAGCTATGGTCATTAAAAGCTTGCATTGTGTTTGCTTTTATTATATTTCTTTAGAGCCTCTTGAAATTGACTGCAGACCTTTTTACTGTACCTGGCAGAAAGCTGTGCTTGCTTTCCAAACCCTACCTTGAAATTAAGGTCTTCCAAAATGAGACTGTTCCCTGTCAGAATTCTGCCTTTAGTAATGTTAATGTGAGCTCTCACACCTCTCACTGTACTGGCCCATGGGCAGTACAATCTTATTCGCCCTCCTTCTCTTGTTTGTTTTTGACCCCAAGGGATTGTTTCATCCGTTCTAGTGCAGAATACCACATAATTAACTTAAAATTCTAACTACTGTTTTTACCAATTTGATCATATGCTCACTGAATAGTGCATATTCTCCAGAACCTGCATTCTAGTAATGACTGTTAGCCCAATTTTCTAATATCCAGTTTGTCAGTCCATGCTATTATTAAAGCTCTTCTATTTTGTTGTCCAAGCTACTTGCATTTCTTATCTGTATGTTTCAAATTTTTTTTTTTTTTTTTTTTTTTAATTCTTATACATGCTTCCTGAGGCAGTCTATGTACTTGTATAGTAATTCTAATCAATATCAATGATTTCTTTCTGCTGGAAATCTTCCATCATCTCATTGTTTCTTAGCAATCTCCACTTCCTTTTTTGTGTGACTTCCCTGCACATTGAAATCTAGTGAAGAAATTGCATGAGCTTGTCCCATTTATCTCTATTCACATTTTTACAAGCTCCTCTAAGCAATTATGCTGTACCTCAGAAAACTATTTGCTTAGTTGCACGTGCTACCCTGCAAGATAAGTCTTCTCTCTGTGAATGTATCCCAAAATTTATTACTGATGCCTATTTTTAGACACTTCTCGAACTCTCCAAATTTTCTAAGGTATGCCATCCTCTGCAAAGCAACAAAATTTCACTGCAGATGACCTGAGCTTCATTTCTTTCACTACTTTGCTTTATTTGTGCTTGTCAGCCTCATATTCACCCCTCATACACTGGTCCTGCAGGGGTCTCCCACATGTCCTCTGAATCTTTTCTAGATTGTCTTCATGCAAACCTGTCTGAGTGCAGGATGACCCTTCCCTTCTGCCCTTCTCATGTTTTCCTCTGCTCTCTCATAATCTCTTGTAAATTGTCTGTGTTCCCTGTTGACTTCAGGCCTTTTCCCCATTTCTCCCTTTCTTCTTGTGGGGCTAGTTGCTCTGTTCTTCCTATTTTCTCCTGTTTCATGAAGAGGCCTTGAACAGCCAGTCAGTAACAGATGTGAAGAGGACTCATGGGTGCCACATACTCACTGGTGGCCCTGACACCCTCAACACAAGACACCCACATTGCTACTGTCCATACTGGCCTTTACAGCACAGCCAGGGGCACACTCTTTTTCTCTTAACACACTGGACCTTGTCCAGGACATTACAAGAGTGAGACTAGCACAGTTTAATTATGAAAGACTGTCTCGCCAATGTCTGTCATACGACTTGAAATTGGTTTCACATTAGAGAAAACTTAAATACATTTACTTGAAAAATGCAAATGTGGCATTTGCAACAAAGTTATGAAACAAAGTTATGAATAAAAGTGAGCAATAAGATAATATTCCAGATGCTCTTTAGCTCTTCCAATTCCTAAGCTAGCTTGTGAGGTTAACTAAATAGCCTTTGCAGCTTACCTGGGGCCAAGACAAAGAGAACATCTTCCTTTTGGTGCAGGTGGCTGTCAAAGCCATGCAGAAAACCTGGCCTGGATATTGTTATTTTCCACTCCAGCAACAGAGAAAGAAAGGCAGCTTACTTTTTTTCCTCTGTTTTCTTACTTACCCAAAGCACAATTCATTTGATAGAGTGCTAGGAATTCACCTTTCCTCCTCACCCCACCACCCCTTACTTTTTTTTTTCTCCAGAGGATTAAGCTATATCTTTTCTTTTTGCCTTCCTGATTATGTTCTTTTCACTACATTTCTTCTGATACCATAGTAAGCACATCCTGACTTCAGATTGCTTTTTACTGTTGTATTTTTTCTGAATATACAAGGGTAAATACTAAAAATGAAATAGCTAAAGCACAGACTTTTAACTAGCTTTAGAACTACTTATTGCCTCCAAGCATTATTTTAAAGTAAAACATGCTACAACATTTAAGGAAATTGGGAATTAGGCATTTGGGGAAAGACTCACACCTGCATGCAAACTTCCTTCTGAAAGAAATCTCCTTCTTCCAAGGTGCCACGTATTTAGATAGAGATCTAGGCCGCAAAAGTAGTACATTTGTCGTAGACGTATGTATTCTTTTTTAATCACCTTATGTTTTTTGTTTCCCTTTTGATTTTTAACCTCCTTTTATTCAAATACTCAAAAAACTTGCATCTCTTCTGCAGAGAGGTGTATTTTAAATTGCTTTTTCAAAAATATCAGAATCGGGGTTTTTAAAGCATCATCTTTCAAATGAATCACAGGAAAAACAGATATAATTACCCCAAAATGTGTATTTCCACATTATAATGTGTATTGCTCTATAAAGCAACCACCAATATTTTATCAAAAGTACAGTATTGTTCAGTATTTTAATCTTTTATAACTATATAAAAATGCCTTGTATATATGTGAACAGAGATGTTTATAAATTTAGTTGAGTGAGATAGATATTGGCTACAGAAGATGGATATGTTGAATTATGTTGTACATAAACTGCTGGAAATAGCCATTTTAGAATAATTTGTCCACTAATGTTACCAATTCATCTTTGAATCAGTATATAAACATTGCAGTGATACTCTTTGGAATAAGAATACTCTACTGTGGACCAGAATGCCAAACTCATTGCTGAGATCAACATACAGTCACTGCTCAGGGTGGTACTAGGAACTTCTTGGATTTGGTGGCATCAGTCTTTAAAACTTATACATTCCTCTTTGTGACCTTTCTGCAATTAGTCTGGGTTTGTGTAAGGGGAGGCTTTGTAAGTACACGGCATTGTCAAGTCACTGTCAGCTGTTATGGAGAGAACCCTGCATTACACAGAAGCTGCGGACATTGGTGAACACGCAAAGACCACGACATGACTGTGTGTGATCTTACAGCTTTATCTTGGAAGCCAGCTGCTGCAGTGCCAAGCAAATTTGGCTTCAGACAGAGGAGAATGAAGGAAATGAAAAAGATCAGCTACTTGTAGACTAACTTTTCCTGGAACAGCCTTTTTCAGTACAGAGCCATTTCTGGTCCCACTAAACTAGCACCATTCAGTAGAATTGCTTTTGTAATGATTACCACTAAAAATGTTAGATACAATTTTTTGTGAATTAGATCTTTGGACATAGCTGAGTTATGCAGTAATCTATCTGTAAGGGTAGTTTCTTTGTAAAACCCTGCAGTAGTGTTTACTGTAAGCCATCCACCATTCATGGTTTTCCCTCTCTCATACATTTCTTACATCAGTGTAAACATGCACAAATACGCTCTAGCTTCTGAGCGTGTTCTGAGTGCATTTCCTTTGCAAATCTTGAAGACTGGGATTCCGTGCTTCATTATTGTTCCAGCTGAGTGAGAAATTTGGCTACCATGTGGATGCAATGCCTTCCTGGCCTGCACAGTGTGAGCATCACCTTGCCCCATCCTGAAGGAATCCCAAGATACCAGTGAGAGGGATGGGAGACTTGGATGTGTAAGGAACAAAGGCTTGGGCTCTAGTTTGCAGACACTTTTTATTTGACACATAAAAGGACTTTCTGATGGGGACAAGTGAACGTTAGTCATAATATGTGATTTTATTAAAACCACTCAAAGGGCACTGGATAAATGGAATAAAGAAGCAAAACCAACAATTAGCAACATATTTACAGAAGTTATGTAAGTGGACATAAATGCCACAAAAAAACAGCATCTCCAATAAGTGCAGGAAACTTTAAAGTGTTGGAAATATTTTCCTGGAAAGATGACAAGCGAATGTCACACGCCTGGGTGTTGGTGGGCATACCACACTTGCGTAGATCATGCAATTCAGCAGTAATTTTCTCATGGCCCTGTGTTTGTGCTACTTGCTGGTACAGTGTGAACTCTCAGCTGTATTGCGAACTACATGTCAAGGCATCTTGGAGGTTTAAATTTGGGGAATCTGGAGTACTAGTGGGAAGGGTGGTAGGAGAAGGCAGATATTTTGGACTGGCAACTCCCTGCTGCGTCCCACAACATTGCCTTGACACAAGGTCCAGCCCTGTTGTCCCTTGCTACCCAACTTCCTCCCAGAGTAGGAAAGGATCTTTGGCTACAAGTGTTCCCATTCCAATTCTGCATGCTTGCATTAATTTCAGAGGGCATCCTACTTCCCTGAGGTTTACATACTAGTCTATTTACATTTTGTTTCATTTTTTATTTCCCTGTGTCAGCAATCCCTTAATTAAAGAAAAATAATGCCAATGCCATTGATGTAGCAACTGGCACTTGTCTTTATCTAGCCCCAGTGACAACAGGGGGACAACCTTTGGGACAGCGAGAGTGATTTTAGAAATCCACAAAGCTGGAAAATGAGACATAAGGAAGCTATGAAAGTGTAGTCTAGCAGTTTTTCATTCAAGGTGGATGTGCAACTGGTTAACAGAATCCCCACAGTTTATTAGTGACCCATATCAGAACACATAGTAAAATACGAGAGACAGCATGGAACATCCTTCCTTGCAAATTTTTAAGAACAGGGTAGACAAATATGTCTGAGAAAGCAACCTTGTATAATTCACCTTCCTCCAGTACTGGAGTAAAGACCTCAGTGTTCTTGGGACAGACCGTCCGCCCCTACATCTTAATATGAAACCTAACAGTACAATGCTACAAGATTCAGAACATTTGGAATAATCACCTAGACTTGAAATTCTAAACTTTTGGTATTTTCCATTACTAATTCTTGGTTTTCTTCAATTCCAGAGCCTGCCAGTTTCTTACCATGAATCAAAAGAACTCCTCTAAGGCAAAATTTCTCAACTGTGACTCATTGTAATGAGATTGCACACTAACAAAACCTCCACATAATTTTTGTCTTTTCTCCTTAACTAATATTCCCTCTTCATGCTCCTGTCTCATAGAAAAGTTTGATACTGTTACTCTTCACAGTTTTTTACCATTCTTCACTTTCTCTAAATTTCCTTATAAAGAAATCTTTCTCTGTAACAGATCTATGCAACTTTTTAGAGCTATTTTCTATTTCAGTTGTGCTTACTCAAGATAAAAGAAAATCTAAAGGATCTGACATTTCAGTTTACTCTTTTAATTAAAAAATACTTGTATGTTTGAAACAAATGTCAAAGATGGGAAGCTGAGTAACCATTCAAACAATGCAGTATGGACAAGGGCTGTTTTTCAACCCCACTTCTTTTAAGTCTCTCCCTGGACCTTAACAGGGGGTAGACTATAAGTTACCCTATTTTTATTGAATAAAGTAAGGCTACACAAGTCTGAAGAAAACAGAAAAGGCTTCAGGAAGAACATTCAGACATCTGAAAGTGAGATTGTACTCTGGTATTTTCTCTAGTAGATCTATTTGGGTACAGGAAGAGGAAGTTTTTCCAGAATCACAGAATAAAATAATGGTTTGGGTTGGAAGGTACTTTAAAGATCACCTAGTTCCAACCCCCTGCCATGGACAGGGGCACCTTCCACTAGACCAGGTTGCTCAAAGCCCCACCCAACCTGGCCTTGAACACTTCCAGAGATAGGGTAACCACAGCTTCTCTGGGTAACCTATTCCAATGCCTCATCACCCTCATGATGAAGAATTTCTTCCTTACATCTAATGTAAATCTACCCCCTTTCAGTTTAAAGCCATTATCCCTTGTCCTATCAGTATGTGCCCCTGTAAAAAGTCTCTTTCCATTTATCTTTGCAGCTGAAGTTAGTGCTTCAAGACCAGATCTCCTCATGCTCTACAAGATGCATTTTCCCCTACCTTTCTGAATTGCCAGAGTCCACATTACTGTCAGGCAGTAAGGAAACATCATTTCAATAGCCAACCTTTCCCCTTTCTCCCAATGGTGGTGAACAAAGAACTCCATCCTTTTTATAGCCACAATCTTTTGCAGAAAAGCATCACTTTCCTCTGTCTGTGGCTCGAGTTACTACCAGTGCTGACCTATCTGCCAGAACTCTAATCCACGAGCTGTAAAATCAGAGTAGCATGGCACTGAGACCAACTTGTTATAATTTGTGCTGCTGGGATGCTGTTTCTCTGTGAAAAGTTGTGTAACTATTATCTTTAAAAGTTTTACCCTGAAATTAGATCATTATTTACTGAGAATCTTTCAGAAAGTCCATGACCTGTTTGAAGAAATCTAGCATAATACAAAAGTATCACCTTTGCAGTATTTTTGATGCAATATACTGGACCAAGATGGAAATTCATGACAATGTTACATTGTTATCGCCAGCAGCTATTAGCAAATAAGTCTCTGAGTTGATCAAAGCTAAAGTTAACTTCAAAGTAAGGACAAGGAGAAAAAAATGCAAATATTTTTACAATGCTTTGAAAATTTACATTCAGGGTCAATTTAGTTTTGCAACACAAGCATGGCTTAGAAAAGTATAAAAGTTTACAAAAGGATTAAGTTGCCTATTACCCTCCAGTCTGTTTTTTGGGTTTTTCGTAGTGTGAAACCTAAGCATATTGTCTACAGGCATTAATGAAATTTCCAGAATTTACAGTGTGGAGCAAGGCTATTCCTTTTACGACAGTAGGATATTTAATTTAACATCCAGGTCACTCTTAGTTTACTGAAATTTAGGCGTTTAATAGGACACAACTTAACAAGCTGGAGAAGAGACAGTGTCAAGTTAAGGCTTCAAACTGAATCTAGTGGGAGTCCTAATTTATTTCTGAATTGTCCTATTACTCATTATTAACATTATTGGTTCTTTAGTATATTATCTATTTAGCATTTGTCAGTGATGACTGTCTGGTCTGATAGATGCACTTTCTTACTAAAGTTTTCTAAATAGTGAATACAAAAGAGTGGAGGTCAGGTTACCTGTGTAAGGCCAGGTGACCTGTTATATATGGAGATCTGCAGGTGAAATTACTCTCAGTTCATACCTCTGCTACCATGTATATCAGAAGGTGTGGAAACAGAAAGATAAACTCTAGAAAATGCAAATCTAAAATATTAATATATGCAAGAGTGTAAGTCTTGAGCCTTCATAGTATTGAAGCTTTGGTAAACAGAGCAGAAGACATAAAATGGTGCCATTCTGACATGCTTTTCCCCATGTTTCGGTGATTGCACAGTCAGTTCTTTTCTGTCAGTATTGTCTGTATATCAAAGTGAGACTGAAAGGGGCATTCAGTGAGATAACCCTTGTTTACACTGAGCCTTACAGAAAAAAGTAATTCAACCAGCAGCGGGACTGAAGTTTTGTTTCCCGTACGTACATTTTTCTCTCATCGATAGAGGAGAGGGGAAAGAGAAACCCTGCAAGTTTTCTGATGTCTAGTATTTGGTGTTCTGCTATTAACATGGTTAGTACTTTTCTTTTAACAACACCTTTTTCTCAGAGAACATACGAGACATTTGACATTTCAGAGTCCTTCAAACTTCTGGTATATTTTGTTGAAACTCATAAACAGGGTAAAAAAATACCAGGAAGGGTGAGTGGCTGTTGGATACATATACCATGGCCTTGCTCTCCACAAACACTTATGGTCATATGGAGGACATGATCTCAACATTCTCGTATTATGAGGAAATCTAAAATTACCACGCTTTTCCACATAAATGTCAAGCTTTGCCCGGGACACAGCTGTCCCTGAGATGAGAAGGGAGCAGAACAAAGAGGGCATAGTGGGAACACGGCATGAAACTTCCCTTGGGCTTGTTTACACCAGCACAATGTGCCCTCTAGTTGCCCGTCATAACAGATATTCACTAAAATAAATGGACTTTGAGACTGGGACAGAGATTTTTAATTGGAGCAAAGCATTTGGGGACTAACCATGACTGTGGCACTGTGTCAGGCTCTGTGTTCAGCTTCATGCCTAAAGTAGAGCTAGGTACTTCTGATTCAGCTTGCAGCTGCCATTATCTGCTGTGCCACCCATCCAGCTGATGCCAGTCTCTTCTGTTTATGACAAAGCAAAGTGGCTGATGTGGTCATGTCCTGAACAGATCTTTTGTGGTTGACTTGCTGGAACAGGGACCTCACACTCATGCCATACAACTTCTGAGGGTGAACTGATGCTACACTTCTGTAAGCCAGGAGAAACAAGCTCTGCTCAGCCTACCAATAACCTTGGGTGGGAGCAAGGTAAGAAGGGAGAAACTACAACCATCAGAAGACTCTGCCTTGCCTTTCATAGAAAGTGAGAAGAATCTGAGCAGGTAGAGATTTCACATATTTCCCAGGGCACAGATGAGCTTCCTAGAAGGTGTCTTGTTTAGTACAGAGCAAGTTACAAAGGAAAACTGGAGACCATCCTTTCTGAGTGCCATCAGTTTGCACAGTGACTTCACAAAACTAAATAATCTCAGGGAAGCAAAATTTATTCACAAAGAGATAATACCTGCTTTCTCAGAAGAGTCACAGGAAACTAAACTCAGTGCAAGAGGCAGACCAAAGCACAGAGCCATCTGAAGTATGAAAGGCTGATTTCCTCATTAGGATCTTACCAAGAAATGAACAGCACTGCTACGTAATTAAGGGGAAAAAAAAAAAGGCACCAGAACAAGTCAACCAGGAATTTCCTCCAGCAAAGTGTCAGCTGTCCCCTTCTCACTCCCCATCACAGGTAACAAATACCTAATTTCTAAATACTTGTGTAAAGAGTGACACCTAATTCATCTAATGAAATCCACCCTTAATGTGCATCTGTACAGAAACTTAGCCCAAATGCCAACTGCAGCTCTTCCAAAAGCTTAAGAATCTGTTGTGAAGAACAAGCTTTTCAATTTGGTGACACATTTCAAATATTTAGGTTGAAAAAATCCTGGTCATAACTTTATTGAAAAATTAAGGATTAAACAGTCTTTTCACTTTAAACCAAATTAAGGTTCTGATGGGTTGTTGTTTTATCTGGGTCCTAAACTCTAGTAGTTTTTGAAATGATGAAATCATTCGACCTCAGTTTTCAGCTATATACACTTACGTATCTTAGGGGTATAAGAGAAGAGCCAACAGGATTAACATGGAGTTGTTGCTCCATTTTCCTCAACAAAGGCACCTTCCTTCCAGCCACAAAGGTATTACTCTTCTGCTTGGGGCAAACTATGAGCAATGAATGACTTTGCTCAGAGAACAAAGCTTTACATGACCAAAAGACAGCCTCTGGTGATGATGAGTTAATAACACTTGATGAAGCCAGAAATAATGCAACCAGCATGTAATAGCAACACAAAGCTGAGTAGCAAGGCCCATTGTGTCTGGCTTTTGCCTGCTGGAGGACAGCACATCCTTGAGCCCCCAATGTGCTTTTTATGTAGTCAAATTCTTGGTTTCAACTTCCTACATCAGCCAGCATTTTCCCATGTCTCTGATTTTCTTCCCCTTTCCACGATGTTTTATCAACACTTGCAGCCTCATGTGTGTTTAGTTATGTTCCCTCACAATCACCTTATTGCTGTTATACCTTTTTGCAATTATTTTGCCTCTTCCTTCCTACAGACATATCAACACCAAACCGCATTTAAACTCTCATGACAAACACACACACTAACGTCACAAGTTGCCTCTCAAGTTATCTCTCCATGCTTTCTCTTTTTTTTTTTTTGCTTCCCTCTATTCCCTTGGTGCCGGAACTCTCTGCTGCCCTGAGTTTTGGAAAATGTGAAGGGTGTGGAGAGACCACAGCTCTTGCTGTAAAGATTGTGGAAGTACAATAGAAAAAATGGGCTGAGCCATCAAAGAAGCAACAGAGCTAGCCTGTCCCTTTACCATTGCAGCATTCACATTGCCCCAATGTCTTACCACTAAGTGCCCAAGTTAGGATCTTTCCTTGACTCCTCTTAAAATCGCCAGAAAGACAAAAAAGCTTTTGCAGACGGTGCTTCAGGACATATTCTGCTTTGAATTCCTCATAAGGAATCCATGTCTTTCCATTCACTGTACATTTGGAGGGCAAACTAGGGAGGTCAGCCTCTTAATGCAGGCCTGTATGCTGTGGACTTCAGGTCAAACTGAAGTCCTTCTGGACAATATAAGAGCTTATGGGACCGGTTGTTCACTTTGGGGCCAACAGAATTAGCTAGTCACGCAGAGGAATACATATTCATCCCACTCACAACATGTTTGAGCTCTCAAGGCCACTCTTCTGTTCTTCGGCATTCCAGTTCCTCCAGGTGCAACTGGTGCAACTTGTGCTTTAAATCATAAATACTCTGGGCACAGGAACCTGCTCTTTTGGAAGGTTGTGTAAAGTACACAGTACCTAGGACATAACAGAACTAATAATAACAGCAACAGCAGCTTACTGTTCACTTTACATACTAGAATACTAGATACTGTGGTTATAAAAAATATCTATTTGCCTCTTGATAAGAACTTAATTGAAAATGAAGAATTGACAGGGTATGAAAAATTTAAGTGGCATAGTAATTCTTTGTGATGTGTTGGATGTCTTTGGGGATGTAAGAAGTGCTGTGCAAACTGAGAATTTACTATAAGGCAATTGGTCAGAAAAGAAAACATGGATCAGTATCTCTGAAATTCAGAGAAAGTGGTAAAACCCTGAATTCCACGATGCTTTGATCTAAGTTAAACCTGCTTCAATAATTGTGTATCCATATCAGCTGAGCCATATGGCAGGACCCAAGAAAGTGGGAGGAAATAAAATAATAATAATGCTTTCATCGTGCTCAACTGAAAAGTGGAAGTAGACTGAAATATTTTCATTTTTAATTGCATTTTGATATTTAATTTGATTATTTGATCAAAAGATTCTGAGTTGACTCTAATAGTGCCGTAACTTGGCTTTCAAAGTTATTTGTAGTGGTGTAAAAGAAAGTACCACAAGTAAGAGTGCATACAATCTAAGAAGCTAGCTTTAATGCAGAGGTAGGGATGGTTATTACAAAATAAATTTATACATTAATTTACAGTGCTTGAACTTGATTGCTTTGTTGCCATTCACTTGAAGAAATGTCTTCATTGTAAAAATTCAGTTGGACAAATGCGTGTGGTTGGGCTTTTTATACAGTGTCATCATGCCTCTCCATCCAGGGAACAGATTTTTGTGTTTACTGAACTGGCTGCAGTGGAGTTTATAGAAATGTAAAATTGATTTGGTTGCAAAAGCAGGTTCTTTATTATTCAGGCAAATTCACCTGCAGAAGCAATGAGATTGAAAGACCAATTCACTGTTTAAAAAAAAAAAAAAAAGAAAAAGAAAAAAATGTAAGTGGTATTTCTGTGAAGCACATTCACGTACGTCTGGTCAGTGTTTTGTGATGGCTGCTTCCTCTTTGGAAAGTTCGGCTTTCAGTTTGGTTTCCCTGGGAACGATATGTAGGAAATAGTCTGTGTTGTGCTGTCCAGAAGCTTGACTTATTCACCAAAATACCCATAGTATTCCCTTGAGACACAAACACGTTCATGTCCAGAGATAGCTGATATCCATTGGCCTATCTCATAGAAAGGCTTAATTTAGCAAAAAAAACCCCAGCTGATCCTATTCCTCTACCGCTCAGATTGTTCTGTTTTTCTACTTGGTTTATAACATAAACCAAGATTAACCACTTCAGGAAGTGAGTTTTTTCCTCCCAAACCCAGAATCCCAGGGGTTTTTTGTTTTGTTTTGTGGGGTTGTTTTGTTTGTTTGTTTGCTTGTTTGTTGTTAAACAAACAAAACAATTGACGTTTATTTTAATTTCCTTTGCCAAATGAAAAAATTGACAACCCCCCAAAATCATTGCTGATAGGCTAAACTTTTCTGTTCTAGCTTGAGTACATATGTTTGATGTAAAAATAAACAGAGAATTAATTGCCTGTCATTTAAACCTTGTTAGAGCACATATGGAGAGTGTTACGTCTAATGGACTAGAGAAAACTGTTTTATGAAAAAATACATTAACTTCTGATGCCATTTCTCTTTCAAGCAACCATTATCCTTATAAAGCCTGAATATTCCTGTTCATCAGGTTGATGTAACACACCGATTGTTTGCCAGCCCTATTTGCACTGCTGTACAGTAATCTCCAATTGGGCAATACTACGAACAAAGTGAGCTCCAATTGCATCCTTGAACTTACCAGAGTTCAAAGTTCTCCAAGTAGAGGTACCAACAGAATCGCTGACATGACAGATGATGCTCATGCTCACTAAATCTGTCACCAAAGTGGAAATTTGCTTGGAACAAGAGTGTTGATTTTTGTGTGAAAGGGGTGTCTGAACTGAAATGGCAAAAATTAATGCCTCTAGATATTGAGGGTCCTGAGGCCCACTAATGTCCCTAGAAGTTCTGAGTGATAAATACTTCATGCAAGGCATTGAAAAAAGATTATTGCAAAACCTATTGAAGTATAAAGACTATCATTCATTCCAGCAGGCATCAGATCAAGCCCAGTGTGAATGAGCATCAGAGTATGTCTCCATAGTCTTTTGCAGGCAGAATACAAGTTTTTCTGCCCATGACTTGAGCCAGCTGGATGTATGACAGCCCTGAACTGGAAGCCATGTTACTGCATTCACAGTGCAGAGCCCAGACTAAAGCCCCTGCTGAAAGACAGAAAATATCAATTTGTGCTCAGCAGCATGCTCTATCCAAGGATGCGTACAGTGAATGCACATATGCTCAGAGTGCAAACAGAATGATTTCATGCTTGCCTGCAAAAGACCACGTAGAAAAATGTCCCGAAAGGGGAAGAGTATCTAAACTCTGATGTGAACACTTAAATGTTCATTCCCCTAGACTCAGGGAAATTGAGGAAAACAGATGGAATGGGTTCTACCTTATCAGCGTTTTTCCTAGTTTGTTTCTTTTCAGATAGAAAGATAAGAGATAGCAAAAGAGGCCTGCAGATGAAAAGAAAAAAAAAAAATTAATTGAGCTGAATTCCAAAGCCACAAAATAATCGACTTTCACTGGCATGAGATTTGCAAGTCCCAAAACAATACTTTAAAGTGTTTAATTTTTTCACATCAATTTAAATGAAGCTCTCATTAAGCTCTTGTGCCCCTAGAATTTGGCGGACAAAAGAAGCTGGCTTGCCCAGCGAGTTTCCCAAGCTTGCACAGCTCTATTCCTAAGGAGATTTATCGCATTTTTTTCCTCTTCTTGAAAGAACCTTACATGAACCAATTCAAATGAAAAACACATGGATCAAAAAAAGACTTCATCATGCCAGATACCTTTTTATATCCAAAGCAGTGAACTTGTAGTCAGTTTGTCCTTTCATGTGTTGTTTTTTCTGGCTTTGGGACCCAAGAATGATTTTTTTACTACGTGCAGTAGTAAAACAACATATTATGCAATTCTATTTTTCAGGGAGAACACTATGTAATTCATAGGCTTTGCGATGCCACATTTTCTGTTCAATAAATACATAAAGTGACTTCTCTCTCCCTTGTAGGCAAACATTTAGAAATTTTTCAGCAGATGGTATTCCAACTTACCTAACTTGGGGGTTTTGAGTTGTAACTATTTCAAAAGTGAGTGCATAATGTAACAATAAGTAGCTTCTAAACTATATTTTTATCCCTGACATTCAAGAACTTGGCGTATAGTATGGATAATATCTTTTATCTTGAGTCTTTCAGCTGAAGAATATCAGTGAAGACACAGCATACCATGGCTAGCTTTCAGCCCGACAGATCTGATAATAGATGAAGATCTTTTCATGAAACATACATGATGGATTAGAAACTCTGTTAAAATAACTTGTTGGAAATGTACTCACTGAGATGATTTTGAAAATTATGCCATCTTCCAAAGAGAGCTTTCATAACTCTTTCATGTTTGTTAAAGCAAATCTCCAAAAGAGGGGTTATTTAAATTATTAAAAGCACTTTTAAAATTTATGCTTTCATTTTATAGCTTGAAACAGTCATAATTCCAGAAGACTAGCCCTCTAGCCCTCCTGTGGATTCATTTGGGGCCTAGCATCCCTTCTGCAGGCGAGGGTCATTACCTTGCTACATGGATGTTCACATAATGGATACTTACCTATTAATTTTCCCAAATCAAAGCTCACAGCTCAAAAATTTTCTCTAATGTGTAACTGGGAAAATTTCCCAAAGAATTCACTCACCTACAACTTAGAAATGTCAGAACTTAGAAATGTGTTGTCAAGGAAGATATGATTATACTTATGTCCTCTTCTCATGCTCAACAAGAAAAGGCCAAGTGCAGGTGAGCCTTCCCCAAGTCATGAAAATGCATCTGCAAGACTTCTAGACAAATTCATGGGAAAATAGCCCATTTATTGCTATACAACCATGCTAAATCAGGATCAGGAAGCTTCTGCAACTTGCTGGAGGCTGAGCGAGTTTTCTTGGTAATATTGCTGTATGCTTGTCCTGCTATTATAGTCTCCCTTACATAGCTAATTTTAGGTATTTTTGGCTCTTATGTTTAAGGCATGGGTGCCTTTCAGGGTGAAGGTCAAGATCCGAGAAATAGGTGGTGTAGCCCTAAAGAAGAAAAAGCCCAGAACTTCTGCAGGTTGGTCAGGAGAGAGCAGTAATGAGCAGTGTTTTTTGAGGTGTTCACAGAAGATTTGTCCATGCCTTCCCCTGGAAATAAGAATACTGCAGCAGTCCTTCCCTCTATCTCTGCATCTGGATACCCCAGTTCATCCTAGCTGATCCTCAGTTCATCCCATCTAGCAGCCAGGAAAGACATGAGTGGCAGAAAGATAGCTATACAGATAATATAGGAGTCTGGATTGTAATATGTGCAAAGAAAAGGTCAACCATGATTAGCTGTCATCCTCAGCCACCAGGCAAGCACTCCAGACTCAGCTGACCTGAGCTGCTGAGAGTAGTGATTGTCTGAGTCAAGATTTTGCCAGATCCCTGCAGGGAGGGATGATCTATGATGACAATCATGTCAGTCACCGAGGGGAGCTGCTCTGGAGCCAACCCAGTCTGCAGCAGATCAGCATCAAAGTAGCAGATCTCAGTGCAGGGAGGCTTTTCCGGAGGCAGGGGAGCACCAGGGCAGTTCTAGGAGCCACCAGCTTTCACAAGAGTTGCTGATGAGACCTGGGCATTGCCGAGGCAACGGTTACCACACCTATAAAAGGTAGCCTGGGGAGCACTGGCATCCCAAGTTCTCTGAACAGAGTGGGCAAGCAGACTGGGACGAGGTATTTGGCATTGAAGGGCATGCAGGAAGGGTGGGGAAGTTCTGACAGCTTGACCAGGCAGTAATGGTATCCACCCAGCAGAAAGCTGGCAGACTTTGACCTGTTTAGGAGTCTGATTGGCAGAGTCCCTTGGGATGCAGTCCTGAAAGACAAAAAAGTCCAGGAAGGCTGGTCACTTTTCAAGAAGAAAATCTCAGAGGCGCAGGAGCAGGCTGTCCCCGTGTGCTGGAAGACAAGCCAGCAGGGAAGAAGACTGACATGGCTGTATAGAGAGCTTCATCTGGAATTTGGGAATAAAAGGAGAATTTATAACCATTGGAAGAAGGGGCAGGCTACACAAGAGGACTACAAGGACACCATGAAGTTATGCAGGGAGAAAATTAGAAGGGCTGAAGCCCAACTAGAACTAAGTCTGACTACTGCTGTAAAAGGGAGCAGAAAATGCTTCTATAAATGCATCAGAAACAAAAGGATGGGTAAGGAGAATCTCCATTCTCTGGTGGATGCGGGGGGTAACATGGTGACAGAGGATGAGGGAAAGGCCGAGGTACTTAATGCCTTCTTTGCCTCAGTCTTTAATAGTAAGACCAGTTGTGACCTGGGTACCCAGGCCCTTGAGCTGGAAGATGGGGGTGGGGAGCAAAATAAAGCCCCAATAATCCAGGGAGAAATGGTTAGTGACCTACTACATGACTTAGACACACACAGACCTATGGGGCCAGATGGGATCTATTCAAGGGTACTGAGGAAGCTGGCAGAGGTGCTTATCAAGCTTCTTTCAATTATTTATCAGCAGTCATGGCTAACTGGGGAGGTCCCAGTCAACTGAAAGTTGGCAAATGTGATGTCCACGTACAAGAAGGGCTGGAAGGAGGATTGTGGGAATTACAGGCCTCTCAGTCTGACCTTGGTGCCAGGGAAAGTCATGGAACAGACCATCCTGAGTGCAATCACATGGTACATACAAGAAAACCATGCTGTCAGACCCAGTCAACATGGGTTTATGAAAGGCAGGTCCTGCTTAACCAACCTGGTCTCTGTCTATGATCTGCTTAGCAGATGAGGGAAAATTTGTGGATGTTGTGCACCTAGGCTTCCGTGGAGCCTTTGACACCATTTTCCACAGCATTCTCCAGGAGAAACTGGCAGCTCATGGTTTGGACAGGTATACTCTTTGATGGGTGAAGAACTGACTGGATGGCTGGGCCCAAAGAGTTATGCTGGAGTCAAATTCAGTCGGCAGCTGGTCACGAGTGATGCTCCCCAGGGCTCATTATTGAGGCTAATTCTGTTTAATCTCTTTATCAATGATATGGAAGATGAGATTGAGTAGACCCTCAGGAAAAACAGACCAGCAACATGAGGCGGTGGGGTTGCTCTTTATGTGAGAGGGCAACTACAATGTATTGAGTACTCTTCAGGTGTGGATGAGGAGCGAGTTGAGAGACTGTTGGTGAGAATTAAGGGGTGGGCTGGCAGGGGTGATACTGTTGTGGTCAATGGGGCAGAATCCAGTTGGAGGCCTGTATCTAGTGGAGTCCCTCAAGGGTTGGTACTGGGACCAGTACTATTCAATATATTCATCAATTACTTGGATGATGGCATAGAGTGGACTGTCAGCAAGTTTGTTGAGGACACCAAACTGGGAGGAGTAGCTGACACACCAGAAGGCTGTGCTGCCATCCAGCGAGACCTGGACAGGCTGGAGAGCTGGGCGGGGAATAACCTGATGAAATTTAACAAGGGAAAGTGTAGAGGGCAGGAACAACCCCAGGTACCAGTATAAGTTGGGGAATGACCTGTTAGAGAGCAGTGTAGGGGAAAGCGACCTGGGGGTCCTGGTGGATGGCAGGATGACCGTGAGCCAGCACTGTGACCTTGTGGCCAGGAAGGCCAATGGCATCCTGGGGTGTACTAGAAGCGGGGTGGTTAGTAGGTCGAGAGAGGTCCTCCTTCCCCTCTACTCTGCCATGGTGAGACCACATCTGGAATATTATGTCCAGTTCTGGGCCCCTCAGTTCAAGAAGGACAGGGAACTGCTGGAGAGAGTCCAGCGCAGGGCAACAAAGATGATTAAGGGAGTGGAGCATCTCCCTTATGAGGAAAGGCTGAGGGAGCTGGGTCTCTAGCTTGGAGAATAGGAGACTGAGGGGTCACCTCATTAATGTTTATAAATATGTAAAGGGTAAGTGTCATGAGGATAGAGCCAGGCTCTCCTCAGTGACAACCAGTGATAAGACAAGGGGCAATGGGTACAAACTGGAACACAGGACGTTCCACTTAAATATGAGAAGAAAATTCTTCTCAGTGAGGGTGACAGAACACTGGAACAGGCTGCCTAGGGGGGTTGTGGAGTCTCCTTCTCTGGAGACATTCAGAACCCACCTGGACGCCTTCCTATGTAATCTCATCTAGGTGTTCCTGCTCCGGCGGGGGGATTGGACTAGAAGATCTTGGAGATCCCTTCCAATCCCTGACATTCTGTGAATCTGTGATTCTGTGATGACACCAAACTGGGTGGGAGTGTTGATCTGGTCAAAAGTAGGAAGACTCTACAACAGGGATTTGTGCCTGCTGGATCGATGGGCTAAGGCCAATTTTATGAGGTTCAACGAGACCAACTACCAGGTCCTGCACTTGAGTCACAACAACCCCCGACAATGCTACAGGCTTGGAGAAGAGTGGCTGAAAAACTGCTTGGTGGTAAAGGACCTGGGGGTGAACATGGGCCAGCAGTGTCCCCAGGTGACCAAAAAGGCCAACAGCATCCTGGAGTGTATCAGGAATAATGTGGCCAGCAGGACCACAGAAGAGATCGTCTGTCTGTACTCAGCACTGGTGAGACCAAACCTTGAATCCTGTGTTCACTTTTGTGCCCCTCACTACAGAAAGACATTGAGGTATTGGAGTGAGTTCAGACAAGGGCAACAAAGCTGGTGAGGGATCTGGAGCACAGGTCTTATGAGGAGTGGCTGAGGGAACTGGGGCTATTTAGCCTGGAGAAAAGGAGGCTGAGGGGAGATCTTATTGGTGTCTACAACTACGTGAAAGAAGATTGTAGGTGTTGTAGAAGATTGTTGAAAGGAGATTGTAGGGTATTGGTCTCCTCTCCCAAGTAAGGAATGATAGGATGAGAGGAAATGGCCTCAAGTTTCACGAGGGGAGGTTCAGATTGGATATTAAGAAATATTTCTTCACAGAAAGAGTTGTGAAGCACTGGAACAAGTTGCCTACAGAAGTGGTTGGAGTCACCATCCCTGGAGGTGTTTAAAAGTTGTATAGATTAGGTTCTTAGTAACATGGTTTCACACCAGAGTTAGGTTATTGTAGAGGGTTTAGATTGTGGGGTGACAATAAAACCCTGGCAGATGTATTGTTAACCTCCTCTCCCCTCCACTTCCCCCTTTTGCCCCTCCCTCTCCCCACTTCCCACTCAGGACAGGCGATCGGGAGGGAAAGAAGGACAGAGAGAAGAGAGTTGGAAAAGTTAAAGATGTTTTACTAATGCTACTGATAAGAATAGAGAAAATAATACAAAATATACAAAACCAATCTTGTAAGTCTCAGCAACTGCAGAGCCAGCACCCAAAGTCCTGGATTAGACTCTGTAGCCAACCAGAGCTGGATTCAGTCTCTCACTAGGGCTCGGTTCGCAGGGACGACCAGCAAGGTCCTCTCCTAATATCGGTCATAAGCAGAAGGGAATAAGGGAAAAGGGACAAGATTCTCGTGATCTCCCACTTTTATATGAGGTATTCACGTGAATGGAGTGTTATACACAGTTGGTCAGTTTCTTGGTCACCAGTTTCTGGTTGCCCCTCTCGCGAGATGTTCATCTGTGCTTATCAATAAGTTTGCATTCCATTTCTATGTTTACCAAAACATGTATCTGGTTCTCCAGGAAAATGCAGCTAATAGGAAGGCTTTAGCTGACAGGCAAATTCACTAAAAGAGAAACTTGTTTTTTAACAAAACCAGGACAGTTATAGTTGGACTTGATGATCTAGAGGGTCTCTTACAACCAAAATGTTTGTATGATTCTATGTTTCTATGATTCTATCTCCTTGTGTGTGTCTGTCAGGACCAGAATGTCTTCCTCAAATGTGGTTCTTGAGACCTTGATGGTATTAAAAGCCATAGAAATGACCAGTTAGTAACAGGTTATGGTATGAGAAACAGAAGTATCACTATTCTAAATTGCTGGCAATTTACTGGAAGCAGGAAAGCCAGCATACACCTCTAGTGAAAACTGCTGATACTGTAGCATTGCTAACATGCAGACATGCATATGTTGTTCTAAGGCTTTGCAGTCATCCTGGAACAGCAAATAGCTGAAGGGGAAAAAAAATGTAGTGTGAAATGGTGGGAGCAGAGGAGCTCATTCTTATGTCCTAGTACTACATGCATTTTCTCACACAGTTCATCTCAGCTCACATCTGCACCCATTGAGGACATGTATCTATTTGACTGTGCTGAATGTTATAGGAGCAACTGACAGTGATGCAGGTTAGTAGGAAGTCCATGTTATCACAAAACATATTTGGAATCTTCAGGCTGTAATGTGGGAGAGGCTATGCCTTCATTTTGTATGCTCTCATGCAAACCTAATGTTTCTCTAGCCCCAGAGGTGCTAGTTCAATAAATATACTCTAGACTCAATCTGCTGGATCTTAACAGCAATTTTTACCTTATAAGCAGACACAACACAGAGCTATCAAGCAAGCTGGGATAGTGCTGCGCTCAGGCACAAGTAGGAGGGAGTGCTAAATGCACTTCACCATGTGGCACAGAAGTGAATCCACAGCCTGTTTTGTGCTTGCTTCTTTACTTTAAATAATTCTCTTACAAAAATAAGAGGATAAACACAAGAGGAGATATTGCATGAGATGGAAAAAATGCACTTCACTTTGCATTATCCTTAGTCCTTCTTGTTATTGGGAAGGACAAATCTGACTAGCCAGAGTACCAGCAAGAACAGGCATGATGGGATTAAGTAATCTTCCCAGAGGTCAAAGGGGTCTTTTGCCTCTTATACAGTGTCTCCATTCTCAAAATTATGTGATTTTAGCTATTGTCCCTAATCCATAACTTCTCTTGCCAGAAGACCTTACTTTCTGAGGGTTCCCTCACACGCATTCTCCACAAGGAATATTGCTCTTTTGACTTGAGTTTCCAGTTGGAGCTTTGTCATCTTTCTCATGAGTATGCAGCTCCATGGATGCTGGTGACACAAATGCCAGTGACATTTAGTATTGACAGAAATGTACTGACTATATTGTCCAAGTGAAGTGAATGACTTAAGATATGTTGTATTAAGATGCTATAAGAGAAAGCTGGTTTAATAGTATTCTATACCATGCATACACAATGTAGGAGACTTCTGGCATTATATGATACTTGTTGTGTTTTAAACTGTTTGATAAATGCAAATGTTCAAGATATATGACTCACTCTTTGTACCACAAGCATAATTTGCTGCACTTTAGATCAGAGAGGAAACTACCTGAGCTCAGTCAGCTTTCAGTGTTCAACCATGCCAGGACAAGCAGACTTTGACCACAAAAGCAGAGAGGAATTAGTACTTCTTCAGCTCTTTTCCATGCTGTTACATGTCTTGATAGCTCTGAGAACTGAAGTCCCATATTCTTGCTTTAAATCTTTGTATTACATCCTCTCCACTGTGATGCATGCCTGTGACTTCAGGAGTACAGGCAGGTTTGAAGGACCTTTAGAAGCAACTAATTTACTCAGTGATATTACCACATTTTTGTGTTGCAAAGATCTCCATACTCTTTCAGATGATTTGGGAAATTAATCTGACAAACCAAAATGACTTGTGCTTGACCTCTACATCTTCTGTACACTACTTGTTTTGAACTCTGATAATTTGTAACTGATCCAATATTTTGCCTAGACACGTGGTACAGTTCCTTTTCCCTGACTAGCTGAGCACAATTTCTTGGATCAGACTGCTGCTGTGAAGCCTCTGTGTTAATTTCTAATTTACTTTCTGGAAATATTTAGCAATATTTATTTAAAATTTACAGTGAATATCTCTTTTTGCAAGCCAGACTATGAAAATACTTTGTGAGTGAAACTGCATGGAAACAGAACAAATAATTTCATTTGGCCAACCAGAGAGATTTTCATGGAAAGTTTGTTGCCTACCTCTACTTCACCATGATGTATGTGCTGTGTTAATATAAGGTACGCAGTAAGTTAATTGTCTAAGTATATGGAAGACCACACTGTGGGTTAAACACATTTTTTTTTCAATGTTTTGTTGTTTTCTGGAACCTGAGCAAATATAAAATTTCAAATTTCTTCCTAAAGAAACTGAAAGGGATAAGCTGTCCCTTTTTTTAACCTTTTGTTTGAGTCACAACAAAAAAAAATTATAACAGAGATGGGAAAGGTACATTTGAGGTATTATGTGACTTGGAAAGTTCAGGATTTCCCCCTTCAGAACTTATTTCACATTTGCCAGGGAATTCACTGCCATCTGACAACATCTCTTATTCTAAATTTGAAAACTGTTCCAAGACAGTTCCCTATATAATAATATCTGCCATGTATACCCAGGCAGAGAATGGCAGAGAATCCTCACTGGCAGCATTGAGACATGCTGATACTCCTTGTCAGACACATTATCTTCCAGTATAACGCTGTGGTTTGGGATAGGCATGGTGCCAGAGTCTCCCATCATCTGGGAAAGCCTGTTACTCTGCCCTTCTTTATACAGCTTGGAGACTTGCTTTTAAGGTGGTCCCTACATCTTTAGGAAGCTGAAAGAAACTGAGGCAAGTATGAGAAAAGTAATTGCCTAAGATGCCAGTTTCACTGAAGGGCACATTCCTGCTACATCTCTCTGACTGGGCTCAGAAGGTCACCTCACCAATCCTCTCAGCATAAAATGTACAGACAGTTTTCATGGCTGTTGTCCAGTGGCTACACCAAGAGAGCGGCTGGTGTAATTCCAGACTGGGAAATTTCAGGGGCTGCCATGTAATGGAAATGATAAGCTTCTTCTACCAACAGATATTGAAACACTTGTAGATAAAACAAATAGTTTTTATGTGCCTAGTATGCCTTACACAAGCTGAGTTTATTCTGAATCAGTTGACCACTTCAGGTGGCTAGAAGGAATAATTTAATTGTGCAAATTCTCTGTTAAAGCTTTGCAGTTCAATTTTGTGCATGAAATAAAAGTACATCTGTGTTTAATTTTACAAGTTTACCATACATTATGACCTCAGAAGAACTCCTCAACATCATGCAAATTAAAAACAAGTATTCAGATGATTTGCATACATGTTTTTCTGGGTTAGACATTACAGTGGAATGCATTGGCACTGAGTGGCTGTGACTAATGTAACAGAGCCTTACGTTTAACATACTGCATTATACAGTTTTATGCACAGTAATGTAATAATTAGTTTGTCAAGATATCACGCTCAGCTCAAATTTAAATAGTGTTGCTCTCTGCTGGTTAGTCTTATGAACTACACATTTGTTTAATATGAAGTTGCCTATTAAATTGTTCTCAGAGATGAGATTTCAGGTCTCATTCCACCAGATGCTATCCCAGCAGAGTGATTTTGTGAGAAACAAGGAAGTATATGTAACAACTAATTACTCTGATCACATTCACTCTCTTCTCTGGCAGATGTAATCCAAACCCACCCTTAGCTCTTATTCTACAGAATTGCTACCTGGCTTTTCACTAACCCAGTCTGTGTTTGCACATTCGATTGTTCTTCATATTCTTTCCTATTCCGCTTGCTCCTAGCTTTCCCACCTCCTGAATAAATGTTCTGAAGATCAGTATCGAAGGACGCTTCTCTCAATTTTACAGGTAAGTAGCAGCCAGAACTGCATTTTCTGAAGAAACAGAACTAGTTAGCACATTATTCTGAATTTAACATTTGGACTGAACTTTCTGGAGGACTTTTGCTTCCCTACTGATGCTTGGGTGAGATCTAGAAAGATCAAGTATAGTGCCAAGGTATTCAGTATGTTCACAGGTACAATCCTATATGTTTTCTGATTTGTAAAATTTAGGCAAACATCAGATTTTTTTTTAGTAGCAAAGAAGGGCTTTGATTTGCACTTAGGCACCTAAGTTTTCTTGAATCACCAGCTGACCAAGTTCTTGACATCTTGTCTTATCTTATAAACAGGTGAGAAGGAACCTAGAGAGAAGACAGTATAAGACACTGTGCAAACCATCCTGTAGTACAGCGTAAAGAGCGGTTATTTCTTTCTCTCACCCTCTACTATAGCCACTGCACAACAGAACAAGTAATAAAAGTTGAAGTTTGTCAAGAATTGTCCATGTTATTCACACTGATCAAAATGTTTGATTTGGTAATCCTATAAGTTTTGCTGATTCCTTATTTAGACCATCAAGTTCTGAGATATATCACCTTTAATGAAATGAATACCTGACAGTTACAGAAAATTGTTAGCTAATCATAAATAAAGCGAAGTTTTCAGTGTAATTATTGAATAACATGTTAATAAGTGGAATTTTAAAAAATATTGAATTTGCAGTGAATTTTATAATTTACTTCAGTTCTATATTTTAAATAGCATTCAAATTATATGAATTACAGACTAAGTCTTTCCTCTGCTTATATTTCCAAGTACCAAGAACATCAAGATCCAGATCCTTCATATCTGATCCTACTTAGGTCACGAGCAAAAGCTCCTTGCTGTGTTTACTTCATCACAGATGTGCATTGTATGGATTTGCGGAGATCTTCAAATACCTCTTGGTCTCTTTTTCCTTCCAAACAGACAGTCCCTGCAAGCCTTCTGACTTTAATTTTAATTATATGCTTCAGTTGCTGCCATAAAACAAGTTAGTTTTGGCCCTGATGTCATAGATTGTCAGGAAACATTTTGTGTGGAGAGACAATGTAAAATGAGTATATGATATAACTTGTGAAAAAGTTGCACTCCTGCAGTTTTTACTCAGGCATTATTTCCATTTATTATGGACTTTGTTACCAATGTTTTCCAATACAGCAAAATCAGGACTCAAGAAGAAAATACATCATGAGTGATGAACAATATGTACTCATAGCAGACTGTGGTTTATTTTGGTCTGTAAGGGGAGACCTTGGCAAAAATCCAATATGTAATTTTATGTGACAAATCTGAAATCAGGACAGGGAGTATGCCACGTAATTTTACTTCTGTACCATTGCACTGCAAATTAAAGGGAATGCTGGAGTATAAAGTTTTGTCCAGAAAAGATTGCAGGGATGAGACATACCTAGTTTTTTGCCTTGACAGTAAGAAAATAGTAAGTACAGGTGGTTGACTTTAGGTAAACATATCTACCTCCACTATTGCAAGTCAAAAGAACTACATTTAGCTATTTCAATCATTCTGACTGACATAACTTACATGGGCTGTTTCACCTGGGTTCTTGACTAACTTATGGTAGAGCAGCTGATGCATTGTGGCAGTAGCTCACCAGCTACTGTCTAGGGGCAGCAGTGGTTCTCTGCGGTCATATGCCTTCGAATATTTGAATCTTTTCCAAATGTTTTTACATTTTTAAGGCAGTTGGAGCCAGTCTTTTTTGGTTTTTTTTGTTTGTTATGTTTTGTTTTGTTTTTTATTTTTCTTAAGGTCAACCCAAGGTACAAAAATGAGAGCACAGACCAACAACTGAATCTTTACATCCTGTAGTGAAAAAACAGACTCCTTATTGTACAAAGGTAGACTGTGTCTTTACCCAGATAGGAGTTTGTTTCTGATAGAAAGTGTTCTTCTTGAAGTCCTTCTTTTTATAGCTAATTAGTTTTTATCTGAATTTATAAAAAAATATTTCTATGGAAGAGATACTGCAAAATGACCATGATATGCTCTCATATGAATATGCTGAACTGGACTCTAGGAAATTAAAATGCAGCGTGATAGCATTTTATTTTTTAAAAATATAACTACATTACCATGAGAAAACTAGTTAAAAGGAACCTAAGAGCTAGAAGGACAAATGTTTTATAGTTTGCATGGACAATGTTTAAAACCACCACATCAGAGGATTTCAGTTAATAAACAGTGTTAATTAAGCAGAACCATTTAATGAAAACCCAACTACAAAAAGAAATGGATACAGCTTCATAAAATAACCAAATTAAAGAGTAAAGTAGCTCTAAAAAAGACACCCTCCCAGAAAGGTGGAAGTCATATTCAATTGGGGGACATAGAAAAGGGCAGAAATTCTACCAAAGAAAGAGCAAAGTATGGCAAAGGTGGAAAAAAAATAAATTGTAGAATTTTTGGAAGTTGTGAAGAGGGTATCGGCCAGATAATTTCTCTGTTTTACAAATGATCAAGATGCAACAGGAACTCTTAAGTAGAATGAAGGCATAGGAGAAAAGTAATCTGAAATTTTGGCATTGACTTCCATGATAGAGGAAATGCTTTAGAGACTTTGTGAGAGCAGACGAGATATCAATATGCTGCTTTGAATGCCTCATGTCTTGAATACAGTGTGTAGATGTGGTCATTCCATACAGTAGAACTAGAACTAATGAAGATAAAGTAGACCTAGGAAAGGTATAGAGAAAAACAAGAATAACCAGATATTTGGAACAACTTTCACACAGAGAAAGAACAAAAAAAAAGGACTTTTCAGTTTGGAAAGGAAAGATCTATAAAAACATTAACACTGAAGTAATAAGTAGGAAAACCACGGAGCGTTTCCTTCTATGTAGGAGCGTGGAGACATAGAGATTTCAAAGCAATGGAAAAAAAGTAGTTTTTAAAATTACCTTCCACAATCTTAAATACTTACATTATACAATTCATTGGCAGATAATGTAGAGGTAAAAAGTTCACATAAGTTCAAAACCAAACAAAATAAGCTAATAAACATCTTCACAGGGCATACAATAATTAAACGTGTCAGTCTGGATCAAAACATCAGTTCAGGAAGTCGATGAACTTAAAGAAGTAGGGTAAGTAAATGTCCTGGTTTTGTTAAGAACAAGACCAGTTCTCTTTCAGTGGATTTTCCTTTCAGCTAAGTTCTTCTAAGTACCTTCTAGGTAACTGCATGTTTTTCAGACACTGCGTTCCAGACTGATAAGAGTGACCAATGGAATGCTGAAGAAGCTCATGTTTAGATTTATTGCTATAACAACCAAGAAGACTGATAAGATTTCACACGTTCCATTGTGAGAGGGGCATATTTGCGAGGAGGGGCTGATAGGACAGGTGACTAAAACTGACGGGGTATTCCATCCCATACATGTCATACACCCTATAGAAGAGGGAGATCACGAGGCTCTTGTGCTCTTTGACCATGGTCAACATCTGAAGAGCACCCTGGTTGTTGTCCCTTCAAATCCAAAGCCTGAGACCCTGCAACCCTGAAGCCAGTTCCGGTTTGCTATGAAGTCGCACCCAGGACTTATGGGTGCCTGCCCTGCAGCTGCTGGACCCATGCCAGCTCCCAGCTCTGCCACCACTGGAGTGACGCCAACTCCACACTGGGCAACTCTACCCCAGGATGTTCAAGATTGGCTTTGTATATTTTGTATTGTCTTCTCTATTTATTAGTAGCATTAGTAAAACCTTTAAAACCTTTCCAACTTGAAGTGTCTCTTCCTTTTTCCTTCCTATCACCTTTCCTTAGCAAGGACTTTTTTTTCCCTATGTGGAGAGGGTGTGGGGATTAACAGAGAGCATCTGCCACTGTTTATTGTCACCTTGCAATTAAACCTTGACAGTATAGCAGGGGAAATGCAGTAACCGACGTATGCTAATAGCTGAAACAGTCTACAAAACCTCTTCTTTTTATGTTCCTATAGCAAATTGTCCATTTCATTATCATTAACAGCAGCAGGACTCTCAGTGATCAGCTTGGCTGTTCTCCTGTACATTTGTTGATCAATATATACATCAATAAAAATTGTTACGGCTATTTTTGGTGTTCCGGATGTTGCCAAGTTTGGAGTATTTGATACTTGATTAAATACTGATGGTGTTCCTGTCCTTCACCCCCTCCTTTTTCCTTCTCTTCCTCCATGTTTTGCCATAAATACGAAGATTTAATTCAGAAATGCCAACAATGCTTCATGAAACTCCCAGGATTTGACTTGTTCTTTGCTTTCTTCCATGCTCCTTGATTCAAATGGGCATTTTACCTTGAATTTCTGTATACTGCTTGAGTTAATTCATTTCCTTGTCTAGAAAACTTTGTCTGGCATCTAGCTGAGTTAGCTTGTAACAATCTCTTCCAGCGGGAACTTAGGGCCAACACCCGTATGCTACCCTCAACATTAGTAGAACTAGTACCATCTCAGCTCAGGCCTTGCACACCAGCCAGTTTCCCATTGTTAATCTACAAGCAGCTGGACGAGTTCTGCATCTTCAAAAAGTGCCCTTGTGCTCATAAAATAACAGGCATTAACTTATAATTCTTTGGGGTGCTCACTGCATAACAGACTTTGCTTTGGACTTCAGACCACTGAGACTTACGTATTTGTGGGGGGGAAGCAGAGAGCCCTCCACCTGGTAGGGCATTTGCCAGGGTCAGAGATATAAACTCATTGCTGCAGCCGATGTCTCTAGATCTATTTTAAACAGTGCCATTCATAGTGTCTAAACACTGGCTTTAATTTTTAATGTATTAGAACATGTACCTTCCTGTCAGGATTAATCCTTTTTCTCCTCCTCCATTTACCTTGTTGTCCTCTGCTTTGACAGGGTCTGTACCCTCAGTTTGAGACATTGCTTGACAGTCACCATTACATTTTCTGGCCTAGCGTTGTATCTTCAGGCACTTACAACATTGGGCCATTTTATGCTGACAACCTGATGTAAAATGAGCTCCTCCACATGGAAACAACCCTCAGGAGAGCAAGTTCTTTCCAACTGGCTTCATATTTTGTTTACTGAAGCAGTTTGATTGTCTCTGTGTTATGCTCACATATCTTGTAATTTTTCAGTACTGCTTCTATTACTTTTTGTTAATTTCAAAGTTTTGGGCCAGGTTAAGTTCTCCTCTGCCAACAATCACCCTTTGAATTCTCTCCTTATTAATACCATAAAACAATTTATATCATAGCATGCCCTCTAGGACATTTCCCAATGAACAACATTCAGTTAGCCTTCCTTCTACCACACAAAGTTGCAGTTTCTTCTTGCCTGTCATCTTATTACGAAATTTAACACATTGTACAGAAACACTTAGCTTTCCTGAGTGAACTTTTAAGATCTTTTTCAAGTCCTCTAAATTAGTACCGCAGAAAATGGAGCTGGAATAAAGCTTGTCCTTGTGTATCCTCCTGCTCCAAGATAAGAGGCGTTCTACCTGATTGAGCTGTTGTTTTTCCAAGACTGTAACCAAGTAGGAGGAAGTTTTGTACTGCCATTGATTAAAAGCTTTTCTTTATCTGCAAATCTGGTCTGCAAGGCTAGGGAGATCATTGGTTGTCTAAATTGCTGCCAGACCTTATTTTCCTCATAGCCTGTGCTCAGGCTTCCTGAAAAAATAGCTGTTCTCATGATTATTACCTCCCCCATCCACACCAGTTTTGAAATGGGATCAGTTGGCTGTAACCCAGAACCTAGTTCCTTCTTCAGCTGGGCTGGTGTACAAAAGCTGGCTACTCCTGTTGCCTACCTGCAGAAATAAGTTTGCTGCTCTGAACCCTAACCAATTAATGGTGTTTAATGCAGAATCTCAATTCTGGTGCCTTTCAGATACTGCCTTGGGTCTGGCACTTCAGAGTGACTCTCTCTTGGTAATTGCCCTCTTTTTTTCCAGGAAGACAAAGTTTGCTTTAGTCATAAAGGAGGCAGGTACAGCTGGGACAGAAGCTCTCATGCCCCACCTAACTTTTTCAAGTAATTGCCCAGGTTGTATGCCTGTAACAGCTGCAAAAAAACAACCTTAAGGCTTTCAGTACTTGTAGTCTCTGTGATATTGCAGGCAGACTGTGTATTTGTCTGGGTAATTTTTGCATCTTCTTTGGCCTTGGCTTTTTCAGCTTGCCTCTTAGTTACTCAGAGAGGCTTTACCAAGGTTTTTGTATCTGGTATCACAGATGTAACACTAAGCTCAAGAGAGATGACATATTTTGGATATGGTTTAAACTTGGCTTCTTAGGGAAACATTTAGTGTTATGATTTTACTTTGTAACTTAATACCATTTTTATATTCAGCTCTGAACTCTGCAAATGTTAAGGAGCAAAGCTTTCCAACTTCCCAAGAGGTGCAGCATTAGCAACGCTTCATGTACAGTGGAGTTAAAGGATAAAATAATGAAAGGAATTTGGTGATAGAGTCCATCCTAACGTGGACTCTCCCTGTTAATTTAGTCACTAGACAAAGCCCATCTTCTGCACTCTGTAAGCACCTTCCAATCATCTGAAAAAACTTCAGGTCCTGGACGTGATGATGCTAACAAGTAAGTTATGCAGACTGCATGAGGGAAGAAGACAGATGTACTGCAAATTCTCAGATTGTCTGTTTAGATGAGCCATTGCCTTCTGAACAGTGCTGACTAAGATCTGTTCTGTATCATACTATTTCTCACTGCTGCACATGGAGCACACGTGTTGGATTCAATAAGAATTAGATAAAATCTCCAGATTCTGGTCTAGCTGCCTTAGAATTGCCCATCTTACATGGCACTTAGTAGATGTCAATTCTAATGTTTTTCATTATTGAAAAAAGAGTCCCTAAAGGAGTGATACCAGTTTTGTACAACATCTTAATCAATGACATGGAGTAGGAAATGCCTAGGAAAATTGGCAAGTTTGAAGCTGATATTAAACTTTACTCAGACCATCAGATGCTCCACTGGTAGTAAAGAACCTGAGAAAGACCTCGCCAAACTGAATGAGTGGGCAGGCAAGATGTGGTGGTTTTCAACTCAGCAGTGTTGGCAACATCACATTAGGCATCAAAGGAACAGCAATCTAATCCATGTTTACATGATGGTGAGCTCTGAACAGGCGATTGCAACTCTGGAAGGACTTCTTGGAGTCATCACTGAAAATACTCCAGAACCAACACCTCAGTGTGTAGCAGAAGTCTGGGGGAAAAAGAAAAAAAAAAAAAAAATTAGGAAATTAGGCATCAACAGGAAGGAGAATTGAGTATTGTGTACAGTTCTGGACTCTGCATCTCAAGAAGGACATAGTGGAGTTAGAGAAGGTACAGAGAAGAGCAATTAAAATTACTAGGAGGATGGAGAAGCTGCTGTATGGAGTGAGACTCTTCAATGTGAAGAGAAGAATATTGTGGAGACAAATATAGTGAAGAAAAAACTCTGAAGAGGGTCTCTGTCCAAGGAGCCTGTGAGCTTGCCTGTGGCCACTCTCATGCAGGATTTTCAGACCTTTGCATTCAGTTTGTTCTGAAACCCATTTCTTCCTTCACGGGTTTTTCTTGTTCCCTCCTGGTGCTACATCAGCCATTGATCTGAGTGGTGGAAGGACAAATTTTTCTGGCCCTGTGTCTATTACTGAGCAGCAATGAGAGCTACCCTGACAGTCGATCTTCTAGTATGACCCTATCTAGGGTTTCTTCCTAGGATCCTGCAGCACCAGAGACTAAAGTCCAGTCCACACAAAGACTTGATATACCTTATCCTCATATATCGTACCATTTCCACACTGTGCAATTTTGCCATTATTGTTCACTGCTGAAGGAAAATGGACAGGTGTTGCATATACTGGGATCTTCACTTACAAATACTATTGTAGAATCCCAGACACAGTCAAGTATCTATTTAATGTACAACATAGCATAAAAATACACTGAAAAGACCAGATTTCAGAATACTTACAAAGTTACAAACCATATGAAGAATGCCAGAGAAAAAATTTGAGATGCTATATGACCAGAAATAAACTAAAAATGCAGCAGTTGTGTACCATTTCTTGACAGAGGGGTAGCAATAAAATCATCATAAGACAGAGACTGTCAACAGTTACTGTTTATAATAATGACAGTTATCTTACTTTCTGCTGTTGCCTTGATGCTCAGGTTCTAATACTTTTTTTTTTCTTCCCTTGAGTATGAATTCAAATTAGTTGCCAGATGATGTCAATAGCATGTTATTTATTTCCCTTGTAAATACTGTGCTTTCTTTTTCCATGCCCCCTATATGAGATCAACTAAGTGCCATTTGCTTAGTTTTTTCCTTGGGTGGTTGATAGCAATCAGGCACTTTGAACAATCTATGTAGGTCATTGCAAAGCTAATTAATCCTACATTTCAGTCTGAAAATTATTTTCTAGGAAATATGTTCTGAAACAACTGCCCAAGGATTTTAAATAGGTTCTAATAAGATGCACTTCTAGTGCATTACCAATATTTCTAGAAAGTAAAATTCATTGAGATTCATTGACAAGACTGAAACAACAAAGCTGAAGATTAAAGTTCCAGATGTCTGTTTCCTAAGCAAGGGAAGGAAAACTGTAATCCGTTTCTGAATGAGCAGGGTAAAATGAAACAAGTAATACAAGAGAGCAACGAAAGATATCTGAGTTCTTATTTTCTTCCAAGAGGACAGTATTTGAACTTTAGAACCTTAAGAAGGAATTATATCAATGCAATATCTTTGCCAGACTCAGCATAGGAGTATCTTCATCTGTCAAATGCTTTTTTTAGTAGACCGTCATCTGAATTTAAACTTGAAATGTTTGTGGATTCAGAAAGGTATAGAGTTTGTGTTGGGTTCTTGGTTTTACACTGGTACTGTATCACCACTTCTTACTTTCATTTTTCAATGAAGAGCCATTTTTCCTCTATGGGCAGAGTGGCAAGAAAGAAATAAATCTGAATACTCCCTCACATTGTGCCTATAAAAGTCTCTTCCTCTGTCCTCTAAGCTGGCAATGGCAGCCTTGCCAACCTTCACAGTTTAGTCAATGTTGACTGCAGTTGTCTGTTCAGCTACAAGACAGCTAATAGACAAATTTCATGTATGTAACAGCAACAAGCTTCTTATCTGTTACAATCAGCTCTGTTCAGTTTTTAACAGATATGCCAAGGAAGAGCAGTCAAATGATGAAGCATGGACATTTCCAACACATTAATAAATTAGACATCCATCCTAGCAACCAAGATATGCAGTCTGCATCCAATACAGTATCTCCAGTAGTTCTTTTGGGTTATGTTTCTCAAATTGTTCTTCATGTATTACCGGTAGAGTTTAATACATTAGTCTGTGAAATGAGAGAGAAACCACACATACTCCCCATACTTCCAAGTGAAAAGACTTACTTTCATTTTGTAATAATTAAACATTCAAACTTTAGCCTAATTTTTAGTTGCTTGTAAATGAAGACAGTTGTGGGAATATTGTAGAGATGGTCTGTGGTTTTTTAAAAATTGTTTTTTTTTTTTTTTCCTAAAAACATCCTTAGGGTCACTCAGTTAAATGAAATGAAGAAACAGTGGCCTACAGAGTGGATCGTGAGAATCAGGCTGTCAAGAAAAATGATGCCACCTGGAACTAAAAGACGTATGTTTTTTAGGTCAGATTGTCTAAGGTGTTAGGTTTATAGATGAAAAATGAGTCTAAAGAGATTTTTCATATAAAAAGTGAAATAGATCTTTCCCGTTGCTTGACATTGACTACATTTGCACCCAAAAAATTTCTTGGGATTGTTCTCCAAACTTAGAGGTAAATATAAAACCAATTATGAATGCGGTCCCCCTATATTGCCTATAACACCTCTCCTACAGTATTATTCTGAACCCATTTATTCCTTCCGTCTCCACACAGAGGGAAAAGAAGGAAGGAAAGATTCAGGGATATTTCAAGCATCTGGCATCACAACACAACTCAAGTTTGATCACATTTTCCTTAAACTTTAATTTTCACAATTTGAAGTGTTAAAAGTTTTATTTGACTAGGTAGTTTTAGAAAGTAAATGAATCTGCTGCTCAAAGTGTACCACGTCTGAACAGACCACCCAACCTCCAACGAAAAAATCACATTGTGGGCTGTTCTATTAGAGGGTACTGGACCCTGGCCCTTGCTCCCTGACCTCTGATTCTGAGGCCTCCTTTTCCAGATGTCCCTGATGGAACGTGTTGTAGCTCCCTCACAGGAGCTGTAAGCGCTGGTCCAGCTCCACACTCAGCTTTGATGACAGAGGTGCTCCCTGCAAAGGTGGAACCACATAAAGTGGTTTCTTTATGTTCACACCTCTTCTCAGCCTAAATCTCTTCATGCCTGCATGCATTCCTAAAAAACTCAGATTTATGAATCCAGGTTTCATGGTGTCACTCAACCTATACTTATAGTTAGAGACTTAACACCCTGAGACAGGCAGGATTTGAGACATGGCTCCAGAATTTTTTACCTTTTCCAGACATACTGTTTTATGCAGCCTGCCAGGTCACACACTGGTATCGGATGTCTCCCCTTAACTCAGTGTTTTCGGTGCTCCGGAGTCCCAGATTTTAAGTGGCGCAAACCTCAGCATCATCATGCCTAAGTTTCTTCTTAGACCTGGGTCCAGGTGGCATAGGTGGTCTGAATATTTGATCCACAATTTATAAGAGACTTCACTAAATGCAAGAAGTTTTAATCAGGATGGGGGGGGGTGGTGGTGCAGGAAAGCTCTAATGAGCATTCAGCATTGCTAATTTGCACAGATGTTTGAACTTGAGGGAATATGCAAAAAGGAAAGGTAGATCCTGAACATAATTTGGAAACAATTTTTCACCCAAATAGAAATAAATTTGTGATACAGCCAAACAGGAAAGATTGCTGAGGCAGCAGCATAGATGCCAGGTTCAGAGAGTAAACAATTGGGTGCCATTGCGATGGGAACACACTATTAAGAAAGACCATTCAAGAGTTTTAAAGAAGTAAACAAAAAAACACTTTTGTAATTCTCATCTCTATCTTCTAACGTGCTAACGTGAAGGGCTACAAATCTACTTGTTGAAATAAGTGACATCCAGCAAGGGTCCTAACTCTTTACATACAATGTAAATAAATAGATCAATCTTGATTTTTTCCTCTCCTAGGAGACTGTTGAAAGGAATTTGATAAGGTGCACATGTGTAAAACAATTACAAAAAGATTTTATGTCAACAGTAAACACATATTTACTGACAGTAATTAGCAACGTAAGTCAGAAAAGGCCTACCTAGTCTCAGATGCCAGTCCTGTGATAGCCTAAACAGCTGTATTCTAAGTGCTGGCAAAAGCTAGTCTATCTATATCTAGAAACTAGTTTGGGACTTTTTTCTCCTTTGTGCCTTCCTGAAAACATAAGAAGATACAAATCAATTATACAAGACTACTTTCCCTTCTAATTAAAAGTCACTTTAGGCTGTCTCACATGGCTATTAATTTAGAAGTTTATTGACCCTGTTGAGGAAGGCATGGACCAATATCTGCAAAGGCCTAACAAACAGGGTAAGTAAAGTGTGCAGTAAGGATATAGAGTTCTCAAATTGCAATCACAAAGTAACTGCAGTTTGAGTTTGCTGTATTAGTAAGAGATTACTACCAATTTGTATAGCTTTAAGGTTAATATATAGTTGATTTAATATTATAGTGTTAGTAGACTTGGTTATATGTGGGCATATGTGCAAACACACAAACTATTCTAACTGCTCTGTAAATAATTTGATTTATATGTCGAGCTTTTTAATCATACGAGCTAGTGATAATTACAAGCATTCTAAAGCATATGCCATCATAATTCCATTGTGATTGTAGTGAGGAAAGTCTTGCCTTTTGCAAAGGCAGTAGCAAAACTCCCATTGTCCTCGCTAAGTCAGGGTTTCTCTTGCTATAAAATATTATTAGCAGCATTGTGTTAATTGTTTATTGAGTGGGACTATTTTGTTTAGCAGGACACACAAGAAGGTGGTTAAACACTTTGGTAAGTCAGACTTCAGTGCTTTCAGTGTGTCCCTGGACCACAGGCCTGGAAAGTGTAGGTCAGATACCACATTGTGTGAATGAGCTCTTAGTCTGGAATGGCTCAGACGTTTTGCACTTCTTTAGTGCGAGGCTTGAAACATGCTTTAAAGGGGTACTGAAATAGAGAATGGGAGTTTATTGAGTAGGTGAGGAAAAGAAGAGAATTACAAATGTGCTGAATCAAAAAGGAGATTGTCATGGAGGTAGAAGCCACACAACTTCTGTGACTGGTTACTTCTATTTTTCCCTTCCTTCCCTGCTTACTGAGAAACCGGATCATATCTCAATATTGACCATCCCTTTTCTCCTTCAAAGTGGCATAAAATGTTTGTGGATCATGGAAATGGTTGTAGTGATAATACATTTAGTGTCCTTTTAACTTAAGGTAATTCTGTTAGCAGATAGAAGAAGGAATAAAAAACCACAAATCATGACCAGGCTATCTCACGAGCAAGTCTAGTATCCCTATTGCAATGAATAATTTCAGCAACTGAAGTGTTTGCAGAAAGATTACTTTTAAAATCAATATTAGAGAATGTCCATGGAAAATGACTCAGAAGCGTCATTATCCTGATTGCATTAGTTTCAGGTTTCTGACAGTAGAAAAAGGACATGTGGCCCAGTCACCCTACAAAAATTACTGGACGAACTGGATTTTAAATACTGATACCACACAGTGAACTGCTAATGAGCAATCTATAAAACAAAACAGTTCTGGGAATGCTTGCAGGCATTGTAATTCAACCCATACTCTTCATTCTCTTAATCTCTTTTATTCCTTTATTGCATTATATTAAACTGAATAGATAATTTAAGCAATTAAAAGCCAAAATATTTTTTTGGCTTAAGAAATCACATTTATTTTGTTAGACTTTTTAAGGTTTATACAAGGAAATCAGCATTTTGATGTTGGTGTAATATCAAAAGGGTTACATGGATTAGAAAGGCTACCATAAAATGTCCAAATGATTAAAATATTTACTGCTTGACAAAGGCATACATAATTAAGCTGGCACCTCTTTACTACAAATGCATGTTTGAAAGTTTAATTTTGGAAAGATTTTAAAAGATTAGTTTTATTAAAATGTCTCAGGTTGCTAGAAATAGACTTCATGATACACAAACAGTAAACCCCACACAAGGTCACATACTTCCTACCTGTTAAATAAAGAAAAGCATGCTGGACTTCTTTACCAAAAATCCCTTTTTGTGCCTTTGTTCTAAATAAACCTAAGGCAGCTCATTTCCAGGGCTTTTCTGCTTCCTGCTCCCACCCTCCTCCCCCCCCCCCATCCCTGGCTTAAGATTCCATCTCTAGAAGCAACAGATAATTGGGGATCTTTTGAAATAAAGTACTTGAATTTTCTATTTTTAGCCACATTAATAACGATGAACTGAAATTCTTTCCAGAATCTCACCTCTTCAGCTTAGGAATGGGTAGTCAAAACTTGTAATAACTCCTTAGTTTGTGTTTTATGTTAATGGCTGAAGTGCCTAAACAGCCTTGGGAAAGGAACAGCTTGCTAGTCTAATTGAAGCTGGCAATATTTCCAAGTCTTATTTCAGCTCTTGGGTACTGTAGCAACCAAGGTCACATAAGAAAGTTTCAGCATATGGTAACAGCTGTGTCTGTGATTGCAATATTTTCTGCAGATGGTTTGTTCATCATTAGATAACAGTCATGATTATTAAGAGACTAATTGGATTTTCGAGCAGTCCATCTTAGAGGGTGGAGGAATTACAAGAGAACAGTTTAGTGTAGCTTAGGTGGTCTCAATATTCTGTTCCTTCCCAACTCCCAAGTTTATCTTTAATGTAAGAAAAGATTTCCTTTCTTCATTTACCTTCTGCCAAAGCACTTCATCTCCTGCTAGAGATGCAGTCTCCCTCTTTCAGATCTTCTAAATACTAATGTCCTCTTTCTGCCAGGTATATTGCTACCAACAAAAATCTGTGTTTTGAATATACCATTTAAATGCCTTGTCTACTGTACAGTTCATGACATCAGAGTGAGCTTATCTTTACTGAGGATAGCCTTGCACATGTTCATACAAGGTCAAGGAGACCAGATATAGCAAGTTATTGAGTCAGGGTACATAATGAACAGAGGATTGTTCTTTTAATCATCAACAGGACACTTTGCTGCTGCTCCGTATCACAGCACTAAACACGTTCCTGACCCAAGAAACTAGAAAAAAATTCAAAAGTTATGAGACCAATACAGACTGTGAAGATTGCAGAGTTATGACTAGTGTTTACTCCAGTACTGTAATATGCTTTGCTCTGGGGGTGTGGATGTGAGAGGTCAGACACAGAGGTAGCACAGAATTGTTCTTCTGATGATGTAACCAGAAATCCTCACTGGAAGATGGCAAACCAAACTAACTAACTTAAACTGCTTTTCTGTGTTTTGTCAAGTCAGGGCCATATGATATTTCGATTGATTTTAGAAGGAATATTTGGAGAGCGAGGTACTACATAGAGTGTAGGTGACAGAATCCCTCTCCTAAAGGATATGTCTTGGAATATAATGCTATTTTTTCCTACATTCCCTTATGAACTTGGAGCATTTTGTCTAATAACAGCAACAACAACAGTAGGATAAGGCTGTTAGGGGTTTCTATACAGATTTAGAGTGCTCAGTAACACCTTACCAATTTTGCAATCTATCGATATTTAAATAGAAAATCTTGAAGTCTTTCAGCCCATGATAGTTCCTGGACATGTGGTATTAGCTGCAAAAATTCATGCACAAGTCTTCAGCAACTAACAAAAAAAAAAAAAAAAAGAAAAAAGAAAAAAAAAAAAGAGGACCATTTAGTCTTGCTGGATTTCTACATTAAAATCTGCTCTTTTACATCCTTTCTCTGGAAATATGTATTCTTTTGTTTCAGCTTAACCACAAAAAAAGGCTAGACTAAAAGAATACTGATGTCTTACGTAATATAAATTTTTTCACTATCTGATCTTTATTCTTTCTAGGCTGGTTTTGCAAGTTATTTGAGGACACCTTAAAGTTACAGTACTCTAGGGCATTAATACAATGGCCACATCTCCAGTGTTATGGTTGGCATATCTGTGTAATCTTAGCAAATAATTCAGAGTATGGCTACTGCAACACTTTTAAACGTGTTATGATCAGCATATTACGTCTCATCAAATCGTAACACAAGTTTTTTTCTCTGGTAATATTACTGAACTGTGATTGTGCTATAGTGAGTTTAAATATATGGTTGGCTGAGATCCGCTGTGGAAAGACAAGGTGATATTCCATCCTCCAATCCACTTTTAATGACAGTAAAACATTGCCAGACTTTAATCTTGATTGTCTCTCCTCAGATATGCAAAAAAAGTGGAAGACATGCTCATGAATGGAATAAATTGAATTAAGAATAACTGTCTGAAAGGAGAGACAGGAGAAGGATTAATTAGTAGCAGCTGACAGGTGATGAGCATGAGATCTGTGCCTGGAGAGCAAGCAGAGTACAAAAAGGGACAGGGACTTACATATAACCAAACAGTATTTCTGGCTGGAACATAACCTTTGTTCATTCATCTGAGTACATCAGTATAGGCTGACTAGTTTGGACTCCCATCATAGACAAGGTAAGCAATTACCCTATGGAGCTGCATTCGTGAAGGTATACCAGTTCTGAGGCTAAATGACCGTTGTAAGAAGTTAGGTCTGCAGCAGAGCAGATCTGAACATGAAGACATCACTACAGAAGGGCACACATTACAGGCTGCATTTCCTCTCTTTATTAAACTAGTGAAGAAAAGTGTGCCAAAAGCACAACTTGAAATGACAGATAAGGATCTGCAAGAGATCTTTGACCAGTTTGAACAGCACCTGAAGGGACACCCTGCTGAAGGCTGTGGAAGACAGCACTTCTCAGTATCACACTGTTCAGATGTGGCACTGAGTGTCCAAGACAAGTCCAGTTGGTTATTCATACAACAGTGAAAGAAAAGAGAACTGGAGCAGTTTACTTAGGAAATGCCAATGCATGTCAGAAGGAGTTTCTGAAAACCTCACCTTTTATTTGAAAATCTTACACTGCCTTGCCAAAGGTTCTTCTTTCAAACCTACCTCTATAGATTTTACAAATTAACATCGCTTGCTGTTAGAAATGTTATTTTAGGAAAAATAAATGAGGATCTGAAAGGAAATGATTAGAGCAAGGGCTAAAATTAAGAACTGTGGGTTGTACTCCACAGTTACCTTAAGCGGATTATTGAAACCCTGTTTCTTAATTTACTGATCTTCTACAATGAGGATAATCTTTATCCACAGGGTTTTGTGAATGGAATTTGTAAAGTGCTTTGAGGGCTTCTCCATGAAATTCCTATAATCTTGAATTGCAAAGCTTTATTAAAAGGTATTAGTTTGTCTAAGAAGCAGGTAAAGCAAGCATAAAAGCTGCTAAGTTATGATTTTAAATGTTTATGCTCAATCATTAACATACTGAAGCAGTAATTACAATGAGATAGTGTTCATGAATGGCTAGAAGACTTCCAGTAGATCATAACCTGTACTAGCACTCAACAACATAGAACTTTCTGGTTTTTAAGATATACTTGAGAAAACATATTAAAATACAGTGCACTCTGCAGTGTACACTGAATATTTTTTCTGACGTTTAATGTCTCATTTCCATTTTTCTTCTAGTACAGCATGACCATACTTAGCACTGTCAAACTTTAAATTATCTTGAAAACCAGAAAAACTTGTTGTTTAAAGAATCCTTGTTATTTACTGTACAACATTTTAAACTTTCAGAATAAGGTTCTACCAGACTAATAGCTTTTATTTTTTCATGTTCCTATTTTACAATATAGGTCATTATCATTGAGGACTCTTTGGATATTTTGTGTATCAGTGGTGTGTTAACTAGATTGATAAAAAGCCAAATTGATCTGTGCTTTGAAAAACTCCCTTCTTTGAATCTTAATATAAACACATACTGTGACAAGTAAACAAGATATAGTGTCCCTTTAACCAGATATTTAACCTTTGTGTGAAGAACTAAAGGTATAATAAATACATTTTAATGCAAACAACGTTGTTTCAGAGATTATTTCCTTCATTTATAAAAAAGAAAATAGATTCCTGTTTGTTCAGCTGGCTTCATCTTCCAACTTCTGAATAGTTATGACTTCTTCTGACAGCTTAAAGATTTGTCTACTGCCAGCCACCCCATGAAAGTATTTGTACCAAGCATGACTGTGACTGTGCCCCTAATCTTCTGAGGTTCACATCTTCCCAGAAGTCACCATGTGGATTACCTGCCATGTGCATGTAAGCCAGTTTCTGAAGCCTTGTCACCATGGCAGTTGCTGGTAAGCCTGGGAAAATAAGACCTTCTGGAGACTAGGTTATATTCATATAGATGCATCAGGTCAGCTTGTGATCCTGTTTTACATGTTCATTAATGGTTTGGATAATGGGGCAGAAGGTACCCTCAGCAAGTTTGCAGATGATGCAGAACTGGGAGGGGTGGCTGAAACAGCAAAAGGTTGTGCTGCCATCCAGAGGGACCCTGACAATTTGGAAAAATGGGCTGACAGGAACCTCATGAAGTTCAACAAGGAGAAATGTGAAGTCTTGCACTTGGGGAACAGCCCCATGAATCAATTTATGCTGGGGCCCACACATCTGAAAACAGCTTTGCAGAAAAGGACCTGGAATGCTGATGAACACCAAGTTGAATGTGAAGCAGTAGTGTGCCCTTGCTCCAAAGAAAGTTAACAATATCCTGAGATCCATTAAGCAAAGCATTGTCAGCAGGTCAAGGGAGTTGGTCCTTTCTCTCTATTCAGCACTGGTGTGGCCACACCTGGAGCACTGTGCCTGGTTCTGGGCTCCCCAGTATAAGAGGCACATGGACACACTGGAGACAGTCCAACAAAGGGCCACAAAGTTAGTTGAAGATTTAGAGCATCTCTGTTATGAAGAAAGGCCAAGAGAGCTAGGAGTGTTTAGCCTGAAGAAGAGAGAGCTCCAGAGAGTTCTTATCAATGTATGTAAATACCTGAAGGGAAGTTGCATGGAGGACAGAGCCAGACTCTTTTCAGTGATGCTTAGTGACAGGATAAGAAGCAATGGACACAAGCTGAAACATAGGAGGTTCCTCCTGTAGATGAGGAAGTATTATTACTGTGAGGATGACTGATACAGGTTGCCCAGGGAAGTTACGGAGTCTCCTACCTTGCATATATTAAAAATCTGTCTGGACATGGTCCTAGGCAACTGGTTTTAAATGGCCCTGTTTGAGCAGGGAAGTTGGACTGGATGACTTCCAGAGGTTCCTTCCAACCTCAGATATTCTGTGATCTGTGATTTTAACACAGATTTTCTGGCACAGGTGAAAATGTGACTATAAGCTTTTTAAGAGCTCTAAAGATGATGTGTGGAGCTCTGAATGTAATTTATTGTGGGATATAATCGATACTGTAGCTAAGAACTCTTCCAAGTCAATACATACTGAAGCTAACAACTGGCCTAAACTGCAGCTGGGAGAAGAAAGGAAAGAAACTTCACAACAATTAATTCCCCTCATGTTAATGAGGGAAACAGGCTTAACAAAGCTCAGCTGAGTATTTTGGTGACCTCCTTCAATAGCCTCTTCTACTGCTATTAAATCAGATTTTAAATGAACAAGCAATAGAAATCCCTCATAATATTCATTCCAAAATTAGAAACAAGGCTTAAGAGCCTGTTTCCATGTCTAGCACACAGCCAGAGTATTTCATTATAGCAATCACAAAGCATTTGAAGAGAGATTCATTTAGTCCAGTGTTGAGCTGGTGGAGCGGTGTTGTGATTTAACCCAGCAGGCAGCTAAACACCACACACAGCCATTTGCTCACTCCCTCTGCCCAGTGTGATGGGGGAGCGAATTGGAAAAATAAAGTTAAACCTCATGAGTTAAAAAAAAGACAGTTTAGTAAGACAGAAGGGGAAAATAACAATAATGACAATAACAACAACAATAATAGAATATATAAAACAAATGATGCACAATGCAGTGTCTCACCACCCATCAACCAACATCCATCCAGTTCCTGAGCATGACTTCCCCAGCCAACTTTTCCCTAGTTTATATGCTGCACCTGACACCATATGCTATGGCATATCTCTTTGGCCAGTTTGGGTCAGCTGTCCTGGCTGTGCCCCCATCCAGCCTCTTGTGCATCTCCAGCCTCCTCCCTGAAAAGTCCTTGACTTGGTATAAACATTACTTAGCAACAACCAAAACATCAGTGTATTATTAACATTCTTGTACAGAATGCTGATATCCAACAAACAGCACTATATCAGCTACTAGGAAGAAAATTAACTCTACCCCAGCTGAAACCAAGACAAGGTGGCGTGCAGAACTTAAGAAATGCTTGCTATTCCTGCTGTTAAAATTGTAAGAGATTGGCATATTTTCAGGCCATAGACCAGTTTGTGTCTTTGTTAGGTGTCCAAGTGCCTAAAGTTGTACTGATATAAAAGCAGTAAGAGAAGAATCCAACCTTAAAAGGAGAGGTGGTCCAAAGACACAGTATTGAAATCATTATGAGAACTTCTAAGAGCAAGTCTCTTGAGCTTGGTTTTGGGAAAGAGGTGGGTAAAAAAATTTCAGTCAAAGTGAGATGAAATTTCAGTAAAGATGATTCTGTGAGAATAGCAGATGCTGCCTCAAATTATTGATGACTAAATATTTTATTTACCCAAATCAATCTATTTTTCACTCTTCCTCTGTCCCTCTTCAATCTGATCTGCCATATTTAATACCAATAAATTGCTATATCTGATTTCCCTCTTGGCCAATGTGTTGTAAAGGCTGCAGCCCTATTTCCCTTTCTGTCATATTAATCAAGTGCATTGGTACATTATTTTTGCTGAAGTACAGTTGGGGACTACTATCCAGGCTTCTCCTTTTCTGTTCACGACACAGTGTTTTTTCCTTTGACAATATGCTAATTTACTTCTGAGTCATATGGCACAACATGGGAGTCACATGGCTGGTGCATGGCTGGAGATCCATCCTGTGGAATCTGAGCACTGGGTCCCAGACCTTCAAGACAACAAAGTCATTTGCAAAACACAATTTGGTGTTTAAATGAACCTAAATGAGCTAGACTCTGAAGAAAACAAAAACTAATATTTCCAAATTCAGTATTTTTTTTCATCTCTGGTTTTCCCATAAAATCTGAAACAATTTCCCATGGAGCAGGACTTCCTACTCTTGCTCAGTTCCAACTTAGATACATGTGTCCCTGGAAAAAATATATTAAAATAATGTAGTTTTTGAGGTGCCTTTTCCCTCCTTCAGTTCTAAAGCATGTACACCTAGCACAGCAGTCAGTTAGTAGATGGGAACATGATGAAAAGGCCTCTTGCTCAGCTCATGCTGAGATATAGGATGGTCTGTTTTCACTGAGCCACAGGACATCTCAGGTCTGTGATGATGCTCAGCTCTCTTTGCAGTTCTGGTGGTACATGTAGCTCAGTCTGCAGCCCCAAATGGGTCCATGTAGTAGAAATTCCCTGTTGTAGAGTACGAACTCTGAGCCCATCCACCTACCTTTGCTGCAGCTATTCCCTTTGAATGAAAAGTTTTTTCAGATAACAAGTAGTAGTGCAAGGGAAAGTAGCAGCAAGCTATACCCCAAGACAAAAAGGAAGACGTCTCTGTGCCAGGCCTGTGTTTCCTGTGGTTTCTCAACAGGAGGTGAAAATAATCTCCCACAGACCACCCCAAACCATCAAACCAGTATGAACTGTAATTGCTATGCCAAGAACCAGGCATCAAAGCTCAAGAGCTTACATATTCTATTAAGTGGTTTAATATTAGAGTAGGGAGACCAAGAAAACTTCAACCTTTTGGTCCCCTGAGATCTTCTAAAGAAGGCCATGAGGGACAAAACACTGTATTTTTTCTGTTCTTCTCTACAATATTAAACCACTTAATAGAATATGTAAGCTCTTGAGCTTTGATGCCTGGTTCTTGGCATGCCACAGGCTTTGTTACATGTTTTTACAGTAATTGAAAGAAATATCCATCTGTAGCAATTTCATTTTTTTTTTTTTAGCAAGCTGAACAGATTCTTGGGAGGTAGGAACTGCAAACATATGAAACAGAATAAAATAGTTTCTATCAAACTGAATTCTTTCAGTTCTGCTTTTGAGGAAACAATCACAGAGGAGTGTTATAGAGGAATCCTGGAGTCAGTGCTGGCATATTCACAAACTTGGTTCCAATAATGCTGCATGCAGCCAAGCCTGGGGATGCTTATAAACCTACCACATCACATTAGCAGATAAGGCTGGGGTTGTGCCACAAGACTCTGGGTGTAAAACAACAGGTCTTATTATCCAGCTCAGACTTGTTTCCTGAGTCATGATTGTCTCTTAACCAAATCTGATCTACCTTGTAAAGATCTTCCCACTTTCTTACTCTTCACTTTGTTATGGTTTGTCTACATGCTTTTGGGACAGTAATTTGTCTTCTGCTCTGTTCTATATAGTGTGTCACAATAGTGCCCTGATCTTGGTTGAGTCGTACAGATAATGCTATGCTACAATTAAGAAGCAATATTCAGAAATCAGGTAAAAATGGAAAAATGGGAAATGATACAAGCAGAAGTTACCTGGCATCTTGGAGGAACAGGATAAGAGTAAAATGGAACCAAGAAAGAACCTACAGAATTTTGTAAAGACAGAACCTTGTAGGCATTTGGCAAGGTGCTGAACAGGGAAAATTTGTTTGAATAGTGAAGAATCAAATTTCCATAGTGAGGTTTGTTATGGCCTTTGAGAGCTCAGAATTTTTACAGCTTCAGCAGATGGACTTCGCCCAGGTAATATGTTATTTTTTTGGAATGTAAGATGTGCGGTTAGCAGCACCCCCACTAACATCTTTCATTTCTGAAGCTGGCACTGTTGTAGGGATTGGCAACCAATTGCCTACGATGCATAATCACAGCACTGTGACATCCTAATGCAGAAAATCTCACCACTCTGGAGTGCTCCACAAACACCAGTTCCAATCTAAAGGCACAAAACTCTAAAAAAGGAAGGTTCATTTATCATCTTACCTTTCTGATGAAAAGCAGCAGGGATTTATTTGCAGCTGTTTGCCCTATGCTATTCTCATCTGAAATGTGTAGCTGCAGAGATGGATTACAGTGAGATTTTTCTTTTTCTGCCAGATATTAGAGTGAGCTCAGTTGTGCATTGATCTGGGCCCTCCAGGTAGATAAGCACCTCAGGGCAAAGAGAGGTACTGTAAGGGCACTCTGTGAAATACATGAGACTTTCATTCACATTATGAACACCAAAAGCCTTTGACTTCACAGCTGGCTCCAGAGAGCAGAACCAGAGCGCCTTTGATAGGCAGGGATGATCCAATGAAATGTCAGTTTGGAGCATATTGGTCAACGTAGCTCCTCATGTTCTATTTTTTATTACTATATTGAAAGGCTGGCACATTCCATGGAGCTGACATCCAGCCTGCAGTAATCAATGCTACCCGAAGAAATTGCACCTTTGCTTATTCTTGCACAACAAAGCAGGACCATGCCCACAACAAACAGAGCTTTAAGACATTTGTTCTAGACTTTTTCCCTATAGTCTGCATTCCTACAATGAAAATATAAACAATCAACAAAGAAAAAAATCCTTTAATCTGGAAAAGCTAGATTTTCAATGTCTCACTTTTATACATACAGAAATCTACTTACTCCACAACGGAGTAAAGGTATTTATAAACCAAGCTGCCTTTGGCCACTGTCTTTTTTGGGAACAACCTTTTTTCCAGGCTTAGTTTCCCTCAACTCAAAATCTGCATAGCCCCCTCTGCCCTCCAGTGCATGTGTCTTTCCCTCACCATGAATGTCTGGCTGCTGTCTGCTCACTACCTTCTCGGCAGTTGGTTTGCAGGGCAAGTTCCCAACTACTTGCTACAACTATCCCAGCCTGCTGCCTTGCCTTGATTTCTAGTGCCCAAGCCTCCACCCCTGCTCTGCCTTCCAGGGAAGTCACAACCTCTCCACAGCCACCTGAGGGTCCTGCCTGATCCAATGGCTCTCCTCACAGGACAATGCAGAAGTGGAAAACAAGCAAATTAATCACGTCATGTCACAGGTGGCTCATAGCAAAGTGTCAGAACTGACTAAAAAAGATTTGAGAATAGCTGTAAGTGTTCTGGTAAAAAGAAAGAAAAAAAAAGTAATCTTTTGATGGAGGTCAGTAAACTGCAGCTAAAAATGGAGATAGCTATGAGATAAACACCAGCTGTTTTTTGAATCCTTCTGAAGCAGTGTATGAGGTGAACTTCAGGTATTTCAGAGGATATGTGCAATGTTGTTGGAAGACACACTGCCATTAAGGAATATTAGAGGAAGGAGGGGTATATGGTTGTTGCCGACCAGGGTAAGTCATTATTAATATTTGCAGTGGATGCCCAGATAGCAGGCACCAGAACAGTGCAATGGTTTGGCCTTAAAAAGCCTCTAGACACCAACCTTTTTCATGTAGCAAGATGTAAAAGGTCCAGTTTCTGTGTTTTGCATTAGTAGGGGGGAAGTGAACAGAGAAAGCTGACAGCTGCCAGATGGCACAAATAGCTCCGCATTACCAAGTACATTTCTAGTTTAACTTTATGGCAGATTTACAGTTTTGCAAGAGCTCAGCCTTCAGAAGCTACACCTAGAATTTCTTCTTGTATGAACTGAGGTGACTGAACAAGCTTTCCTGGCTTCCTCTGGAATATTCCTTATCTTTGGGGTTGCTGGACATCAGCTTCAGTCACTGGCTTCAGTGAATTCGGAATGCCACGTTATTACTCTTCAGTCCCTTCTCACAGCTCCTGCATTTCTTCTCACAGCACCTCTTCAGAAAGCGTTGGTGTTACTGAGGATTTAACTTGGCTGCTGTTTCTCCACCTGTCCTTTACTGACTGGCATGAATTCCTGAAATCACCTAGGACAGACTCAGCAAGAAGGATGCTGGCCTGCAGATGCTGTGGAAGGGAATTGGACAGGGTCACAGTAAAGGTCACATTCGTGGGTTGTGTTTTGTTGTCTGTTTGTTTGTTTTGTTTTGTTTTGTTTTTTAAACTTGCCATCAGTTTAGGGGCTTTCTGCTCTCAGACAGATTCAAGAGACAAGTAGGAGTATTTAAAGTGGGACTTTGACACACTTACGTTGAGCTAGGTTTAAATGAAGGATGAGAGAGCCAAGACTGAAGACTTCAGTGACCAGCTATAGGTGAAGATCCACTAGTATAAAAGGGAAAGGTAGCTTATCTGCATTAATCTTCCTTTCCAGGGGTTTGTGCATGTAATTCTACTCACCTGGGCAGCTACAGGACAGAATTGTATCGCTGTAAACCAGACCTTTTCCTGTGAAACAGGGCAGAAATAAATAGGCTCTCTATACTGATTGGTAGTGAACCAGAAAACTTTTCTTCATATCTAAAATCAATATGTGTACTCTCTTGAAACAAAGTTTGCAGCCTGGAGACCTGTACAAAACTCTCTTTTTGCTCTGGCTAAGTTTGTCTTGCTTGTTTACCAGGTACGTACCAATGGGAAAAAAGGCTCAGCTCTGAGTTGATTTTGAATTTTCAACAACACAAACAAAGAAATCTGTTCTATGTCATCCGTATTAGGCACTGAATTCATATGTCTGCAGTAACTGCCAGAAGAGTTTTGTTGTGATTCTGATATTCAGTAAATGTCAGTGAAATCAGATAACTGCCCCTTCCCTAAATAATGTCTGTCCTCTCCCTCTGTCCAGGGGATTAACATATTGCCAGGGAGTTTTAAATAGAATGAGAGATGAGGAGCGATGAAACAGCTACAAATTCTTCTTATAAGACTGCTTGTCATTAGCATAGATTATTTTTGTTTGTTGCATATGCGCACTTTCTAAATACAATTCCTACTATGCTATTGCCCCTTTCTCAAAAACCACCAGGAACTCAAGCCCAAAGCTATAGCAAAAGAAAATTTTCAGCTCTTTAAGACGCAAAATAAATCATACTGTGGGAACACAGCCAGTCTGAGACTTACTGCAAATGGAAAGAAGGACAAAACAAATAACTTTGTTGGGATCAGTGACACCTGTTTGTAGGTAGACTCAGTGTAACTATATGTATGCAGATATGCACATAGATGATGCCAGTATTTATAGAAGGGTGCACAATACATTGGAAAGCATGTTTTAAAAGACCAGACTTTAAAACCTCTGAAGATGCTTTTAGGAATCTTCCAGATGCTTGGATAGGCAGCCAAATCTCTGGTCCACAAGAGCAAGATGGAGATCTGAAAAAATCAGTTTGTGTTTTTAATTTTCTTCTGCACTATCTCTTGCTCTTGGCATCAAAAGAAAACTTAACAACCCAAGAAAACAAAAGTGAGCTTGAGTTAAAAGGAGAGGTTTGGTTCACTTGGTGGACATCCAAACTGGCATTCTCTCCCTGCAGGTGGTAAATGCAACTGGTGCCTCCCATGACCTTTTCTATAACACCAGCACAAAGGTTTGTGACACTGGGTCCACAAAGAATGATGATAGTTGATATTCCACTCTCATCTGAATGAATGGGATACCATTACTGACCTTCCTTTCTTTTTAGCATGGTTAAAAACTTTACCTGTTAGTAAAATAATTTTTTTTAGTGTAATTTTGAAGATTCATTCTAGAAGAATGCAAACAGTAACATAGGGCTTGGTCATCTATAAGGCACTGAAATGAATGAGTGGACTAAAGAAGGGTGCAGAACTGACTGTGCACTGTTCCTGTGAACATCTAGACATGCGGTACTATTTCTGCTGTACTTGCATCCGTATACTATTCAGTACCATGACATGTTTTCACACAGATGCTGTATCTGAGTTCACCTCCCCTTTTCTTCCCCAAAGACCTTTTGCAAAACTGTTAAGATATGGAGAGTCCTTTTTCTTCAGGAGTGCTCTCTTCCACCAACATTTGCTGCTTCCACACAGTGAGAAATACACTTTCCCCCCAGCTTGCACAATTTAAGTCTTATCACGTAGGTAAAGGCAGTTTACTGACAGTCAAAACACACATGGCTTACTTTGCATTTTTCATGATACCAGTACCTGTGAACAGATTTCTTCACAGATTTTCGGATTTAATTACTACTGGTTTAGTTTAATTTAAATGATAAAGTTGTGGAAAAAGAGAAGAGGGCAACTGAATGTGAACATGAAAGAAGAGAATTTTTTTGCCAGCCTTTCACCAGTTCTCCCTCAGTAGGGCAGTGTTTAGAAGGAAGGAAGGAAGGAAGGCTTTCAAGGAAGCCCAGTGATGCAGTAACCCTAGGTCAGCCAGGTTGGGTAAACCCGCAAAACCTGGGGGAGCTGACTGCAGGGGCTCTGGAAGCAGAATTAGCACAACTCCATCAGTGCATTGCTGCCGTCACCTAAAAACCCAGCTGGGGAATGGGTTCAAAGCCTTTCGGGCAGCACTGGGCTGACTCAGCCACCCCGCTCTCCCAGCCCAGCTGAACCCGCTCCACGCTCTCCTGAGCATGCAGGTTAGCGCACAGCCTGACACTGCTTGAGGGATTTTATTTTTTTGCTGTACCATGAGTCTGCGGAGCTTCAGTGCTACGTAGGATTTAACACATACAGCAAGGCGCTAGAACAAAGGGCCATGCCCAGAAAAGTAATGAACACATGCTGTCATAACATGACAGTTAAAGTAACCTCCCTACCCCTATGAAACCTTCTGTTTCTTCAGCCTCCTCAGCACATATGCTTTACCAGCTCAAACTCACTCCTGTGCTGATAAATACGTATCATCAACTACCCTTTGCTACTTTATGCTAACAGAGTCTATGTGCCTGCTGGAAAACATAACGCTATTTTGTTTGGTTTAATAAGTTTAGAGAGGGTTTACTCAGCTGCAAGCAATACCGCGGATTGTTGCACAGTGTATTTTACCATCTGACTCTAGACACAAAACTAGTACACAAAAGGAAAAAAAGAGGAATTACACTTCTGAAATTTATTTTCAAATATTTGCTCTGAGACAAATGTCTTCCAACAGTTTGAGAAGCACTGAATAAAGAAGGAGCCATAAAGTAGCAGATGACAGAGGGATCAGGATAGATTTTTTTTCCCACAGAGGACAGTTTGTAGACGTCTTACAATGGCCATATCATTCATGGAGCAAACCAAACCCATGGAGAAGATACATCCCAAGGCTGAAGACCTAGAAGTCTAGGGACCTGATGGCAGAAATTGCAGCCAAAATTCAGGACTCTGTCAAGGCATCAGTTGTTTAATTTTGAGGAAAATAAAAATACTTACCTGTTACAGGTGTTCCAAAAGAATGAGGTGACATTTGTTAAACAAGGCGCTTATTCTAAAAATATTTCAGTGTTACTCATTACAAAGAAATTCAGACCAGAATTCAGAATGAGAAACAATACCAGTGCACACTAATGTATGGTTTATATAAGTTGCTCTCATTCTTAGACTGGACATGTTTCTATTTGGTAGAGCTGAAAACAATATTTACATCTGTGTTTTTCATAGGAAAAAAAGAGTTCAAAACCTAAACCCATCCTACCATCCAGCCTTTGTAGTGATTCTGGTGATAAATCCTTCTAAAATACTGGCACCCAAAAAAATCTTCAGCCATCTTCCACCACTGTCAAGTTTAAATGACTTAGTTGCTCTGGATATTAATTGATAAAATACAGCAATACTACCTTTTCAGTAACGCTGTTTTTGAGAAAAGTTGGTACTTTTTTTTTCCCCCTAAATCAGTTCAGTTACACTTTTAAGCAGGAACAAAAGAGTATAATTCAGAGCTCGGTTTTTTGTTCCCTCATGTCAAAATGCTATCTTACAAGTAGAAACTGATTCTTTAGAGTGCACTCGTGGAATAAAACAAAACAAAACGAAACACAAACCTGACCATTTGAATAGAATGAAAGAATTGCTAGAGCCTTGCTCCAGATGAACCTTTCGAGCTGCACCAGCAATTCTGTGCCAAGACAAAGTTTGCCATATGTGTGATGCATGTTACTTTGTTGAAGTACTAAACTTAAATATCCCAGCAATCGTATGATATTCTCACTGAACTTAGAGAAGAATGCAGTCGTGTCAAATGAGAATGCAATCCTAAGGCTCCAGTTTCAGTTCTAATTTCAGACTAGGAGATTTATCCTGAAGTCTTTATTCAGATACACACGCAAAAAAAAAAGAACCATACTGCAAGTGTATATTCTTCCCGCTTGCCCTTTTAATGTGCAAGGATTTCAGACAGACTTTGAATAAACATTGCAAAACTCTCAGTCTAACAGTCTAAAAATGCGCATCTCTGCCCCTGGAAGGAATTTAGAATAAGGTTCTCAGGTCCACCACACTCCAGGCAGAGAGATTTACACACTCCTGCAGATAACAGATCACCACGGCCAGCTGCATCTTGTAATCATGTACAACTGTCAGCTCACAGCAAACACAAAGCATCAGGAGTTCACTGAAACTGAAAGACAAAACAACTCAAATTACTTTTTTATTTGCTCCAGCTTCATGCAGCCTGTAAGCCTGGCCAGTTAAGGCACAATAACTTGTTATCTGCGAGAGAATATATTTCAGCCAGAAGCTCCAAGACATTGGGAGGGTTGACCTCTGACCTGCAGGAGGTGTACTTCTAGTTTTAAAAGGCTTGACATTTATCTGGATCGGTTGTCTCCAATAAACCTGGTGTTTACTCCCCTCATACTTGCTGTTTTAACCATTGCAATTATAACTAGAAATTCATGACACCCCAATAAAACTCATGTTAAAAGGACATGAAGTTTGTATGAACAGCCCTCAGAATAGTACTGTTATGCTTCAAGACGACTGTCAGATTATTATTTTTAAATAACAAGCAGAAGAGACAATCTCTTCTGATCCTTGGAAACCAAAGTGTTTTTTTGCTGAGACTTATAAAAACATTTGCCTGAGCCAGGCACTGAGCATGGGAAACCTGAATGTGGATGATTTGCATCAGGCATTGTTGTTGCAGCTCCAGCACAGGCTCCTAGAAAGAGGATTGTCAGATGCGTTTCAGTACAGGCAGACTTACAGTATAATTGCACTGCAGGCAACACAAATAATAGTGAATAAGGCTTGCTGGGTGTTTGGACAGAAATAGTGTGGTGTGCTGCCTGTAGTGTTTTTTGTTGTTGTATTTGGTATATTTTAGGGGGTGGTGTTACACTGCATGGCTTCAGACCTCAAAACCCAGAGTTCCCACTTACCTCATGGCTGAAATGGTCCTTCCCCGAAGATGAAGACAGATATGCACACAGTAATCACTACCAGAGTTTTCACAAATACCTGTGTAAGGAGCAGCTATCACCACTCTGTTTGCAGTTTTTACACACCACATGGCAAGTGCACCATCTAGTCACAGCATTGCTTGCTGCTACAGCCACAGCCCGCTAAAGCACTTTGCAAACATGCAGGCACTTGCTGTCGGCTCCTTTATATCTAGACATAATTTCGAGATTTGAGGGCAGCAAGAGACAGATATTATACACAACGACTTAAATTCACTGGAGCTATATGTTGAATGTGGTTGTGCAGGAGAAACATGAATATTAGTTGGGCAGAGCTTTGTGGCCAGCCTTAGCTGGAACTTTTTCAATGGAAACTCACTCATTTGCAAACTCAGCGCTGCCATAAGAGACAGAACATATGTAAGTGTTTATTATGTGAATCCATCTGAAGACCTATTTAGGCTGATAGTTTAATGCTCCAAAATTTGTACCACAGGCTTTAATAACATTTTGTCTTCTCTACATAAAGTTCTTCCAAAGACTGAAGGGAAAAGTGAACAGCAAGGAGTCCTCTTAAGCTACAATTGTTTTTCTGAAAGAAATACATCATGGTCCTACACAAAAAAACAACACTATTTTTGCGTAGCTGTAGGCATCATCAGGCTTCAGAAAGCCCACCAATATTCCAGGCACATAGTTTGTCTTTCCTCAATAAACATGAGCTACCACCTATCCCATTTTAACCTCCTCACTTCCTACCTATTTTTCAATTGTGAGTTGAGCTGCAGATGCTCATCCATAACAGGATGGTCAATCCCCTCATCATCTTGTGGTGGTCACACCCACCCTGCTTCCTGTAAGTGATTGGGTAAGAGTATCACAAATCTAACTAGCACATCTTGGGCGGAGCAAAAGAAAAGAAAAAAATAAATAAATTTGCTGCTTCTTCTAGCTATGCCACCTACTTTGATTTCCTCCCCTGCCTTGAGCTAGTTGTGCCTGCTAGACTGGCAAGGCCTTTGAAGTTCATTGCTTCCAGGTTAACTGGTTGGCCTTCATTCCTCTTCTGTCTTGGGGCTCTACGGAGACCATCCCACCATACTGTTTTACTTCACATCCTCAAAGCAAATGCTTGAACTCACCATTCCATTGTCCCTTTAAACTAGGCTATTTCTCCCTCTTCTTCTCCTTTCTTGTGTGTCTCCGCAAAGCAAGACACACGAAGCCCTTTCCTAAAATTATTACTGGCTTATGGCTGTGTTGATTTGGGCATGATCTTCATTCCTAAGTGTTCTACCACTATTCTGTTTGTTTGCTTTTATTCGTGCTTAATATACATTGGCTTGTAGTTAGTTTCAAAGACAGTTTACTTTGACACACTGATAGGTATAGTGTAAAACAAGCCCCTTTACTCCAGGTGTCATATTTCTGCAGATGATGTCAACAGACATGATGACCCTGGATCTCCCTAGTTAGGAACTGGAGGAAGCTGCTGGAAAGCCATTTGCATGTCACGCTTAATTTTGTAACTTGGTCAACAGAGCTAAGCATCTCTAACCTTTGTTGTTGGTTTCTCTGGAGAAGGCTTGAGACCAGGGGATAGCCTGAATTATTCGCACTCTTTTTCACTGGTAAGTACTGGGGGTTTTTTGGTGAAGATCATGATCTTAGGATAGAATAATGAAAATCTCTGCCAAGATCAATGCAGAATCTGGGTAGTAATGAGCAAAATATCGAAAGGATTGATATTCAAAAGGAAGACAACACCCCTACCTCACGGCAGCAGTGTCACTGAATGTATTGGATAATTCCAGCTTTTTGGAGGGGAGAACAGGACTGGGCCTGCAGGCAGCTGTGGAGAGGAAACCTGGTAAAGGGGCAGCTTTTCCCTCTTAGTTCCCTCAACCTCACACATGCTCTTATAGAACACAAACTGAGATCTCCCCTGATGAGCTCATCTGTTAGCAGTATAACAGCCCTGCAGTTGTCTAAAGAAAAACTCCCTCAGCATGGACTCCACGTCAGTCTTGGTCCCTTTATGGCTCTCGCCTACCACTAAGCCCACATGCAATTCCTTATGCTTTCATCTCTGGCTTCCAGGCAATCTTTGTTCTCCCTCAGCAAGGAGCCATCACTAACTCTCAAGCTCAAAACTACAAGGACTGCTCCAACACTCCCTGAAAACAGGCTGCCTCTCATATCTCACTGCAATCCAGGCTCCCAGCCATCAGATCAATCAGATCTCAATAGTCTTCCAAGCCCCATTATTTAGAAAGAAAACCAGACACAGGTGAGCGTTGAGGTTTAAATCCCTTAAAAGCTTACATTTGCCCCATGATAAGTTGCAGGACTCTTGAAATACTTCCAGTAATTTAAACACAGAAGGGTAGAATGGAATAGCTCCAATGAACTCCACAGTTACTTGTCCTGTCAAAATATTAACTATTCCTTGCTGGAAATGTTGGAGATGCACATCTGCCAGCAAGATGCCTCCCACTGCTCTGGAAAACCAAGTGAAGTTCTGGTCTTGAATTTGGTACAAAAAAGATTTTTAAAAATTCGTACATGTGTTTCCCTCCTTCCAATTTGAACACCTTTGAAAGTCAGTGAGACAGAGGCAGGCAAATAAAAATTTCAGCACGTGAGAATTTCAGAGCATGAGAATGAATATGAGATTACTGACAAAGTTGTTGTACATGCTCTTTTGGGTTGAAAAAAATACACAAGTAAAATGTGAGAGACTAGAAGCACACTAATGTATCAAAAACTTTTCAATTACCTGAATTTGTATAAAATATCTTGGTTTTTCTTTCATTGTTCTTCATTTCTTCTTAGTGACTGTTCATTTAAGCTATCTTCATTCATGTACTTTTGTTTCTCAAGTGCACACTGTCTGTGTTGAGTTTATCAAAACCCAGGTACAAGTTTGAAGAATGGATAAATTTTGCATATCACAGGTAGTGATCCAAAATCCAGCACTACTTATGAGTATGTAGACATGCATACGTTCATGTAAGATGGCAGAAAATCCAATCTGGGTATTCTTATTGGAGTAACCTTTCCAGAAGTGTCATTAACCCCATGGGTCTGTAAGTGTCATGTCTCTACTCTGCAGTTTAATTCCAAAGGAGACCAGTAATTCTGTTGGGGTAACACTACTGTCCGTCTCTACCAATACAGTTGTGGTTTTGGTTTTGCTGCAGCTCACCACACCATGAGCAGTAGTTATCTGCAGGCAAAGGACCACGAACAAGTTTCTGTTGTTCCTTTTTGCTCTTTTCCCATAACCAGTGGCTTCAGATGGGTTACAAACTTCCCTATGTGAAGGGGATAGAGTTTGAAGAGATTCAAACGTTTCTGTGTACAAATGCTGCCATCAAGTGGACATACATAGTAGAAGGTTGCAATTAATAGCAAGGATATCATTTCGAAAGAGGAAAGTGGACCAAGAGAGCAAGAAACTTTGTTCCAAGTTTCATGTGGCAAAACATTATAAAAACATTTTTGATCTAATAAAAATTCCTAGTTAAGCCTGGATTAGCCCCTCTTCTTTGTATTATACCACCTTCATGTTTTATCTTCTTTAAAGTCGCTCAAACTTGCCTTTGAGAGACCATAAACATAAGGATGTTGCTCTGTGCCTACAATATTTGTTTGTTTAGCTAAGGATAAGAAGTAGATGTTACATTGTGTTCCCATGAACTCAGACATCTGGAACCCTGATTCAGATAATGAACAAGATCAATTAATTAAATGGTTTTCTTCAAATCCAAGACCAACGGTTCAGTTTGTATCTGAGACTGAAGTACTCTCCTTCATATAAAGTCTTGTTTCCCCTTTCGCAAAGTTTTAAAGAACCATATCCTCACTTCTTTCAGGAAATTTAGAAAGAAAGTTCAAATAATGCTGGACGTTAGAAGAGCAAAATCTAATACACAGTACATTTTCTGGGCCAATCTCATTTAATGGTCACAGAGATGCAGTAAAGTTGGCCCATCTTTATGGGCCTCAAGTGCTGGCTCCAATATGGGCTGAACAACCACAAAAGTCTTCTCTCAAGACTCTTCTTTCACCTAAGCTAGGCTGAACTGGATATTTTCCTATGCTGCGTGACATCCAGGAATGCAAGATCTGTCCATGGCTCATTCACAAGAAATGCATAGTAAATGAGATGTGTTTTGGAAAATCAACAATGCATCCATAGTACGTGTGCAATAATTTAGTGTGCTCTGGATAGATTTGCATGTAGTTCTGCCAGGAAAGCCCTGGATTAAAAACAAAAACCAACAAAACAACAACAGTAAAAAAAAAAAAAAAAAAAAAATCACACAAACAAAAAACCCCCCAAAAAACAACCAAAAAACCAGACACAAACTAAATAAAGTCCTCTCCCTGTAGCAAATTGTTTTGCCTTTAAGGCTGTGATAGTAAATTAATTTTGCCAGTGCACAGGCAAATTTGAGAACTTGGAGAAGGAAGGACATAATTATGAAAAGTATTGTACTCAGGTATTGCAATCTGGACCATTATCTTTAGTGACAGTTTGTATATATTCCTGCTGCCAGGTCCTTAACATTGCTTCACCCTCAAAAGCTGAAGATCTGTTTAAAGTAGGAATGCCATGGTCCATCTGGACCTCAATATTTCTTTTAAAACAGAACTCAGGTGATCAACCCAGAAGAGCAGAACAGAATCCTTATTGATCAAAACCAATGCATACGTTATTGGTGTATGGACAGATATCAAGAACGGCAGTAAAAAGAAAAGTCATGCACATGTTCCCTATTCAGACATCCTTGTCCAGAGTTTCATGATTATCACTTCATATGTTCTACTTCTACAGCAGCCAGACCTCTCTCCCACCATGGCTATGAAAAATAATATTCCCCCAAAGTAACAACAAAAAAACCTACCCACAAACAAACAGAAAAACATTCACACCCTGTCTCTAAAAACCTGAACATTGTGAAACACCTTTTTTGTTAATGTAGCAGGAACACAGTGAAAATGACTCAAAGGAAGATGGTTAAATTAAGAAAATCTATCACAGGCCTATGTTATCTAGACTTGTGTCGAACACACAAGCCTAAACAACGAGGATGATATATGTGTTTTTCTACACCCCAGGTGCAAGTTACTTGAGCATGTTTACAATCCTCCTCACCAATTTTCCGTTGTATTCTGACAGTGTCATAGATATGTTGTTCTCTGTCCATCAATGAAAAATATGTAAAATAAGCATAAAATTGAAGTGACAACAATGGTCTTTGTCTCCTCTTTGCCTTTTTGTCAGTGTTCCTGCATAATGCTTGTTTTAAACTTCTTGCTTTCAGGACCTACTGCAAGCTATTGATACAAACACAGCTTTCTTAAACTTTCTTATCCTCTCAGTTCTCTGTCACTTATATGGTGATCAGAATTCAGAGATATTCACTACACTAACAGCATAGATATAAGAAATTCCCGTACATATGTTTAATTCTGTTCTGGAACAGAGAAGTTAAAGACAGCTATTGTTTTATCCAGCCTTTCAGGTTTAAGGTAAGACCTTTTTCCCTTAGGAGAGTATGGAAGGACAATAGCAGCCTCCTAAGCTGCTTCTCTGACACCACCAACGACAGGGAGGATGCTGGCAGCTGAAATCTATGTTTATTTCCATGCTGAGCTAGTGACCTTCCCTTCAAAGATGCTCACCTGCCTACGTATGAAAAAATACACCATGGTGGAGGAACCGCCAACTAGGTCACCATGGCCAAAAATCATGTGACGGTTTATGAATATAATTATCTGGATTTGATATTTTAAACACAAGCTTAGTTGCTCAAAGCCTTGCTCTGGCCTGGTGCAGAGCAAGGTGTGAGAGCTGACGGAGCCTCAGACCAACGGAAGAGAGAAGGTGAACAGTCAAGTCTGGAATTTAATCTCTGATTCCTAGTGGGTAGCTACTGTTGTAACTGTTTTTGAATCAAAGCTGTATGGTTTGAGTTACATACTGGAGTTATTCAGTTTTTCTGATTACCTTCAAATTGATCCTAACGTACTTTTAATCACAGAATAGGTCACATTAAAATGCACAATACTGAATTACATGTTTAAAAAATATATTTTTTCAAAGAAATGTGTAAACACTTGTGGTTCATGTTTCATGGCTTCAAATTCAACACTGCTTACCTGGTTTTGCATTCGTCTGGATTTCTAAGTCAGTGAACTTCACTAAGGCTGGCTCAAAAGTCACTGGATTTGGTGAATATTTGTCTTCATAAGAAGAATTCTGAGGAGGACCATCTGCTTGCTTTAAAATGTTCATCCTGTTACCTGGTCAATGCTATCTACAGTAGAATTTCAACACCATTTTTCCTGTTAACTCTAACCTTTGCACTTCATTGTAATGCTATGATATGTGTGATTATCAGCAATACAGAAAACTTGCTATATACTTGTAGCAATGTCAACAGAAAAAATCTTAGGATAATGATCTGTATGTGCCTTAAGGCTTTTTTTTTTTTTTTTTTTTTTTTTTCAATTTGAGCAGCTGTTAATGATAGCATCAGATAGCTTAGAAGACACTGCTAAATATCCTTGTCTTAGGTATCTGGGGAAGCAAATTGTTACTTAACAGTATCTAAAGTCACCTTTAAGCACTGCATTTTGAAAGAGACCAGCTAGACACAGGCTGTCCAGTAAGGAAGTGGAGCTGGGAGACCCAGAAGGGTCATGCCACAGGATGGGACATGCCCTCACCAACAGCACAGGCTCACACAGACTGAACACACTGCCAGAGCTGGTGCTGGTAGTAGGGTCCATCAACAGTTCCAGACACAGCAAGTGATGAACCAGGTCCAGGGTCCACCCATGGGCTCCTGCCAGCAGCAAAAGGAGAGAGGGCTGGAGCACAGGTCCAAAGTTCCCATCCAGCAGATAGCCTGCCCACAGTACAGGTCTGAGGTGGAAACCAGCACTCCTACACCACAGCTCAGATCAGGACCAAAAGCCCTGGGCAGAGGGTGGGTGAGGGCCCCAGGGACTTTAAGTGCTCTCAGACCCCTAACAATTTTGTGGGTTTCCTGAGTCTTTGCCTGTTTGCCAGTACTGCTTTTGATTCTTGAAAAATCTTGTCCTCTCCTTGAAATATGACAGAGAAAAAGCAGAAATGAAGAGTGAAAAGCAACTGTCCTCTTACAGGTGACACACTTCATCTTTTTATTTCTTCCCGTGACATAGGCATGAAGGATACTTTTTTTGGCAGAATTCCTTTAAGAATACTTACAGAAAAGTCTGAGTCAGATCCTTTACTTCTCTGCCAGATCTCTTTACAGAAAGTATGACCAAAGACATTGAACACCTCTTTAACATTTTTATATGTAACTAGAACAAATTATGATGTGAATGTGCTCCTGTTGATTGCAATCTCTAAAGTCCTTACAACAGATAGAAGAAGAGTTAGGCAGAGACACTTGTTGTGGACTTCATTGTACCATAGCATTTACAAATGAATAAATAAACCAGTATAACCCTTAATTGCTGTTTATTAAAAAAAAAAAAAAAAGGGCGCATTACTGAGTAATTTACAGCTACTGTATTTTCAAAATAAACTATGCACAGGACAAGAAAGCTGCAATACAGTTCCAGTAGTAAATTATCTTTATTTAAAAAAAAAAAAATTAGCCGTAAAAGAAATCAAATTAACATTCCCTGCTCTTTGATGCCTTTTTTTTAAAAAAACCCAACTTTTATTTTGGACAATGAAAAAATCCTTAACAATACAGATACGTTATGTTTTATCATTATCAGTCAGCGCAAGCTACAGCAAATGTACCTGCAAATATTGAGGCCAGTCACAGGCAATATGTTCAATCTATTGATATTTTACATATTGCTAAGGAAAGTTACAAGTTGCTGCTCAGCTTTCAAGGGCCTAGATGGCAGTGTAGTTCTTAGTGTAATTCGTCAATTTGATCTTCTCTGGGAAGATAATATTAATTGAGAGGTTTTCTCCATTGTTAGATTTCAGAAAAAAGTTCTTTTTCTTGCGTAGGAGATGACTATATTTGGCATTAGCAAGCCACATTTCACATTTTGAAAAAAACACTATTCCAGTTGTACCCAAGACAACAAGACACGTAAGCAAGCCCAGTACAACAAAACAGATCACCTGGCTTCTACTGAGCAAGGGGTCTGTGTTTTGGATTGTTTCTTTCATTGTTATTTTCAGGATTTCTTGTTGATGATGCATGGATCTGTGAAGAGATTTTGGGGATGGCTTGTAATTCTGCGTATGCTTTGTCTCCATATTCACTCCAGCGAGGGTTGTATTTTGGCTGGGATGTTTACAGGTTGCACCAACAAATTGTGGTTTGCAGATGCATTTGAATCCTCCCTGGGGATGTTCACTACATGTCCCTCCATTCTCACATGGGTCACTTGCACAGAGCATGACACGGCTGCCGCAGAGTTTTCCTGTATAGCCATGGGGACAAAAACAGTTGAAACCTACACCAATATCTGTACATGTTCCTCCATTTTCACATGGGTTGGATTCACAGTCATCTCTCTCTATTTCACAGAAGTTACCAGCAAAACCAGAAGGGCACAGACAGGAAGCATGTGGTGCAAAACCATTGTCATCAATGCATGTTCCTCCATTCTGGCAGGGAGAGCTAGAATAAATAACAAAGAAGCTATTAGGAAAGATCTCATATAATAAAAGGAGGTAGTTTTCTTTCAAAGAGCCAATTCTAAATGCAAATCCACTAAGTCAATGAAGTCGAATCAAGAATGAGCTTATTCAAAAGCTTTGTCAATACAGATTATAGTATCTTCTGCCGACCCTTTGGCCAAGATTAATACACCAGTATTAAAATTCAAACTGAAAAGCTGTGAAGGGATTTTAAACTATTTCAAACATTTATTCAAATTAATCTTCCCAGTGCTTTCATATGCTTATAAGTATTTAGCTGAGCAACTATTCAGACAAGACTGAACAAAGACACTAGCAGCATGGCTTTCTTTTCCACCTGATTATTCATAAGATAATCTATGTATTGTATTAGCAAAGAAAAAAATATAAATGCGATAGTGTCAGCCTTGGCAAATACTGTAATGTGATGACAGGACCATAGGAAACCAAGTATTTCTGCAAACCCTTTGACAACTGACCAATTAATTGCCTGATACTATGTTTTAAGTGATGTAAATTCACTGAGATACCTTTTTTCACCTTTTCAATTTATCTGTGCCTTGCTGAGTACAATGCCAGAAGATGGGGCCACTCATTGACAGAAAGGCACAAATGTGTCAATTCAGTGGAGCTAGGAAAAGTGGACTCGGTCCTTCAGCTGGTTGTGTTGCCAGAAAAGGGGCCATGGGTCACAGGTTTGCAAATCTCAAAGCACACTTTCATGGCAGTTTGTCATATATGAACAAAGCTTTTAAAACTTACCTTCTACTAATAAAAGTCAATAACACTTGGCAAAGTCTACAAGTTTCTCTTGACTCCCATTGCTCTGGGAGCAGCTATGATAGAGACTACCTCAAGCACCTCTGGCTTTACTGGGGACTGAAACACTTGGTGGCCACCCATCAGCAGAGCCTGAATATTGTGTTAGAGGAATCATCTGCCTGTTTTTTTGCTGTTTCCACATAAACTACTCTGTCCTCTTGTATTGTCCTTCATTGTAAATGTTGGCTAAAAAAGAGGCTACTGAAAGAACAAATTGGAAGTTTGGAAGTAGTATCAGGAAAACGAAAGGTGTGGTTGTCCCTGGCCTTTGACATAGTATTTGTTCATGACAACCTGAGGTGATAATGCAAACAAGGAATTTTGAAATAATCACTATCCACTGTATCTGCTTTAAGCAAAACACAGAAGCTGGAGTTGTACAGACCTTGAGTAAATGAGCAAATATGGTCTTCTTGGAGAGTCTAGCACCCTCAGCTTTACAGGTCCCATGGAAAATCTGACAAGCTGTTTTGGATGTAGCAATGTGTAGAACTTTGAACTCTCATGGGTGGATTGAATTACAGCACTTTCTAGGTAAGCAGAAAGAAATTCCTGGAGAATGTAAGTGTGAAATTTTCTCTGAAACTTTCAGAAGTTTAAACAATTTAATTTAAAAAAAAACAGCTAAGGGGAAATATCACAGAATCACAGAATGGTTGAGGTTGGAAGGAACCTCTGGAGATCACCTAGTCCAACACACCTGCTAAAGCAGATTCACTTAGAGGAATTTCAAAAATGTATTCTTTATTTATTACTGAGTTGTACTTGCCTAATTTAAATATATTTAAATAAATAAGGTATTGATATTAATCTGCTTGAATGGATCCATGGATGCCATTCTTGGCATTAGTACATATTCAGGAAGGTGTGGTACATGAAGAGCTAGCTGTGGAAGCACAGACCTACCACTTCTTTGCTTTCTAAATACTCTGCTTTCATTTTAGAAAGTACCACTCACTACTCTGTTTCAGAGCAAAACTTCAAAACATCACACACATGTCACTAAGGCAGATACATCTGCCTGATTTTGTAAACAGGCTAGAACAATCACTTTGATTTATGAATTGTCTTGGTTCCATCTGTGAACATTAATGAAGGAGCCAGCGGCAATGCTTAATAATCTCAACATTGTTAACATTATCACTGAGCTAGAGAGGAACTGAGAGGAAGTGAGATGTGAGTGAGATGACATCATATGATGAGGTCCCTTTCCAGGATGTGAGGTGCGCTCTCTGGTGGACTGTGAAGTGTTAGCATTTATGGAGTGGCTGTCCTTTTGAACTGAAAGCAGATTTGCAGATCTTCATTTTCCTGAAAAAAGACACAGCTTCCTAGAGAAAAGGAACTGCTGTTTCAGGAATGTTGTTTCATTATGGAAAACTGTTCATGAGATGTTCCCACCCTTAATCATCTTCCTGGACCTTGACTAGACTCCCTCTAGTAAGTCCATGTCCTTTTTGTACTAGGAAGTCCAGAACTGGACCCAGCACTCCAGTTGTGTCTTACCAGGACTGAGCAGAGGGGAAGGATCATGTCCCGCAGCCTGCTGTTCATACCTTCTCAGAGAATGGAGAACAATGTCCTCTCACACTCTGTTCTGCTGGAAGTGAAATTATCTTCTTCAGTAAACTATGGACATACCATTAAATGTCAGTTAAGAAAATAACAGGCTGGTGTACTAGATGCTTTTGTGCAGCTTGTGCCTTGGCTACTGTTCTTATTACTGTATATGGTTTGTATATACAATTAGCTCTCTCTACAGGTAAGAACAGGGGCCAGGAAGTTTTTCAAGTTTGTTCACAAAAATCATAGGAAGGCACAAATTCACCACTAAAAAATGTGCAAATTGTCAGTTTTAGTACTCAAATTATGCACACAAACTCATGCTTATAATCTGTAAATCTTTACAATATGAACAGATCAGATTTGTGAAGTGTGATAAAAATGTCAGCAACTAGCAGAAGCATTGTATATTTTAGCACACGGATATGTCCACTTAGCAAAACATTTTGAACAATAGTCAGTAGGAGTGTGTTTTTGAATTCATGTCAGAAATGAATATTTACCCATTAATAATGCAGGGTCCTTTTTTGAGATGGCAGTTTTTTCCTGTAAATCCCTGGGCACACAGACAAATATATCCTCCATCACCAGTCTCTATGCACGTTGAATTATTGGTACAGGGTTTTGCAGAACAGGGGTGAATATCTGTTTGTTTGTATTTTTTTTTTTAAAAAAAAAAAGAAAAAAAAAAAGAGAAAAAAAACCTGGGTTCAATTAATCTAATGAGAAAGAGTCAGTAATAGTATATAATACTTCAAATAAAATATAATTTAATGGTCTTTCATCCTGCATTTTATAAATTCTGATTTATAAATCTGGCGTTCAGATTTTTCAACTACTGCAAGTAGTTTCAGCTTGTTTCTCTCTTCCTAGCTCCCACTTGCAAATAGATTTTAATTGTTCCAGTAATATTATGAATAAATTTTTAGTTGGGGAGAAAGGACTATGTCTAGTCATCCTTGCACAATCTTGGCTTCTCCATGAGCAGAATTATGATAAAGCAGTCAGGAACATGGAATTCTCCCTACTCTGTGCCAGTGAGCCTATCATTACATGCTTGTGAACAAATAATTTCATAATAACAGCAAGTTACAAAAGTCTCTTAAAATTTCATCTTTTGACTGAGCTGCATCCAACCCTTACACAATCGTGCCAGAAGAGAGAGCTGTATGACGTCTGGACCCAAAGTCACATATCTCATTTTCTTTACAATTTCTAGCTGAGCCATTTCCCACTCGAAGTACTACTGAATTTTTAAAATAACTAAAAATAAATAAACAAACAAGTGCGTATTTTAGCCAACTAATGGAGCAGCTGCACAGAAGTGTTGACTGCAAGTTATCTGGTGCCTCAAATGCATGTGCACACTTTCTAAGAAGATGGAAAGGGATTTAAGGGTATTTATATTTTACTTCCCATACCATAACATGAAAGTGAGGTGGTATCATGAGGTACTGCAAAATTTTAACCACAGTAAAACATTTCAAAAGCCTTACCTTTCAAATACAATCCTCCCTGGATAAGAGACTCTATTTTCTAACGTATTAGCCTGTTCTCATTGCAAGACAACCACTTTGCATGCACTTTGAGTGTAAACTCCGCTCTTCACTAGCACCAAAATAACCTGGAATGCTCTTTGGAGCAGTGTTGTTTGCCACCCATTTTCATAAGCTTTAAAGGCAGCTACTAAAGTATGAACCTCTGAGCAAGAAAACTCTCTGAAATAGATATATGGATAAGTATATATAGATATATTTATATACACAAACATATGCACATATGCTACTGTCAGTAATTAATGTCAGGGATTTAATTTTAAAGCAAAACTTAAAAGCTTATTGGAACATGTCATTTTAAAGCATAAATACATAAGTAGCCCCAAATAGCCCATTTTAAGTTTTTTTCTCCAGTTGATCTCTAAAATGTCCAACAACCATTTTACTTGCTTCAAGTGATAACTGAGTCTAAGATGAGAATTCAAAAAAAGGAAGGTATATTGACACATATTATGAATGGCATCAATAAATTAGCAATAAATTAATTAATATTTGCATAAAAGTAAGTTGCCATGCTTCAGTAAGTGAAGCAATCGCTGAGTATTTCTGTGAGGAAGGCACACTCAGTAGCAGTTTATGTCACAGCAGAATTTCTAGACCCTGCCTCATGCACGCCCAGCACAGGCATAAGGGGCTCCCACTGTACCCTGATGACAGCTTCCCAACATGTGCCTTGGCAAAGCAGTCAAGTGACAGGTACATTACAGTGGATTAAGCCCAACCCATAATCTGCATGCCTATAAATTACTGGGAAGGCCATAGTTAACCCAAACTGAGGACAAGACCACCCATAGTAAAAACAACAGCTACACATTCAGATGCATTAGCAAATCACTTGGTGATCTAAAACCACTTCAGAAAGAAACTTCCATGATCCAAGGCAAGAATACTAACTTTCCTAGAAAACAGAAAAAGAGGTATCACCCCCAGTCCAAATCACCCATTTTTCCTCTCACACCTAGCAAGCAAATATGCTACTGAGACTATATCTATATTTTACAAATATTTCAGGTGTTTACAGTAGTCGACAAATGAACTTCAGACCCTCCCACAGTTTTCCATTCTCAATTTTACCGTCCTTGTGCATTGGCAGTTGAAAACATTAAAATAGTGGCTATGCTAGAAATTGCCTGGCAAATATTACACTTTCTATAGCTGCAAAAAGGAAGAATTTAAAGAGAATGCCAAAACTGTGTACTCATGACCACTCATCAATCTCCACAGAAGCAACAATGTAGCTTTCTTGCATGCTTTCTCTTATCGGAAGGTAAAAATTGTCTCCGCTAGCTAAAAAATGGCACTATATCATATGCATGTGAAAAATATAACAACTGTGACCTGCTCTCATCAGATACAAACATTTTGTATTAGAAGAGAGAAAGAAGGAGTCTGGTACTTTATTGTAAGAAATTGGTGGGTTTGTATTTCCACATTTAAAAGAGTTATGTTTAAATTACAGTGAACTCCAAAATTCTTCAAAACTTTTCCTTTTTCCTAATTTAATCAAGTTTCATTTAGTGGTACCTGTTACTAAGCTACAGCAGTCTGTATTGACTTTATACAGCCAGGGAACTGACACCAACTTTTTGGCTGAGGATAATGAGATTGGTGGCTGAGCAATTAACCCATTTGAGTTTTCAGTGCTTTATTGAGTCAGGATAACAATCTTCAGCAACCTCACAGTGGCAAGAAAAGGAGGATACTACTTCTGATCCTTTGTGACAAAACAACGCATTTAATGTAGGTAAATCCACTGAGATGAGAGACTTTCAACATAACATGTGCCTGCAGATGAAAAGATGGTTATTTCTTTCTGGCTGAATATTCTTGGCAGCTCTTCATGGGGATCTAGAGTCAAATTGGCAAAGAAGACTCTGAGATTACTTTAAGTGTTGACAGAAATTATAGTATCTGAACTTAGGCAAGGGGTACCTTTTTTAATTATAGAATTATCTTTATGAATTTATATTAAAATGACATTTTTCCATAAAGATACATATACAATTTCCAAAGCATCATTTTGCATCATAAGTAGCAATTGCAAGAGGCAAACATTGCAAGACTCATAATTGTAAAAATATATTAGTATTTAGAATTTCAGCTAGGCTTCTAAAAGTATGCCCAGCTTGAAAAACTTACAGGAATCTTTGGATGTGAAGATGGTATCTTTAAAAATCTCATCATTTGAAGTCGTTGACAAGAAATAGAACTGAGCCTCCTAAGGTGGCAGTGAGGGGTTGCTCTGTCTAGTTTTAGAAATCTATGACTGTAGATGACAGACAACAAAGAGACCCATTCCTCCTCAATAATCGTAATTTGAATCTAGGTGGTTGTCTCAGGTACAAACACATCTGTGAGAGGCGCCCTGAATGACATCTCTGAGAGCTTCTAATCACATCTGCACCATTGCTACCACAGTTCCTGCAAACATTCCGGGACTAGCTTTAGATTAAGAAGCCTTTCTATGCTTATGTGTGTAGCTGGTGAGTATGGGCTGAAAAAACTGATGAGAAGCTAAATGACCACCTGAGTACCTTGCGCCAAGATTGATGTCACTGAAGGATGTGAACTACCTGAGTCTTTTAGTCATCTTGAAAATTTTATCCAGTTCGAACTGTGTCATCATTAATCGCTGTTTTGGGTATTCATTGGCAGAACATGGGCATGCTCCATAAATCACGAACTGTGTAACAATGACAGCCTGACACACATGAAAAGTGAATGAAGCCCTGGACATCTGTCCTCTTCTGTCTGTAGCTACATGTGCTGAACATGCACAGGTTCCTGGATGATCATGCAGTTTTGGTGTTTTGGTGCCACCAGATCTCTTTGGCTGAACATTTGCCTGTGTCAGCCAAAATAAACCGGCTCAGAAAAGGCCAGTTCTTCAGCTTGTTTATGCTAAGCTGGCTCATTCTGACTGGCAAGGGAGCTGTGCTTACCCCTCAGACCTGAGAGGGAAGTGGCAGTCTGTCCAGGCAGACCTTTTTCTCAGTCATACTAATGCTCCTCTACTGAATCGGTGCTGAGTTAAGTAAAGAAAGAAATAAGCACAATGATTTCTTTTAAAAAAATAGCAAGGAAGTAGCATATATATATACACATATATAAATATATATATAAAAATATATATAATGTCCTAGATAAATATTTCAAATTTTATATATACAAGACAACTGGTATTTTTATAGAAAGGTCTTATATGAGAACAAGAGAGCAGTTACCTGTTGACATTGTCCCTGATAATCAGTGTTCAAAATAGAATGCTGACTTTACACTTTGCTCACACATATGCCCAGTCACGAAAGACACTGCATGCTTGGGCCTAAATTACCATAAAAGTTCCAGGCTTATACGCCGCTGCCCAGAATCCCTTTGTTGTCTGGCACTAGCATTAAAATCTTTTAAAATTGGTTATCCAGAAGGACTTTTGCATGTTTCCAGCACCAGATGGGGCTGTTTCATCTCACTTGCCCAAAGACAGGAAAGGATGTGCAAACCTATGTCACAGAGGCTGCCAACCCAACCCTCCTCACAGATGCACTGCCAGGGCTTAGCGCAGCTGCCGTGCAAACACCCAGGGAAAGGAACACACTGATTACAAAGAGCACCCTGCCAACCAGGTTGACACCTGAAAGAGATAAAAGACAAGATAGAGGCATAGTTTATTTTTAACAAACATAATTACAACAATGTTCCCCTTTTTCAGGCACAATAAATAAACTTTGGATACAAAATTGGACTCTGCAGCACATTTGAACAAAGATATCGTCAATCCTTCTGGGATATTAGAAGCAGTTCATGTGTAGAAAATCATTTCATTCAGGGAGAAAAAAGGAAATAAATGCTAATCAATGTAAAGTCTTTTCTTACTGGGAAAAGTAGACTACAAAGGCACCTAGATGTCTATGTCCTTTGATTCCAGTTATTGTATCCTAATAGAGTGCTGTTTCATTACAGTCCCATATTTTCAGAGGGCAAATCATTTCAGCTTTTGCCTGTTTTACATGGACTTTACATTGAAGCTGTCTGTTCCTGTGCTAATAGCCCTGACGGACATCTTTTTACCTGCATTCACTGGGAAATTCACAAAATCCATTCTCTGGGTGGCAGCCAGTTCTACAGTTTATGCCTGGAAGAAGAGATTTATGACATCAAGACTGAAAAATCATCACTCAGAAAAAAATCATATCATGTCCTACACATGACCAATGTTTATAAATAACCCAGACTGCATTATTTTCTGTTTGGTTTTGTTTGTTTGTTTGTTCGTTTGTTTGTTTGATTTTTTTTTCCAAATATATATTTTTGCAACATAAAATTTTAGATTAACTTCATATGGAGCATGTAAACATAGCGTTACTATAAGGTAAGTGAAATGACATGAGGAATTAACTATGAAAGAGTACAAGCTAAGCCACTTTAGCATATGCAATGTGTATGTAACATCACTATACGCTACTTTTAAAGGGAAATTTTGGAAGAGATCCATGTATGTAATTTCACAACATACTACTCCAACTGCATTGTTTTAGAACTACTTGAAACACAAAAGTACCTTTAGTCAGAAAAACAAAAAGTCCATTTAAAACAGCTTGCAGTATAAGTGTTCAATTCATTTCAACCTTAGGTTGGATGAAATAATAATAATAAAAAAGTCACTGTTTTCATTAAATTGTGCATGAATAACATAAGTTAAGGACAAGAACTCTCAGATACTTCTTGTTTGTTTGTTTAAGTGTTTGCATCAAACACACTAAGCAATGCTCCTCTGAAACGCCACCACTAGCTACTGACATCCCACGCAAATGGCACAAGAAATGCGCTCAGTCAGATGCAAAGGAAAAGCTCCCTCAAGACCACCAGCATCTTGGCCGGAGCCAGGGCGGCTCTGCCCCCGGGGGGCTGCAGGGGTCCCGCCGCCGCTCTCCTCCCCGCCCCGCCAAACTCCTCAAACTTTCCCAACTCGCCCCCCCTCTCTGCTCCGCTCCCCGCGGCAAACGCCGAGTGTCCCCTCTCACCCCGCTCCCGCCGCCCCCCTCCAGCACTTCCCGCTGTCGGCCTTACTTGGGGCTGCGGGAAGGACGATGGGCAGCAGGCAGCAGCAGCCGATGAGCCCGGCGGCGCGCAGCCCCATGGCCGGGACCGCTCCGCGCTGCGCCGCGCTGCTCCGCGCCACCGCGCGGGGAGTTCGGCGGAAGGAAGGTGGCACCCCGCGTCCGCAGCGCCTCCGGACTCCGGAGCGAAGGGGAGGGAGGAAAAAGGGACGGGAGGGAGGAGAGGGCTGCCCAGGGGGCGAGGCAGCCCGTGTCTGACTCTGCCGCCCTATGCCCGCTCCCCTGCACGGGAGCGGAGGGAGGAGCCGGGCATCTTGCGTACCCCGGAGTGTGCGGACAAGGAGAGGAAATCTGTAAGGGCGCGGGAGAAGGGAGGTCTGGTGAGGGAGTGTTAAGCACGCCTCTTATCTCGTTAAAACTTACTCTGTCTGTCAATAGAGATCTAATCTGAGGTTTGCCTTCAGAAATCTGAAGGCTTCTCTTCACAGTCATTCACATCAGAGCTCCAACTTTTTCAGCAAAGACCCCAGCAAAAGGAAGGTAAAACATTTTATGTTTCTGAGGCTAAAGAAACACCCCAAACGCTACTTTCATAGTCTTTCATACACTGAACAGATCATGAAGAAACCTTACTTCCACCACAAGGCAATTTATTTACTGTGTTTATTCTGTGACTGCTCTTTCCTATTTTCTATCTTTTTATTCTTCCTTTGAACTGTCCCTTGTGGAAATAGACTGGCTATTTCTTATTCTTTGTATTGTTTCTTGTTCGTTGTTTTGTTCTTTTCAGGAAGCTATGTCTGAGTTTTAGGATTCCTGAGGGACCTGTTTTCTTCTGCTTGCTGATATAGTGCTTTCTTCCACCAGACCTCATTTACCAATTTGCAGTTATGTGAAG